>NW_027422839.1:1200000-1800000 GCF_048934315.1 Petromyzon marinus | reverse complement strand
CGAGTGAGTCAGTATATGATGTGTGAGTGAGTCAGTATATGATGTGTGAGTGAGTCAGTGTATGATGTGTGAGTGAGTCAGTGTATGATGTGTGAGTGAGTCAGTGTATGATGTGTGAGCGAGTCAGTGTATGATGTGTGAGAAAGTCAGTGTATGATGTGTGAGTGAGTCAGTGCATGGTGTGAGTTAGTCAGTGCATGATGTGTGAGCGAGTCAGTGTATGATGTGAGTGAGTCAGTGTATGATGTGTGAGCGAGTCAGTGTATGATGTGTGAGTGAGTCAGTGCATGGTGTGAGTGAGTCAGTGTATGATGTGTGAGTGAGTCAGTGCATGATGTGTGAGTGAGTCAGTGCATGGTGTGAGTTAGTCAGTGCATGATGTGTGAGCGAGTCAGTGTATGATGTGTGAGCAAGTCAGTGTATGATGTGTGAGTGAGTCAGTGTATGATGTGTGAGTGAGTCAGTGTATGATGTGTGAGAAAGTCAGTGTCGGCTCCCTCTGCTTGCGCCGTCGCCCCGCCCCCCCCCCTTGACTCCGTCGGCCCCCCCCCAGCTCCGTCGCCCCCCCCCCCGGCTCCATCGCTCCCCCGCTGGCTCCGTCGCCCCCCCCCCGGCTCCATTGCCCCCCCCCCCAGCTCCATCGGCCCCCCCTGGCTTGGTCGCCCCTCCCCGGCTCTGTCGGCCCCCCCCCCCAGCTCTGTCGGCCCCCCCGGCTCCGTCGCCCCCCCCCCGACACCGTCGGCCCCGCCCCCACCTCCGTCGGCCCCCCCCGGCTCTGTCGCCCCCCCCCCAGCTCCGTCGGCCCCCCCCTGGCTCCGTCAGCCCCCCCCAGCTCCGTCGGCCCCCCCCCGACTCCGTCGCCCCCCCTGGTTTCGTCGGCCCCCCCCGGCTCCGTCGGCCCCCACCCAGCTCCGTCGGCCCCCCCCCGACTCCGTCGGCCCCCCCTGGCTCCGTTGCCCCCCCCCCGGCCCCCCCAGCTCCGTCGGCCCCCTCGGCTCCGTCGGCCCCCTCCGTCGGCTCCCTCGGCCCCCTCACAAACGACAGACACGGTCAGATATCTTCCATGGTAGGTTGGCAGTCACCTTTAAGTGCAATAAAAAATAGTTATAATAATTGTAACAACAATGAAAATAGCAATGACAATCATAATATTACCGACAAGGATGATTGTAAACGGGGTTACACCCCCACTCCCCCACCACCTCAATTTAACATGGGTTGACCCACGGGTGACCGCCCGATGTTTTGTAAACAAGTTTAACGTTGAGGGGGTTGTTGGTTATTGATCCCCTCGGACGTGGTGAAGGAGTTTAAAGTTCTCTGCTCGACTCGGCAGAATCGGCGTCTTGGGAAAGGCGACGTTGAGCTGAGAGCCTTGGGAGGAGCGAGAGAGTCTCTTAGCACGTGGGGGAATATCGTCACCCAAAAAAGTAAGAATCGTTTAAATGTGTCTTTGTGTATGTGCGGCGGTGAAGAGCTTCATAGATAATCGGATTTCTTCCGGTAATAAATATTCTCATGAAACATCCTTAACCTATAAGTTAAACGTAATTGAGGATTCAGGCTTCGCCTAGTAACAGGTTAGTAGGCCTCAAGCCTTAGGCCTAAAGGTTTAATCTTTAATTTGTTCACCCACCTAAGGTGTTTAATAATTTAATTATACAGAGATCGTGAGATGGCAAATCTTCAGTCACCCCTTAAACTGTAAGTGCATTTTTTTTTACTAATTTGAGGATTATTGTATGAAAATGTTGATGTAAATAATAAAATTTAATTAAATTTTATGCGTAATTATCCAAAGTTATGTTAATGTTTCAATTATGTGCATAAATTATGCTAAGTGGAGATATGACGTATTAATTTATGTGAACGCATGCTATTATGCTAATGTATACAGTTATGATAATTAGGCTTAGCTTCGTTGCTCAGGGTCGTATCATCAATCGGCATCATACAATTAATTGTATGAAGTTATGCAGGTGTGCTGTAAGTATGCCAGATTGAGCTCGGCTTTGTTGTCTAGGTTCGTATTATCGATCGCTATGATACAATTATTCTCGCTTTAACATTTACTGATTATGTATTAGTGTGTTATCTCAGGTCTCCAAATTCAAATCTCACCGCAGGATACAGTTCTTGTAATTAAGAATTAACTTAGGAAATAAACACTCAAACACTGCTGTGTTAAGCAATTTTAATTTCTAAACAAAACTTTAACACTCTAATATGCGAATTCTTATGCTTGAAATTGTCAACACAGTATTCCAGGAGATGTTCCCCTCATTGATCCATACATTTAACCCTCAATAATCACGTTTGTTAACTGGGTACCAGAACAATTGATTACTTCCTCAGAGTAACACGATCATATACGGCGATAGGGAACAAAACTCCTTAAAAATTCGTGCAACGATATTCATACGAAGGCAATAAAGAAACATGTCCTGAAGGCAAAGTACACGGTAATTAATTCATGAGCAAGATTACGTAATTGTGAAATGTCTTGGAACAAGGGTGTGTGGCAGTACGCCTGCTTCAGCAAATACTCATCAATTGGCTAAGGCTTCATGGATTCATACATTTAACCCTCAATGATCACGTTTGTTTACTGGGTACCGGAACAAACGATTGCTTCATCAGAGTAACATGAGCATATACGGCAAATAGGAATAAAAGTCCTTCTTAGCTCTTTCGGTAAAGTCACGTTGAAGGGCAACAATAAAACATATATAAAACAATAAAAATTCTCACGACGTTTCCACCATAACACAAACGTCGTGAGAATTTTTATTGTTTTATATATATTTTATTATTTTATTGTTTCCCTTCAACGTGACTTTACCGAAAGAGCTAAGAATATGAATTACTGTAGTCACGAAAGCTTTAAATCAAAAGGAATAAAAGTCCTTAAAAAATTCATGCAACGACATTCACACGAAGGCAATAAAGAAACTTATCCCGAAGGCAAAACGTATACGGCAATGAATCCATGGGCAAGATTACGTAAGTTAACGAAATGTTGAAACCATGGTGTGCAGCAGTAGGCCTGCTTCAGCAAATACTCATTAATTGGCTGAGGTTTCAATACATTCACGGGCCAGATTCTGTGATCAAAGGAAGATTTCAATGCAGTGTTCTCCCTGTGAGTGTGTGAATTCGTAACTTATGTTTTTAAACGTTTAGTTTTCATCAATGAATTCGTTGATAATATTTATGCAAATCAAAAAGAAACATAACTACTAAAAATACTTCTACATGACCGTTTCCCCGTAACCCAATGGCAACCGTGTTCTTCGTTATCAGTTGATACTTGACGCACTTATCATGAGTCTTCTTAGTAATGATTCGTGTATATGTGTTGAGTGGGCATGGTATGGGTTGAGTGGGGATGTGTTGTTGATCAATTATTTGCGTCAAGCAGATGCCAGGTGATGTGTTGCAATGTGTGGCGGCGTGCATGTCATACGGATAGCTGGGTTCTCCTCTCACACGGGCGGCCGGAGTTCGGTCCGCAGCCAGTCCGAAGAGTCGGGACGACGCGATGATCCCGTCTTCAGGTAGCACCCACAGCTCTTCCGCTGGCAGCTGACACCCTTGCTTGGTGCGCGCCGGCTCCGGCTCTCTGGCGACGAACGATGCTTTCGTTCGTCGATGGATGACGCTGGAATTCTGGTCAGCTTAGCTCTGCAGTGGCTCTTGTGAGTCGACGCCCAGAGCAGAATGATTTTCGAGCGATACTTCTTCGGACGGCGCTGAATTCGCACGGCGTAGCATGTCGCTACTCGGCGAGCCTCACCATCCTGGATGAGTTGCGGAGTCTTCTTCTGCGTCGGCGGTGATCTCCTGCGTCGGTGGCTGGCTGTTATCTTCGGTAGCTGGTCATCTTCGGTAGCTGATGATCGCCGTCTTCTGCCGCTGGTAGCTGTGTTGCAATGTATGGCCCGTGTCTCTCTTTTTATGCCAAAATTTATTTCTCTACTCGCCTTCTCACAAAGGACCGGAACTTTCTATGATCTCGCTCTGTGTTGTGGGGGGGGGGGGGAGTTGTATGTGTGTCTGTGTGTGTGTCATTTATTAAGCCATCTGTGTCTCTCCCCAAGCCATCTTTTCATCTGTGGAACACAGATGCCCCCCTGCAATACAAGAGTAATTTCCCTCGCTCTGGGCGTTACATTCTTTGCTATGCCGTGCTGCGGGAAGACAAAGACGGTTGGGAGGGTCTTTTCCTATGGGATACAGTTTATCTTGGTTGTGTGTGACCTATTTCGCCTCATCTTTTCTGGATAACCCTCGGTTTAATAATGCATAATTATTATTTGGTTAATGTTTCCCAAGATTTGTGATTTAACATTGTAATCACCACGTATTTCTTAGGGTTTTTTTTTTATTTTGTCCCCCTGTCAGTATCCGCGGACCCGTGCTGTTATACTAGAGTAATTTATTGGTGTCCTCAGTTTTAGAGGTATAACTTAGTTTCGGTTAAGCTTCTTGACTGCTGGAATTAATTTCTATGGTTTTTGTAAAGTCACGTAAATGGCAAGATGTAGTGTAATTTAAGGTGAATAACGTTAGTATCAGTATTATGTACGAGAAGTAATACCCACTATGTAGATTGTAGTCTGTTTTTTTATCGTAGCGAGTGTGTAGATTCCTATAATGTCAACTTATTCTTTAAAGCTTTCGTGACTGCAAGGATTCATCTTCTTTGGTTCTTTCGGTAAAGTCACGTAGAATGAGAATAAAATAATAAATTAATAAAATAAAATAACACAATAAAATTCTCACGACGTTTCGGCCACAACACAAGTGGCCTTCATCAGGTGAAGGGACGAGACTGTCTCGAGGACAGCGCTGGAGCGAACACAGCCAAGCTCAGACCGCGACCTTTAAGCTGTGTGAGAAGAAACAGAGCGCCTTGACAAAGGAATTAGCATTTGGTATTACCTTATAGTCGCGGCTTTAAATCGAAATTTAACCGCCTCTACGGGGAGGGATTCCACATAACCTTAAGATCATTCAACAGACTCCGGGATAAGAAGGCTCAACTAATCGAGTCTCTCACCTTTCTGAAGAGATGCCGCGACTCTAAGGTAATACCAAATGCTAATTCCTTTGTCAAGGCGCTCTGTTTCTTCTCACACAGCTTAAAGGTCGCGGTCTGAGCTTGGCTGTGTTCGCTCCAGCGCTGTCCTCGACACAGTCTCGTCCCTTCACCTGATGAAGGCCACTTGTGTTGTGGCCGAAACGTCGTGAGAATTTTATTGTGTTATTTTATTTTATTAATTTATTGTTTTATTCTCATTCTACGTGACTTTACCGAAAGAACCAAAGAAGACTTATTCTTGTTGCTGAGTTTTGTCCTATTTTGTCTGATGTATGTGTGTTTGTTCTATTTTATTGTGGTGATGAGATGTCTCATCAAGGCCTGGCTCCTTCCTTCGCGGTCGGGTGTCGCCTTTGTCTATCTCGGTGGGAGTCGTGTTCTCTCCCTTTGCCGTTTTATTGCTACCGCATGTGGCTGGGAAAAAAGGCGGCCGATAGGCTTCCTCTATGGAATCCTTTTCTCTCAGTCCCGTGATCAACCCATCTCGCTCCATCTCCTCTGGGTGACCCTTGGCTTAACTCTAATAATCATTATTTGGTTTATGTTTTCCAAGATTCATCTTTAATCTTTAATTTGTTTACCCACCTAAAGTGTTGTTAACAACTTCACTGATTTTGAAATAACAAAAATATTTTTTTAACACAAAACATTTTTTTGTTATTTTCTTTGTGACTTTACCGAAAGACCCAAGAATATTAAATGACCTCGTTTAATAATGATAATTATCATGACAGATTAAGAACAATAATGGTAACAATGATAACATTAACAATAATGAACAATAAGGATAACAAGGATAATTTTATCAATTTATGATAATCGTAATGATGATAGCAATGATACGGATACTGATAATACGGATGATCGTGATAAAGATATTATAACGATACAGATAATGACAATGATACGGATACTGATAATACGGACAATCATGATAAAGATATAACGATATAGATAATGACAATGATACGGATACTGATAATACAGACAATCGTGATAAAAATATTATAACGATACAGATAATGACTGATACGGATACTGATAATACAGATAATTGTGATAAAGATATTATAATGATACAGATAATGACAATGATACAGATACTGATAATACGGATAATCGTGATAAAGATATTATAACGATACAGATAATGACAAGGCACCTTAATTACTCTCACGCAGCTTAAAGGTCACGGTCTAAGCGTGGCTGTGTTTCACTCCAGCGCTGTCCTCGAGAAAGTCTGGTCCCTTCACCTGATGAAGGCTGCTTGTGTTGTGGCCGAAACGTCGTGATTTTTGTTGTTTTATTTTTTACCTACATGACTTTACCAAGAGCATGATAATAACTCTTATATTTTATTTTAAACAAACCCCCCGCCCCCCAGGAAAGAGAATGCCGTGAATGTTGAAGCAATGGATCTTCCAGACGACGTGGAGACTCACCACGTCGGCGGCGGCGCTCACACCCAGCTCCACTTAGCCCAGCGGAGCGTTACCTTGGAAGGGCTTTGTGTGGTGGTGGAGGAGAAAGAGGAGGAGGTGGAGGAGGAAGAGGCGGAGGAAAAGGAGGAGGGACAGCAGGTGGAACGTGACCCGTGGGATGAGTTAGACAAGCTGGAGTGTGCCTCGTGGGATGAGTTCGACAAGCTGGACGATGAGGTGCAGCGTGTCCTGTGTGATGAGTTAGACGAGGTGGGGGAGCGTGTCCTGTGGGATGCGTTTGACAAGGTGGGGGAGCGTGTCCCATGTGATGAGTTAGACGAGGTGGGGGAGCATGTCCCGTGGGATGAGTTAGACGAGGTGGAAGATGAAGTGCAGCGTATCCTGTGGGATGAGTTTGACAAGGTGGGGGAGCGTGTCCCGTGGGATGAGTTTGACAAGGTGGAGGAGCGTGTCCCGCGTGATGAGTTAGACAAGGTGGGGGAGCGTGTCCCGTGTGATGAGTTAGACGAGGTGGGGGAGCGTGTCCCATGTGATGAATTAGACGAGGTGGGGGAGCGTGTCCCGTGGGATGAGTTAGACGAGGTGGAAGATGAAGTGCAGCGTATCCTGTGGGATGAGTTTGACAAGGTGGGGGAGCGTGTCTTGTGGGATGAGTTTGACAAGGTGGGGGAGTGTGTCCCGTGTGATGAGTTAGACGAGGTGGGGGAGCGTGTCCCGTGTGATGAGTTAGACGAGGTGGGGGAGCGTGTCCCGTGTGATGAGTTAGACGAGGTGGAGGACGTAGGCTACAAGTGCTCTCCCATGGAGTCGATTGGAGACGAGGCTTTGCCGTGTTCCGACGGAGGGGACCCCTGGGAACGGATCTTTGACGTCGCCTCCGCCGTGACCTCCTCCACCGCCTCCACTTCGACGTCGTCGACTCTCGGAGGTCTCCCCTCGGAGGCCATCGACGACGCGACCCGAGGGGGCTCCTCCTGGACAGAGTCGGATCTCGTTATTTTCAAGCTGATAGAAAACGCCTGGCGTGGCGGCGGCGGCGGGGACGACGACGATAGCCTCGGGGAGGTCGCGGCCGCGTCTCCCCGTTTGACTCGGGGTGCAAGATGGAGGAGAAGTGAAGCCAATCACCAAGGCAGGGAACTCCTCTACTTACAAACATCACTTCAGATAATCCCCTACTTATGAACGTTACTGCGAGGACTTCCCTACTTACAATCATTACCGCAGATACTCCCTTATGAGCATCGCCAGAGGGATTCTTCTATTTACTATCACTGCTGCAGGGATTCCCTTACATTACCGCAAGACGCCCCTGTTTACAAGCATTACTATAGAGACGCCCCTACTTACGAACATTACTTCAGAGATTCCCATACTTAAGAGCGCTACGACGTGGATTCCCCTACCTACGGACATCACAGCATGTACTCTATGTACGAACATTACTACAGGGACTTCCTTACTTATGAACATTCGACTTACGAACTTTCAGAGATGCGAACAAACCTGGTCCGTATGTCCACTTGCAGCTGCTCGTACCGAGAGTCGTAAGTTCAACCGGCGCGCAACAGATGGTGGTGGTGGCATCTACAGCGAGGGAAAAAAAGTATTTGATCCCCTGCTGATTTTGTACGTTTGCCCACTGACAAAGAAATGATCAGTCTATAATTTTAATGCTAGGTTTATTTGAACAGTGAGAGACAGAATAACAACAACAAAATGCAGAAAAACGCATGTCAAAAATGTTATAAATTGACTTGCATTTTAATGAGGGAAATAAGTATTTGACCCCCTCTCAAGCAGAAAGATTTCTGGCTCCCAGGTGTCTTTTATACAGGTAACGAGCTGAGATTAGGAGCACACCTGTCCACAGAAGCAATCAATCAATCAGATTCCAAACTCTCCACCATGGCCAAGACCAAAGAGCTCTCCAAGGATGTCAGGGACACGATTGCAGACCTACACAAGGCTGGAATGGGCTACAAGACCATTGCCAAGCAGCTTGGTGAGAAGGTGACAACAGTTGGTGTGATTATTCGCAAATGGAAGAAACACAAAAGATCTGTCAATCTCCCTCGGCCTGGGGCTCCATGCAAGATCTCACCTCGTGGAGTTGCAATAATCATGAGAACGGTGAGGAATCATCCCAGAACTACACAGGAGGATATTGTCAATGATCTCAAGGCAGCTGGGACCATAGTCACTAAGAAAACAATTGGTAACACACTATGTCATGAAGGACTGAAATCCTCCAGCACCCGCAAGGTCCCCCTGCTCAAGAAAGTTTGCCAATGAACATTTGAATCATTCAGAGGACAACTGGGTGAAAGTGTTGTGGTCAGATGAGACCAAAATGGAGCTCTTTGGCATCAACTCAACTCGCCGTGTTTGGAGGAGGAGGAATGCTGCCTATGACCCCAAGAACACCATCCCCACCGTCAAACATGGAGGTGGAAACATTATGCTTTGGGGGTGTTTTTCTGCTAAGGGGACAGGACAACTTCACCACATCAAAGGAACGATGGACGGGGCCATGTACCGTCAAATCTTGGGTGAGAACCTCGTTCCCTCAGCCAGGGCATTGAAAATGGGTCGTGGATTGGTATTCCAGCATGACAATGACCCAAAACACACGGCCAAGGCAACAAAGGAGTGGCTCAAGAAGAAGCACATTAAGGTCCTGGAGTGGCCTAGCCAGTCTCCAGACCTTAATCCCATAGGAAATCTGTGGAGGGAGCTGAAGGTTCGAGTTTCCAAACGTCAGCCTCGAAACCTTAATGACTTGGAGAAGATCTGCAAAGAGGAGTGGGACAAAATCCCTCCTGAGATGTGTGCAAACGTGGTGGCCAACTACAAGAAACGTCTGACCTCTGTGATTGCCAACAAGGGTTTTGCCACCAAGTACTAAATCATGTTTTGCAGAGGGGTAAAATACTTATTTCCCTCATTAAAATACAAATCAATTTATAACATTTTTGACGTGCGTTTTTCGGAGTTTTTTGTTATTCTGTCTCTCACTGTTCAAATAAACCTACCATTAAAATTATAGACTGATCATTTCTTTGTTAGTGGGCAAAGGTACAAAATCAGCAGGGGATCAAATACTTTTTTCCCTCACTGTACATCTGTTGAACGTGAATAACCAGTGACATCTACATCTGTAGAACATGTAAAACCAGTGGCATCTACATATATAGAAAATGAAGAACCAGTGGCATCTACATTTGCAGAACATGAAGAACCATTGGTATCTACATCTGCAGAACGTGAAGAACCATTGGAATCTACATCTGCTGAACGTTAAGAACCAGTGGCATCCACATCAGTAGAACGTGAATAACCAGTGGCATCTACAGCTGCAGAACATGAAAAACCAGTGGCATCTACATCTGCAGAACGTGAAGAACCAGTGGCATCTACATATGAGGAACGTGAACCAGTGGCATCTACATCTGCAGAACGTGATGAACCAGTGGCATCTACATCTGCAGAACGTGAAGAACCAGTGGCATCTACAGCTGCAGAACATGTAGGATCAGTGGCATCTACATCTGCAGAACGTGAAGAACCAGTGGCATCTACATCTGTAGACTATGAAGAAGCAGTGGCATCTACATCTGCAGAACGTGAAGAACCAGTGGCATCTACATCTGTAGAATATGAAGAACCAGTGGCATCTACATCTGCAGAACGTGAAGAACCAGTGGCATCTACATCTGCAGAACGTGAAGAACCAGTGGCATCTACATCTGCAGAACGTGAAGAACCAGTGGCATCTACATCTGCAGAACATGAAGAACCAGTGGCATCTACATCTGCAGAACATGTAGAACCAGTGGCATCTACATCTGCAGAACGTGAAGAACCAGTGGCATCTACATCTGCAGAATGTGAAGAACCAGTGGCATCTACATCTGTAGAATATAAAGAACCAGTGGCATCTACATCTGCAAAACGTGAAGAACCAGTGTCATCTACATCTGCAGAACATGAAGAATCAGTGGCATCTACATCTGCAGAACGTGAAGAACCAGTGTCATCTACATTTGCAGAACATGAAGAACCAGTGGCATCTACATCTGCAGAACGTGAAGAACCAGTGGCATCTACATCTATAGAATATGAAGAACCAGTGGCATCTACATCTGCAGAACGTGAAGAACCATTGGCATCTACATCTGCCGAACGTAAAGAACCAGTGGCATCCACATCAGTAGAACGTGAATAAGCAGTGGCATCTACAGCTGCAGAACATGAAAAACCAATGGCATCTACATCTGCAGAACATGTAGAACCAGTGGCATCTACATCTGCAGAACGTGAAGAACCAGTGGCATCTACATCTGCAGAATGTGAAGAACCAGTGGCATCTACATCTGTAGAATATAAAGAACCAGTGGCATCTACATCTGCAAAACGTGAAGAACCAGTGGCATCTACATCTGCAGAACGTGAAGAACCAGTGTCATCTACATCTGCAGAACATGAAGAACCAGTGGCATCTACATCTGCAGAACGTGAAGAACCAGTGGCATCTACATCTATAGAATATGAAGAACCAGTGGCATCTACATCTGCAGAACGTGAAGAACCATTGGCATCTACATCTGCCGAACGTAAAGAACCAGTGGCATCCACATCAGTAGAACGTGAATAAGCAGTGGCATCTACAGCTGCAGAACATGAAAAACCAGTGGCATCTACATCTGCAGAACGTGATGAACCAGTGGCATCTACATCTGTAGAACACGAAGACCAGTGGCATCTACATCTACAAAACGTGAAGATCCAGTGGCATCTATATCTGTAGAACGTGAATAACCAGTGGCATCTACAGCTGCAGAACATGAAAAACCAGTGGCATCTACATCTGCAGAACGTGAAGAACCAGTGGCATCTACATATGAGGAACGTGAACCAGTGGCATCTACATCTGCAGAACGTGATGAACCAGTGGCATCTACATCTGCAGAACGTGAAGAACCAGTGGCATCTACAGCTGCAGAACATGTAGGATCAGTGGCATCTACATCTGCAGAACGTGAAGAACCAGTGGCATCTACATCTGTAGACTATGAAGAAGCAGTGGCATCTACATCTGCAGAACGTGAAGAACCAGTGGCATCTACATCTGTAGAATATGAAGAACCAGTGGCATCTACATCTGCAGAACGTGAAGAACCAGTGGCATCTACATCTGCAGAACGTGAAGAACCAGTGGCATCTACATCTGCAGAACGTGAAGAACCAGTGGCATCTACATCTGCAGAACATGAAGAACCAGTGGCATCTACATCTGCAGAACATGTAGAACCAGTGGCATCTACATCTGCAGAACGTGAAGAACCAGTGGCATCTACATCTGCAGAATGTGAAGAACCAGTGGCATCTACATCTGTAGAATATAAAGAACCAGTGGCATCTACATCTGCAAAACGTGAAGAACCAGTGTCATCTACATCTGCAGAACATGAAGAATCAGTGGCATCTACATCTGCAGAACGTGAAGAACCAGTGTCATCTACATTTGCAGAACATGAAGAACCAGTGGCATCTACATCTGCAGAACGTGAAGAACCAGTGGCATCTACATCTATAGAATATGAAGAACCAGTGGCATCTACATCTGCAGAACGTGAAGAACCATTGGCATCTACATCTGCCGAACGTAAAGAACCAGTGGCATCCACATCAGTAGAACGTGAATAAGCAGTGGCATCTACAGCTGCAGAACATGAAAAACCAATGGCATCTACATCTGCAGAACATGTAGAACCAGTGGCATCTACATCTGCAGAACGTGAAGAACCAGTGGCATCTACATCTGCAGAATGTGAAGAACCAGTGGCATCTACATCTGTAGAATATAAAGAACCAGTGGCATCTACATCTGCAAAACGTGAAGAACCAGTGGCATCTACATCTGCAGAACGTGAAGAACCAGTGTCATCTACATCTGCAGAACATGAAGAACCAGTGGCATCTACATCTGCAGAACGTGAAGAACCAGTGGCATCTACATCTATAGAATATGAAGAACCAGTGGCATCTACATCTGCAGAACGTGAAGAACCATTGGCATCTACATCTGCCGAACGTAAAGAACCAGTGGCATCCACATCAGTAGAACGTGAATAAGCAGTGGCATCTACAGCTGCAGAACATGAAAAACCAGTGGCATCTACATCTGCAGAACGTGATGAACCAGTGGCATCTACATCTGTAGAACACGAAGACCAGTGGCATCTACATCTACAAAACGTGAAGATCCAGTGGCATCTATATCTGTAGAACGTGAAGAATCAGTGGCATCTACATCTACAGAACATGTAGAACCAGTGGCATCTACATCTACAGAACATGAAGAACCAGTGGCATCTACATCTGCAGAACGTGAAGAACCATTGGCATCTACATCTGCAGAACGTGAAGAACCAGTGGCATCTACATCTGCAGAACGTGAAGAAACAGTGGCATCTACATCTCTAGAACGTGAAGAACCAGTAGCATCTACATCTGCAGAACGTGAAAAACCAATGGCATCTACATCTGCAGAACATGAAGAACCAGTGGCATCTACATCTGTAGAACATGAAGAACCAGTGGCATCTACATCTGCAGAACGTGAAGAATCAGTGGCATCTACATCTGCAGAACGTGAAGAACCAGTGGCATCTACATCTGCAGAACGTGAAGAACCAGTGGCATCTACATCTGCAGAATGTGAAGAACCAGTGGCATCTACATCTGTAGAATATAAAGAACCAGTGGCATCTACATCTGCAAAACGTGAAGAACCAGTGGCATCTACATCTGCAGAACGTGAAGAACCAGTGTCATCTACATCTGCAGAACATGAAGAACCAGTGGCATCTACATCTGCAGAACGTGAAGAACCAGTGGCATCTACATCTATAGAATATGAAGAACCAGTGGCATCTACATCTGCAGAACGTGAAGAACCATTGGCATCTACATCTGCCGAACGTAAAGAACCAGTGGCATCCACATCAGTAGAACGTGAATAAGCAGTGGCATCTACAGCTGCAGAACATGAAAAACCAGTGGCATCTACATCTGCAGAACGTGATGAACCAGTGGCATCTACATCTGTAGAACACGAAGACCAGTGGCATCTACATCTACAAAACGTGAAGATCCAGTGGCATCTATATCTGTAGAACGTGAAGAATCAGTGGCATCTACATCTACAGAACATGTAGAACCAGTGGCATCTACATCTACAGAACATGAAGAACCAGTGGCATCTACATCTGCAGAACGTGAAGAACCAGTGGCATCTACATCTGCAGAACGTGAAGAACCAGTGGCATCTACATCTGCAGAATGTGAAGAACCAGTGGCATCTACATCTGTAGAATATAAAGAACCAGTGGCATCTACATCTGCAAAACGTGAAGAACCAGTGGCATCTACATTTGCAGAACGTGAAGAACCAGTGTCATCTACATCTGCAGAACATGAAGAACCAGTGGCATCTACATCTGCAGAACGTGAAGAACCAGTGGCATCTACATCTATAGAATATGAAGAACCAGTGGCATCTACATCTGCAGAACGTGAAGAACCATTGGCATCTACATCTGCCGAACGTAAAGAACCAGTGGCATCCACATCAGTAGAACGTGAATAAGCAGTGGCATCTACAGCTGCAGAACATGAAAAACCAGTGGCATCTACATCTGCAGAACGTGATGAACCAGTGGCATCTACATCTGTAGAACACGAAGACCAGTGGCATCTACATCTACAAAACGTGAAGAACCAGTGGCATCTACATCTGCAAAACGTGAAGAACCAGTGGCATCTACATCTGCAGAACGTGAAGAACCAGTGTCATCTACATCTGCAGAACATGAAGAACCAGTGGCATCTACATCTGCAGAACGTGAAGAACCAGTGGCATCTACATCTATAGAATATGAAGAACCAGTGGCATCTACATCTGCAGAACGTGAAGAACCATTTGCATCTACATCTGCCGAACGTAAAGAACCAGTGGCATCCACATCAGTAGAACGTGAATAAGCAGTGGCATCTACAGCTGCAGAACATGAAAAACCAGTGGCATCTACATCTGCAGAACGTGATGAACCAGTGGCATCTACATCTGTAGAACACGAAGACCAGTGGCATCTACATCTACAAAACGTGAAGATCCAGTGGCATCTATATCTGTAGAACGTGAAGAATCAGTGGCATCTACATCTACAGAACATGTAGAACCAGTGGCATCTACATCTACAGAACATGAAGAACCAGTGGCATCTACATCTGCAGAACGTGAAGAACCAGTGGCATCTACATCTGCAGAACGTGAAGAACCAGTGGCATCTACATCTGCAGAATGTGAAGAACCAGTGGCATCTACATCTGTAGAATATAAAGAACCAGTGGCATCTACATCTGCAAAACGTGAAGAACCAGTGGCATCTACATCTGCAGAACGTGAAGAACCAGTGTCATCTACATCTGCAGAACATGAAGAACCAGTGGCATCTACATCTGCAGAACGTGAAGAACCAGTGGCATCTACATCTATAGAATATGAAGAACCAGTGGCATCTACATCTGCAGAACGTGAAGAACCATTGGCATCTACATCTGCCGAACGTAAAGAACCAGTGGCATCCACATCAGTAGAACGTGAATAAGCAGTGGCATCTACAGCTGCAGAACATGAAAAACCAGTGGCATCTACATCTGCAGAACGTGATGAACCAGTGGCATCTACATCTGTAGAACACGAAGACCAGTGGCATCTACATCTACAAAACGTGAAGATCCAGTGGCATCTATATCTGTAGAACGTGAAGAATCAGTGGCATCTACATCTACAGAACATGTAGAACCAGTGGCATCTACATCTACAGAACATGAAGAACCAGTGGCATCTACATCTGCAGAACGTGAAGAACCATTGGCATCTACATCTGCAGAACGTGAAGAACCAGTGGCATCTACATCTGCAGAACGTGAAGAAACAGTGGCATCTACATCTCTAGAACGTGAAGAACCAGTAGCATCTACATCTGCAGAACGTGAAGAACCAATGGCATCTACATCTGCAGAACATGAAGAACCAGTGGCATCTACATCTGTAGAACATGAAGAACCAGTGGCATCTACATCTGCAGAACGTGAAGAATCAGTGGCATCTACATCTGCAGAACGTGAAGAACCAGTGGCATCTACATCTGCAGAACGTGAAGAACCAGTGGCATCTACATCTTTAGAATATGAAGAACCATTGGCATCTACATATGTAGAATATGAAGAACCATTCGCATCTACATCTGCAGAACACGAAGAACCAGTGGCATCTACATCTGCAGAACGTTAAGAACCAGTGGTATCTACATCTGCAGAACGCGAAGAACCAATGGCATCTACATCTGCAGAACGTGAAGAACCAGTGACATCTACATCTTTAGAATATGAAGAACCATTGGCATCTACATATGTAGAATATGAAGAACCATTCGCATCTACATCTGCAGAACACGAAGAACCAGTGGCATCTACATCTGCAGAACGTTAAGAACCAGTGGTATCTACATCTGCAGAACGCGAAGAACCAATGACATCTTCACCTGCAGAATGTGAACAACCAGTGGCATGAGACCTCCTTTGCCAGTAACAAGATATAGAAATAGGTTTTACCCTTTTAACTGGCACAAAAACTGACACCTTTATTCAAGGCATCATGTTTGCAATAACCACAACACAAGCAGTCAACATGCAAACAAAAAAGACAACTCTGATAATAATATGCACTGTCCTTGAATTTGATTGGTCCACACCCGAGACGGCTTTTCTTAGAGCCTAGTCTCCATTGGTGTTGGACCAGAAGACGCCAAAAGGCGTACAACTCAGAAACAGCACACTATCAGAGTATTGAGGGCTCGGAGTGAGCATTTACATTATGAGACCTCCTTTGCCAGTAGCAAGATATAGGAATAGGTTTTATCCTTTTAACTGGCACAAAAACTGACACCTTTATTCAAGGCATCATGTTTCCTACAACCAGTGGCATCTACATCTGCAGAACGTGAAGAACCAGTGACATCTACAGCTGCATAACGTGAACAACCAGTGGCATCTACATCTACGAACACAGACCCTCTGGAACCTAACTCGTTCGTAAGTAGAGGCAAGTCCCTGTATAGTGTAGTGTGTATAGTAGTGTTTATAATATTGTAATATGTATAGTAATGTTGTGTATATAGTAGTGTAGTGTAAATAGTAATGTATATAGTAGCGTCGTGTGTATAGTAGTATAGTGTCTATGGTAGTGTAGTGTGTATAGTAGTGTATATAGTATTGTAATATGTATAGTAGTGTTGTATATAGTAGTGTAGTGTGTATCGTAGTGTAGTGTATATAGTAATGTAGTATATAGTAGCGTAGTGTGTATAGTAGTGTCATGTATAGTAGTACTGTGATGAAATTAAATATGTTGGTTCTTCACGTTCTGCAGATGTAGATGCCACTGGTTCTTCACGTTCCGCAGATGTAGATGTACATGCCGTACAAATCTAGAGGAGTAAAGTTGGATAAATCGACTTACGAACACAGATCTCTGGAACCTGACTCATTCGTAAGTAGAGGTAGTCCCCGGTATATATATAAATGCAAAAAAAATATTTAATTTCATCACTTAAAAAGCTGGACATCCGTGACGCGCGAAGCACTTTGCGGCCCTTTGGATTCCTCCCGCCGCGGCTTAAAGATTCCGATTCCCCGACCCCGTCGTTGGCGCGACGTTGCTACCGCTGAGCGACGTGGCCACCCGTGCCACACACGCTGCACTCCCGTCCTGTTTGCGTGTCGCTGCCTCGTCGCCGTAGTTGTTGTGGCATGGTAACGGTTCGGCGCTTCGCTGCACTAGCGACCCGGCGAGCCGGGGTTTTGATTCCCGCTCACGGCCACCAACGCCACCGGGTGACGATTGTCTGAACCGGTCAACGGGCATCCCCTAGGTCGATTCAGCCTCAAATGAGTACCTGGTGCGGCGGTATGTAGTGAACGTTGCCGCCGGGGAGACTAAGGCGTGGTGGTGTGAGCCATCCACCCTCTGCTGTGTCGTGCCGCCCTTCATGGGTGCTGCTACTCGCCACTACCAGCACTCGCCCCTAAGTCTGCCACAGGCGACACGGCGGGGGATATTTGTCTCTGTTGTAACGTTCTTACCCCATGGCCCCTACTACTGGACATCTGTGATGCACTAAGAGCTTCACAGCTCTTCGGATTCCTCCTCCCGCTGCTGAAGTATGGATATTCTGATGCTGAATTGGCGAGGACAATTCACAATTGATTCAGTTGATTCCACCACCCACCCTCACCACCCTCCCCCACCATCCACCTCGCCTCACCCCTCTCCCTATCACCACCCTCCCCCACCACCCCTTCCCAACCTCCGCACCCCGCGTCCCCCCCCCCATCTTGCTCGTCGTCGGCCACTGACAAACTCGACGGGCGACCGAGACTCTCGCCCCTGCGCTCTAAACCAAATCTCCCGTGTGATTTTTTTTTATGATGTCCCGGACGGGACGAGATTTTAACGGTCTAAACCCCCGACGGAGCGCAGCTCAGCTTGCCCGGCTGGAGGAGGCATTCGTGGACGAGCCCTACCCGGACCCACATCGACAGCTCATGCTCGCTCTTGCCACCAACATCTCGGTGAGGAAGGTCAAGGTAAGTCCCCCCCCCCACCAACCACGTGGTGGTAATCTCAAAGCTAGGGTGGGAGGAGCAGAAGTAGTCGTTGGCTTTAGTGACCGATCTTACCGGAGACGGTGGTCATGTCTGGTTGCTAGACTATCGCACACACAGACACACGTAGATACACACAGACACACGTAGACACACACAGACACACGTAGACAAACACGTAGAAACACAGACACACGGAGACACGTAGACACACAGACACACAGACACACGTAGACACACACAGACACACACAGACACACGTAGACACAGACATATGTAGACACACACAGACACACGTAGACACATGTAGACACACAGACACAGACAGACACACGCAGACACACACAGACACACGTAGACACACACAGACACACGTAGACACACAGACACGGAGATACGTAGACACACAAACACACAGACACGTAGACACACAGACACACACGTAGACACACAGACACACACGTAGACACACAGACACACGGAGACACACGTAGACACACACAGACACACGTAGACAAACACGTAGACACACAGACACACGTAGGCACACACAGACACACGTAGGCAAACACGTAGACACACAGACACACGTAGACACACACAGACACACGTAGACAGACACGTAGAAACAGACACACGTAGACACACAGACACACACAGACACGTAGACACACAGACACACACAGACAGACACACACAGACACACGTAGACACACAGACACACGTAGACACACACGTAGACACACAGACACACACAGACACATGTAGACACACACAGACACCACGCACACCGCTGGATGATTTTGTTATTGCGGTCCTGGTCAAGGGTTGGTTCCAAAACCGACGAGCCAAGTGGCGATGGCTGGAGCAGGAAGCGGCGTGGACGACGCACGTCACCGAAGCCAGGAACGCCGTCGCCACGGACGCCATCACCCCCGCCACGGCCACCAGCGTCACCGTCGCCACGGCCACCACCACCACCGTCACCACCACCACGGCCGCAATGAACCGGTAATTGGCATCGGCTCGCTCTGCGAGTCTGCGGAGAGCGGTGAGCATCGAGCGGTGAATGGTGAGCGTCCACAGAGCGTCCAAGTGAGGCGTCATCCATCCCACGTCGATGAACGGACAAGTTCAGCCTTGCAGCTCTTGACTCGCCTCACACTCATGGGACCCACGGTGGCTATGAGATGTTGACTACCTCGCCTGGTGTACAGGAGGTCGTGGGTTTGATACCAACCCTGACGATGCCTGCTGCTGTATATTTGGAGTCTGCGTCTGTCATCATCATCACGGTGGCTATGAGATGTTGACTACCTCGCCTGGTGTACAGGCGGTCGTGGGTTTAATACCAACCCTGACGATGTCTGCTGCTGTATATTTAGAGTCTGCGTCTGTCATCATCATCACGGTGGCTATGAGATGTTGACTACCTCGCCTGGTGTACAGGAGGTCGTGGGTTTGATACCAATCCTGACGATGCCTGCTGCTGTATATTTAGAGTCTGCGTCTGTCATCATCATCACGGTGGCTATGAGATGTTGACTACCTCGCCTGGTGTACAGGAGGTCGTGGGTTTGATACCAATCCTGACGATGTCTGCTGCTGCATATGTGGAGTCTGCGTGTCTCATCACGGTGGCTATGAGATGTTGACTACCTCACTTGGTCAACAGGAGGTTGCATAGATAATCGCCGTGATCGCGTGGAGTCTCTGTATCTCCATGAGTCTCTATGTATCTCCTTGAGTCTCTAGGTATCTATGAGTCTCTATGGTACCTAGAGATGCATAGAGACTCATAGAGACACATAGACTCATGGAGATACATAGAGACGCATAGAGACACATAGACTCATAGATATACTTACAGACTCATGGAGATACATAGAGATGCATAGAGATACATACTCATAGAGATACATAGAGACTCGTAGAGATCCATAGAGACTTAGAGATACAGAGAGACTCATAGAGATACATAGAGATACATAGAGACGCATAGAGACTCACGGAGACTCATAGAGGTGCGTGTAGTGCCGTCGTTAGAGCAGCGGCCAAACCTCCGCCTCCACATTTACAGGCAGAGGCAGCAGCAGCAGCAGGTGAAGCGCGAGATCCACACGCGCTCCGCCAACCCCCACGTGGGAGCCAGCACCGCCAAGGTGACCGGCGTACAGACACCAGAACCTCCATCCGCTCCACCTCCATCTACTCCACCTGCATCTACTCCACCTCCATCTACTCCACCTCCATCTACTCCACCTGCATCCACTCCACCTGCATCTACTCCACCTGCATATACTCCACCTGCATCTACTCCACCTGCATCTACTCCACCTGCATCCACTCCACCTGCATCTACTCCACCTGCATATACTCCACCTGCATCTACTCCACCTGCATCTACTCCACCTCCTGCACCTCCATCTACTCCACCTCCATCCACTCCACCTCCATCCGCTCCACCTCCATCTACTCCACCTCCATCTACTCCACCTCCATCTACTCCACCTGCGTCTACTCCATCTCCATCTACTCCACCTCCATCCACTCCACCTCCATCTACTCCACCTGCATCTACTCCACCTGCATCTACTCCACCTCCATCTACTCCACCTCAATCCGCTCCACCTGCATCTACTCCACCTGCATCTACTCCACCTCCATCCACTCCACCTCCATCTACTCCACCTCCATCTACTCCACCTCCATCCGCTCCACCTCCATCCGCTCCACCTCCATCTACTCCACCTGCATCTACTCCACCTGCATCTACTCCACCTCCATCTACTCCACCTCCTGCACCTCCATCTACTCCACCTCCATCTACTCCACCTCCATCCACTCCACCTCCATCCACTCCACCTCCATCCACTCCACCTCCATCTACTCCAGCTCCATCTACTGCACCTCCATCTACTCCATCTACTCCACCTCCATCTACTCCACCTGCATCTACTCCACCTGCATCCACTCCACCTCCATCTACTCCACCTCCATCCACTCCACCTCCATCTACTCTACCTCCATCTACTCCACCTCCTGCACCTCTATCGACTCCACCTCCATCCACTCCACCTCCATCTACTTCACCTCCATCCACTCCACCTTCATCCACTCCACCTCCTGCACCTCCATCCACTCCACCTCCATCTACTCCACCTCCATCCACTCCACCTCCATCCACTCCACCTCCTGCACCTCCATCCACTCCACCTCCATCCACCCCACCTCCTGCACCTCCATCTACTCCACCTCGTCCAACCCCCATCACCTGCACCACCACCCCCACCCTCCTCCTTCCCCATGTTCCTCCCCCCTCCTGCACCGTTCCTGCACCACGGCATCAATTCAAAGGTCGAAGTTCATCCGTCGCTGTAACAGTGACGGGGATTATCTGAACGGCACCCGGGCCTCCCCTAGGTCGACCCGGCCTCAAACGTGCGGAGGGGGGGCTCCTGGTGGTTCCCCGCCGGTTTGCGCCGTCGCCCGGCCACCCCCCGCCGGCATCCCGCCGGTTGCGGTGCTCTCAAGCGCCGCCGCTCGCACCGTCGGTGCCCACGCATCCCTGGTGGCGGTGGCGGCGGCGGCGGCGACGGTGACGACGGTGTTGGTGATTGTGGCGACGGGGACGACCACGGCCGCCGCCGCCGCTGCTGCTTCTACGAGCCGTCCTGAAATACGCCCTCGTCTGTAACGACGTCGCCGCACTCGACCGCTCCTTCAACATCGCCGCACAAGTGAACCGCTCGGCACAGCTCTGTGGTGGTGGTGATGATGGTGGTGATGATGGTGGTGGTGGTGATGATGGTGGTGGTGGTTATGGTGGTGGTGGTGGTTATGGTGATGGTGGTTATGATGGTGGTGGTGGTTATGGTGGTGGTGGTTATGATGGTGGTGGTTATGGTGGTGGTTATGGTGGTGGTGGTTATGATGGTGGTGGTGGTTATGATGGCGGTGGTGGTGATGATGGTGGTGGTGGTTATGATGGTGGTAGTTATGATGGTGGTGGTGGTTATGATGGTAGTGATGATGGTGGTGGTGGTTATGATGGTGGTGGTGGTTATGATGGTGGTGGTGGTTATGATGGTGGTGGTGGTTATGGTGGTGGTGGTTATGATGGTGGTGGTGGTCATGATGGTGGTGGTGGTTATGGTGGTGATGGTGGTTATGATGGTGGTGGTGGTGGTGGTTATGATGGTGGTGGTGGTTATGATGGTGGTGGTGGTCATGATGGTGGTGGTGGTTATGATGGTGGTTATGATGGTGGTGGTGGTTATGGTGGTGGTGGTTATGATGGTGGTGGTTATGATGGTGGTGGTTATGATGATGGTGGTGGTGGTTATCATGGTGGTGGTGGTTATGGTGGTGGTTATGATGGTGGTGGTGGTTATGATGATGGTGGTGGTTATGGTGGTGGTGGTTATGATGGTGGTGGTTATGATGGTGGTGGTGGTCATGATGGTGGTGGTGGTGGTGGTTATGGTGGTGGTGGTTATGGTGGTGGTTATGATGGTGGTGGTGGTTATAATGGTGGTGGTGGTTATGATGGTGGTGGTTATGATGGTGGTGGTCATGGTGGTGGTGGTGGTTATGATGGTGGTGGTGGTTATCATGTGAGTTGTATTAGCACTCCACTGAGATTGACGTTCCACAGTGATTTATAATAAAGGCTGTTACGAGTTCTACCCGCCTCGTGATTTACAATTCCATTTACGTATGAAGAAGGTGCGCAGATCCGGACAGTAATTACAACGTTTATTTTTTATTAAACTCATGATATTTAATAAAAAAATTAAGTGAGGTAAACTACCTTAGCCCTCAGGTCTAAATGCGTAAAAAGAGAAGCGTGTGTATTCCCGTAATATGAGCACCGTATTTTCCCGCATATAACCCGCAGACGCATACACACCCCGTGTCAGCATGCGAGCTCGCATGCTGACAAGGGGTGTGGCCGACTCAAGCTACATAGAGCGACATTAACCTGGGGCTGCTGCTGCTACTGCTGATAGCGGGTGGTGGTGGCTGCTGATAGTGGGTGGTGGTGGCTGCTGCTACTGCTGATAGCGGGTGGTGGAGGTGGCTGCTGCTGCTAGCGGGTGGTGGTGGTGGTGGTGAGGGCTGCTGCTAGCGGGTGGTGGTGGTGAAGGCTGCTGATAGCAGGTGATGGTGGTGGTGAGGGCTGCTGCTAGTGGGTGGTGGTGGTGAAGGCTGCTGATAGCGGGTGATGGTGGTGGTGGTGAGGGCTGCTGATAGCGGGTGGTGGTGAGGGCTGCTGATAGCGGGTGATGGTGGTGGTGGTGAAGGCTGCTGATAGCGGGTGGTGGTGGTGGTGGTGAGGGCTGCTGATAGCGGGTGGTGGTGGTGGCTACTGCTGATAGTGGGTGGTGGTGGTGGTGAGGGCTGCTACTGCTGATAGTGGGTGTTGGTGGCTGCTGCTGCTAGTGGGTGGTGGTGGTGGTGAACGCAACTTTGAAGGGGGCGAGGGTCTAAACCAAACAAACAGGAGAGAGGGGGGCACCATCAGTCGAACGTGGACTCGCCGCCCACACGCCGGCTGTGGCGAGGACGCAGCATCTCCTCCCTGCTGTCGTTGCCGCTCCACTCAACGGATGCCGAAACGGCGAAGGAGGCGGCTTTAACGGCGCAGCACAAACACAGCAGGGAGACGGCTTCTTCAACTGAACAACGAACACTACCAGCCACCATGGTCACCATGATATCGCCGCGTCCTGGCACCCCACGGTAGCCCCGCAGGCGGCTGGGCGTGACGGTGAGCGGCTCGGCAACGGGAAGAGTTCGCGAATTTAAATCCTGCTCGTGCAAAACAAAAGCAACGGTGCATTTTGACGGTCAGCAGGTGAAGACCCCCCCCCCGCTCGCTGAGCTGCTGCTAGCTGCCAGCTGCCGATGACGACCACGAGGGACGATGACCGTTTGGCCAAATGATCCCGTTGAAATGTAAATTTGCCGACGGTCTAGCGACAACGTAACCGCGTCGTTACGGGTCAATGCCACCACCTCCCCGACGACGGCGTCGCCAGGCAGGGCGTCCTCCCCGACGACGGCGCTTCACGAGCCCATTGGGGGAACCGCGGACGCGTCGTCGTCGACGTCGGTGACGTCCACGGTCACCACGGTGACGGCGCTCGGCGAAGTCGCCGCCCCTCCGGCGGCGTCGTCGTTGTCGTCGTCGCTGGCGGCGGCCGCCCACACCGTCAGGTAGTGGTGGCGGCGCTTCTCGTAGTCCAGGGCCTTCGCCGCGACGCGTATTACGCCTGGGCACACGCGGCACACGCGACGCACGTCTGTGAGACGGAGAGACGGAGACACACGGACGGGGGAACCCCCCCATGGCCCGAGGGGACCGCCGCCTGCGCCCCGCGCCGCGTCTCTCACCGAGCCTCCGGTCGACGTCGAAGGCCCCGAGCTCGTTGCCGCCGGCGATGCCGTAGCTCACCGCGCCCCCCCCGCCGAGGACGGCCGCCACGGCGACGACCACGTTGCCCGGCGCTGCGTCTTCCGGCACGGCGGCGCGGTAGGCCAGCTGCCGGAACGCCGGGGCGGCGGCGACGCCGCGCTCGTCGTCGTCGTCGTGCAGGGACACGGAAATCACCGCGGTGGAGGACGCCGTCGCCGAGGCTCCGCCGCCGCTGTGGGCGAGCACCGTGAGGTTGTAGACGTCGCGGCTCTCCAGCGGACGCTTGACGGTGATGACACCCGAGCGGCCGTCGATAGCGAAGCGGTCGCCGGCAGAGTTCAGCAGAGAGTGAGTCACCCTGCGGTGGGGGCCTACAATACACGGCGACAACAACAACAACGGCCGTTCGCCACCGAGTGGCGGCGACGTCACCACGGCGCTTGTGCCAGGCCAGGTGCACGTTGGGGACACGTGGAGTGTCGAATGCCCGCCGGCAGGAGGTCACGGGGCAGACCCAGCAGGTGCCACGGGTTCACTGACCGAGACAAGTGGCCGATGCACCACCTGTGCCCCCTACTTTGCTTCAGCCACCCGGCGCTCCGCTCGTTGTTGTGAGTGTCGCTCCTCCGCCCTCCATTGTTGTTGGAGGGCGACTGGCTCCAACTGCCCAGTAGCGTCCTTCACGAGCCTCCTCCACAGAGGCCGATCTTGACACCGCTGGTACCGGTCATCGGCAAGTCCACTCAGCTCCACATCCTCCTGTACCACAACACTTCATCTCTTCTCTAGCCCGTGCCGCGCCCGTTCAGCCCCCTATATCCGGCCAAACAGGAGCTGCTTGGGCTTGCGGTGGCTGGGCCATGTGGGCTACACGACCGAGCCAACGCAGTCTTGCCTGCCGGAACTCACCGATAAGAACATGTCTAGATTGCCAAAGATCCCATGTGTAGCCTCAGGCTGTAGGGGCAAGTGCTGTAAGAGAGCAGCACCTATGAAGGCCGGCACCGTGGCACACGAGGGGGTGGGTGGCCAGCACCACGCCCGGCCGCTTTTGTCTCTCGAGTGGCGATGTTCGCCAGGTTCGTAGCGCTGCGCGCTAACCGCTACCCATAATGTACACACACACGCGCACATACACACTCAAAGTCACGCGTGGGCGCGTGTGTACGTCGTCACCGTCGCCACCGTCGTACCCAGGTCGGCGTCGACGGCGCGCGCGCTCGTCACCGCCGTCCCTACACCGGCGTGGCTCAGGCGCAGGGCGACGGCGCGGGGGGGCGACCCCGTGAGGAAGCGCGGGGCCGAATCGTCCACGTCCTCCACCCTCACGAGGACCTCCACCCGGCAGGAGCGGCCGCCGCCGTCGGTCGCGGCCACGGCGAGCGCGTGGGCCGGGGCGGCCTCGCGGTCCAGCGGCGCCAGCGTGAAGAGCTCCCCTACGCGGGGCCACGCCGACGAGAGAGACGTTAACCACCTCGCCCGCTACACAGGAGGTGGACGTAAAATTTGATCACAACCCCGACGGCTGCTAGAGCGCGATGGAGAGAGCGCGATGAGCGTTACCGCTGACGGAGTCCAAGCGGAAGAGATTCGCTCCGGCACCGTGTAGCGAGTACCCGATGGTTCCGTTAGAGCCGGAATCGGAGTCACGGGCTGAAACCCTCAGCAGGAAGACTTGTGGGGCGACGTCCTCCCGCACGGTGACGTTGTACCACAGCTGGGGCACCGTGGGGCACAGCGGTAGTGCAGTGAGCCCAAAGGTGAGGGAGAGCCGGTAGTCGAGGCGACACTTATTTAACAGTAACTATAGCACAGGGTCTCTAACACGAAGGGGGTGACGGCCCCTTACGCCCGCCATCTGGGGAGGTGTGGCCTCTGGGCTATCGTGTCCTATCGACTGGGACCACGTACACTCTCAGCCCTGCGGCTAGGGGCCCTAGGGGGAGGCTACTTTGACCCAACCCGGCCAAAGTCCTTGGGTCCGACCACTTTCCCTCACAGCCCCGGCCCTTACAAGGACAGTGGGTCTGGGGGTTCCCAGGGTCCTACTCTAAGCCCGGTCTCCAGTCTTCAACTTGAGAACTGCGGAACCCATTCAGGGGTCCGGCTTTTATACTCCGCCCCTGGCCACGCCCTCTCCGCCCCTGGCCACGCCCTCTCCACCCCTGGCCACGCCCTCTCCGCCCCTGGCCACGCCTTCCTTCCAGAGTGTTCCAGGGGATCCTAGAATATTCCCACAGCCCCCTTATTGGGGTCTTGGGAACCCCGGTGGCCCACATACCACCCCCTACTGGCGTCTGTCCGCCAGTGCAGGTAAGTATACCGTGTGTTCATGGCGTTACAGCAGTACGGTGGTGTGGTAGGGTATGACGAGTCTGTGAGCCTGTGTGGCGAGTCTACGGTTACGGGTACCTTGTCACACACGGGGCCGTTGTCGTTGACGTCCAGCACGGTGACGGCCACGACGACCGTCCTCACCAAGGTGCCGTCGGTGGCCATCACCAGCACGTGGTGGCGTTCCTGCTCCTCCCGGTCGAGCGGCCGCTCCAGGCGCAGCGTCCACTCGCCCCCCCTCTTGACGGGGCCGAGAGAGAAGTGGCCCAGCGGGTCGCCGCCTGTGGCCAGCGTGGACGGGGGGTGGGACGCGGACGTCGCTCGCCGTCGAGACGGAGAGTGTGACGAAGAGAGTGTGATGAAGAGAGTATGATGGCGAGAGTATGATGACGAGAGTCGGTTTAATGCAGAGGCTTCCGCGAACAACTGTGAATGCGGTAGTGGGTTCACTCCAACACAACAGGTGTAGTGGCGTACTAGTAGACTACACTATACACTACTGCACACTACCTGTCAGGTGGTACGTAAGATCCCGGTTTTCCGGCGCGGCGTCCGCGTCGTCCGCCTGGACGACAGCCAACGCCAGGCCGGGCGCGGCGTCCTCCGGCACTCGGACGTCGATCACCGAGGCCGAGAACCGCGGGGGGTGGTCGTTGGCATCGCTCACGATGACGAGCACCTTGGCGACGGCCGGCGGGCGCTCGGGGCGTGCCGGGTCGAAAGCCTCGACGAGGAGGTGGTGCCGGTCACGGGCCTCGCAGTCCAGCCGGCTCAGCGTGCTCACCCAGCCGCTGCGGGCGTCCACCATGAAGAGCGGCTCCGCTTCTCCGGCGTCGCCGCTCTCGCGCAGCTCGACCAGGTTGTGTACCGGCTGAGCACCTCCGTCTCGGTCTGTCGCTGAGGGACGGGTCGGGGGGAGGATGGGGGGGGGGTGTTGTATGTAGGCCCTTTTTCCAAATTGATATTAAGAATGATTTTGCCAATATTTGTTTTATCAATCATGGTGTCGCTTGGAGGCCAGATGGGGTGAGGTGAACACCCTCCCTCCCCTCACAGCAACAGCCTCTCACACACAACCGAGGGACGGAGATAAGCCATAAAAGAATCAAACCAGGGTGAGACTGAACAGATGGCTTAATAAATCAGAACACACGGACACACGTACAACCAACCCCCCCCCCCCCCCCCCACAGCACAGAGCGAAATCAAAGGAAGTTCCGATCCTTGGTGAGAAGGCGGCAGAGGAAGAAATTTGGCATAAGAAGAGAGACACGAGCCATACATCGTCATCACAGCTACCGGCGGCAGAAGACGGCGACCAACTAGCGAAGACGACAGCCAGCCACCGAGGTCGATCAGTCACCAAAGAGTTCTGCAATGTCAAGCCATCAACGTCGAGAAAGGGCGGAAAGCGCCAAGCATCGACCGAGCCAGCATCGCAGAGAACCAGCGGCACGCGCAATCGACACCGCCAGGGGAGAGCACGCCGCTGCGTCAACAGCGTCAGGCGGGGTCCCCCACCTGCCCTGCTGTTTCCAGGCCTCGTCCCTGCGGACACTTCCTCCCGCCGTGATATTTTCCCAGTAAATTGGTTAAATTGGTTACCGAAGAGTGGCAGCCCCTACCATTTGGAGCTATCTGTGTGACCCATAGACTACTCGCTCAGAAACCCATAGACACACCACACAGACACCCACACAAAGACGCGTTTGTTGACCGAGTCAGCCCAGCGCCGCACACGGTTGCGTTACCTCTCACTTGCACGAGCAGCACTCCGCCTGGCAGGTTCTCCAACACGGTGGCCTCGTAGACGCTCGACTCGAACACGGGCGCTTCGTCCTCCACGTCCTCCACACGCACCGTCACCGGGACCTCGCCGTGACGTCGGCTCCGCCCCGCCGCCACGTGGCCCTCACCTCGAAGCGGTGGCTCCCCGCGGCCTCGCGGTCGAGCGCCCTCGCCACCACGATCCGCCCGTCGCCGGCGACCACCGCGAACGCGCCGCCCCCGGCGCCGTCATCCGCCACCCCGCTGCCGCCGCCGGGCACCGCGGCGTACGCGGCCGCCTCGTCGCCCGCGAGCGCGGCCGCCACAGCGCCGACCACACTCCCCGCCCGCGCGTCCTCCGTGACCGTCAGCTCGTAGGCCGCCTGGGCGAAGGCCGGTGCCGCCGTGCCGGCGGGCAGCACGGCGACGGACGTGGGGACGGCGGCGACACGCCCGCCGCCGTCCTCCGCCACGACGAAGAACGACAGCCGCGAGCCCTCCAGGCCGGCGAGGCCGCCCTTGGTGATGACGCGGCCCGTCAGGGGCTCCACCTCCAGGACGTCCTCGGAGGCGTCCGGCTCCCGCCCCTTCCGGAGCGAGTAGATGACGGCCGCGTTGCTCCCCTCGTCGCGGTCCGTGGCGGCGACCCGCAGGACCGCGGTCCCCTTCGCGGCGCTCGCCGGCACTCCGCCGGAGTACTCGGCGGCGACGAACCGGGGCGCGTTGTCGTTCTCGTCCGTGGCGACGACCCTGACCGTGGCGAAGGCCGCCCTGCCTCCGCCGTCCCGGGCCACGACGCGGACGTCCACGGCCCTCTGCGAGGGGTCCTCCCTGTCGAGGGGCGCCCTCGCGAAGATCCGCCCGCTCCCGTCGACGGTGAAGCGCTCGCGGGCGAACCGGTTTGCGATGGAGTACGACGCTCGCCCGAACGCGCCCGCGTCGGCGTCCGTGGCCCGCACCGAGGCCACCGGGGTCCCCGCCACGGAGTTTTCGGGAATCTCCGCCGCGTACTCGGCCCGCTCGAAGGCGGGGGCGTGCCGGTTGGTGGGCCGCACGTCGACCGCCAGCGTGGCGTCGCCGACGAACGCGCCGTCCGTGGCCGAGACTCGGAGGTGGTAGCAGGCGGCCAGCTTCTTCCGCTCAAGTGGGACGGCGACGGAGACGACGCCCGTCTCGGCGTCGATGGCGAAGCTCGCTGGGTCGTCGTCGCCTGAGACGATGGCGTACCGCAGCCGGTAGGCGTCCGACGCGTCGGCGTCCAACGCCCTCGGCGCGGCCACGAAGTGCCCGGGCCAAGACAGCCGGCTCACGGACGCCTCGTACAGCGGCCGCTCGAACACCGGCGCGTTGTCGTTCGCGTCCTCGACGGCGACGGTCACCGTGACGTCGGAGGCGAGGGGAGGGGAGCCGCCGTCCGTCGCCCGCACCGAGAAACGACGGAGCCGGCTCCGCTCGTGGTCCAGGGGCGCCGTGGTCACGACCAGCCCGCCGTCCGGGTCCACGTAGAATCCCTCGCCGCCCTTCTCCCCGTCGTCCACGATCTCGTAGCGGAGCGCCCCGTTGGGGCCGGCGTCGGTGTCGACGGCGCTCACCCGGACGACGGAGGTCCCCGGGGGCGCGGATTCGGACAGTCTGGCGGCGTAGGCGCCCCGCGCGAAGAGCGGTCGGTTGTCGTTGACGTCCCCGACGACGACGTCCAGGCTCGCGTCGGCGTGCAGGCCCGTCGTCGGGGAGGCGGCCCGCACCGCGAGGCGGTAGTTGGCCCGCGTCTCGCGGTCCAGCGAGCCGACGACGCTCACGACGCCCGTGCCAAAGTCGACGGAGAACTGGTCGAAGGGGTCGCCGTCGACGATGGAGAAAACGAGCGGCAGGCCCTCGGGACCTGCCGCGCGGACGTGAGCGATCGGCGTGGGTGGCCCGACGTCCTCGGGCACCCACGCGATGTGGGAGAGGCTCTCGAACGCCGGCGTGTCCTCGTCGAGCACCGTGACCGTGACGCCGACCGCAGACGACAGCGGAGGAGTCCCGCAGTCCGTCGCCACCACGGTCACGACGAAGTCCTTGCCCGACGCGCCCGGGGCGAAGCTCGTCCTCAGCAAGATCTCGCCGCCGGAAGGGCGGACGCGAAAGCGGCCGTCGCGGTCGTCCCTCAACGAGTACCTCACCCTGGCGTTCTCGCCGACGTCCCGGTCGAGGGCCGCCACGATCAGCACGGCGCTCCCCGGCGCCGCCGCCGCCCCGACGACGGCGCGGTACGGCAGGCCGACGAACGCCGGGGCGTTGTCGTTGACGTCTTCGACGGCCACCTCGACCACGGTGCGAGCGACGCTCGGGCCGCCCCTCACCTCCACCAGCAGCTCGTAGCGATCGCGCTCCTCCCTGTCGAACGCGACGCCGGCCGTCTCCAGGACGCCCGCCGTCGGCCTCATCCGGAACGCGCCGCTCGGGTCGAGCAGGTCGAAGACGAGCGGCTCGTTGAGGTCCCCCCCCGTCGCGACGACCGCGGCCACGACGGCGCCCGCCGCGCCGTTCTCGGGGATGCGCGCCGAGATCTTTGGCGGAACCCGCAGCCTGCCGCCGAACGCCCGCACGGAGACCTTCACCCGCGCGGCGCTCCGAAATTTCCCGTCGGACACCTCGACCCCGAGGTCATAGCCGGCGGCGAGGAGGGAGGCGTTTCACACCTCGACGTCCCCAGTGCGCGCGTCCACGGCGAACGCGCCGCCGACGTTTCCCGAGGCGACGCGGTAGGTCAGCGCGGCACCGACGTCCGGGTCGGAGGCCGCCAGGGTCAGCAGGCGGACGCCGGCGTGGGTCGGCACGGTCAGCGTCGTCTCGTACGCGGCCGTCGAGAACGCCGGCGGGCAGTCGTTGGCGTCCAGCACGGCAACCGTCACCTCGGCCGGAGCTTCGGCGGACATCCTCGGGCTGCCGCCGTCCGAGGCGGTCACCCGGAAGCGGAACTCGGCCGTCGTCTCGCGGTCGAGGGCCCTGGCGACCCTGATGGCCCCGGTGCGCGGGTCGACGGAGAAGTACTTCCTGGCTCCGAACTCGACGATCCCGTAGGCGACCGTCGCGCGCCCCTCGCCGTCGTCCGCGTCGGCGGCCCTGACGACGAGCGGGATGCCGTCCGGGTCCAGCACCGGGGTCCCCGCCGCCGCCTCCTCGCCGACGGCCCCGTGGTAGCGAGGGCGGTCGAAGACGGGCCCGTTGTCGTTCTCGTCGAGCACGCGGATCGTCACCGACGCGTCCGTCGAGAGGCCCGCCGCGTCTGTGGCCCGCACCGTCAGCCGGTACGACGGCGTCCGCTCGCGGTCCAGCGGCCGTTTGGCGGCGACGACCCCGGACGTCGGGTGGATGTCGAAGGCGCCTTCGGGATCGCCCTCCCGTATTTCGTAGGCGACCGTCGACCGGCCAGAGGCGCTCACCGCGAGCACGAAGCTCCCGGGCGCGGCCCCTTCGGCGACCTCCGCCGAGTAGCCGCCGCCGCCGCCTCCGGAGGCGAATTCGGGGGGGACGTCGGCGTCGGCGGCGACGACGACGACGCGGACGGCGGCATTCGTGACGCGGCGCGGGCGCCCCCGGTCCACCGCCCTCACCGTCAGCTCGTAGGCCTCCACCGCGGAGCCGTTCAGCTTCCTCGCCACGAAGACGACGCCCAGCGCGCGGTGGACGGCGAAGGAATTTCCCACGTTTCCTGCCGGGAGAATTCGGAGGAGCGGGACGGGCGCGAGTTCACGTCACCGAATCCGGAGGGAGACGCCGAGGGCAAACAACGCGGGGGAAACCGCGGCGCCCGTCGGCTCCCGAGCGATCCGAGTTGGACCCGCGGCTCGCGACTCGCTCGGGGAGAGGGACGCGACGGAGAAACCATGACGCTGGAAACGTGCCCCTGTGCAGAAACTCCCCCCCCCCCCCCCCCCCCCGGGGCGGTTGGGAGGGGCGGCGGGAGTGGCAGCGGAAGCGGCGGTCACCGTATCTGATGCTATATCTGACGTCGGCGTTGGGGCCGTCGTCGCGGTCCGTCGCCGTGACGCGCACCACGGCGGAGCCCACGGCCGCCGACTCGGCCACGCGGGCCTCGTAGGGGCCGCCGGTGAAGCGGGGCGCGTGGTCGTTGGCATCGTCGACGCTCACCGCCAGCGTGGCGTACGCTCGCCTCACGGGGACCCCGCCGTCCTGCACCTGCTCGCGCGGGTGAGAGAAAGAGAGTGAGAGAGTGAGCGAGTGAGAGAGTGAGAGAGTGAGTGAGAGAGTGAGAGAGAGTGAGAGAGAGAGTGAGAGAGAGAGTGAGAGAGAGAGAGTGAGTGAGAGAGAGAGAGTGAGAGAGAGTGAGAGAGAGAGTGAGAGTGTGAGAGAGAGAGAAAGTGAGTGAGAGAGAGAGTGAGAGGAAGTGAGAGAGTGAGAGAGAGAGTGAGAGAGAGTGAGTGAGTGAGAGAGTGAGCGAGAGAGTGAGAGAGTGAGAGAGAGTGAGAGAGAGAGAGTGAGAGTGAGAGAGTGAGAGACTTTGACTTTTAAATAAACTTTATTGTCCAGCAGCAAATGCCCTGGACGGTTCCGGTGCTCCATTGCGAGAGTCGCCAATAAAAAAGCCAACAATGTCCGTGCGCGTCATCGCGCGCAAGACCATCGACACCAGCCACAGGCAACAACCTCGTCACCGTCAACACAAGCGCACATATCGAAAAACAACACCGTTCTGCAATGACACAGAAGCGGGAAAAAAACCGGGTCCAAAGTGCGAACCACGCGCCGCCCCCCCACGGTACGGGTGAACCCAACCACCAAAACCAAATCAAAATCGGTCCGCACGTGTCACCGCGTGCACATCCAAATGATGCAGCTGATCGCCGCCAATGCAGGTAGGTATACAGACCGCCTCAGTGGACGTGCTGCACACGAGGCACGCACAGCACACCTCCTGGCGTGGCCACCGCCAGCTTAGGTGGCTCACGGTCCACCGCCAGCCTCTAGTGATCGCGTGCGCAGAGGAAACCGTTTCGAGTCCGCGCGCGTCATCGCGCACCTTGCCCTTTTAAATCCCGAGGCCACAACGCTAGGTGTTGGTGTTGGCGGTGGCCGCAGGTGGGGGGCCCTTTAGCTGGGAGGAATACCTCCTCTCTGCCTTCCGTACTAGAGCCTCCACCTTGTCGGCTTCCTTCCGGCTGCAGACTTACCTTTGCGGATCCTTGCAAAGTGGTCACGCGGCCTGCATGAAGGCCAGCGCGTCGGGGAATTGCTCTCTGAAGGTGCCCGCGCGCCCCTTGAAGGGGTGTCGTACATAGTCAATGATGGCCCCTGGGTTGTACTCTATCCCCCTCCGGACTCGCGGGCGGCTCGTTTCACTTGTGTTCTCAACAACGTTGGACCTTAACCACCCGTCGACCCTGGAGGTGTTGTTGTTGTTGTTGTCGTTATTTTCGTTGCTGTTGTTTTTACAGTCGCCTTGTATGTTCTCTTGGGGCTTGGCGGCTGCCTCTCGTGTCAGGCCACCCCGAGCCGGGTTTTTCTTGGGCTTGGGGTGGTGTACCTCCGCGGGTCTAGCAGCCATCGCCCCGTCAGACGGGGAGGCGGGCTGCTCGTCTCTCGCGTGCGCCGCGGCACCGTCAGGTGTCACGGCACCCTCGAGCGCCGCGGCACCGTCAGGCGCGGCGGCGCCGATGAAGGTGATGGTGGTAGTGGTCGTGAAGCCTTCAATAGCTGTACCGGGGGAATCTCCATATGGTACAGATATAAAGGGAGGCTGATCGATGCCCGGGCGCGGTCAAGGGATGGCTCCCTATTGCTCAACCACGTTATGTATGCTGATGATTTGGTAATAGCTGCTCATTCAGAGGAGGAGTTGGAGACGCTGCTGCTGAGACTGGAGCGTGCCACTAAGAGGTGGGGCCTTACCATCAGCCCCACCAAAACTAAGCACCTGCCTTCGTATTTTGTACCATCGGACACTACACCCCCACAACTCCCAATCGGTGATGGGGCAGTTGTGGAGAGAGTGGAGAGTTTCTCATACCTGGGCAGTGTGCTTATGACCGGCTCCAGTTTAACAGCAGAGGTCTCACTCCACATCAGTCGAGTGGCAATATCTTTTCATCAGTTGCGTAACGCTGTGTGGAAGCTACCTGGTCTGTCGCTCCGCACTAAGCCTCAGGTCTTCTTGGCCACGGTCATTCCCACCCTTCTCTACGCTTGCGAAACGTGGACCCCCCTAATGGAACATCTTCGCCGGTTGGAAACATTTAGGCTGGCCTGCCTACGATCCATCCTGGGTTTAACCAGACTGGATTGTGTGAGGAGCTCACAAATCCTTGAAAGATCTAGGAAAGGTCCCATCGGTGAGCTCCTCCGGCGGGCAAGGCTGCGATGGCTGGGTCATGTAGCCCGCATGCCCAGCCACCGCATGCCGAAACAGATTTTGTTCGGCCGGATTGAGGGGGCTAAACGGGCGCGGCACGGGCTAGAGAAGAGATGGAGTGATGTGTTACAGGAGGACGTGGAGCTGAGTGGACTTGCCGATGACTGGTACCAGCGGTGTCAAGATCGGCCTCTGTGGAGGAGGCTCATGAAGGACGCTACTGGGCAGTTGGAGGCAGTCGCCCTCCAACAACTACGGAGGGCGGAGGAACGACGCTCACAACAACGAGCGGAGCGCCGGGTGGCTAAAGCACAGCAGGTTGGCACAGTAGGGGGCACAGGTGGTGCATCAGCCAGTCATCTCAGTCAGTCGACCCGTGGCACCTGGGTCTGCCCCGTGACCTTCTGCCAGCGGGCGTTCGACACTTCACGTGGCCTCAGTGTGCACATAGCCTGGCACAAGCATCGTGGTGACATCACCGCCACTTAGTGGTGAATGGCGGTTGTTGTTGTTGTTGTTGGTCTGCAATTCCGGAGCGGCCAAGGCTGGGTCCGGCTCCGACGGTCGCTCTGCTACCGCGACGTCGTCCGGCAGGTGGAGTCCGCCGTCGTTGCTCATCCCGTCCCGCGGCCCGGGTTCGCCGTCGCTCCCCGTCGCCGCTTCCGTGCGGTCCTCCGGCTCGCTGTTGTCGCCGGCGACCACCGTCCGCATCGCGGGGGCCCCGACGCGTCCCGCTGACGCGGGGTCGCTCCTTGCCCTCCGCTTCCTCCGCTAGGGAGGGGCGGACGGGCGGACGAAAACGTCTCCCTCGTCCTCGGTCGTCCGTGCCCCGCAGTCAGCTGCCAGGACGGCGAGATCACCCCGCTGCCCTCCCTGCTGCTGCTGTTGTTGATTTTGGTGTTCTTCTTGTTGTAGTTGATGGCGGTGCTGTTGCTGCGGCCGCTGCTGCTGTGTCTGCTGCTGCTCCGCCCGCCCGTTGCGGGCGGAGCAGCAGGCGCGGCGGACTCGCTTGCCCTGTTCGGGCAGTTCCTCCGGGCGTGGCCGCTGCCTCCGCACCCGGAACAACGCATCCCCGCCGTGGATGCGTGTACTGTGTACACGTGGCCCTGCACCGTGTACTTTAAGTTAATGTCTAAGTCCGTGTTGCCGTCCTTCAGGACCATAAAAACCTGGCGCTGAAGCGACAATACGTGCGCCGACCCGGGGTCCCTCGTTCGTAGAGGCAGCAGCGTGACTTTCGACACCGCCGTCCCGTAGCGTTGGAGGTCCCGCAGCAGGTCGGCGCCGCTCAGAAAGGGCGGCGTGCCCGAGAGCGCCACCCTGACGGCGGGCGTGGCGAGCGGGGCACACCGCAGGTGAAGCTCACCCACGGTGAGCCCCGTCTCCACCAGGCGCGCCGCCATCGCCTCCTCCACCACGTACACCGTGACCCCTCCGCTCTGCCGCTGGGCCGCGACGACGCCGGCATAGCCGACGTCGTCGCGGCCACCGCGGCGGCGACGACGGCGATCCCGGACGGCGGAAAGGTGGCGAAACTGTTCCTCCTCGTGAGAGTCTCCAGCGCGGTGCGCTGCACCATGGTGGTGGTCGGCAGCAGCCACACCTGCGCACGTGTTCGCTGTAGTTGTCGTCGTTGTTGTTGTCGTTGTAGTTGTCGTCGTTGTTGCCGTTCTCTGTTCAGCCCACGAGCCGCTCGGAATAAATTTTCCGGGACGACTCAGTGAGCAAAAATAAAGAAAAAATCAAAGGGAATAAACCATTACAAAACGAGGGGAAGAGCGATGTTTAAACTCCCCATCGTAACCTCTCTCAGGCTTGGCCTAATTTATGGAAAATCAGGCCCCCATTGATCCAGGTGAGCAGCGCGGAACTTCACCTGGACGCAGCCTCCTCCGCGCATGCGCAGAGAGAGAGAGAGTGTGAGAGTGAGAGAGTGTGAGAGTGAGTGAGTGATAGTGAGAGTGAGTGAGAGAGTGAGAGAGCGAGAGAGTGAGAGAGAGTGAGAGTGAGAGAGCGAGAGAGCGAGAGAGTGAGAGAGTGAGGGAGAGAGTGAGAGAGTGAGAGAGAGAGTGAGAGAGTGAGAGTGAGAGAGAGAGTGAGAGAGTGAGAATGAGAGAGAGAGAGTGAGAGAGTGAGAGAGAGAGTGAGAGAGTGAGAGAGAGAGTGAGAGAGTGAGGGAAAGAGTGAGAGAGTGAGAGAGTGAGAGTGAGAGAGAGTGAGAGAGTGAAGAGAGAGAGGGCTGAGCGGAGCGCTCGCTCCGAACGCCCCCGGACAGGAGGCTTTCGCGGCAGACGCCATTCTCGGTGGAGGGACGTGCTGGTTGCGTGCAACGTGTCGTCGTCCGACTGTGCCACCGCCGCCTGACATGGCCGGTCGGCAAGGTTTTGTGTCACCCAAACAAAATGTGGCGATTTAGTTACACGGCTTGTTTACGTGACAAACTACACTATACGCATTACTATGCAGTACACCGCACACTGTGGTCACCACGCAAGACGGTGGTCACGGCGTCGTCGTCGTCATCGTCGTCGTCGTCATCATCGTCGCCTTCGATCAGCAGTCGGCTACGTACAGTTGCGGACGAAGTTCAACGGACACACACACACGTACACACACGTACACACACACACGTACACACACGTACACACGTGCACACACACACGTACACACACGTACACACACGTACACACACGTACACACACGTGCACATGTACACACACGCACACACACACACGTACACACACACGTACACACACGTACACACACACACACGTACACACACACATGTGCGCACGTACACACACGTACACACACACGTACACACGTACACACACGTACACACACACGTACACACGCGCACACCCGGCGTGGAGTCACGTACTCACCATGACGGTGAGTACGTGGCTCCACTTGGCCTCTCGGTCCAGCCTCTCGGCGACGGTGACCTCGCCGGTGACGGGGTCTACGCGGAACAGACGCTGGCCCTCCACGGCGTCGCCGCCGCCCACGCCGACGAGGAAGAAGGAGAGCCGGGCGGCGGCGGCGCCGGCGTCGGCGTCGGTCGCCTCCAGCCGCAGGATCCGGGAGGCGCCGGGAGAGGCGTCCTCGGTGACGGTCGCCTCATAGAGGTCACGGGAGAAGCGGGGCCGGTGGTCGTTCACGTCCTGCACCGTCACCACCACCTAGCGGTGGGGGGGGGGGGGGTGAGTAAAGTGGTGATGCGGGTGGCGGTGGTGGTGGTGGTGAGGAGGAATTGGCAAGAGGTGCCGATGCACCCGGCACGTCTCACGCGGCCACCGCGGCAACCCCCGGCCTTGTGACGTCACCGCGTCGCCCTGACGGCCTCGTCACGCCCACCTTGTGCGACAGACAGACAGACACGCACACAGACACACACACACAGACACACACAGACACACACAGACACACACACAGACACGCACAGACACGCACACAGACACACACAGACACACACAGACACGCACAGACACACACACAGACACACACACAGACACATAGAGACAGACACAGACACACACAGACACACACAGACACACACACAGACACACACACACAGACACACACAGACACAGACACACACACACAGACACACACACACAGACACACACACACAGACACACACACACAGACACACACACACAGACACACACACAGACACACACACAGACACGCACACACAGACACACAGACACACACACACAGACACACACACAGACACACACAGACACACACACAGACACACATACACAGACACACACACACAGACACACACACAGACACGCACACAGACACACACACAGACACACACAGACACACACAGACACACACAGACACGCACACAGACACACACACAGACACGCGTGCCCGCCCACCAGGGTGGTTGAAGCGTTGGTCCCGTCGGTGAGCGTCACGGTGAGCCGGTAGGAGGAGCACCGCTCGGCATCCAGCGGCTTGGCCACCTCCACAACGCCGCTGTGCTCCGTCACGTGGAAGCTGCGCTCCACGTCACCGCCTGTCCACAAGCGGCGCCCCCCTAACGTCATCATCATCGTCACCGTTAACACACCATCATCATGTCACCGTTAACACACCATCATCGTCACCATTAACACACCATCATGATGTCACCGTTAACACACCATCATCGTCACCGTTAACACACCATCATCATGTCACCGTTAACCCATCATCGTCACCATTAACACACCATCATGATGTCACCGTTAACACACCATCATGATGTCACCGTTAACCCATCATCATGTCACTGTTAACACACCATCATGATGTCACCATTAACCCATCATCATGTCACTGTTAACCCATCATCGTGAGGTCACCATTAACACATCATCATCGTCACCGTTAACACATCATCATCGTCACCATTAACACACCATCATCATGTCACTGTTAACACACCATCGTGATGTCACCGTTAACCCATCATCGTGAGGTCACCATTAACACATCATCATGAGGTCACCATTAACACACCATCATGATGTCACCGTTAACCCATCATCGTGAGGTCACCATTAACACATCATCATGAGGTCACCATTAACACACCATCATGATGTCACCGTTAACACACCATCGTGAGGTCACCGTTAACACATCATCGTCACCATTAACCCATCATCATCGTCACCATTAACACACCATCATGTCACCGTTAACACATCATCATCGTCACCGTTAACACACCATCATGATGTCACCATTAACCCATCATCATGAGGTCACCATTAACACATCATCATCGTCACCATTAACACACCATCATGAGGTCACCGTTAACACATCATCATGAGGTCACCATTAACCCATCATCATGAGGTCACCATTAACACACTATCATCGTCACCATTAACACACCATCATGAGGTCACCGTTAACACACCATCATGAGGTCACCATTAACCCATCATCATGAGGTCACCATTAACACATCATCATGAGGTCACCGTTAACACACCATCATGAGGTCACCGTTAACCCATCTTCATGAGGTCACCATTAACACATCATCATGATGTCACCGTTAACACTTCGTCATGATGTCACCATTAACGCACCATCATCATGATGTCACCGTTAACCCATCATCATGATGTCACCATTAACACACCATCATGATGTGGGGTGGGATGTGGAATGTGTGTGGTGGCACCACGTGACCTGTGATGCTGAACCAGAGGAGGCTCCCCGCCGTGCTCTGCGTGGGCAGCGCGATCACCACGGAGCCCACGGCGGCCGTCTCCGACACGGTGACCGCGTGCTGGCTCAGGCCGAAGGCCGCGGGCGTCTCCGGTGGCCGGGGAGCGGCGATCCACTCCACGTGGATGACGGCCGTCGACGGCAAGGTTGGCGGTTGCCCCGAGTCCCTGGCTTCGATCTGCGGGGCGGGCAACGGCAAGATCGGCGAGTTCTGCTTCACGGTGGGGGGTCAACATTGTCAAGCGTGTCCGTGAGGATGAGGGGGGAGGACCGCGAGGGGAGTGTGCCCAGTACCAGGATGGAGTGGGATGTCCCCGCACGGTGCAAGTCGCTCCGGCTGTAGACGACTCCGTGCTCATCGGAATAGTAATTGTGTTGCCACCCGCGGACGGTGTACAACAGCATGCCGTTGTTGCCCCAGTCGGCGTCGGCGGCGTAGACGCGGGCGATGGCCACCACCGTCGGCTCCTTCGCCGCCACCGCGTAAACGCGCGTGAGGTTCCTGCGGAAGCGCGGGGCGTTGTCGTTCTCGTCGGAGACGCTCAGCGTCACCGCCACCCTCGCTTCACGCGGGGGCACGCCGCCGTCCACGATGGACACCTGGCGCCGGCGGGCGGGACGCACGCAGACACACGCGCAACAACAACAACGACCTCCACTAAGTGGCCGTGACGGCACCACGACGCTTGTGCCAAGCCATGGGCACGTCGAGGCCACGTGTCGAACGTCCGCTGGCATGAGGTCACGGGGCACACCCAGGTGCCACGGGTCGACTGACTGAGATGAGTGGCCGATGCACCACCTGTGCCCCCTACTGTGCTTTAGCCACCCGGCGCTCCGATGGGTCTTTGTCCAGATGTTTTAATGATTTGTGAGCTCCTCACACAATCCACCCTGGTTAAACCCAGGATGGATCGTAGGCAGGTGAGCCTAAATGTTTCTAACCAGCCAAAGATGTTCAATTAGGGGGGGTCCACGTTTCGCAAGCGTAGAGAAGGGTGGGAATGATTTGCCGAGAAGACCCGAAGCTTAGTGCGGAGCGACAGACCAGGTAGCTTCCACACAGCGTTATGCAACCGATGAAAAGATAATGCCGCTCGACTGATTCGGAGTGAGACCTCCGCTGTCAAACTGAAGCCAGTCATGAGCACACTGCCAGGGTATGGGAAACTCTCCACTCTCTCCACAACTGCCCTATCACCAATTGTGAGTTGTGGGGGTGGATTGTCCGATGGTACAAAATACCCAGGCAGGTGCTTAGCTTTGGTGGGGCTGATGGTAAGTCCCAACCTCTTAGTGGCAAGCTCCACGTTTAGCAGCAGCGCCTCCAACTCCTCCTCTGAGTGAGCAGCAATTACCAGATCATCGGCAAGGTTGAGCAATAGGGAGCCATCACTTGACCGCACCTGGGCATCGATGAGCCTCCCATTATATCTGTACCAGATGGAAATTCCTCCGGTACAGCTATTGAAGGCCACTACCACCACCACCACCATCACGGTGACTCTCACCTCCAGCTCGTGCTCCGCCTGCCTCTCTCTGTCCAGCCGCCTGCTGGTGGTGTGGATGACGCCTGCAACGAGTCCGTTCACCGGAGGTCAACAACAACCATCCCACGCCGGCCGGCACACGCACGCAGTGGGGTGGGGTGGGGGCCAACGTGGATAGTAAATGTTGCTGGATTTGCTCACCAACACACCGGTTAGTGCTGTACTAGTAACGAATTGGCACATTCTGTAGTATATAGTTGTGTCGTGCATAATGTAGTGTACACTATACACTACATTATAATTGTAAATGTTATAGATTTGCTTTCTACACTACACTATAATTGTAAATGTTCTGGATTTGCTCTCCACCACCACCAACCCCCACCTGTCGCGTTGTTTATGGTGAAGAATCCCTGTGGGTCTCCGCTGACGATGTTGAACGTGAGGCCCCTGCCCCGGGCATCGTTGGAGGACATGGCGGCGGCGTTGTCCAGGTCCCAGGCGTCCACCTGCACTGCCCTGACGCCCCCACGGGAGTTCTCCGCCACCGCGGCCTGGTACCACGGACGCGATGCCCGCGGGGGGTTGTCGTTAACGTCCTGGGGGGGGGGGGGGGAGAGACACACGGTACTCGCATTGTGTGTCGTTTTAAAATGCAGGGGTGCATACGCATGTGTGTGTATGTGTGTGTGTACTTGTGTGTGTGTACGTGTGTATATACGTGTGTGTGTGTACGTGTGTTTGTGTGTGTGTATACGTGTGTGTGTGTGTACGTGTGTGTGTGTGTATATGTGTGTGTGTGTGTGTGTACGTGTGTGTGTATATACGTGTGTGTGTGTGTATATACGTGTGTGTATACGTGTATGTATACGTGTGTGTGTGTATACGTGTGTGTGTGTACGTGTGTGTGTGTGTATACGTGTGTGTGTGTGTGTCCTCCAGAAACAACGAAAAGCCACTACGGGTGGCCATGTGGAATGTTTGAATGCTCACAGCGGAGGAGAGGCTGCCACTCCTCTGTCGGGAGCTGGACCGGTACCGCCTGGATCTATGTGGCATTCAGGAGGTCCGGTGGACTGGCTCTGGCTCCTGCCACCATGAGGGGTGGACAGTCCTCTACTCGTGGCAGCAGACTGCCAAACAACAGGGTGTGCCTCTTCTTTTGAACAAAAGAATGAAGGGGGTGTGGGAGCGTGGCGGTGAGGTGTGGGAAGCTGTAAGCCCCAGGCTACTTTGGGCTCGCCTTCCCATCAACCGGAGGCAAGGCATGGTGGTCGTGGTTACTTATGCCCCCACCGAAGATGAACATCCGTGGAGGGATGCAGGCAAAGCCGATGAGTCAGATGCCTTCTATGACCTCCTGTCACAGGTGCTGGCTAAAGTGGCCCCTCGGGATAGAGTCATCATGTTGGGTGACTTCAATGCCTGAGTTGGTCATGATACTGGCACCTGGTATGGAGTGATTGGAGGGCATGGGCCAGATCAGCTCAATAACAACGGTAGGAGGCTGCTAGATTTTTGTGCAGCCCATGGGCTTGTAATTACCAACACGCTGTTCCGGCATCGGCGCATCCACACAACATCATGGTTGCATGCCGGGTCCAAGCAAGAACATCTGCTGGACTACATAGTGACGGACCAGCGGATGCGAGCCCTCGTCCTTGACACCAGGACCTACCGTGGAGCTGATCTGCCCTCTGACCATCGACTAGTCATCTGTAAGATGCGCCTGCCATTCTTCCACTCCGGTGGTAGGTGTACACCCAGGACCCCATTCCAACCTAAAGTGGCCTGGTCTCAGTTATCTGATGAAAGTTGCAAGCGAGAATTTCATCATCGCTTGCGGCTGGGATTGGCATCGTCCCTGACTCCTGATGTCGAGGGTAAATGGGCGAGGTTTAGGACTGTGACATGCAGCTGCAATGGCTGCTTTGGGTACACGGTCCAGACCTCCCCAGAGACCCTGGCTGACAGAGGAGGTGTTCAGGATGATTGAGAAAAAGCGACAGGCCCACTGTCATCGGCTACAGAATCCCACGTCAGAGAATGAGGAGACTTACCGCAGCCTTCGCTCGGAGGTTCGGAGAGCCGTGAGGCGCTGCAAGGATGGGTGGTGGTCGCGGGTTGCTGAGGAGATGGAGTCTGCCTCAGTGGCCCGTGATCACAAATCTCTATTTAACTCCATCAAAAAAGTAACCTGCAGCGCCACACCTATTACCATCATTAGGGGAAAAAACGGTGATCCAATCTCCAACCCCCAGGAACAGGTTTTCAGATTTGCTGAGCATTTCTGTGAGGTCCTGGGGGAGGGAAAATCCCTCAGACAGAAAAACATCGTGGCACAAAGTGAGGATGACCCTGCTGAGGCTGCGGTACCTCAAATATTGGAAGAAGTCACCCCCTGTGAGTGGCTGGCTGAGGTGCCATCTGTTGAGGAAGTCCTGAAGGCAATCCGGAGTCTGAGACCAGGAAAGGCAGCGGGCAGAGATGATCTCCCAAGCGAAATGCTGAGGGAGGGTGGCGTTTGTGCACAGACTGCCCTATATGACATCATAACAACGGTCTGGACCACTGGACGGGTTCTGCAGGATTGGAAGGATGCCATGGTGGTCCCCCTTTTTAAGAAGGGGGACCGCACAGACTGTAACAACTACAGGGGCATCTCACTCCTCAGTGTGCCGGGAAAGGTCCTGGCAAGGATTATTCAGCATCGCCTTGCCAGGCACGCTGAGGAGAGGCTTGCGGAGCCCCAATGCGGTTTCAGGAAAGGGCGGTCCTGCACAAATGCCATATTTTCTGTCCGTCTGCTACAGCAGAGGTGTAGGGAATTCCAACAAGACCTACATATCTGCTTTATTGACCTGGTCAAGGCCTATGATACCATCAGTAGGCCTGGGCTCTGGGTTGTTCTTCGTGCTTTTGGAGTACCTGATCCTCTGCTCACGATCATTAAGGACCTTCATGATGGTGAGTGGGCCCGGGTAAAATTACGTGGCCGGGAGTCCGAGCCATTCCCTGTACACCTTGGGGTGCGACAGGGATGTCCTCTGACTCCCACATTATTTAACATCTATTTTGACCAGGTAGTTCGTGAAGCCTTCAATAGCTGTACCGGGGGAATTTCCATATGGTACAGATATAATGAGAGGCTGATCGATGCCCGGGTGCGGTCAAGGGATGGCTCCCTATTGCTCAACCACGTTATGTATGCTGATGATTTGGTAATAGCTGCTCATTCAGAGGAGGAGTTGAAGACGCTGCTGCTGAGACTGGAGCGTGCCACTAAGAGGTGGGGCCTTACCATCAGCCCCACCAAAACTAAGCACCTGCCTGGGTATTTTGTACCATCGGACACTCCACCCCCACAACTCCCAATCGGTGATGGGGCAGTTGTGGAGAGAGTGGAGAGTTTCCCATACCTGGGCAGTGTGCTTATGACTGGCTCCAGTTTAACAGCAGAGGACTCATCGGTTGCGTAACGCTGTGTGGAAGCTACCTGGTCTGTCGCTCCGCACTAAGCTTCAGGTCTTCTCGGCCACGGTCATTCCCTCCCTTCTCTACGCTTGCGAAACGTTGACCCCCCTAATGAAACATCTTCGCCGGTTAGAAACATTTAGGCTGGCCTGCCTACGATCCATCCTGGGTTTAACCAGACTGGATTGTGTGAGGAGCTCACAAATACTTGAAAGATCTGGGCAAGGTCCAATCAGTGAGCTCCTCCGGCGGGGAAGGCTGCGATGGCTGGGTCATGTAGCCCACATGCCCAGCCACCGCATGCCGAAACAGCTTTTGTTCGGCCGGATTGAGGGGGCTAAGCGGGCGCGGCACGGGCTAGAGAAGAGATAGAGTGATGTGGTACAGGAGGACGTGGAGCTGAGTGGACTTGCCGATGACTGGTACCAGCGGTGTCAAGATCGGCCTCTGTGGAGGAGGCTCGTGAAGGACGCTACTGGGCAGTTGGAGGTAGTCGCCATCCAACAACAACGGAGGGCGGAGGAGCGACGCTCACAACAACGAGCGGAGCGCCGAGTGGCTCAAGCACAGCAGGTTGGCACAGTAGGTGGTACAGGTGGTGCATCAGCCAGTCATCTCAGTCAGTCGACCCGTGGCACCTGGGTCTGCCCCGTGACCTCCTGCCAGCGGGCGTTCGACACTTCACGTGGCCTCAGGGTGCACATAGCCTGGCACAAGCGTCGTGGTGACGTCACCGCCACTTAGTGGCGAATGGCGGTTGTTGTTGTTGTGTGTATACGTGTGTGTGTGTGTACGTGTGTGTGTGTACGTGTGTGTGTATATACATGTGTATACGTGTGTGAATACGTGTGTGTGTGTGTATACGTGTGTGTGTATACGTGTGTGTGTATATACGTGTGTGTGTGTGTACGTGTGTGTGAGTTTCCGTACCTGCACGTCCACGTAGACGTGCAGTGTGGAGAAGCGAGGGACGACTCCGCGATCCGTCGCGCGCACCGTGAGCCAGTAGCTGTCAGCAGTCTCCCGATCCAGCGGCTGCACCGTGACGATCATCCCTGCCGGCGCGGAGCGCCGTGCACGACACGCGGCAGAGACGGGCGCCGGCGTGAGCCGTCAGTCGGCGTCGTGAGCCGTGAGGAGGAGGATGGGGGGGGGGGGGGAAGGGAGGAAGGAGGGGGGGGAGTAGGTGCGGTTTACCATTCTCTGGATGAATGCTGAAGACGCCCAGGCCGGATTCGTCCACGAGGGAGTACCGCACCTCCCCGTCGATCCCCCGGTCTTCATCCGTGGCCGTGACGGTGACGACGACGGCGCCCACGGGGGCGTCCTCCCGCACGGCGGCAGCCGCCGCGAACTCCGCGAACCGCGGGGCGTGGTCGTTCTCGTCCACGTCCACCACCTCCACCGTCGCCCGGCAGGCGGCCGGCGGCGGCCCCCCGGGGTCGCCGTCGCGCGCGGCCACCGTCAGGTCGTGGCGGCGCCGCCTCTCGAAGTCGAGCGGCCGCGCCAGACGCAGGGCCCCGCTCGTCTCGTGCACCCCGAACGTGCCGCCGTCCTCGTCCTCGCCCGGCAGGGAGTAGCGCACCTCCCCGGCCGGCCCCGCGTCGGGGTCGCGAGCGTCCAGCCAGCCGAGGACGGCCCCCACCGGGAAGTCCTCGGGCACGCGGAGGCGGAGGGGCGCCGGCGCGCACGCGGGCGCGTGGTCGTCCACGTCCTCCACCGTCACGGTCACCGCGGCGACGGAGGAGAGGCGGCTCTCCTCCGGCGCCAGGTCCGACGCCTCCACCAGCAGCGCGTGCTCGGCGCGCCGCTCGCGGTCCAGCGGCGCCGCCACCTCCAGGGCGCCCGTCTCGGCGTCCACGCGGAAGAGATCGGTGTCGGACAGCAGGCGGTAGCGCACGACGCCCGCGGCGCCCGCGTCGCCGTCGGCGGCCTCCAGCCGGAGCACCTCGCGGCCCGGCCGCGCGCTCTCCGGCACCCGGGCCTCGTAGGCGCGCCGCGAGAACTCCGGCCGGTTGTCGTTGACGTCCGAGACGACGACGCGGAGGGCGGCGCTCGCGGAGCGCCGCGGCGTGCCCAGGTCGCGGACGACGATGTTCACGAGGTAGGAGGCGGCGGCCTCACGGTCCAGCGGCACCAGGACCCTCACGACGCCGGTCTCCGCGTCCACGGCGAGGCCGCTCGCCCCGCCGTCGTCCGTCAGGGCGTACAGCAGCTTCCCCTCGAAGCCGTCGTCCGGATCCGTGGCCTCCATTCGGGTGACCTCGGCCCCGACTGGCAAATCTTCGCGGACTTCCACGGCGACCGCCGGGGCGGCGAACGCCGGCGCGTGCCGATTGACGGCGCTGGCGGCGAGGGGGCGCGGGCGGTCTTGCCGTTGGTTTGCCCGGTGGAGCCACGCGACCATCCTCCGGGCGATCCCCGTCTCCACGCACCGCCATGACGGCGCCCGTCCGGGAGCGGCGTCCACGACCGAGACGTTCAGGAATGCCGTCTCCGCCGAGAGCTCCCCGTCGGTGGCCGTGAGGCCAAGGCGGAAGGCCCCCGCCGGCCCGGCGGCGACGTCGGCGATGGAGCGCGCGAGCGTCACGACGCCGAGGGCGCCGTCCAGCGCGAAGAAGCCGCCCCCGTTCCCGGACGCGATGCCGTAGAGCACCGGCCGGAGCTCGTCGGCGTCGATGGCCGACGCGGTGAAGATCGGCTCGCCCGGCCGGAGGTCCCGGGGGATCTCGCCCACGCAGTCTACGGACTCGAAGACGGGCGCGTTGTCGTTCACGTTGGTGACGTTCACCGTCACGGTCGCCTCGGCCTCCCGGCGAAACGGAGTCCCCCAGTCCGAGGCTCGCACGCGCAGCTGGTAGGCCCCCGTCGTCTCCTCGTGGTCCAGCGGCCCCGTCGTGACGACGATGCCCGTGCGGGGGTCGACGGCGAAGGGGCCAGGCTCGTCCTCCACCAGGCCGTACGTCACGCGGCCGTCGTCCCCCTCGTCGTCGTCGGCGGCGTGCAGGATGAGCACGAACGTGCCCGCCGGGACGTCCTCGCTCAACGAGGCGGAGTAGTTGGGCCGCTCGAAGACCGGGGCGTGGGCGTTGTAGTCCGCGACGTCGATCGCGACCCCGGCGACGCCCGGGCCGGCGTCGGTGCCAACGTTGAACTCGAAGCGGCGTCTGTCGACCGCCGCCAGGGACTCGCGGACGGAGACGACCCCGGTGGCGGGGTTCACGGCGAAGAAGTCGCCGTCGGCGCCGCCTCGGACGACGTACCGGCAGCCCCGCGCGCCGCAAGAGGCTCGGACCGCGAGCACGACGGCGCGGGGCGGAGACCGCCGCTCGACGGCGCCTAAGTAGACGCTCCGCTCGAACGCGCCGGCGGCGCCGCCCCCCCGGAGCGTGACCGTGACGGGCCGCGAGTGCCTGGGTGGCCTCCCCCCGTCGCGAGCCTGCACGGTGAGGTTCACCCCGAAGGGGAAGTCCGCCCAGTCCAGCCGCCCCGAGAGCCTCACCGCGTAGGCCGAGGCGGGGCCGGCGCCGTCCGTCGGGGCGACGGAGAACGCCCGGAGGGGGTCGCCGGCGACGATCTCCACGGCGACGATCTCCCCCTCGGGGCCGGCGTCGCGGTCCACCGCGACGAGCTCCGCGTGCGCGGCGGCGGGGTCGGCGAACGGCGCCCCTTGCCCGCGGGTCGCGACGACCGTGACGCGCGGGGCGTGGGCGTTCGCCCGGCTCACGTTCACCGCGACGCGCGCCGAGCCGCTCAGCCCGCCGCCGTCGACGGCCATCACCTTGAACTCGTGCAGCCCCGCGTCACCGGGCTCCGTCAGCCTCCTGGCGAGCGTCACCGCGCCGCTCGTCGGGTGCACGGCGAACGCGTCCGAGTGCCGCGCCAGGGCGTAACTGAAGCGCCCGTTGGGGCCCTCGTCGGCGTCCGTGGCGGCGACACGTAGGACCGTGGTGCCCGCCGGCGCGTCGTTGGCGACGCTCGCGGCGTACGACAAAGCCGAAAACAGCGGATTCAGGTCGTTGCGGTCCAGCACCTGGACGAAGACCGTGGCGGACGCCGCCCCGCGGCCGTTCTCGGAGAACGCCTTCACCCCCAGCGCGTAGCCGCGGCGCTCCTCGCGGTCCAACGGCACGCCCCTCGTGCGGACGCGCAGGAACCAAAAGTCGCCCACGACGAGCCCCTCTGCCTCGAACGCGGCCCCCTCGTCCCCGGACACGACGGCGTACCGGGCCCCGGGGGCCGAGCGGCCGACGTGGATCCCCATCTTGTCGTGGCTCTCCACGTACGTCCCGGGCGCGGAGTTTTCGTAGACGGTGGCTTTGTAGGACAAGCTGGTGAAGCGCAGGGCGGGCTTCGGCCGGCCCCGTTGCCCATCGAGGCATTTCCTGCACGGCGGCAGCAGCAGCAGGAGCAGCAGCGGGAGGAGCGCCGAGGCCATCGTGTTGGGCGTCGGGCTCTGCGCCCGAGAGCCGCCGACGACACGGAGCCGCGGTCGGAGAGGTGGGCGACGCCAAAGTCTGGCGCTCCCAATGGGGTGTCGGTCCTCCTCCTCCTCCTCCTCTAACATGTCAGATCAAGACCAAACACAAACCAAACTATTTTATTTTGCCAGGTAAGGCGCCCCGCTGAGCTACCGGGTAGTGCTTTTTGAGAACCGAATTGGCTGTCGTGAACGATAGCTCAACAAAGTGGCTCATCATCGTCGTCGTCACCTCGTGGACATTTATAATTACAGCAGCAGCCAAATACTTGAAAAGGCACGTTTCTACAGGCACAGAGATCCACAGAAACCCACCCACTGCGAGACTAGAGAGACCCACTCACCTTGGTAGGGTGTGGGCTGGGCCGCTCCCCCGGCCACGCTACAATAATACTATCTAAGCGCAGTAATAATAATATCTAGGGGCTCTATAGTAGTAACAGGACGCATTGGTGTGGAGTGGGGAGAAGAGGACATTCAACCTCAGCGTGTTGTGTGCGTTTTTGTTGCAGTTTTAACGCGAATGAAAATGTGTGCCGATCGTGTGTGCATTGCTAGGGGCAACCCCTGCCAGCGGTGCAAAGTGTAATTATATAAATGCTTACGATACCAATGTGTGCGACTTGCCTTGTAGAGTGTGCAGGCGAATAAAAAAGGACGCACGCCTCCGTCGATGGTGCGTGAGAGTTTGCAGGGGCCAACCGTGCGAGCGTTGTGCACGTGCGCGCAGCTGATGACGTTGTCTCCGGGCCGAGGCGCGTGGGGAAATAAATAAATAAATAGCCGCAAACCTAACTAAATATTTTAAGGGAAATCGCCAACACAACTCAACTTTAACTCTTTTGAATGCGAGCGACGGGAAGACGGCACAGCGCTTGCCCACAGCGTGCTTCCTGGCAGAAACATTTCTCACGTGAACCCCACGGTTTGGTAGCCAAATCCCTCGCAAGCACGCGTGCGCAGACGGACACAGACAGACGATAAAATTAATTGTATAGGTTAGAGAGACAAAGACCCCCCCGTGTAGCCTTAACAGACAGTAGGGGCAAGTGCTGTTTGCGAGCGCCTATGAAGGCCGGTAACGGTACACGAGGGGGTGGGTGGCCAGCAACCACGCCCAACCGCCTTTGTCTCCCCAGTGGCGATGTTTACACACCGCAACAGGTACTCATTTGAGGCTGAGTCGACCTAGGGGAGGCCCAGGATCGGTTTAGATAATCGTCACTGATTGTGTTGGCCGTGAGCGGGAATCGAACTCGGGTCGCTGGGTTCATAGCGCAGCGCGCCAACCGCTACACTACCGCTCCCCATATAGACCACACACACCACATTATTATATATACAGATAGTCCCCGACTTACGATGGAGATGCGTTACCACGACCCCATCGTAAGTCGAAAATATCGTAAGGCGAAAATGGCCTAGCCTACCCAGGAGTCTTAAAGAATGGTGATAGTTTAGCAAAACAGAGCAATTTACAGGATCGTACTGTATAAACTATATACTGTATGTATTTATTAATTACAATACTGTATTGCACAGTAAAATTCAAAGTAAAAAACAAGGTAAATTCTTAGCCTACCTATGTGAACTGCAATTTCATAGAAAGTGTTTTCAGGAAACAATCCTCTGCTATAAAAACTTTTAACATGCATTAAACGTATGTATCGTAGTAACCCTAAAATGAAATCGCTAAAGCTATGTTATCATACACGCATTGAACGTATCGTAACGTATCATATTGTACTGGACTCACCAAGATTCTGTCCGTCGTCTGCACACTTGAATGATGTTAGGTTGTTGATGGCCACATTAACTTAGTTGTTGGAAGAGGAGGATGGCGATGATCAAGTTACAGTCTCGTACCTCGTAGCACGCTGCTGCGTTTGCCTGCCGCGCAAAATTAAAAATATTTTGCTATTTTGTAATATTGCTATCGCCATCGTAACTGTGGCGCCACCACAGCGGAGCAACTCCGCCGGCTCTACCCTCTCCTCGCACCCCCCTCCCCATCCCACGAACGCACGCACGCCCCACTAAACACCCGCATGCACCCCCGTAGGGTCGCGAGGAGGGATCACCTGGTGCGATGGGTTTTCACCCGAGGACCCCACTAGCAGGGACGTTCCACGGTTTCCCCGGACCAGGAAATTGGCCGAGCCCCCCAGACCGGATTACATGGCGCCCCCCCCCAAGAAGGGGGCATAGAGCTTTACAGGCCGGCCGCGATGAAGCATACACAGCACGGGGGGGTGGGACCTTCAGCCAGTACCCAGCAGCAGGGTAAACAGTGGGGTGGGAGGGAAAAGCCCCTAGGCAGATAAGAGTTTACTCAAGTTGGAGGGAGCGAGGGGATTATCGATGAGTCAACGGCGAGGAACGCAGGCACAGAGACAATGGGAAGGGGGGGATGACGCGACCCCCACCTCCCCCCCAATGGCCAGAGCGCTCAAAGCAGCCGCAAAGAGAATTCGATTGGATGCGCAGGATGACGTCATGTGCCCCGGGGGTTAAGGGGCTTTGGAGACATAAGGGGGCCGGAGGGGCGGATTGAATCAGAGTCCTTCTGGAGCGGCGGAGGAGACCAGCCGTCCTTAGCGTCCGTGCGACCAATGCAGGGTGGAGCTGGAAACGGTCGGACAGAAAAAGTCCCCGAGGCGAGCATCTTCCCCAGCCCCCATGGGGCAGCTGAATAGGTGAGTGGGTACGGGAAGGGGGGCCAATTGAGTCAGCTCGAGCTTTGGGGATAGACGCACTCTGCGACGGCCAGGTGACAGGAGGTTAGGCGCTGTCCGAAGGGTGCTGGCTGGAGGGGGCCATAAACGGGGGTCCCTATTCGCTCCGGGACATAAATCTTAGCACAGACTGACGTTGTGACGCGTGGTGCATGTGTGTGTGTGAAGAGCGGTGGGACAGCGATCAGCGTACGACGGTGTGTGGGTGACTATAAATCAGTGTGGGTGTGACGCGCGCGCATATTAAAATACCAACGGTGGCCCGTGCCGGCGCGTGTCTGTGCGTGCACCACGGCGTTAACGGTGAGACACGCGCGAGTGTAACTAGTGTCTGTGTGTGCACCGCAGTGTTAACGGTGAGACACGTGAGAGTGTAACTAGTGTCTGTGTGTGCACCGCAGTGTTAACGGTGAGACACACACGAGTGTCACTAGTGTCTGTGCGTGCACCGCAGTGTTAACGGTGAGACACGCGCGAGTGTCACTAGTGTCTGTGTGTGCACCACAGTGTTAACGGTGAGACACGCACGAGTGTCACTAGTGTCTGTGTGTGCACCGCAGTGTTAACGGTGAGACACGTGAGAGTGTCACTAGTGTCTGTGCGTGCACCACAGTGTTAACGGTGAGACACGTGAGAGTGTCACTAGTGTCTGTGTGTGCACCACAGTGTTAACGGTGAGACACGCACGAGTGTCACTAGTGTCTGTGCGTGCACCACAGTGTTAACGGTGAGACACACGCGAGTGTCACTAGTGTCTGTGTGTGCACCGCAGTGTTAACGGTGAGACACACACGAGTGGGTGGGTGGGGGGGGCATCAGCCCCCACCCATTAGACGTGGCGCCCCCCCCCCACCGCTCGTGGTGAGTGAGAGGGAGATCAGCCCCACGTAATGGGGAGTGGGGGGGGCATGAGCCCCCACAAACGCTGGGGATGAACAGATCCGACTTCAGCTGAATGTGTGTGCTGTGTTCACCTCCTGTTTCCATTTGTATAAAGAGTTCCAGAGGAAAACAAAAGTAAACTACTGTTATGCTATAACCTCCGTGTTCAACAGAGTTAATAGATGTTACTGCAAACACAAACTGTACACTGTCACTGGGTAAACAGGCGGTGGCGTGTCTAGAATCACGCCTGGCCATCTTAATCTGCTTGGCATGAATGCTTCCTCACTCCACCAAGTAATTAATCGAGGATCAATTAGCATAGCCGAGGCTAACTGGAGTTTGCGTGTCTCTCTCTGTGGTGAGATGTTAACTACCTCACCTGGTATACAGGAAGTCGTGGGTTCGATCCCGACACTGACGCCTGCTGTATATCTGGAGAGTTCCAGAGGAAAACAAAAATAAACTATTGTTTTGATATAACCTCCGTGTGCAATAGAGTTAACAGACTTTACTGCAAACACAAACTTGACACTGTCACACACTGCCATGAGTAAACAGGTGGTGGTGTGACCAGCACCATGCCTGGCCACCTTCATCTGCTCAGCATTAATTCTTCCTCACTCCACCAAGTAATGAATCGATAATCAATCAACATAGCCGAGGCTATCCGTGTCTCTGTCTCTCTCTCCCCGTGGTGAAGGTGTTCCCCTCCACACATTCAGAGTCAGCAGCGGCACAAGCTTAGCATCTTTGACCGATAAGATACATTGACGCACGTATTGTTGGTTCTTTCAGTAAAGTCACGTAGATAGAAAATAAAAACAGATTAAATTCAATAAGATAAAGACCACTTGTGTTGCGATCGAAACGTCGTGGGTTTTTTGCTTTATTTTCAATTTTTTATTTTATTGTTATTTTAATTTTATTTTCTATCTACGTGACTTTACCGAATAAACCAAGAATATTAATTCCTGCAGTCACAAAAGTTTTAAGTCAAAACATTCACACACGTTAACAAAGCCTCACCTTGTGTTGTTGTGGGCAGGTCGCTTCTGATAACAAGAGCGGTATAGCAGCTCAAGCGGGCATGGCCTGGTGAAAAAAGAACGAAAATAAAAACTGCGTGAATATTTACAATAAAACAAAGTTACAAAGTTGCGAGCCGGGTGAAGACAAATTAAACTTAAGCGAGATAATTAAAGCGAACGCAATCAGGAGGCAAGGCCCCGCGTGGCTAGGCCCCGCGTTGTAAAGTTCCAACCTGGACATCGATTCCCATGCTCGCTGCTACTCAACTGACATCCCTACGAGAGAGAGAGGCTCTACCTTGGTAAACAACAACAACAACCACCACCAGCATGAGAATTTCTCACGTCGGATTTCAGTGCAAGCGCGGATCGGCAGCCTCCTGTTACCTCTCGACATCACGTGGGTAAGTAGGTAACATGACGTCACTTCTGGGGTAAGAGACACGCCCCTCCCACAATGAGCGGCTCTGTAACTGAATAAATTATGTTAATGATGCCGGCCCATATGTGGAGGGATGGGGGCGTGGCTGCTAAACCCATCGCAATAAACTCTCGACGGCTTCAACGGATACATTATGTTAATGAACCGCCAGTCACTGGGCGTACCTTTGCCCAAATTAGGATTGCCACTGGATTGATATCGACAGTGACCCAAGCGAAGGTGACGTCACGCTCAAGAGCGCCGTGGACGGGGTTGGGGGAGTGTGAATACCTTGGTGACATGACGTCACTAGCGAGGTACACCTCCCCCTGGCGTTTCACGCCGATGAAGTAATGCTGAGTGGTGACGTCACAGAGCGGGATTGGAGTTTAAGTTGATTTAGATTCATTTTACATTGCTCCCTCCCTTGGGTGCGTGGGCCCAGCTACAACAACGTGGACATTATTGTGTATACACTGTGTGTGTGTACACTGTGTGTGTGTAAACTGTGTGTGTACACTGTGTGTACGTATATACACTGTATGTACATACTGTGTATACACTGTGTGTGTACACTTTGTGTACACTGTGTGTGTGTACACTGTGTGTGTGTGTACACTGTGTGTGTGTGTAGACTGTGTGTGTACACTGTGTACACTGTGTGTGTACACTGTGTGTGTACACTGTGGGTACACTGTGTGTGTACACTGTGTGTGTACACTGTGTGTGTGTACACTGTGTGTGAAAGCCAACTGTGGACCGGTTTTGGTGGACAATGTCTCAACAGCAGAGGGGCTTGCTTCAAGCCATGGTTGTGAACATCCAGACGTTAATCAGCAAGGAGCATTTCTAGTCCAAGTTCGACAAAATCTACGTCAACACGTAAGACAAAATTATAATTCGTGTTGCAGAGAATGTATCTCCTCTACGTGTAACTTTAAGGTGGTATGCCTTGTAACTGATGAATGATCTGAGTGTGCTTCCTATGTCAAAGACAATGAGTTGCTCCAGATGCTTCCTGAAACACAAAAGTACCCTTTGACCTGTATCACAAGAACAATGGGTCTCACCTGAGTTCTCTGTACAGGTTACTTCCAAAACACACACACACACACACTTTGTCCTAACATCACTTATTCAATGTTTGACCCTTATAAAAAATAAAGTGATGCATGTACACACAAAATAAGACAAGTGTTCATTCTGAATTATTGACAGGCATTTTAACAAAATGTAATTACTGCAGTGAAATATACTGCATCAGATAACATCTGATTAAGAAGCTATTTGAAAAAAGAAATATGCACCGTCTGCTTAACAGTGGATGTAAAACATACTATTGTGACATTCAAAACGAGGCCATTGCATGCTGGCGAATTCTAAACATTAGCGACAAATTACATAACTGAGATGAAATATCAATCATCGCCCCCTACTGACAGCCTCTTGTTCACATACTCTTTGGTTCTTTCAGTAAAGTCACGTCGGTAGACAAAATAATAATAGATCACGACGTTTCGATCGTAACACAAGCGGTCGTCCTCAGGCGGAAAAAATAATAAATGCAGGCCGGTGCAGGGCCACCACCCTGTGCCACACAGGGGCAGCTGCTACTTGGGGATGCTCTTCGAGTGTTTCAGACGAGATACAAAACTCCGAGTTGCCGAGGCGGTTAAGCAACCACCGTGTAAAAGCAATTATTATGATAACATAGTGAATGTTTGGGGGCGTATTGGCTCTCGCTCCTGGTCAGAGATCTCCCCAACCCACAGGTCCACAAAGACTGGCCACTCGTTCTTACTCTGCAGGTTGAACCTAGGAATTGAGTGTTCAACTTCACATTCTTGTCAATAAAGGCCTGTGACAAAGGTGCATCTATTGGAGCGACATCGTCTCTGGCTTACACATCTACCGGGTCTCCACTTGACTTTGTATTGTCTAGGAGCAAGTCCACCCACACCTCCACTTCCACAAACTGCTGGGAGTTGCCTCGCTCTGCCTCACAGTCAGAATTCTCCTCCTGCTTCACGTTGCCTCCATCGATGTGAAAGTCCCATTTTGGAGTTTCATCTTCATCTTCACATTTCACCTTCACTTCTTCACCATCACCTCTTCCCTCTTCACCATCACTTCTTCCCTCTTCACCATCACTTCTTCCCTCTTCACCATTACCTCTTCATATTTCACCTCGATACCTTTAAAAGTGTCCAAGCTGGGATTTTCTTCTGGTTCTTGTTTCAAGAGGGATGGGCTTATTGTGGCACTTTGACTTTCACAAGCTGATTTCAGACTCCACTCCTTGTGGATCTTCTGATGCTTCTGTGTTTTCCGGTGATCTATAAGATGTGGTTGCTGTGCAAACGCCTTCCCGCACGGAGTGCACCTGAAGGGTTTCTCTCCCGTGTGTGTTCTCTGGTGTATTACAAGAGTAGATGAAAGTGTAAACGCCTTCCCACACAGAGTACACTTGAAGGGTTTCTCTCCCGTGTGTGTTCTCTGGTGTAATACGAGATTATATGACTGTGTAAACGCTATCCCACACATCGTGCACCTGAAGGGTTTCTCTCCCGTGTGTGTTCTCTGGTGTATTACAAGAGTAGATGAAAGTGTAAACGCCTTCCCACACAGAGTACACTTGAAGGGTTTCTCTCCCGTGTGTGTTCTCTGGTGTGCTACAAGAGCAGATGACTGCGCAAATGCCTTCCCACACACACTGCACTTGAAGGGTTTCTCTCCCGTGTGTATTCTCTGGTGTTCTACAAGAGTAGATGACCGTGCAAATGCCTTCCCACACACACTGCACTTGAAGGGTTTCTCTCCCGTGTGTGTTCTCAGGTGTTCTACAAGAGCAGATGACTGTGAAAATGCCTTCACACACACACTGCACTTGAAAGGTTTCTCTCCCGTGTGTGTTCTCTGGTGTACTTTAAGAGCAGATGGCCATGCAAAAGCCTTCCCACACACACTGCACTTGAAGGGTTTCTCTCCTGTGCGAGTTCTCTGGTGCTGTGTCAAATTTCCAGTCCGATCCGTGCTGTATGCACGCTGGTCGCAATGTTGACTTGTCGTACCGAGCTGCTGTGCTGACTGCCTTTGCTCCATCAGACCAGCGTCAGCTGCAGACAGAAAATAAGAATATCCACACCATCTACACGTCAGTATCGAGGCACAGAGGAATGCATATATAGTCACATGTGACTTACACGTCGATACTTATTCATATATTCATGATGTAGTGAAAAAGTGTCCCAAATTCATCACACGGGCTGTGATGGCACACAATGAGAGGGCAAATGGTTATAAACATGCCTGGAAGCCCTCGTATCTTCAAAATGAATGTTAACCCAAAACTCTAAGCACACAATTTCGGCTGTCTGGCTACAAAATGAATATTTATAAGAGCTAAATTCAGCTGACATAGCAAAGGATGTTGAAAACAATACTATTTGTGTTATGCTGAAATGCATGAATTAATGTTCAATCGCAACTCAGATGTCCTTGAATGCTGGGATGAACAGTCCCGACTTCAGCTGCATGTGTGTGCTGTGTTCACCTCCTGTTTCCATCCTTAGTAAGAGTTCCAGAGGAATATAAAAATAAACTATTGTTTTGATATAATCTCCGTGTTCAATAGAGTTGATAGACTTGACTGCAAATACAAACTTGACACTGTCACACACTGGCGGTGGCGTGTCTAGAATCATGCCTGGCCACCTTCATCTGCTCAGCATTAATGCTTTCTCACTCCACCAAGTAATTAATCGAGGATCAATGAACATAGCCGAGGCTAACTGTAGTTTGCGTGTCTCTCTCCATGGTGAGATGTTAACTACCTCACCTGGTATACAGGAAGTCGTGGGTTCGATCCCGACCCTGACGCCTGCTGTATATTTGGAGTTTGCGCGTCTCTCCGTTTAGCGTCTTTGACGGATAGACATTGACACACGTATTCTTGGTTCTTTCAGTAAAGTTACGTAGACAGAAGATAACAATAACAGATAATACAATTACATTAAATAAAGACTACTTTTGTCGCGATCAAAACGTGGGTTTTTTTTGCTTTTACTATTTTTTATAGTTATTTTTATTTTCTATCTACGTGACTTTACCGAAAGAACCAAGAATATTAATTCCTGCAGTCACCAAAGTTTTAAGTCAAAACATTCACACACGTTGACAAAGCCCCACCTTGTGTTGTTGTGGGCAGGTCGCTTCTGATAACAAGAGCGGTATAGCAGCTCAAGCGGGCTTGGCCTGCTAACAAAAGAACGAAAATAAAAACTGCGTGAATATTTACAATAAAACAAAGTTACAAAGTGGCGAGCCGGGTGAAGACAAATTAAACTTAAGCGAGATAATTAAAGTGAATGCAATCAGGCGAGGGCAGGAGGCAAGGCCCCGCGTGGCTAGGCCCCGCGTTGTAAAGTTCCAACCTGGACATCGATTCCAATGCTCGCTGCTACTCAACTGACATCCCTACGAGAGAGAGGCTCTACCTTGGTAAACAACAACAACCACCACCACCACAACGACCACCACCACCACCACAACGATGAGAATTTCTCACCTCGGATTTCAGTGCAAGCGCGCACACGGCAGCTTCCTGTTACCTCGCGACAGCAGGAAGTAGTATGACGTCACTTCCCTCCCACGAGCGGCTCTGTAACTGAATAAATTATATTTTGATTTAAAGCTTTCGTGACTGCAGTAATTCATATTCTTAGTTTTTTCGGTAAAGTCACGTTGAAGAGAAACAACAAAATAACAAAATATATATAAAACAATAAAAAAATTCTCACGACGTTTCGACCATAACTCAAACGGTCATCATCATCCATGATGATGACTCAAACGGTCAGCGCCCACGCCCCAATCCCTCCATATGTGGAGGGATTGGGGCGTGGGCGCTGAACCCGTCGCAATAAACTCGCGACGGCTTTAACGAACACATTATGTTAATGAGCCGCCAGTCATTGGGCGTAGCTTTGCCCAAATAAGGATTGCCACTGGAACGATATAGGCAGTGACCCGAGCGGAGGTGACGTCACGCTCAAGAGCGCGGTGGACGGGGGAGGGATGAATACTTTGCTGACATGACGTCACTAGCGAGGTAAACGTCACCCTAGCGTTTCACGCCAATGAGGTAATGCAGAGCGGTGACGTCACAGAGTTGAAGTTTAAGTTGATTTAGATTCATTTTCCATTGCTCTCTCCCTTGGGTGTGTGAGCTCAGCAACAACGTGGACATTATTGTGTATACACTGTGTGTGTGTGTACAATGTGTGTGTACACTGTGTGTATACACTGTGTGTCCTTCTATGACCTCCTGTCACAGGTGCTGGCTAAAGTGGCCCCTCGGGATAGAGTCATCATGTTGGGTGACTTCAATGCCCGAGTTGGTCATGATACTGGCACCTGGTCTGGAGTGATTGGAGGGCATGGGCCAGATCAGCTCAATAACAACGGTAGGAGGCTGCTAGATTTTTGTGCAGCCCATGGGCTTGTAATTACCAACACGCTGTTCCGGCATCGGCGCATCCACACAACATCATGGATGCATGCCGGGTCCAAGCAAGAACATCTGCTGGACTACATAGTGACGGACCAGCGAATGCGAGCCCATGTCCTTGACACCAGGACCTACCGTGGAGCTGATCTGCCCTCTGACCATCGACTAGTCATCTGTAAGATGCGCCTGCCATTCTTCCACTCCGGTGGTGGGTGTACACCCAGGACCCCATTCCAACCTAAAGTGGCCTGGTCTCAGTTATCTGATGAAAGTTGCATGCGAGAATTTCATCATCGCTTGCGGCTGGGATTGGCATCGTCCCCGACTCCTCCTGATGTCGAGGGTAAATGGGCGAGGTTTAGGACTGTGACTCATGCAGCTGCAATGGCTGCTTTGGGTACGCGCTCCAGACCTCCCCAGCCACCCTGGATGACAGAGGAGTTGTTCAGGATGGTTGAGAAAAAGCGACAGGCCCACTGTCATCGGCTACAGAATCCCACGTCAGAGAATGAGGAGGCTTACCGCAGCCTTCGCTCGGAGGTTCGGAGAGCCGTGAGGCGCTGCAAGGATGGGTGGTGGTCGCGGGTTGCTGAGGAGTTGGAGTCTGCCTCAGTGGCCCGTGATCACAAATCTCTATTTAACTCCATCAAAAAAGTAACCTACAGCGCCACACCTATTACCATCATTAGGGGAAAAAACGGTGATCCAATTTCCGACCCCCAGGAACAGGTTCGCAGATTTGCTGAGCATTTCTGTGAGGTCCTGGGGGAGGGAAAATCCCTCAGCCAGGAAAACATCGTGGCACAAAGTGAGGATGACCCTGCTGAGGCTGCGGTGCCTCAAATATTGGAAGAAGTCACCCCCTGTGAGTGGCTGGCTGAGGTGCCATCTGCTGAGGAAGTATTGAAGGCGATCCGGAGTCTTAGACCAGGAAAGGCAGCGGGCAGAGATGATCTCCCAAGCGAAATGCTGAGCGAGGGTGGCGTTTGTGCACAGACTGCCCTATATGACATCATAACAACAGTCTGGACCACTGGACGGGTTCCGCAGGATTGGAAGGATGCCCTGGTGGTCCCCCTTTTTAAGAAGGGGGACCGCACAGACTGTAACAACTACAGGGGCATCTCACTCCTCAGTGTGCCGGGAAAGGTCCTGGCAAGGATTATTCAGCATCGCCTTGCCAGGCACGCTGAGGAGAGGCTTGCGGAGCCCCAATGCGATTTCAGGAAAGGGCGGTCCTGCACAGATGCCATATTTTCTGTCCGTCTGCTACAGCAGAGGTGTAGGGAATTCCAACAAGACCTACATCTCTGCTTTATTGACCTGGTCAAGGCCTATGATACCATCAGTAGGCCTGGGCTCTGGGTCGTTCTTCGTGCTTTTGGAGTACCTGACCCTCTGCTCACGATCATTAAGGACCTTCATGATGGTGAGCGGGCCCGGGTAAAACTACGTGGCCGGGAGTCAGAGCCATTCCCTGCACACCTTGGGGTGCGACAGGGATGTCCTCTGGCTCCCACATTATTTAACATCTATTTTGACCACGTAGTTCGTGAAGCCTTCAATAGCTGTACCGGGGGAATCTCCATATGGTACAGATATAATGGGAGGCTAATCGATGCCCGGGTGCGGTCAAGGGATGGCTCCCTATTACTCAACCACGTTATGTATGCTGATGACTTGGTAATAGCTGCTCAGTCAGAGGAGGAGTTGGAGACGCTGCTGCTGAGACTGGAGCGTGCCACTAAGAGGTGGGGCCTTACCATCAGCCCCACCAAAACTAAACACCTGCCTGGGTATTTTGTACCATCGGACACTCCACCCCCACAACTCCCAATCGGTGATGGGGCAGTTGTGGAGAGAGTGGAGAGTTTCCCATACCTGGGCAGTGTGCTTATGACTGGCTCCAGTTTAACAGCAGAGGTCTCACTCCGAATCAGTCGAGCGGCAATATCTTTTCATCGGTTGCGTAACGCTGTGTGGAAGCTACCTGGTCTGTCGCTCCGCACTAAACTTCAGGTCTTCTCGGCCACGGTCATTCCCTCCCTTCTCTACGCTTGCGAAACGTGGACCCCCCTAATGGAACATCTTCGCCGGTTAGAAACATTTAGGCTGGCCTGCCTACGATCCATCCTGGGTTTAACCAGACTGGATTGTGTGAGGAGCTCACAAATCCTTGAAAGATCTGGGCAGGGTCCCATCGGTGAGCTCCTCCGGCAGGCAAGGCTGCGATGGCTGGGTCATGTAGCCCGCATGCCCAGCCACCGCATGCCGAAACAGCTTTTGTTTGGCCGGATTGAGGGGGCTAAGCGGGCGCGGCACGGGCTAGAGAAGAGATGGAGTGATGTGGTACAGGAGGACGTGGAGCTGAGTGGACTTGCCGATGACTGGTACCAGCGGTGTCAAGATCGGCCTCTGTGGAGGAGGCTCGTGAAGGATGCTACTGGGCAGTTGGAGGCAGTCGCCCTCCAACAACAACGGAGGGCGGAGGAGCGACGCTCACAACAGCGAGCGGAGCGCCGGGTGGCTAAAGCACAGCAGGTTGGCACAGTAGGGGGCACAGGTGGTGCATCAGCCAGTCATCTCAGTCAGTCGACCCGTGGCACCTGGGTCTGCCCAGTGACCTCCTGCCAGCGGGCGTTCGACACTTCACGTGGCCTCAGGGTGCACATAGCCTGGCACAAGCGTCGTGGTGACGTCACCGCCACTTAGTGGCGAATGGCGGTTGTTGTTGTTGTTGTACACTGTGTGTGTGTACACTGTGTGTGTACAGTGTGTGTGTACACTGTGTGTGTGTACACTATGTGTATACAGTGTGTCACTGTGTGTGTATGTACACTGTGTGTGTGTACACTATGTGTATAAACTGTGTGTGTACACTGTGTGTATGTACACTATGTGTATACACTGTGTGTGTCACTGTGTGTCACTGTGTGTGTGTCACTGTGCCTGGCACAAGCTTGGTGGTGGGTGTACACCCAGGACCCCATTCCAACATAAAGTGGCCTGGTCTCAGTTATCTGATGAAAGTTGCATGCGAGAATTTCATCATCGCTTGCGGCTGGGATTGGCATCGTCCCCGACTCCTCCTGATGTCGAGGGTAAATGGGCGAGGTTTAGGACTGTGACTCATGCAGCTGCAATGGCTGCTTTGGGTACGCGGTCCAGACCTCCCCAGAGACCCTGGCTGACAGAGGAGGTGTTCAGGATGGTTGAGAAAAAGCGACAGGCCCACTGTCATCGGCTACAGAATCCCACGTCAGAGAATGAGGAGGCTTACCGCAGCCTTCGCTCGGAGGTTCGGAGAGCCGTGAGGCGCTGCAAGGATGGGTGGTGGTCGCAGGTTGCTGAGGAGATGGAGTCTGCCTCAGTGGCCCGTGATCACAAATCTCTATTTAACTCCATCAAAAAAGTAACCTGCAGCGCCACACCTATTACCATCATTAGGGGAAAAAACGGTGATCCAATTTCCGACCCCCAGGAACAGGTTCGCAGATTTGCTGAGCATTTCTGTGAGGTCCTGGGGGAGGGAAAATCCCTCAGCCAGGAAAACATCGTGGCACAAAGTGAGGATGACCCTGCTGAGGCTGCGGTGCCTCAAATATTGGAAGAAGTCACCCCCTGTGAGTGGCTGGCTGAGGTGCCATCTGCTGAGGAAGTATTGAAGGCGATCCGGAGTCTTAGACCAGGAAAGGCAGCGGGCAGAGATGATCTCCCAAGCGAAATGCTGAGGGAGGGTGGCGTTTGTGCACAGACTGCCCTATATGACATCATAACAACAGTCTGGACCACTGGACGGGTTCCGCAGGATTGGAAGGATGCCCTGGTGGTCCCCCTTTTTAAGAAGGGGGACCGCACAGACTGTAACAACTACAGGGGCATCTCACTCCTCAGTGTGCCGGGAAAGGTCCTGGCAAGGATTATTCAGCATCGCCTTGCCAGGCACGCTGAGGAGAGGCTTGCGGAGCCCCAATGCGATTTCAGGAAAGGGCGGTCCTGCACAGATGCCATATTTTCTGTCCGTCTGCTACAGCAGAGGTGTAGGGAATTCCAACAAGACCTACATCTCTGCTTTATTGACCTGGTCAAGGCCTATGATACCATCAGTAGGCCTGGGCTCTGGGTCGTTCTTCGTGCTTTTGGAGTACCTGACCCTCTGCTCACGATCATTAAGGACCTTCATGATGGTGAGCGGGCCCGGGTAAAACTACGTGGCCGGGAGTCAGAGCCATTCCCTGTACACCTTGGGGTGCGACAGGGATGTCCTCTGGCTCCCACATTATTTAACATCTATTTTGACCACGTAGTTCGTGAAGCCTTCAATAGCTGTACCGGGGGAATCTCCATATGGTACAGATATAATGGGAGGCTAATCGATGCCCGGGTGCGGTCAAGGGATGGCTCCCTATTACTCAACCACGTTATGTATGCTGATGACTTGGTAATAGCTGCTCAGTCAGAGGAGGAGTTGGAGACGCTGCTGCTGAGACTGGAGCGTGCCACTAAGAGGTGGGGCCTTACCATCAGCCCCACCAAAACTAAACACCTGCCTGGGTATTTTGTACCATCGGACACTCCACCCCCACAACTCCCAATCGGTGATGGGGCAGTTGTGGAGAGAGTGGAGAGTTTCCCATACCTGGGCAGTGTGCTTATGACTGGCTCCAGTTTAACAGCAGAGGTCTCACTCCGAATCAGTCGAGCGGCAATATCTTTTCATCGGTTGCGTAACGCTGTGTGGAAGCTACCTGGTCTGTCGCTCCGCACTAAACTTCAGGTCTTCTCGGCCACGGTCATTCCCTCCCTTCTCTACGCTTGCGAAACGTGGACCCCCCTAATGGAACATCTTCGCCGGTTAGAAACATTTAGGCTGGCCTGCCTACGATCCATCCTGGGTTTAACCAGACTGGATTGTGTGAGGAGCTCACAAATCCTTGAAAGATCTGGGCAGGGTCCCATCGGTGAGCTCCTCCGGCAGGCAAGGCTGCGATGGCTGGGTCATGTAGCCCGCATGCCCAGCCACCGCATGCCGAAACAGCTTTTGTTTGGCCGGATTGAGGGGGCTAAGCGGGCGCGGCACGGGCTAGAGAAGAGATGGAGTGATGTGGTACAGGAGGACGTGGAGCTGAGTGGACTTGCCGATGACTGGTACCAGCGGTGTCAAGATCGGCCTCTGTGGAGGAGGCTCGTGAAGGATGCTACTGGGCAGTTGGAGGCAGTCGCCCTCCAACAACAACGGAGGGCGGAGGAGCGACGCTCACAACAGCGAGCGGAGCGCCGGGTGGCTAAAGCACAGCAGGTTGGCACAGTAGGGGGCACAGGTGGTGCATCAGCCAGTCATCTCAGTCAGTCGACCCGTGGCACCTGGGTCTGCCCAGTGACCTCCTGCCAGCGGGCGTTCGACACTTCACGTGGCCTCAGGGTGCACATAGCCTGGCACAAGCGTCGTGGTGACGTCACCGCCACTTAGTGGCGAATGGCGGTTGTTGTTGTTGTTGTACACTGTGTGTGTGTACACTGTGTGTGTACAGTGTGTGTGTACACTGTGTGTGTGTACACTATGTGTATACAGTGTGTCACTGTGTGTGTATGTACACTGTGTGTGTGTACACTGTGTGTGTGTACACTATGTGTATAAACTGTGTGTGTACACTGTGTGTATGTACACTATGTGTATACACTGTGTGTGTCACTGTGTGTCACTGTGTGTGTGTCACTGTGCCTGGCACAAGCTTGGTGGTGGGTGTACACCCAGGACCCCATTCCAACATAAAGTGGCCTGGTCTCAGTTATCTGATGAAAGTTGCATGTGAGAATTTCATCATCGCTTGCGGCTGGGATTGGCATCGTCCCCGACTCCTCCTGATGTCGAGGGTAAATGGGCGAGGTTTAGGACTGTGACTCATGCAGCTGCAATGGCTGCTTTGGGTACGCGGTCCAGACCTCCCCAGAGACCCTGGCTGACAGAGGAGGTGTTCAGGATGGTTGAGAAAAAGCGACAGGCCCACTGTCATCGGCTACAGAATCCCACGTCAGAGAATGAGGAGGCTTACCGCAGCCTTCGCTCGGAGGTTCGGAGAGCCGTGAGGCGCTGCAAGGATGGGTGGTGGTCGCAGGTTGCTGAGGAGATGGAGTCTGCCTCAGTGGCCCGTGATCACAAATCTCTATTTAACTCCATCAAAAAAGTAACCTGCAGCGCCACACCTATTACCATCATTAGGGGAAAAAACGGTGATCCAATTTCCGACCCCCAGGAACAGGTTCGCAGATTTGCTGAGCATTTCTGTGAGGTCCTGGGGGAGGGAAAATCCCTCAGCCAGGAAAACATCGTGGCACAAAGTGAGGATGACCCTGCTGAGGCTGCGGTGCCTCAAATATTGGAAGAAGTCACCCCCTGTGAGTGGCTGGCTGAGGTGCCATCTGCTGAGGAAGTATTGAAGGCGATCCGGAGTCTTAGACCAGGAAAGGCAGCGGGCAGAGATGATCTCCCAAGCGAAATGCTGAGGGAGGGTGGCGTTTGTGCACAGACTGCCCTATATGACATCATAACAACAGTCTGGACCACTGGACGGGTTCCGCAGGATTGGAAGGATGCCCTGGTGGTCCCCCTTTTTAAGAAGGGGGACCGCACAGACTGTAACAACTACAGGGGCATCTCACTCCTCAGTGTGCCGGGAAAGGTCCTGGCAAGGATTATTCAGCATCGCCTTGCCAGGCACGCTGAGGAGAGGCTTGCGGAGCCCCAATGCGATTTCAGGAAAGGGCGGTCCTGCACAGATGCCATATTTTCTGTCCGTCTGCTACAGCAGAGGTGTAGGGAATTCCAACAAGACCTACATCTCTGCTTTATTGACCTGGTCAAGGCCTATGATACCATCAGTAGGCCTGGGCTCTGGGTCGTTCTTCGTGCTTTTGGAGTACCTGACCCTCTGCTCACGATCATTAAGGACCTTCATGATGGTGAGCGGGCCCGGGTAAAACTACGTGGCCGGGAGTCAGAGCCATTCCCTGTACACCTTGGGGTGCGACAGGGATGTCCTCTGGCTCCCACATTATTTAACATCTATTTTGACCACGTAGTTCGTGAAGCCTTCAATAGCTGTACCGGGGGAATCTCCATATGGTACAGATATAATGGGAGGCTAATCGATGCCCGGGTGCGGTCAAGGGATGGCTCCCTATTACTCAACCACGTTATGTATGCTGATGACTTGGTAATAGCTGCTCAGTCAGAGGAGGAGTTGGAGACGCTGCTGCTGAGACTGGAGCGTGCCACTAAGAGGTGGGGCCTTACCATCAGCCCCACCAAAACTAAACACCTGCCTGGGTATTTTGTACCATCGGACACTCCACCCCCACAACTCCCAATCGGTGATGGGGCAGTTGTGGAGAGAGTGGAGAGTTTCCCATACCTGGGCAGTGTGCTTATGACTGGCTCCAGTTTAACAGCAGAGGTCTCACTCCGAATCAGTCGAGCGGCAATATCTTTTCATCGGTTGCGTAACGCTGTGTGGAAGCTACCTGGTCTGTCGCTCCGCACTAAACTTCAGGTCTTCTCGGCCACGGTCATTCCCTCCCTTCTCTACGCTTGCGAAACGTGGACCCCCCTAATGGAACATCTTCGCCGGTTAGAAACATTTAGGCTGGCCTGCCTACGATCCATCCTGGGTTTAACCAGACTGGATTGTGTGAGGAGCTCACAAATCCTTGAAAGATCTGGGCAGGGTCCCATCGGTGAGCTCCTCCGGCAGGCAAGGCTGCGATGGCTGGGTCATGTAGCCCGCATGCCCAGCCACCGCATGCCGAAACAGCTTTTGTTTGGCCGGATTGAGGGGGCTAAGCGGGCGCGGCACGGGCTAGAGAAGAGATGGAGTGATGTGGTACAGGAGGACGTGGAGCTGAGTGGACTTGCCGATGACTGGTACCAGCGGTGTCAAGATCGGCCTCTGTGGAGGAGGCTCGTGAAGGATGCTACTGGGCAGTTGGAGGCAGTCGCCCTCCAACAACAACGGAGGGCGGAGGAGCGACGCTCACAACAGCGAGCGGAGCGCCGGGTGGCTAAAGCACAGCAGGTTGGCACAGTAGGGGGCACAGGTGGTGCATCAGCCAGTCATCTCAGTCAGTCGACCCGTGGCACCTGGGTCTGCCCAGTGACCTCCTGCCAGCGGGCGTTCGACACTTCACGTGGCCTCAGGGTGCACATAGCCTGGCACAAGCGTCGTGGTGACGTCACCGCCACTTAGTGGCGAATGGCGGTTGTTGTTGTTGTTGTACACTGTGTGTGTGTACACTGTGTGTGTACAGTGTGTGTGTACACTGTGTGTGTGTACACTATGTGTATACAGTGTGTCACTGTGTGTGTATGTACACTGTGTGTGTGTACACTGTGTGTGTGTACACTATGTGTATAAACTGTGTGTGTACACTGTGTGTATGTACACTATGTGTATACACTGTGTGTGTCACTGTGTGTCACTGTGTGTGTGTCACTGTGCCTGGCACAAGCTTGGTGGTGGGTGTACACCCAGGACCCCATTCCAACATAAAGTGGCCTGGTCTCAGTTATCTGATGAAAGTTGCATGCGAGAATTTCATCATCGCTTGCGGCTGGGATTGGCATCGTCCCCGACTCCTCCTGATGTCGAGGGTAAATGGGCGAGGTTTAGGACTGTGACTCATGCAGCTGCAATGGCTGCTTTGGGTACGCGGTCCAGACCTCCCCAGAGACCCTGGCTGACAGAGGAGGTGTTCAGGATGGTTGAGAAAAAGCGACAGGCCCACTGTCATCGGCTACAGAATCCCACGTCAGAGAATGAGGAGGCTTACCGCAGCCTTCGCTCGGAGGTTCGGAGAGCCGTGAGGCGCTGCAAGGATGGGTGGTGGTCGCAGGTTGCTGAGGAGATGGAGTCTGCCTCAGTGGCCCGTGATCACAAATCTCTATTTAACTCCATCAAAAAAGTAACCTGCAGCGCCACACCTATTACCATCATTAGGGGAAAAAACGGTGATCCAATTTCCGACCCCCAGGAACAGGTTCGCAGATTTGCTGAGCATTTCTGTGAGGTCCTGGGGGAGGGAAAATCCCTCAGCCAGGAAAACATCGTGGCACAAAGTGAGGATGACCCTGCTGAGGCTGCGGTGCCTCAAATATTGGAAGAAGTCACCCCCTGTGAGTGGCTGGCTGAGGTGCCATCTGCTGAGGAAGTATTGAAGGCGATCCGGAGTCTTAGACCAGGAAAGGCAGCGGGCAGAGATGATCTCCCAAGCGAAATGCTGAGGGAGGGTGGCGTTTGTGCACAGACTGCCCTATATGACATCATAACAACAGTCTGGACCACTGGACGGGTTCCGCAGGATTGGAAGGATGCCCTGGTGGTCCCCCTTTTTAAGAAGGGGGACCGCACAGACTGTAACAACTACAGGGGCATCTCACTCCTCAGTGTGCCGGGAAAGGTCCTGGCAAGGATTATTCAGCATCGCCTTGCCAGGCACGCTGAGGAGAGGCTTGCGGAGCCCCAATGCGATTTCAGGAAAGGGCGGTCCTGCACAGATGCCATATTTTCTGTCCGTCTGCTACAGCAGAGGTGTAGGGAATTCCAACAAGACCTACATCTCTGCTTTATTGACCTGGTCAAGGCCTATGATACCATCAGTAGGCCTGGGCTCTGGGTCGTTCTTCGTGCTTTTGGAGTACCTGACCCTCTGCTCACGATCATTAAGGACCTTCATGATGGTGAGCGGGCCCGGGTAAAACTACGTGGCCGGGAGTCAGAGCCATTCCCTGTACACCTTGGGGTGCGACAGGGATGTCCTCTGGCTCCCACATTATTTAACATCTATTTTGACCACGTAGTTCGTGAAGCCTTCAATAGCTGTACCGGGGGAATCTCCATATGGTACAGATATAATGGGAGGCTAATCGATGCCCGGGTGCGGTCAAGGGATGGCTCCCTATTACTCAACCACGTTATGTATGCTGATGACTTGGTAATAGCTGCTCAGTCAGAGGAGGAGTTGGAGACGCTGCTGCTGAGACTGGAGCGTGCCACTAAGAGGTGGGGCCTTACCATCAGCCCCACCAAAACTAAACACCTGCCTGGGTATTTTGTACCATCGGACACTCCACCCCCACAACTCCCAATCGGTGATGGGGCAGTTGTGGAGAGAGTGGAGAGTTTCCCATACCTGGGCAGTGTGCTTATGACTGGCTCCAGTTTAACAGCAGAGGTCTCACTCCGAATCAGTCGAGCGGCAATATCTTTTCATCGGTTGCGTAACGCTGTGTGGAAGCTACCTGGTCTGTCGCTCCGCACTAAACTTCAGGTCTTCTCGGCCACGGTCATTCCCTCCCTTCTCTACGCTTGCGAAACGTGGACCCCCCTAATGGAACATCTTCGCCGGTTAGAAACATTTAGGCTGGCCTGCCTACGATCCATCCTGGGTTTAACCAGACTGGATTGTGTGAGGAGCTCACAAATCCTTGAAAGATCTGGGCAGGGTCCCATCGGTGAGCTCCTCCGGCAGGCAAGGCTGCGATGGCTGGGTCATGTAGCCCGCATGCCCAGCCACCGCATGCCGAAACAGCTTTTGTTTGGCCGGATTGAGGGGGCTAAGCGGGCGCGGCACGGGCTAGAGAAGAGATGGAGTGATGTGGTACAGGAGGACGTGGAGCTGAGTGGACTTGCCGATGACTGGTACCAGCGGTGTCAAGATCGGCCTCTGTGGAGGAGGCTCGTGAAGGATGCTACTGGGCAGTTGGAGGCAGTCGCCCTCCAACAACAACGGAGGGCGGAGGAGCGACGCTCACAACAGCGAGCGGAGCGCCGGGTGGCTAAAGCACAGCAGGTTGGCACAGTAGGGGGCACAGGTGGTGCATCAGCCAGTCATCTCAGTCAGTCGACCCGTGGCACCTGGGTCTGCCCAGTGACCTCCTGCCAGCGGGCGTTCGACACTTCACGTGGCCTCAGGGTGCACATAGCCTGGCACAAGTGTCGTGGTGACGTCACCGCCACTTAGTGGCGAATGGCGGTTGTTGTTGTTGTTGTACACTGTGTGTGTGTACACTGTGTGTGTACAGTGTGTGTGTACACTGTGTGTGTGTACACTATGTGTATACAGTGTGTCACTGTGTGTGTATGTACACTGTGTGTGTGTACACTGTGTGTGTGTACACTATGTGTATAAACTGTGTGTGTACACTGTGTGTATGTACACTATGTGTATACACTGTGTGTGTCACTGTGTGTCACTGTGTGTGTGTCACTGTGCCTGGCACAAGCTTGGTGGTGGGTGTACACCCAGGACCCCATTCCAACATAAAGTGGCCTGGTCTCAGTTATCTGATGAAAGTTGCATGCGAGAATTTCATCATCGCTTGCGGCTGGGATTGGCATCGTCCCCGACTCCTCCTGATGTCGAGGGTAAATGGGCGAGGTTTAGGACTGTGACTCATGCAGCTGCAATGGCTGCTTTGGGTACGCGGTCCAGACCTCCCCAGAGACCCTGGCTGACAGAGGAGGTGTTCAGGATGGTTGAGAAAAAGCGACAGGCCCACTGTCATCGGCTACAGAATCCCACGTCAGAGAATGAGGAGGCTTACCGCAGCCTTCGCTCGGAGGTTCGGAGAGCCGTGAGGCGCTGCAAGGATGGGTGGTGGTCGCAGGTTGCTGAGGAGATGGAGTCTGCCTCAGTGGCCCGTGATCACAAATCTCTATTTAACTCCATCAAAAAAGTAACCTGCAGCGCCACACCTATTACCATCATTAGGGGAAAAAACGGTGATCCAATTTCCGACCCCCAGGAACAGGTTCGCAGATTTGCTGAGCATTTCTGTGAGGTCCTGGGGGAGGGAAAATCCCTCAGCCAGGAAAACATCGTGGCACAAAGTGAGGATGACCCTGCTGAGGCTGCGGTGCCTCAAATATTGGAAGAAGTCACCCCCTGTGAGTGGCTGGCTGAGGTGCCATCTGCTGAGGAAGTATTGAAGGCGATCCGGAGTCTTAGACCAGGAAAGGCAGCGGGCAGAGATGATCTCCCAAGCGAAATGCTGAGGGAGGGTGGCGTTTGTGCACAGACTGCCCTATATGACATCATAACAACAGTCTGGACCACTGGACGGGTTCCGCAGGATTGGAAGGATGCCCTGGTGGTCCCCCTTTTTAAGAAGGGGGACCGCACAGACTGTAACAACTACAGGGGCATCTCACTCCTCAGTGTGCCGGGAAAGGTCCTGGCAAGGATTATTCAGCATCGCCTTGCCAGGCACGCTGAGGAGAGGCTTGCGGAGCCCCAATGCGATTTCAGGAAAGGGCGGTCCTGCACAGATGCCATATTTTCTGTCCGTCTGCTACAGCAGAGGTGTAGGTAATTCCAACAAGACCTACATCTCTGCTTTATTGACCTGGTCAAGGCCTATGATACCATCAGTAGGCCTGGGCTCTGGGTCGTTCTTCGTGCTTTTGGAGTACCTGACCCTCTGCTCACGATCATTAAGGACCTTCATGATGGTGAGCGGGCCCGGGTAAAACTACGTGGCCGGGAGTCAGAGCCATTCCCTGTACACCTTGGGGTGCGACAGGGATGTCCTCTGGCTCCCACATTATTTAACATCTATTTTGACCACGTAGTTCGTGAAGCCTTCAATAGCTGTACCGGGGGAATCTCCATATGGTACAGATATAATGGGAGGCTAATCGATGCCCGGGTGCGGTCAAGGGATGGCTCCCTATTACTCAACCACGTTATGTATGCTGATGACTTGGTAATAGCTGCTCAGTCAGAGGAGGAGTTGGAGACGCTGCTGCTGAGACTGGAGCGTGCCACTAAGAGGTGGGGCCTTACCATCAGCCCCACCAAAACTAAACACCTGCCTGGGTATTTTGTACCATCGGACACTCCACCCCCACAACTCCCAATCGGTGATGGGGCAGTTGTGGAGAGAGTGGAGAGTTTCCCATACCTGGGCAGTGTGCTTATGACTGGCTCCAGTTTAACAGCAGAGGTCTCACTCCGAATCAGTCGAGCGGCAATATCTTTTCATCGGTTGCGTAACGCTGTGTGGAAGCTACCTGGTCTGTCGCTCCGCACTAAACTTCAGGTCTTCTCGGCCACGGTCATTCCCTCCCTTCTCTACGCTTGCGAAACGTGGACCCCCCTAATGGAACATCTTCGCCGGTTAGAAACATTTAGGCTGGCCTGCCTACGATCCATCCTGGGTTTAACCAGACTGGATTGTGTGAGGAGCTCACAAATCCTTGAAAGATCTGGGCAGGGTCCCATCGGTGAGCTCCTCCGGCAGGCAAGGCTGCGATGGCTGGGTCATGTAGCCCGCATGCCCAGCCACCGCATGCCGAAACAGCTTTTGTTTGGCCGGATTGAGGGGGCTAAGCGGGCGCGGCACGGGCTAGAGAAGAGATGGAGTGATGTGGTACAGGAGGACGTGGAGCTGAGTGGACTTGCCGATGACTGGTACCAGCGGTGTCAAGATCGGCCTCTGTGGAGGAGGCTCGTGAAGGATGCTACTGGGCAGTTGGAGGCAGTCGCCCTCCAACAACAACGGAGGGCGGAGGAGCGACGCTCACAACAGCGAGCGGAGCGCCGGGTGGCTAAAGCACAGCAGGTTGGCACAGTAGGGGGCACAGGTGGTGCATCAGCCAGTCATCTCAGTCAGTCGACCCGTGGCACCTGGGTCTGCCCAGTGACCTCCTGCCAGCGGGCGTTCGACACTTCACGTGGCCTCAGGGTGCACATAGCCTGGCACAAGCGTCGTGGTGACGTCACCGCCACTTAGTGGCGAATGGCGGTTGTTGTTGTTGTTGTACACTGTGTGTGTGTACACTGTGTGTGTACAGTGTGTGTGTACACTGTGTGTGTGTACACTATGTGTATACAGTGTGTCACTGTGTGTGTATGTACACTGTGTGTGTGTACACTGTGTGTGTGTACACTATGTGTATAAACTGTGTGTGTACACTGTGTGTATGTACACTATGTGTATACACTGTGTGTGTCACTGTGTGTCACTGTGTGTGTGTCACTGTGCCTGGCACAAGCTTGGTGGTGGGTGTACACCCAGGACCCCATTCCAACATAAAGTGGCCTGGTCTCAGTTATCTGATGAAAGTTGCATGCGAGAATTTCATCATCGCTTGCGGCTGGGATTGGCATCGTCCCCGACTCCTCCTGATGTCGAGGGTAAATGGGCGAGGTTTAGGACTGTGACTCATGCAGCTGCAATGGCTGCTTTGGGTACGCGGTCCAGACCTCCCCAGAGACCCTGGCTGACAGAGGAGGTGTTCAGGATGGTTGAGAAAAAGCGACAGGCCCACTGTCATCGGCTACAGAATCCCACGTCAGAGAATGAGGAGGCTTACCGCAGCCTTCGCTCGGAGGTTCGGAGAGCCGTGAAGCGCTGCAAGGATGGGTGGTGGTCGCAGGTTGCTGAGGAGATGGAGTCTGCCTCAGTGGCCCGTGATCACAAATCTCTATTTAACTCCATCAAAAAAGTAACCTGCAGCGCCACACCTATTACCATCATTAGGGGAAAAAACGGTGATCCAATTTCCGACCCCCAGGAACAGGTTCGCAGATTTGCTGAGCATTTCTGTGAGGTCCTGGGGGAGGGAAAATCCCTCAGCCAGGAAAACATCGTGGCACAAAGTGAGGATGACCCTGCTGAGGCTGCGGTGCCTCAAATATTGGAAGAAGTCACCCCCTGTGAGTGGCTGGCTGAGGTGCCATCTGCTGAGGAAGTATTGAAGGCGATCCGGAGTCTTAGACCAGGAAAGGCAGCGGGCAGAGATGATCTCCCAAGCAAAATGCTGAGGGAGGGTGGCGTTTGTGCACAGACTGCCCTATATGACATCATAACAACAATCTGGACCACTGGACGGGTTCCGCAGGATTGGAAGGATGCCCTGGTGGTCCCCCTTTTTAAGAAGGGGGACCGCACAGACTGTAACAACTACAGGGGCATCTCACTCCTCAGTGTGCCGGGAAAGGTCCTGGCAAGGATTATTCAGCATCGCCTTGCCAGGCACGCTGAGGAGAGGCTTGCGGAGCCCCAATGCGATTTCAGGAAAGGGCGGTCCTGCACAGATGCCATATTTTCTGTCCGTCTGCTACAGCAGAGGTGTAGGGAATTCCAACAAGACCTACATCTCTGCTTTATTGACCTGGTCAAGGCCTATGATACCATCAGTAGGCCTGGGCTCTGGGTCGTTCTTCGTGCTTTTGGAGTACCTGACCCTCTGCTCACGATCATTAAGGACCTTCATGATGGTGAGCGGGCCCGGGTAAAACTACGTGGCCGGGAGTCAAAGCCATTCCCTGTACACCTTGGGGTGCGACAGGGATGTCCTCTGGCTCCCACATTATTTAACATCTATTTTGACCACGTAGTTCGTGAAGCCTTCAATAGCTGTACCGGGGGAATCTCCATATGGTACAGATATAATGGGAGGCTAATCGATGCCCGGGTGCGGTCAAGGGATGGCTCCCTATTACTCAACCACGTTATGTATGCTGATGACTTGGTAATAGCTGCTCAGTCAGAGGAGGAGTTGGAGACGCTGCTGCTGAGACTGGAGCGTGCCACTAAGAGGTGGGGCCTTACCATCAGCCCCACCAAAACTAAACACCTGCCTGGGTATTTTGTACCATCGGACACTCCACCCCCACAACTCCCAATCGGTGATGGGGCAGTTGTGGAGAGAGTGGAGAGTTTCCCATACCTGGGCAGTGTGCTTATGACTGGCTCCAGTTTAACAGCAGAGGTCTCACTCCGAATCAGTCGAGCGGCAATATCTTTTCATCGGTTGCGTAACGCTGTGTGGAAGCTACCTGGTCTGTCGCTCCGCACTAAACTTCAGGTCTTCTCGGCCACGGTCATTCCCTCCCTTCTCTACGCTTGCGAAACGTGGACCCCCCTAATGGAACATCTTCGCCGGTTAGAAACATTTAGGCTGGCCTGCCTACGATCCATCCTGGGTTTAACCAGACTGGATTGTGTGAGGAGCTCACAAATCCTTGAAAGATCTGGGCAGGGTCCCATCGGTGAGCTCCTCCGGCAGGCAAGGCTGCGATGGCTGGGTCATGTAGCCCGCATGCCCAGCCACCGCATGCCGAAACAGCTTTTGTTTGGCCGGATTGAGGGGGCTAAGCGGGCGCGGCACGGGCTAGAGAAGAGATGGAGTGATGTGGTACAGGAGGACGTGGAGCTGAGTGGACTTGCCGATGACTGGTACCAGCGGTGTCAAGATCGGCCCCTGTGGAGGAGGCTCGTGAAGGATGCTACTGGGCAGTTGGAGGCAGTCGCCCTCCAACAACAACGGAGGGCGGAGGAGCGACGCTCACAACAGCGAGCGGAGCGCCGGGTGGCTAAAGCACAGCAGGTTGGCACAGTAGGGGGCACAGGTGGTGCATCAGCCAGTCATCTCAGTCAGTCGACCCGTGGCACCTGGGTCTGCCCCGTGACCTCCTGCCAGCGGGCGTTCGACACTTCACGTGGCCTCAGGGTGCACATAGCCTGGCACAAGCGTCGTGGTGATGTCACCGCCACTTAGTGGCGAATGGCGGTTGTTGTTGTTGTACACTGTGTGTGTGTACACTGTGTGTGTACAGTGTGTGTGTACACTGTGTGTGTGTACACTATGTGTATACAGTGTGTCACTGTGTGTGTATGTACACTGTGTGTGTGTACACTGTGTGTGTGTACACTATGTGTATAAACTGTGTGTGTACACTGTGTGTATGTACACTATGTGTATACACTGTGTGTGTCACTGTGTGTCACTGTGTGTGTGTCACTGTGCCTGGCACAAGCTTGGTGGTGGGTGTACACCCAGGACCCCATTCCAACATAAAGTGGCCTGGTCTCAGTTATCTGATGAAAGTTGCAAGCGAGAATTTCATCATCGCTTGCGGCTGGGATTGGCATCGTCCCCGACTCCTCCTGATGTCGAGGGTAAATGGGCGAGGTTTAGGACTGTGACTCATGCAGCTGCAATGGCTGCTTTGGGTACGCGGTCCAGACCTCCCCAGAGACCCTGGCTGACAGAGGAGGTGTTCAGGATGGTTGAGAAAAAGCGACAGGCCCACTGTCATCGGCTACAGAATCCCACGTCAGAGAATGAGGAGGCTTACCGCAGCCTTCGCTCGGAGGTTCGGAGAGCCGTGAGGCGCTGCAAGGATGGGTGGTGGTCGCAGGTTGCTGAGGAAATGGAGTCTGCCTCAGTGGCCCGTGATCACAAATCTCTATTTAACTCCATCAAAAAAGTAACCTGCAGCGCCACACCTATTACCATCATTAGGGGAAAAAACGGTGATCCAATTTCCAACCCCCAGGAACAGGTTCGCAGATTTGCTGAGCATTTCTGTGAGGTCCTGGGGGAGGGAAAATCCCTCAGCCAGGAAAACATCGTGGCACAAAGTGAGGATGACCCTGCTGAGGCTGCGGTGCCTCAAATATTGGAAGAAGTCACCCCCTGTGAGTGGCTGGCTGAGGTGCCATCTGCTGAGGAAGTATTGAAGGCGATCCGGAGTCTTAGACCAGGAAAGGCAGCGGGCAGAGATGATCTCCCAAGCGAAATGCTGAGGGAGGGTGGCGTTTGTGCACAGACTACCCTATATGACATCATAACAACAGTCTGGACCACTGGACGGGTTCCGCAGAATTGGAAGGATGCCCTGGTGGTCCCCCTTTTTAAGAAGGGGGACCGCACAGACTGTAACAACTACAGGGGCATCTCACTCCTCAGTGTGCCGGGAAAGGTCCTGGCAAGGATTATTCAGCATCGCCTTGCCAGGCACGCTGAGGAGAGGCTTGCGGAGCCCCAATGCGATTTCAGGAAAGGGCGGTCCTGCACAGTGTGTGTACACTGTGTGTGTGTACACACACACACAGTGTACACTGTGTGTATAGACTCTGTGTGTACACTGTGTATAGACTCTGTGTGTACACTGTGTGTGTGTGTGTGTACACTGTTTGTGTCCGCATTGAACCGAACCCCCGGCAAGGCCATCTACTTAATGACGAGAGAAAATTCACACGAAATGTCCTTTTCAATGAAGTCTTCCAGATGTAAATTGATACAAGCTTTTAATGAGGAAATAAAATCATCTAATTCAAAACACAACACAATTCCAAGATGTTTCATTTTAAAACTTCAAAACGGAGCATGGGGTACTTGCGTGAATGCGTCTTTCGTGTTCAAATGTTGTGACTTTCCTGGCCTGAAGGTCGTCAATGTGTTGGACCCTTATTGGTGCACAGCGTCTCAACAACAGTAGTGGGGTTTGCTTCAACCGATGGTCACGGACATCCAGACGTGAATCAGCAAGGTGCATTTCTAGTCCCAGTTAGACAAAATCTAGGTCAACACGTAAGACAAAACTACAATTCGTGTTGTAGAGAATGTACCTCCTCCTATACGTGTAACTTTTAAGTGGTATGCCTTGTAACTGATGAATGATCCGAGCGTGCTCCCTATTTCAAAGACGATGAGTTGCTCCAGAGGCAGACGCTTCGTGAAACACAAAAGTACACTTTGACCTGTATCACAAGAACAACGGGTCTCACCTGAGTTCTCTGTACAGGTTACTTCCAAACACACACACACACACTTTGTCCTAACATCACTTATTCAATGTTTGACCCTCAGACAAAATATTACATGTACGCGCACAATCAGACAAGTATTAATTCTAAATTATTGACGGGCATATTAACAAAATTGAATTACTGCAGCGAAATTGACTGCATCACGTTACATCGTATTAACAAGAAGTTATTTTACAAATACGCACTGTCTGCTTAACAGTGTATGTACAACGTACTATTGTTGCATCATTCAAAACGAGTAGGCCGTTGCATGCTGGCGTCTGGGTCAAAATGTAGCAAATTCTAAACATTACGCTACAAATAATAGATCACGGCACTTCGATGGCAACACAAGCAATCGTCATCAGGTGGGACAAGCACAGCAGCAAGAAGAAGAAACTGCTGGAGTAGGCGCCTACTACTTCAGCAGTTTCTCTTGCTGTGGTTGTCCCACCTGATGACGATTGCTTGTGTTGTGATCTAAACGCCGTGATCTGTTATGTTTCTACCCACGTGGTGACTTTACCGAAATAACTCAACAGTGTGGATTCCTGCAGTCACGAAAGCTTCGAATCAAGATTGCCTACAAACTACACAACTGAGATGACGCATCAATCATCGCCCCCTACTGACAGGCTCTTGTCCACATGCAGGCCGGTGCAGGGCCACCACCTTGTGCCACACAGGGGCAGCTGCTACTTGGGGATGCTCTTCAAGTGTTACAGACGAGGTACGACATAAAACTCCGAGTTGCCGAGGCGATAAGGCAAGCACCGTGTAAATGCAATTATGATAACATAGTGAATGCTTGGGGGCTTATTGTCTCTCGCTCCTGGTAAAAGATCTACCCAACCCACAGGTCTACAAAGACGGGCCGCTCTTACTCTGCAGGTTGAACCTAGCCATTGAGTGTCCAACTTCACGTTCTTGTCATTAAAGGCCTTTGACAAAGGTGCATCTATTGGAGCGACATCATCTCAAGCTTACACATCTATCGGGTCTCCACTTGACTTTGTATTGTCTCGGAGGAAGTCCACCCACACCTCCACTTCCACAAACTGCTGGGAGTTGCCTCGCTCTGCCTCACAGTCAGAATTCTCCTCCTGCTTTACGTTGCCTCCATCGATGTGAAGGTCCCATTTTGGAGTTGAAGCTTCATCTTCACATTTTACCTTCACTTCTTCCCTCTTCACCATCACTTCTTCACATTTCACCTCGATACCTTTAAAAGTGTCCAAGCTGGGATTTTTTTCCGGTTCGTGTTTCATGAGGGATGGGCTCATTGCGGCACTTTGACTTTCACAAGCTGATTTCAGACTGCACTCCTTGTGGATCTTCTGATGCTTCTGTGTACTCTGGTGTGTTTTAAGAGCAGATGACTGTGAAAATGCCTTCCCACTCACACTGCACTTGAAGGGTTTCTGTCCCGTGTGTGTACTCTGGTGTGTATTAAGAGCAGATGGCTGTGAAAATGTCTTCCCACACACACTGCACCTGAAGGGTTTCTCTCCCGTGTGTGTTCTCTGGTGTGTTTTAAGAGCAAATGACTGTACAAATGCCTTCCCACATACAGTACACTTGAAGGGGTTCTCTCCCGTGTGTGTTCTCTGTTGTGTTTAAAGAGCAGATGAATCTGAAAATGTCTTCCCACACACAGTGCACTTGAAGGGTTTCTCTCCCATGTGTGTTCTCTGGTGTTTTTAAAGAGCAGATGAATCTGAAAATGCCTTTCCACACACACTGCACTTGAAGGGGTTCTCTCCTGTGTGTGTTCTCTGGTGTGTTTTAAGAGCAAATGAATCTGAAAATGTCTTCCCACACACACTGCACTTGAAGGGTTTCTCTCCCGTGCATGTTCTCTGGTGTCTTTGAAGATGAGATGAATCTGAAAATGCTTTTCCACACACACTGCACTTGAAGGGTTTCTCTCCTGTGTGTTCTTTGGTGTGTTTTAAGAGCAAATGAACCTGAAAATGTCTTCCGACACACACTGCACCTGAAGGGCTTCTCTCCCGTGTGTGTTCTCTGGTGCTTTTTAAGAGATGAATGTGAAAATGTCTTCCCACACACTGCACCTGAAGGGTTTCTCTCCCGTGTGTGTTCTCTGGTGCTTTTTAAGAGTAGATGAATGTGAAAATGTCTTCCCACACACTGCACCTGAAGGGTTTCTCTCCAGTGTGTGTTCTCTGGTGTGTTTTAAGAGTAGATGAATCTGAAAATGTCTTCCCACACACAGTGCAATTGAAGGGTTTCTCTCCTCTGTGTGTTCTCTGGTGTGTTACAAGAGTAGATGACTGTGCAAACGCCATCCCGCACATCGTGCACCTAAAGGGTTTCTCTCCTGTGTGTGTTCTCTGGTGTGTTACAAGATCAGATGACTGTGCAAATGCCTTCACGCACACACTGCACTTGAAGGGTTTCTCTCCTGTGTGTGTTCTCTGGTGTTTTTTAAGAGTAGATAAATCTGAAAATGTCTTCCCACACACACTGCACTTGAAGGGTTTCTCTCCTGTGTGTGTTCTCTGGTGTTTTTTTAAGAGTAGATAAATGTGAAAATGCCTTCCCACACACTGCACTTGAAGGGGTTCTCTCCCGTGTGTGTTCTCTGGTGTGTTTTAAGAGCAAATGAATCTGCAAATGTCTTCCCACACACAGTGCACTTGAAGGGTTTCTCTCCCGTGTGTGTTCTCTGGTGTCTTTGAAGATGAGATGAATATGCAAATGTCTTCCCACACACAGTGCAATTGAAGGGTTTCTCTCCTGTGTGTGTTCTCTGGTGTGTTACAAGATTACATGACTGTGCAAACGCCATCCCGCACATCGTGCACCTGAAGGGTTTCTCTCCTGTGTGTGTTCTCTTGTGTTTTACAAGATCAGATGACTGTGCAAATGCCTTCACGCACACACTGCACTTGAAGGGTTTCTCTCCTGTGTGTGTTCTCTGGTGTTTTTTAAGAGTAGATAAATCTGAAAATGTCTTCCAACACACACTGCACTTGAAGGGTTTCTCTCCTGTGTGTGTTCTCTGGTGATTTTTAAGAGTAGATAAATGTGAAAATGCCTTCCCACACACACTGCACTTGAAGGGTTTCTCTCCCGTGTGTGTTCTCTGGTGTGTTTTAAGAGCAAATGAATCTGCAAATGTCTTCCCACACACACTGCACTTGAAGGGTTTCTCTCCCGTGTGTGTTCTCTGGTGTCTTTGAAGATGAGATGAATATGAAAATGTCTTCCCACACACAGTGCAATTGAAGGGTTTCTCTCCTGTGTGTGTTCTCTGGTGTGTTACAAGATTACATGACTGTGCAAACGCCATCCCGCACATCGTGCAACTGAAGGGTTTCTCTCCCGTGTGTGTTCTCTGGTGTTTTACAAGATCAGATGACTGTGCAAATGCCTTCACGCACACACTGCACTTGAAGGGTTTCTCTCCTGTGTGTGTTCTCTGGTGTTTTTTAAGAGTAGATAAATCTGAAAATGTCTTCCCACACACACTGCACTTGAAGGGTTTCTCTCCCGTGTGTGTTCTCTGGTGTCTTTGAAGATGAGATGAATATGAAAATGTCTTCCCACACACAGTGCAATTGAAGGGTTTCTCTCCTGTGTGTGTTCTCTGGTGTGTTACAAGATTACATGACTGTGCAAACGCCATCCCGCACATCGTGCAACTGAAGGGTTTCTCTCCCGTGTGTGTTCTCTGGTGTTTTACAAGATCAGATGACTGTGCAAATGCCTTCACGCACACACTGCACTTGAAGGGTTTCTCTCCTGTGTGTGTTCTCTGGTGTTTTTTAAGAGTAGATAAATCTGAAAATGTCTTCCCACACACACTGCACTTGAAGGGTTTCTCTCCTGTGTGTGTTCTCTGGTGTGTTACAAGATTACATGACTGTGCAAACGCCATCCCGCACATCGTGCACCTGAAGGGTTTCTCTCCTGTGTGTGTTCTCTGGTGTTTTTTAAGAGTAGATAAATCTGAAAATGCCTTCCCACACACACTGCACTTGAAGGGTTCCTCTCCCGTGTGTGTTCTCTGGTGATTTTTAAGAGCAGATGACCATGAAAATGCCTTCCCACACACAGTACATTTGAAGGGTTTCTCTCCTGTGTGACTTCTCTGGTGCCGTGTCAGATTTCCAGTTCGGTCCGTGCTGTATGCACGCTGGTCGCATTGTTGACTTGTCGTACCGAGCTGCGCTGACTGCCTTTGCTCCATCAGAACAATTCTGCAGAGGAAGCGTCAGCTGCAGACAGAAAAAAAGAATATCCACACCATCTACACGTCAGGTACAGAAGAATGCACACGTGACTTACACGTCTATACTTATTAATATATTCATGATGTAGTGAAAAAAATTCCCAAATTAATCAGATTTGATGAACGTGCAAATGCCTTCACGCACAGAGTGCACCTGAAGGGTTTCTCTCCACGGGCTGTTATGGCACGCAATGAGAGGGAAAATGTCATTAATATGCCTGGAAGCCTTCATATCTTCAAGATGAATGTTAACCCAAAACTCTAAGCACACAATTTCGGCTGACTACAAAAGAAATATTTATGAAAGCTAAATTCGGCTGACATAGCCAAGGGTGTTGAAAACAATACTATTTCTGTTGTGCAGAAATGCATTAATTAACGTTCAATCGCAACTCAGGTGTGAATCCAGGCTATGTCCTTGAATGCTGGGGATGAACAGTTCCGACTTCAGCTGAATGTGTGTGCTGTGTTAACTTCCTGTTTCCATTTGTATAAAGAGTTCCAGAGGAAAACAAAAATAAATTATTGTTTTATATATCCTCGTGTTCAACAGAGTTAATAGACTTTACTTCAAACACAAACTTGACACTGTCACACACTGCCATGGGTAAACAGGTGGTGGTGTGACCAGAACCATGCCTGGCCACCTTCATCTGCTCAGCATTAATTCTTCCTCACTCCACCAAGTAATGAATCGAGGATCAATCAACATAGCCGAGGCTATCCGTGTCTCTGTCTCTCTCTCCCCGTGGTGAAGGTGTTCCCCTCCACACATTCAGAGTCAACAGCGGCACGCGCTTAGCGTTTTTGACCGATAGATACATTGACACACGTATTGTTGGTTCTTTCAGTAAAGTCACGTAGATAGAAAATAAAAATAACAGATTAAATTCAATAACCACTTGTGTTGCGATCAAAACGTCGTAGGTTTTTTGCTTTATTAACAATTATTAATTATTTTTCATTTAATTTATTATCTGTTATTTTTATTTAATTTTCTATCTACGTGACTTTACCGAAAGAACCAAGAATATTAATTCCTGCAGTCACCAAAGTTTTAAGTCAAAACATTCACACACGTTGACAAAGCCTCACCTTGTGTTGTTGTGGGCAGGTCGCTTCTGATAACAAGAGCGGTATAGCAGCTCAAGCGGGCTTGGCCTGCTGAAAAAAATAAAAACTGCGTGAATATTTACAATAAAACAAAGTTACAAAGTGGCGAGCCGGGTGAAGACAAATTAAACTTAAGCGAGATAATTAAAGTGAATGCAATCAGGCGAGGGCAGGAGGCAAGGCCCCGCGTGGCTAGGCCCCGCGCTGTAAAGTTCCAACCTGGACATCGATTCCTATGCTCGCTGCTACTCAACTGACATCCCTACGAGAGAGAGGCTCTACCTTGGTAAACAACAACAACCACCACCACCACAACCACCACAACGATGAGAATTTCTCACCTCGGATTTCAGTGCAAGAGCGCAGGCGGCAGCTTCCTGTTGCCTCGCGACAGCAAGGAGTAGTATGACATCACATCCTCCCACGAGCGGCTCTGTAACTGAATTAATTATGTTAATGAACCCGGCCCATATGTCGAGGTGTGGGGGCGTGGGCGCTGAACCCTTCGTAATAAACTCGCGACGGCTTTAACGAATACATTATGTTAATGAGCCACCAGTCACTGGGCGTAGTTTTGCCCAAATAAGGATTGCCACTGTAACGACATCGGCCGCGACCCAAGCGGAGGTGACGTCACGCTCAAGAGCGTGGTGGACGGGTGAAAACCTTGGTGACATGACGTCACTATGGAGGTACACCTCCCCATGGCGTTTCACGCCGATGAGGTAATGCAGAGTGGTGACGTCACAGAGCGGGGTTGGCTTTTAAGTTGTTTTAGATTCATTTTCCATTGCTCCCTCCCTTGGGTGTGTGAGCTCAGCAACAACGTGGACTGTGTGTGTGTACACTGTGTGTATACACTGTGTGTATACTGTGTGTGTACACTGTGTGTGTGTACACTGTGTGTGTACACTGTGTGTGTGTACATTGTGTGTGTGTACAGTGTGTGTACACTGTGTGTGTGTGTACACTATGTGTGTACACTGTGTGTGTGTGTACATTGTGTATACACTGTGTGTACAGTGTGTACACTGTGTGTGTGTGTACACTGTGTGTGTACACTGTGTGTGCCCGCATCGAACCGAACCCCCGGCAAGGCCATCTACTTAATGACGAGAGAAAATTCACTCGAAATGTCCTTTTCAATGAAGTCTTCCAGATGTAAATTGATACGAGCTTTTAATGAAGAAATACAAATTATCTAATTCAAAACACAACACAATTCAAAGATGTTTCATTTTAAAACTTCAAAACGGAGCATGGGGTGCTTGCGTGAATGCGTCCTTCGTGTGCAAATGTTGTGACTTTCCTGGCCTGAAGGCCGTCAATGTGTTGGACGCTTATTGGTGCACAGCGTCTCAACAACAGCAGTGGGGTTTGCTTCAACCGATGGTTACGAACATCCAGACGTGAATCAGCAAGGAGCATTTCTAGTCCTAGTTAGACAAAATCTACGTCAACACGTAAGACAAAACTATCATTCGTGTTGTAGAGAATGTATCTCCTCCTATACGTGTAACTTTTAAGTGGTATGCCTTGTAACTTATTAATGATCCGAGTGTGCTACCTATTTCAAAGACAATGAGTTGCTCCGGATGCTTCGTGGAACACAAAAACACCGTTTGACCTGTATCACAAGAACAACGGGTCTCACCTGAGACTTCTGTACAGGTTACTTTCAAACACACACACACTTTGTCCTAACATCACTTATTCAATGTTTGACCCTTATAGATCAAATGTTACAAGTATGCACAAAACCAGACAAGTATACATTCTAAATTAATGACAGGCATATTAACAAAATTGGATTACTGCAGTGAAATATACTGCATCACGTTACATCGTATTAACAAGAAGCTTTTAAAAAAAAATTGCACATTCTGCTTCACAGTGTATGTAAAACATACTATTGTGTCATTCAAAACGAGTAGGCCATTGCATGCTGGCGTCTGAGTGAAAATGTAGCAAATTCTAAACATTACCTACAAACTACACAACTGAGATGACGCATCAATCATCGCCCCCTACTGACAGGCTCTTGTCCACACGCAGGCCAGTGCAGAGCCACCATCTTGTGCCACACAGGGACAGCTGCTACTTGGGGATGCTCTTCGAGCGTTTGAGATGAGACACAAAACTCCGAGTTGTTGAGGCGATTAAGCAAGCACCATGTAAAAGCAATTATGATAACATAGTGAATGCTTGGGAGCTTATTGGCTCTTGCTCCTGGTTAGAGATCTACCCAACCCACGGGCCCACAAAGTGTGTGACAAAGGTGCATCTATTGTAGCGACATCGTCTCTGGCTTACACATCTACCGGGTCTCCACTTGACTTTGTATTGTCTAGGAGCAAGTCCACCCACACCTCCACTTCCACAAACTGCTGGGAGTTGCCTCGCTCTGCCTCACAGTCAGAATTCTCCTCCTGCTTCACGATGTGAAGGTCCCATTTTGGAGTTGAATCTTCATCTTCCCTCTTCAGCTTCACCTCTTCACATTTCACCTCGATACCTTTAAAAGTGTCAAAGCTGGGATTTTCCTCCGGTTCTTGTATCATGAGGGATGGGCTCATGGTGGCACTTTGACTTTCACAAGCTGATTTCAGACTCCACTCCTTGTGGATCCTCTGATGCTTCTGTGTTCTCTGGTGTACTTTAAGATGTGGTTGTTGTGCAAACGTTATCCCGCACGGAGTGCACCTGAAGGGTTTCTCTCCTGTGTGTGTTCTCTGGTGTACTACAAGAAGAGATGAACGTGCAAACGCCTTCCCACACACACTGCACTTGAAGGGTTTCTCTCCCGTGTGTGTTCTCTGGTGTATTACAAGAGCAGATGAACGTGGAAACGCCTTCTCACACAGACTGCACCTGAATGGTTTTTCTCCCGTGTGTGTTCTCTGGTGTTCTACTAGAGTAGATGAATGTGCAAACGCCATCCCACACACACTGCACTTGAAGGGTTTCTCTCCTGTGTGAGTTCTCTTGTGCCGTGTGAAATCTCCAGTACGATCCGTGCTGTATGCACACCGGTCGCATTGTTGCCTTGTCCTACCGAGCTGCGCTGAGTGCATTTGCTCCATCAGACCAATTCTGCAGAGGAAGCGTCAGAAGAAGCGTCAGCTGCAGACAGAAAAAAATAATATCCACACCATCGACACGTCAGTATCGATGCACAGAGGAAACCATATATACAGTAACACGTGACTTACACGTCTATACTTATTCATATATTCATGATATAGTGGAAAAGTGTCCCAAATTCATCACACGGGCTGTTATGGCACACAATGAGAGGGCAAATGGTTATAAACATGCCTGGAAATCCCTCGTATCTTCAAAATGAATGTTCACCAAAAACTCCGAGCACACAATTTCAGCTGTCTGGCTTCAAAAGGAATATTTATGAGAGCTAAATTCAGCTGACATTGCAAAGGGTGTTGAAAATAATACTACTTGTGTCCGGCAGAAATGCATAAATTAATGTTCAATCGCAACTTAGAGGTGTGAAGCCAGGCATAGATGTCCTTGAATGCTGGGATAAACAGATTCGACTTCAGCTGCACGTGTGTGCTGTGTTAACTTCCTGACTCCATTCTTATAAAGAGTTGCAGAGGAAAACAAAACTAAACTCCTGTTTTGATATAACCTCCGTGCTCAATAGAGTTAATAGACTTTACTGCAAACACAAACTTGACACTGTCACACACTCAAGAGGCGAAGCCAGGATTTTCAGGTAGGGGGGGCAACCCCTCCAGCAATGAAAAATGATAGGAGTTGTTAGTAAGGAGTTGTTAGTAAGGAGTTGTTAGTACGTAAGGAGTTGTTAGTAAGGAGTTGTTAGTAAGGAGTTGTTAGTTAGTAAGGAGTTGTTAGTAAGGAGTTGTTAGTAAGTAGTTGTTAGTAAGTAATGACTTGTCCCTTGATTTTTATTCGACGCGTGTGATCGGCATTGCGCTCGCTGAAGGTGTTTGCCTTCAGGGAAGTCGTGTACTGTATACGCAACTGCGCAAAATTCTGTGAGTCACTTACAACTGCTTTGCCGTTACTTATTGCCAATTATGGACAAGGTCTGTTGCCCTCTCATAGAGTCCCTGGCACGTAATAATATGCCACACGGTGGCAGTGGGGGTCGCAAAATGCTGATTTATCTATATATATGAAAGGGAAATGTGTGGATACGTGTCTGTTCGAAATGTTTAGCATACTTCCCAACGTGCCACACACTTGAAATTTGGCATGTGCGTATGTTCCATACTGTACACAATGTAAAAAAATATAAAAATAGTCTTTTGTATTTTTGGGGGGGGGGGAAATGACCATGAAGTGTCTGGCATCAACCCGCAACACCTCTGAGTTAAGCGCTCTGCAATGCTTAGAGCTGTTAACAGCGTGCCGGGAGATTTTAGGTGGCGCTTCGCTCCTGGCCGATGAAGCCATTGGTTTCTCGGGAGTTCAATGCATATCCTCCGTGCGGAGAACGGGTAGAACTGCTATCTTAAGTATGAAGCAGAACATTCCATCTGTTTGTTTGTGCGAAGCAGCAAAAACCTCTCCAATGCTGAGCTCTGGCGTCGGGAAAATTTGCACAGCTAACGCTGTCTGGAATTTCTAAGTGAACGTGACTATTTTCAGCTCGCCATGTCATTATTCCCTTCCCGAGTGGCCAAAATCGACCTTACGTAGAAGTGGGGTAAGGTTGAATTTCCTTGAGTGAAAACATCCGATTTAGGTAAATTGATTTGTTTCGGCTTTTTTCTTTCTTGCAAGCATCAATTTTTTCCAGGGGTTTTCAGTGAAATCAAGTTTCAAGTTTAATTTATTAGGTATAGCCCTGTGAGCCATGCGGCTCTTAAGTCGGGTGCAACCGCAACAAACAAAATTTGAACACGGAACATCTTAAAGCGACAACGCGTAACAGAAGCATTCTGGAATAAACCAGCAAATATTCCACGCAAAAAAACGTATTAAAACGCCGTGTGCAAAAATCAATGTGGTGCAAGCCAACAACAACAATCACAAGACAATTTATATTAACCATATGTTTTCGAATCTCCAAAATAAAGCTGTAAAAACAATGTAACAACAATAATCATAGGAACTGTGAATTTAAATTTAACAATAAACGATATACATAACACGTACGACAAAAAAACTGCAGCCATAGCTGGCAGCACGACACTCCCAGTGTATGATGTGTGAGTGAGTCAGCAGCAGAGTGAGTGAGTGCATGATGTGCGAGTCAGTGTATGATGAGTGAGTCAGCAGCAGCGTGAGTGAGTGTATGATGTGCGAGTCAGCGTATGAAGAGTGAGTTAGTGAATGATGTGTGAGTGAGTGTATGATGTGTGAGCGAGTCAGTGGCAGTGTGAGTGAGTGTATGATGTGTGAGTCAGCGCACGATGTGTTAGTCAGCGCATGATGAGTGAGTCAGTATATGATGTGCAAGTGAGCCAGCAAACAATGAGTGAACCTGTGTATGATGAGTGAATGGGTCAGTGGTTGTGCGAGTGTATGATGTGTGAGTAAGCGCATGATGAGCGAGTCAGTGCATGATGTGTGAGTGAGTCAGTGCATGATGTGTGAGTGAGTCAGTGTATGATGTGTGAGTGAGCCAGTGTATGATGTGTGAGTGAGTCAGTGTATGATGTGTGAGTGAGTCAGTGTATGATGTGTGAGTGAGTCAGTGCATGATGTGTGAGTGAGTCAGTGTATGATGTGTGAGTGAGTCAGTGTATGATGTGTGAGTGAGTCAGTGTATGATGTGTGAGTGAGTCAGTGTATGATGTGTGAGTGAGTCAGTGTATGATGTGTGAGAAAGTCAGTGTCGGCTCCCTCTGCTTGCGCCGTCGCCCCGCCCCCCCCCCTGACTCCGTCGCCCCCCCCAGCTCCGTCGCCCCACCGCTGGCTCCGTCGCCCCCCCCCCCCAGCTCCGTCGCCCCCCCCCTGGCTCCATCGCCCCCCCGCTGGCTCCGTCGCCCCCCCCCCCTAGCTCCGTCGGCCCCTGGGCGAAGCTGGGTAGTGAAGCTCGTTACTAATAAACCCCAATGATCCTATCAAAATTAGGGATTTCTATCGGATCGTTGGGGGGGCACGTACCACCCCACCCCTCACTGGCTCCACCACTGTCACACACTGGCATGGTTCACAGGTGGTGGTGTGTCTAGACCCACGCCTGGCCACCTTCACCTGCTCAGTATTAATGCTTCCTCACTCCACCAAGTAGTTAATTGAGGATCAATCAACACAGCCGAGGCTGCGTGTCTCTCTCTCTCCCCGTGGTCGTGTGGATTTCCTTCCCGATCCCCCGGTCTCCCCTCTACATGTAGAGAATGAACACCGACACGCGTCTTAAGAGTGAACACCACCACGCATCTAGAGTGAACACCACTAAGCGTCTAGAGTGAACACCGCCATGCGTCTAGAGTGAACACCGCCACGCGTCTAGAGTGAACACCGCCACGCGTCTAGAGTGAACACCGCCACGTGTCTAGAGTGAACACCACCACACATCTAGAGTGAACACCACTACACGTCTAGAGTGAACACCGCCAAGCGTCTAGAGTGAACACCACCACGCGTCTAGAGTGAACACCACCACGCTGTTGACAAGCCCCACCTTGTTGTTGTTATTGTTGTTGTGGGCAGGTTGCGTCTGTAAACAAGAGCGGTACAGCAGCTGAACGCGGGCGTGGCCTGGTAAAAAATGAAAAAAAACTGTGAATATTTAAAACAAAACAAAGTTACAAAGTAGCGAGCCAGGTGAAGAGAAATTATAACTTAAGCAAGATACTCTTTGGTTCTTTCGGCAAAGGCACGTAGAAAAAATAAATAAATAAATTGATAGCTTTAGTTTCATTTATTTGGTATAGCCCTGTGAGCCATTCGGCTCTTGAATCGGGTGCAACCACAACAAACAAAAAACTAAAACATGAACAAGAAAACATCTTGAAGTGACTTTGTGTGACTGTGCAAACATAAAATCCAGGGAAAAACAGCAAAATATTCAACAAAAAGCACCGTACACCAACGCTGTGTGCACATAGCATGCGACGTTTCAATTGCAACACAAGCAATCATCATCAGGTACAAATGCAAGAGAAAACAAACCTAGTGAACTTAGAAATGTAATGCAGTACAACACAGAGAGTCGGTCAACATAACAGTCAACACCCCACCAGGTTGATAACGTTCTTCCAAAGATTGCTCAATGCGAATCAATGTATAACATTTTTGACATGCGTTTTTCTGGATTTTCTTGTTGTTATTCTGTCTCTCACTGTTCAAATAAACCTACCATTAAAATTATAGACTGATAATTTCCTTGTCAGTGGGCAAACGTACAAAATCAGCAGGGGATCAAATACTTTTTTCCCTCACTGTAGGCACACAGAGAAACAACGCCTCTGTGTCGAGGGCTTAAATAGAGAGAGGGGGCAGAGAGAGAGGGGAGGGGGTGTAGAGAAATCCGCGAGTCAATGCAAGGCCGTAGCCATGGAGTCAACATTGGGGGGGACCAAATCTACCAGGGGCTCTGGGGTCCCCCCCCCCCCAGAAAAAAAATCTAAATTTGAAAACTAATTTCCTGACATTTCCTAAATATTGAAAAATTTCACCAACACATGGGATGGAATGTATTTTTATTTGATACAATAATGTATATTGTATTGTATTACATTGCTCTGTTTATTTTTTTACTTTTCTTGTTTCATAGTATGTAATGGCAGAGATTAGGGATTCATAAAGTACAACACAATCATATAAACAGAAATCTACGCATTGTTATATGAAGACAAGTCCACATTTTGTGGCCAAGGTTTAGCGAAATTGTTTTTATTAACATAGCATAGCAATTATTATTAAAAAATATATTTTTATAGCAATATATTGGGGGAGACATTTTGAGCATGTTTGATTATTGTGGGGGGATATGTCCCCCACCAATATATATTATAATTATTATAATATATTATAATTACGGCCTTGTGTCAATGAGAGATTTGGAACTTTGGTGACTGCAGGAAATAATAATAACACGAGGACACGCAGAGAGAGAGAAAGCACACTTATATTCTTGGTTCTTTCAGTAAAGTCACCACGTAGAAGGGGAAACAATAAAATAATAAAAATATAAAACAATAAAATTATCACGACGTTTCGACTGCAACACAACCAATCATCGTCAGGTGTGAAAACCACTGCAAGAAAAACCACAGCAAGAAAATTTTCTTGCTGTGGTTTTCACACCTGATGATGATTGCTCGTCTTGCAGTCGAAACGTCGTGAGAATTTTATTGTTTTATATTTTTATTATTTTATTGTTTCCCTTCTACGTGGTGGTGACTTTACCAAAAGAACAAGAATATGAATCCCTGCAGTCAAGAAAGCTTTAAATCAAAAGCACACTTTATCAAATAAACTGAGTAAAACTTGCAAATGTAATGCAATGCAACACAGAGAGTCGGTCAACACACAATAAACGCATAGCCTGGTAGATTACTTTCTTACAAAGATTGCTCAACTAAGCGAGATAATTGAAGCAAACGCAATCAGGCGAGGGCAGGAAGCAAGGCCCCGCGTGGCTAGGCCCCGCGTTGTAAAGTTCCAACCTGGACATCGATTCCCATGCTCGCTGCTACTCAACTGACATCCCTACGAGAGAGAGAGGCTCTACCTTGGTAAACAACAACAACCACCACCACAACGATGAGAATTTCTTACCTCGGATTTCAGTGCAAGCGCGCACACGGCAGCTTCCTGTTGCCTCGCGACAGCAGGAAGTAGTATGACGTCACTTCCCTCCCACGAGCGGCTCTGTAACTGAATAAATTATGTTAATGAGACCAGACCATACGTCGAGGGATGGGGGCGTTGGCGCTGAACCCGTCGCAATAAATTCGCGACGGCTTTAACGAACACATTATGTTAATGAGCCGCCAGTCACTGGGCGTAGCTTTGCCCAAATAAGGATTGCCACTGGACCGACGTCACCTCCGCCTGACCCAGGCGGAGGTGACGTCACGCTCAAGAGCTCGGTGGACGGGGGAGGGGTGAATACCTTGGTGACATGACGTCACTAGCAAGTTACACCTCCCCTTTGCGTTTCACGCCGATGAGGTATGGCAGAGTGGTGACGTCACAGAGTTGGAGTTTAAGTTGATTTAGATTCATTTTCTACTGCTCCCTCCCTTGGGTGTGTGAGCTCAGCAACAACAACGTGGACATTATTGTGTATACACTGTGTGTGTACACTGTGTGTCACTGTTTGTGTGTACACTGTGTGTGTACACTGTGTGTGTGTACACTGTGTGTGTATACTGTGTGTGTGTACACAGTGTGTGTCCGCATTGAACCGAACCCCCGGCAAGGCCATCTACTTAATGACGAGAGAAAATTCACACGAAATGTCCTTTGCAATGAAGTCTTCCAGATGTAAATTGATACAAGCTTTCATTGAAGAAATAAAATCATCTAACTCAAAACACAACACAATTCAAAGATGTTTCATTCTAAAACTTCAAAACGGAGCATGGGGTACTTGCGTGAATGCGTCCTTCGTGTGCAAATGTTGAATGCGTCCTTCGTGTGCAAATGTTGTGACTTTCCTGGCCTGAAGGCCGTCAACGTGTTGGACCTTTATTGGTGCACAGCGTCTCAACAACAGCAGTGGGGTTTGCTTCAACCGATGGTTACGAACATCCAGACGTGAATCAGCAAGGACCATATCTAGTCCCAGTTAGACAAAATCAACGTCAACACGTAAGACAAAACTACAATTTGTGTTGTAGAGAATGTACCTCCTCCTATACGTGTAACCTTCAAGTGGTATGCCTTGTAACTGATGAATGATCCGAGCGTGCTCCCTATTTCAAGGAAAATGAGTTGCTCCAGAGGCAAACGCTTTGTGAAACACAAAAGTACCCTTTGACCTGTATCACAAGAACAACGGGTCTCACCTGACTTCTCTGTACAGGTTACTTCCAAAACACACACACACACACTTTGTCCTAACATCACTTATTCAATGTGTGACCTCAGACAAAATGATACATGTACGCGCACAGACAAGTATTCATTCTAAATCACTGACGGGCATATTAACAACATTGAATTACTGCAGCGAAATTGACTGCATCACGTTACATCGTATTAACAAGAAGCTATTTTACAAATATGCACCGTCTGCTTAACAGTGTATGTACAACAAACTATTGTTGCGTCATTCAAAACGAGTAGGCCGTTGCATGCTGGCGTCTGGGTCAAAATGTAGCAAATTCTAAACATTACGCTACAAATAATAGATCACGGCGTTTCGAATGGCAACACAAGCAATCATCATCAGGTGGGACAAGCACAGCAGCAATAAGAAACTGCTGGAGTAGGCGCCTACTACTTCAGCAGTTTCTCTTGCTGTGGTTGTCCCACCTGATGACGATTGCTTGTGTTGTGATCTAAACGCCGTGATCTGTTATGTTTCTACCCACGTGGTGACTTTACCAAAAGAACTCAACAGTGTGGATTCCTGCAGTCACGAAAGCTTCGAATCAAGATTGCCTACAAACTACACAACTGAGATGACGCATCAATCATCGCCCCCTACTGACAGGCTCTTGTCCACATGCAGGCCGGTGCAGGGCCACCACCTTGTGCCACACAGGGGCAGCTGCTACTTGGGGATGCTCTTCGAGTGCTTCAGACGAGACACAAAACTCCGAGTTGCTGAGGCAGTTAAGCAAGCACCGTGTAAATGCAATTATAATAAAATAGTGAATGCTTGGGAGCTTATTGTCTCTCGCTCCTGGTTAAAGATCTACCCAACCCACAGGTCCACAAAGACTGGCCGCCCTTACTCTGCAGGATGAACCTAGGAAGGAGTGTCCAACTTCACATTCTTGTCATTAAAGGCCTGTCACAAAGGTTCATCTATTGGAGCGACATCGTCTCTGGCTTACACATCTACCGGGTCTCCACTTGACTTTGTATTGTCTAGGAAGTCCACCCACACCTCCACTTCCACAAACTGCTGGGAGTTGCCTCGCTCTGCCTCACAGTCAGAATTCTCCTCCTGCTTCACGATGTGAAGGTCCCATTTTGGAGTTGAATCTTCATCTTCACATTTTACCTTCACTTCTTCGCTCTTCACCATCACCTCTTCACATTTCACCTTCACCTCTTCACATTTCACCTCGATACCTTTAAAAGTGTCCAAGCTTGGATTTTCTTCCGGTTCGTGTTTAATGAGGGATGGGCTCATTGCGGCACTTGGACTTTCACAAGCTGATTTCAGACTGCACTCCTTGTGGATCTTCTGATACTTCTGTGTTCTCTGGTGTACTTGAAGATTTGATGAAACTGCAAACGCCTTCCCGCATAGAGTGCACCTGAAGGGTTTCTCTCCCGTGTGTATTCTCTGGTGTGTTTTAAGAGTAGATGAATCGGAAAATGTCTTCCCACACACACTGCACCTGAAGGGTTTCTCTCCCGTGTGTGTTCTCTGGTGTGTTTTAAGAGTAGATGACTGTGAAAATGTCTTCCCACACACACTGCACCTGAAGGGTTTCTCTCCCGTGTGTGTTCTCTGGTGTTTTACAAGATCAGATGACTGTGAAAATGTCTTCCCACACACACTGCACCTGAAGGGTTTCTCTCCCGTGTGTGTTCTCTGGTGGGTCTCAAGAACTGATGACCTTGCAAATGCCTTGTCACACACAGTGCACTTGAAGGATTTCTCTTCTCTGCAAGTTCTCTGGTGCTGTGTCAAATTTCCAGTCCGATCCATGCTGTATGCACGCTGGTCACATTGTTGACTTGTCGTACCGAGCTGCTGCGCTGACTGCCTTTGCTCCATCAGACTAGCGTCAGCTGCAGACAGAAAATAAGAATATCCACACCATCTACACGTCAGTAACAAGCCATGGAGGAATGAATATATACAGTCACACGTGACTTACGCGTCTATATTCATTCATATATTCATGACTAGCTGTACTACCCGGTTTTGCCCGGGACTTGGATCCACCACGTCCGGCCGCCTTTGTCTCCCCAGTGGCAATGTTCACACCACAACAGTTACTCGTTTGAGGCTGAGTCGACCTAGGAGAGGCCCAGAAGCGGTTCAAATAATCGTCGCCGGTGGTGGCCGTGAGCGGGAATCGAACTGGGGTCACCGGGTTCGTAGCGCGGCGTAGCGCTGACCACTACACTACAATGCGTTACGCTTACACGCACACACAGACACACACACACACACAGACACACACACACAGACACACACACAGACACACAAAAGATAAAACAAAGATCCCCCATGTAGCCTTAACAGACTGTAGGGGCAAGTGCTGTTAGCGAGCACCTATGAAGGCCGGAACGGTACACGGGGGGGTGGGTGGCCAGCACCACGCCCGACCGCCTTTGTCTCCCTAGTGGCGACGTTTACACACCGCACCAGATACTCATTTGAAGCTGAGTCGACCTAGGGGAGGCCCGGGACCAGTTCAGATAATCGTCACTGGTGTTGGCCATGAGCGGGAATCGAACCCGTGTCGCCGGGTTCATAGCGCAGCACGCTAACCGCTACACTATCGCTCCCCACAACACACAAAAAAAACACACAGACACACACACACAGACACACACAGACAGACACACACAGACACACACACAGACACACACAGACACACACACAGACACACACAAAGACACACACACAGACAACGCTAACCACTACACTACAACGCGTTACGCTTCCACGTGCGAGGGTCACGTGACAGATTTGACGTCACAGCTCTCTTGCCGTGCAAAAAATCTATACATTATTGAGCTCTCCCCCCCAAAAACACAAAAGTGTATTTGTATAATGTTTGCACGGTGTACAGTCTGGAAAGTACCCACATGGCAAATTTCCAGTTTGTTGCATGTCGGGAAGTACGCTAAACATTTTGGACAACACACACAATCACAACTTTGCATATTTTTATATATATGGAGGTAAACAGTAGGAGCCAATTTGTTAATCCATTGCCGGACGAGGATCTCCCCACACCGCCCCGGGTCGTGATTTAACCATACTTCACCACGCTCGTCCGTGTGGCGGCTTGGTGGAGGAGGGTAGCGCAGACGTGGGAGCGTAGTGACATTGTACTCTACAATGGATGTTGCCCCCACCGCTCCTATGCCACTCACCAACGTTGCACAGTCCCGCAGCCGCCTAAAACAACAACAACAACAAAGTCCCATCACAAGGGAGAAACACACAAATAGAAATTCACTTCGAGTACACTCACCACCACGTAGCTGTCAACCTCTATCAGTGCCCCTACCTTATTACAGATCAATTCAGACCGTATCGGCTACCAAGTGTCTTTATAAATATCAACGTTCGTCCTACGAAGTCCCATCACAATGTAGAAACACAAATAGACAATATTGTTACCAAAGCATGTTTTTTTGTCCGTATTGAAACGGCTGTACCCCGTATGGGCGTGAAAACTCAATGTCTCTGTACAAGAATACGGGGTAAACCGTACGGGTTATGACAGCTGTGATGCATCAAAAGATAACTTGACCCGTGGTTGTGTTACCTCGTTTAACCAAAGGCTTCAAACTCGCGTGGAACAGCCCGAAACCCAAAGCATGAGGACAAATACAAAGACGGGTATATCACGAGAGAAAAAAACCCCTACATATTTACCAATAACACTGCCCTTAAAAGTAAATACTGTAGTGCATAATCGGGCAATGGCCCTTTTTCATAACGCCTCTGTTACCGACGATTGTATTTAAGCCTTTCTTCTTACGACTGCTGCCTGTGTATCTTACTGTGAAAACAGTTCCACAAAGCATGTATAAATGTTTATTTTCTTTGGGACAGACTAGGCCCGAGACGCCAGGGAGGGCCTGAATGGCCTGGATTGCCTACCGAGAAGGAGACGCCTTCCCCGGCGGGGAGCAACCACAGCCTGCGGTGTCACCGCCGCAACGGGGGTCACACAACACCGGATTTTTTTTTTCGTCAAAATTTTAAAACCAAAACACCCACTTACCGGTTCGCGTGAGTTCAATCCTGCTCAGAGTTTTAAGGGGCGAGAGGAATTGTTCGTGCAAGTTTAGAGTTTAGGGTGGGGGGTGGGGAGTCGTTATATTCCGAACAGTTTAGAAGCGTCCTGGGAGCCGGGCTAGAGGCGTCAGCCATTGGCACTTGGGAGCTACCACTCCCAGCCAAGGGTTGACGCTCAAACTATCAATCTTATACTTTCACTTCCATCGCATAATTTGAATCGTATTTACTCAAAGAATATATGCTGAATGATCTACTATCATAGTCACGGTCGCTCCGTCATTGTATTGCTGTTGGAGATGTATATATTTATATATTTTAAAAAATATTATCGCGTCTGCGACCCCCCCCCCCTATTTAAAGCGGTAAGTTGGTTCGTTCCAAATGATGACGTTCACACAACGCGATCAAAGTTCGGAACGCTCTTGCAGAATTGTACAACATTTAACTCCGAAAGTTATCGCGATATGGCGACACTACGATATTACCTAATCATATCCAACATAAGCGTATCGTACATTTTTTTCCACACGGCACGTGCACACACTCAAAGCACTTGCAATTCAAATTTCTATTTAAAGCTTTCGTGACTGCAGGGATTCATCTTCTTGGTTATTTCGGTAAAGTCACCACGTAGAATGGAAACAATAAAATAAAAAAAAATATTTTGATCCCCTGCTGATTTTGTACGTTTGCCCACTGACAAAGAAATTATCAGTCTATAATTTTAATGGTAGATTTATTTGAACAGTGAGAGACAGAATAAGAACAAAAATCCAGAGAAACGCATGTCAAAAATGTTATAAATTGATTTGCTTTTTAATGAGTGAAATGAGTATTTGACCCATCAGAAAGATTTCTGGCTCCCAGGTGTCTATGTGTACACTGTGTGTGTGTACACTGTTTGTGTACACTGTGTGTGTATACACTGTGTGTGTGTACACTGTGTGTATACACTGTGTGTGTCACTGTGTGTGTACACTGTATACAGTGTGTGTGTACACTGTGTGTGTATACACTGTGTGTGTGTCACTGTGTGTACACTGTGTGTACACTGTGTGTGTGTGTACATTGTGTATACACAGTGTGTGTACACTGTGTGTGTGTGTACACTCTGTGTGTGTACACTGTGTGTACACTGTGTGTGTGTACACAATGTGTGTGTGTACACTGTGTTTACGTATATACACCATGTATGTACATACACACTGTATATACTGTGTGTGTACACTGTGTGTGTTTACACTGTGTGTATACACTGTGTGTGTGTACACTGTGTGTGTGTACACTGTGTGTGTGTGTGTGTACACTGTGTGTTTACACTGTGTGTGTTTACACTGTGTATATACACTGTGTGTACACTGTGTGTTTGTACACTATGTGTGTTTGTACACTGTGTGTGTACACTGTGTGTGTGTACACTGTGTGTATACACAATGTGTGTGTGTACACTGAGTGTGTGTGTACACTGTGTGTGTGCACTGTGTGTACACTGTGTGTGTGTGTGTACACTGTGTGTGTATACACTGTGTGTACACTGTGTGTGTACACTGTGTGTGTGTACACTGTGTGTGTGTACACTGTGTGTATACACTGTGTGTGTGTACACTGTGTGTGTACACTGTGTGTATGTGTGTACACTGTGTGTGTACACTGTGTGTGTGTACACTGTGTGTGTGTGTACAATGTGTGTGTACACTGTGTGTGTACACTGTGTGTGTGTACACAATGTATGTGTGTGTACACAATGTGTTTGTACACTGTGTGTACGTATATACACTATGTATGTACATACACACTCTGTGTATATACTGTGTGTGTACACAATGTGTGTGTGTACACTGTGTGTGTGTACACTGTGTGTGTTTACACTGTGTGTACACTGTGTGTGTGTGTGCACTGTGTGTGTGTGTACACTGTGTGTGTACACTGTGTGTATACTGTGTGTGTATACACTGTGTGTGTACACTGTGTGTGTGTGTACACTGTGTGTGGGTGGTGAGTGTGTGAGCGACTGGGTGAGTGAGTGTGTGGGTGGGTGAGTGAGTGAGTGGGCGACTGGGTGAGTGGGTGGGTGAGTGGGTGGTGAGTGTGTGAGCGACTGGGTGAGTGAGTGTGTAGGTGAGTGGGTGAGTGAGTGTGTGAGGTGAGTGTGTGAGCGACTGGGTGAGCGACTGGGTGAGTGTGTGGGTGGATGAGTGGGTGGATGACTGTGTGAGTGAGTGAGCAACTGGGTGAGTGAGTGGGTGTGTGAGTGTGTATGTGTGAATGGGAGAGTGAGTGGGTGGGTGACTGTGTGAGTGAGCGGGTGAGCAACTGGGTGAGTGAGTGATTGTGTGTGCGTGTGTGTGCGACTGGGTGACTGAGTGGGTGTGTGAGTGTGTGAGCGAATAGGTGAGTGTGTGAGTGAGTGAGCGACTGGGTGAGTGTGTGGGTGGGTGAGTGTGTAGATGAGTATGTGAGCGACTGGACGAGTGAGTGTATGAGTGTCTGGGTGAGTGTGTGGGTGAGTGTGTCGGTGAGTGAGTGAGTGAGCGACTGGGTGAGTGGGTGAGTTTGGTGCAGTAGGAGGCACAGGTGGTGCATCAGCCAGTCATCTCAGCCGTCTCAGTCAGTCGACCCGTGGCACCTGCTGGGCCTGCCCTGTGACTTCCTGCCAGCGGGCGTTCGACACTTCACGTGGCTTCAAGGTGCACCTAGCCTGGCACAAGCGTCGTGGTGGCGTCACCGCCACTTAGTGGCGAATGGCGGTTGTTGTTGTTGTTGGCAAAAACAACTCCCTACCTCCACGTGGTGCCGGACGGGCAACGTTGTCGTGGACAGTGCTGTGGGGTGGAGGGCCAATTCCAATCGGCCTCTACTCTCAGGGCATTTGCGACCACCATAGCGGCTAATTAATTGAAGGTGGAGGGGCTGGTAACCCCTCCACCTTCATTTACTCAATTGAAGGTGGAGGGGTTACCCACTCACCCACCCACTCACCCAGACACTCACACATCCACCCACTCACCCAGTCGCCAACCCACTCACCCAGACACTCACCCAGACACTCACACATCCACCCACTCACCCAGTTGCCCACTCACTCACCCACCCACTCACCCAGACACTCACCACCCACTCACTCACCCACCCACCCACTCACCCAGTCGTCCACTCACCCACCCAACCACCCGCCCACACACACACCCACTCACCCAGTCGCCCACCCACTCACCCACCTACTCACCCAGACACACATCCACCCACTCATCCAGTCGCCCACCCACTCACCCACCCACTCACCCAGTCGCCCACTCACACACCCACCCAACCACATGCCCACACGCTCGCTCACCCACTCGCTCGCCCACCCACTCACCCGCCCACACACCCAGCCACCCACCCACTCGCCCACCCACTCACCCACCTGCCCACTCACCCAGCCACTCACAACAACCGCCACTAATTGGCGGTGACGTCACCACGACGCTTGTGCCAGGCTCACGTGGTTAGCATTAATTAATTAAACCATCTCCACCTTCAATTAATTACCGCTTACCACGTGACCCTGGCACAAGCGTCGTGGTGACGTCACCGCCAATTAGTGGCGATTGTTGTGAGTGAGTGGCTGGGTGAGTGGCTGGGTGAGCGAGCAGGTGAGTGAGTGGGTGCGCGTGTGGGCAACTGGGTGAGTGGGTGGGTGAGTGGGTGGTGAGTGTGTGAGCGACTGGATGAGTGAGTGTGTGGGTGGGTGAGTGAGTGAGTGGGTGAGTGAGTGAGTGTGTGAGGTGAGTGTGTGGGCGACTGGGTGAGTGGGTGGGTGAGTGGGTGGTGAGTGTGTGAGCGACTGGGTGAGTGAGTGTGTAGGTGAGTGGGTGAGTGAGTGAGTGTGTGAGGTGAGTGTGTGAGCGACTGGGTGAGCGACTAGGTGAGTGTGTAGGTGGATGAGTAGCTGGGTGACTGTGTGAGTGAGTGAGCAACTGGGTGAGCAACTGGGTGAGTGAGTGTGTGAGGTGAGTGTGTGGGCGACTGGGTGAGTGGGTGGGTGAGTGGGTGGTGAGTGTGTGAGCGACTGGGTGAGTGAGTGTGTGGGTGAGTGAGTGGGTGAGTGGGTGGTGAGTGTGTGAGCGACTGGGTGAGTGAGTGTGTGGGTGAGTGAGTGAGTGTGTGAGGTGAGTGTGTGAGCGACTAGGTGAGCGACTAGGTGAGTGTGTGGGTGGATGAGTGGGTGGGTGACTGTGTGAGTGAGTGAGCAACTGGGTGAGCAACTGGGTGAGTGAGTGGGTGGATGTGTGAGTGTGTGAGCGAATGGGTGAATGTGTGAGTGAGGGAGCGACTGGGTGAGTGTGTGGGTGGGTGAGTGTGTAGATGAGTATGTGAGCGACTGGACGAGTGAGTGTATGAGTGGTTGGGTGAGTGTGTGGGTGAGTGGCTGAGTGAGTGGGCGAGTAAATGGGTGGGTGAATGTGTGAGCGACTCGGTGAGTGAGTGGATGAGTGAGGAGGGGTACTGCGGAGGGTGGGGGGGTGTACAGGGGGTGAGGGGTAATGATTATTATACAGGGCGGTACAAAAGTCAGGACAGTTTCTTGGGTTTCTTTTTAAGTTCATTGTGATTTTTCGAGTTTATATAGTTTAACACGTAGGCTTTCGCGACCAATATTATTCATAATAAAAGTTTTTTGGGTTAGATCGCGTTATTTATAAATGTGTCGTAACCCTCTACCACCCGACACGGCCAATCAGCAAAAAAAGTGTCACGTTGACAAAAGACAAATAGTTCACTACTTTAGCCCACCGGTGTGTTGAAGAGTGAATCCACAACATTTACAGTTTGAGTAGTACTGTGACGTTTCACTGGTAAATACATCCGGCATCATCGGGCAATTCGCCAGAATGGTAAAGCCCTCTACACTTGCTCCCGGTCTTAAATAGAGCAGCAGCAGGGTGACGTCATCATTTAACTCATATCAGGTGCAGTGATTAGAGGCGGATGGGTATTGTAATTATGTAATCGATTAGTAATGAGTCAATGGTTATGATTAGTAATGAGTTGTAGATTAGTAATTAGTTGTAATGTGTGTTAGTGATTACATGCTATGTTAGTAATCCGTTTATTAGTATGTGTTTCCCCTATAAGGAATTGTAATGTGTATTATTTAATAATACGCTTCCAGGACGCACTAAGCCTGTAGCTGTCAGAGCGATTAAAGTTATTTTTATTCCTCTCAATTTCAATGGATTCTCTAATTAGTCTTTGCCAGTAATAATTAGTTTTACACAACACTTCAACGTTATCAAAATCAATTGAGTGTCCTTGTTGACAAGCATGTTCTGCCACTGCTGACAGTTGTGTTTGAGATAATTTAATATTTCTCTGATGTTATTTTAGTCTTACGCTGATGTTACGTCCCATCTGTCCAATATAGCATCTGCCACATAAACAATTAATCCGATATACACCTTCTGTTGATAATTTAGGTAATGCGTCTTTAGTGCAAGATACTAGTTTTTGAATTTTGTGTACTGTACCAAATCTTACTGTAATGTTTTGCTTTTGCAAAACATGGGTTAATTTGTCAGTTACTGACAATCTGATCGCTTTCAGCAGTATTGCTTTGCAATCGTGATTTGGCATTCAGTGCTCTGTTGATTTGAGCATTATTGTAGCCATTCTGTCTTAGTGCGTCTTTAACGTGTTTGATCTCTCTCACTAGACTTTCACCATCTGACACTGTTTTAGTCCGATGTATGAGCGTCTTGATAAGAGAGGATTTCTGAGCTGGATGATGATGCGAATCTGCATTCAGATAGGCATCAGTGTGCGTTTGCTTTCTGTAAACGCTGTGTGTTATTTTACCGTTTAGGCCTTTTCCAAGCAAAATATCTAGGAATGGGAATGTGTTATTCACCTCCATTTCCATGCTGAACTGGATGGCCGGGTTTTGTGCATTGAGATGATTTAGAAAATCATTAAGTGTATCTTTACCATGTGGCCAGACAACCAAAGTGTCATCCACATATCTAAACCAAAAATATGGTTTTAATGTGAATTATTTGTCTTTTGTCAACGTGACACTTTTTTTTGCTGATTGGCCGTGTCGGGTGGTGGAGGGGTTACGACACATTTATAAATAACGCGATCTAACCCAAAAACCTTTATTATGAGTTTATATAGGTAGCTCTGCTTAAACGCGTCTCTCTCTCTCTCTCCATCCATCTCTCTCTCCACTCTCTCCCTCTCTCCCTCTCTCTTCCTATCCCCTGTAGGTGTGGGCCGAGCGAGTTCCTGCCAGGGATTTGGCTCTTCAGGAGTTGATTCCCCCTGTGGCTTTGCCGGCACGAGGCGACCGCGCGGAGCGTCAAGGGCTCCACCGGGCCCCAAGCTGCCGCCCCAGCATCACCGTAGCAGCCAAACCACCGGTGCTCGGCATGGCCTGTATGAAGGTCCTGCTGGACCGCATGTTGCGCACGGGGTACAACATCGTCCAGGAGAGCAGACAGAGGAAGTTCGGACCGCCGCCTGATTGGCAGGGGCCCCCTCCCGCCCGTGGCTGCGAGGTGTTTCTGGGGAGGATCCCGCGCGACCTCTACGAGGATGAGCTGATGCCCGTGCTGGAGACGGTGGGGAAGCTCTACCAGCTCCGCCTCATGATGGAGCATGGCGGGGAGACCCGCGGCTATGCGTTCGCTACCTACGCGACGCTCGCCCAAGCCACGGATGCCGTCAAGAAACTCAACAAATTAGAGATCCGTCCCGGACGCCGCATTGGAGTCTGCATCAGCGTGGACAATCGCCGCCTCTTCATTGGGGGGCTGCCAAAAGACAAGAAGCGAGCGGAGGTGATGATGGCGATGAGCGGTGCCACGGAGGGCGTGGTGGACGTCAAGATGAGCGTCTGTCGCTGGGACAAAACCCTCAACCGAGGCTACGCGTTCATCGAGTACGGGAGCCATCACGCGGCCGCCATGGCCCGGAAGAAGCTCCTTCGAATCAACTTCCAGCTATGGGGCCGGACCATCAAGGTGGACTGGGCCATCCCGGAGTGGCACACAGTGGCTGCGGCTGCGGCCGCGGCAACGGAAGACGAGGAGGAGATGGAGGCAGCGGTGCCAGACCTGCCGGAGCCGGAGTGCACGGCCACCGGCAAAGCCGCACACAGCCTGTTTGAGGGCTGGGGGGCACGCACGTGCCTGTGGTGGGTACCTCGCCACCTGCGGCCCATGCCCGTGGCTCTCGAGGCGCTGCCGGAGGTGGCCATGCTGTCGTGGGCGGGGCGGCTGCGGATGCTGTGCCGGACCACCGGCATCAGCTACCCGATCTTCGAGCTGCACGCTCACTCGGGGCCCGGGATGCCCGCGGGCCCCCTCTATAAGGTGTCGATTCCCGGGATGGGAGAAGGCGCCAGCATCTTCCCCGCATTTCTGAGCTCCAGCGAGGAGGGAGCACGGGAGGTGGCGTGTCAGCACGCCTACAACATCCTCACCAAGGCGAATCCTCTGAGAATGTGCCCAGCCCCTGCCGCGACACCGCCTCCCAGCTGCCTCTTCCAGGGCCTCTCGACGTAACCCGGCTCCTTCTCCGTGACCCGGCAGGTGGTCGCCACGTGCTGTACCTGCACCAAAAGCGACATGTACCCGTAGCGCATGTGTCTATTGCAGCGGCGTTCGTCACACCACTGACGATGTTCTACCCACGAGCCCTCACTTAGCGTTCACTCTGAACCTCACGTCCATTGCGGCGTTTGCCGTCAAACTGCAAATTGCCCGGCCACTCGCTCTCCACGTTCACGTTCCCGCACGCTCTCCACTCAGCCATCCGCCCCCTTTCCTTTTTCCCTCGGTGGGGGGGGGGGGACCACCCCTGACTTCACGTTGCGCCTCTCTCATTTGACTCGTCGCTCCTTCTCACCGGACCACGCGCCGCTACCTCGCTCGCTACGCACGTCTCACCAAATGACTTTCCACGTTAACGTCTCGTGACTATGCCGGCCCTTCTTGGCCACGATTCCGGCTGGCGGCGTGACGACGACGGAGAGAGAAGCCGGCGAACGGCGACACGCCAGGACCCGGGACCCCACGCACGAGCCCCGAGCTCCGGGTCCGCTCCCCCTTATATCCCCCCAGGCGTGGCTAGGCCCCGCCTCCGGCCACGCCCTCTCGTGGAACCTTGGAGCAGGTTACACGAGAGGGCGTGGACGGAGGCGTGGCTAGGCCCCGCCTCCGGCCACGCCCTCTCGTGGAACCTTTCGAGCAGGTGACCGGAGTAACTCGGCTAGCCCCACCTGTTGCCTTTGCCCCAGATGCGCCTCCTTCCCTGATTGGTTGTTACCTCTGTGGCCGTACCCGTGAAGCCCTTGCCAGGCCAGCGGGTGTTACCCTGTCATGTCAGCAGGTGTCACCCTGTCATGTCAGCAGGTGTCACCCTGTCATGTCAGCAGGTGTCACCCTGTCATGTCAGCAGGTGTCACCCTGTCATGTCAGCAGGTGTCACCCTGTCATGTCAGCAGATGTCACCCTGTCAGCAGGTGTCACCCTGTGATGTTAGCAGGTGTCACCCTGTGATGTCAGCAGGTGTTACCCTGTCATGTCAGCAGGTGTCACCCTGTCATGTCAGCAGGTGTCACCCTGTCAGCAGGTGTCACCCTGTGATGTCAGCAGGTGTCACCCTGTGATGTCAGCAGGTGTCACCCTGTCATGTCAGCAGGTGTCACCCTGTCATGTCAGCAGGTGTCACCCTGTCATGTCAGCAGGTGTCACCCTGTCAGCAGGTGTCACCCTGTGATGTTAGCAGGTGTCACCCTGTGATGTCAGCAGGTGTCACCCTGTCATGTCAGCAGGTGTCACCCTGTCATGTCAGCAGGTGTTACCCTGTGATGTCAGCAGGTGTTACCCTGTCATGTCAGCAGGTGTCACCCTGTCATGTCAGCAGGTGTCACCCTGTGATGTCAGCAGGTGTCACCCTGTCATGTCAGCAGGTGTCACCCTGTGATGTCAGCAGGTGTCACCCTGTGATGTCAGCAGGTGTCACCCTGTGATGTCAGCAGGTGTCACCCTGTCATTGCACTTTAATGAAAACCGACAACAGAATCCTTGAAGAAAAAAAACTAATTCAGGTGTTTGACATGTCGACGCCATTTCGTTTTGAAAATGTAGCGGAGAAAAATATATATTGTTCACATGGCATTCTGTTTTGTCAATAATCTCTGTAACGTGCGCCTGCTCTACAAGGCATGCATTAACCCCTTTCTGTCTCAATTTAATTCCCAGCATGCAATTCTCCAAGCCTCAGATTTTATAACATATTTCGCACAACTTTAATCCTGGTAAATATATTATTTTCTTTAAAAACACGAGCATTATATTTAGTCTATTGCATGGCTAAAGTATTCTAAGTAAAAATATAAATTGTATTAAACCAAAGTTAGATCATCGCTATGATAAATATATTTCTACCCTACAATATACAAATCTACATTGTGCTAATGTTTCAATTCTACTTTTATTAACTTACAAATATATATAGTCTAGGACACATTTTCAAAGGAATATTTTCATGTACCCAGACAATATTTGCACGTGCCCACATAAAAAACTTGCAGACTGCATACGTAGCTACGACAACAGAATCCTTGAAAAAACGAATTCAGGTGTTTGACATGTCAACGCCATTTCGTTTTGAAAATGTAGTGGAGAAAAATATATATTGTTCACATCGCATTCTGATGTCAAAACATTTGATTCTTTATAAAATTGAAAAACCCCTGAACAACTTTGCTGCACATGGAGATGTCCGTGCACCACCTCGTTTCCACAGCCTCTATCCCGGTGCCATTTGTATTTCATGCACATACCGCTGTTGAGAGTTTTATGTTTTATTGATTTTCAATTTTGGTGTTTTTTTGCTGTAATGTTTTTTTGTTACTTTTGTAGTGGAAATAAAGTCCTGAAAAGTCTCTTCCTCTCTCTCTCTCCACTCTCTCGGCCGAGTCTCTGCCACTTTTGGTTCTGAGTGTCGCATGCTTGGGATCCTTCTTTCCCTCCTCTGTGGATTTAACTTGATTTGCTGATTTACACGTCAACATATTTCAGACTTTTTCCTAATCATTACCAACGTTTCCATGGCCATGCACTTTAGAGTAACTTATTACCTTTTACCACAGCATCATAATATAATTTTCCTGGATCATCGCCTTCATAGCTTTGATCAATCACCAATGGTTTACTGGTTCGTTTTTGTATTTACTTATGCCACCGTCTTTCCCCGTGGGACCATGTGGCGTGAAGTTGTGTCGCATATAAACAGAATCGGTGCACATCACGATTTTCCGTACTCGACTGTCAGTTGCCATCCCCGGGGCGATGTGCACATTTGTCGACTCGACGAATCGATTTGATTTCGGGGCCCCGTTGGGTCGCCCCTTTTGTGCTTTTGCGTGAGCCGGATTTCAACGCAATTCCCGATCCGCTGTGGTGCCACGGTCTCGGAGCAACTCTGCCATCGCCTCGACTCCCCCGTGCCCCCCCACACTGAGCACGCACCTGCAGCGCGCGCACGTAGCGTCCTGGCGGGGGATTGCCCGGCACGACGGGTTTTCATCCGAAGGGTCTCTGGGATGAAAGTCCCGCGGTTTCCCGGCGCCAGGAGAATGGCCGACCCTCGCAGAGCGAGTCACATTACGGCGCCCCTGAGTTGGCTTCAAATTGTTTGGGCGCGCGAAGTTTCGCCGGGTCGGCGGCGACGAGTCGCACGCGATGCTCCCCGCCTTCTCGAGTCGCTCGCGGAATCCATGCGACGCCGGCAAGCGCCGCTACGAGGCGGCGATAGGCAAAGTTCCCTTTCGTCTTCGTCCCTCTGACTCTCACGGCGTCCGCGCGACGCCGTGAGCACGGCCGCGAGGTGCGTGATGGGGCGTGCGAGCATTTGCGGACTTGGGTAGCGGTAGGCCTAAGCTCCGCTCGTAGAATATTCCCTCCGGGCAGTGCGGGGTTTGCGCCACGAATAAAAGTTAGCAGAGAGCATCGGTGTGGTGCGCGTGTTATTCCCGTGCGGAGCGGCTCCGTGGGCGGATGCGTGGCGAGAGCGAGGGCGGAGCCGCGGCCGGAGCTCGCGCGTTGAGATCATCGCCCGTCGGCGTGGACGCGAGTGGGCCGCCGCGTGCTGCGTCAGCGTCAGCCGTAGTGGGCGCGCGGCGTGCACGGACGCGCGTTGAGATAATCGCCCGCAGGTTCGAGACCGTTCGGGCCCCGTGTTAACGACGGCTGCGGTGCGCGCGGATGCTCCTGGAGGTAATCGCTCGCTGGTGTAGGCGCTAGCGTGCCGCTGTCCGCTGCGTTAGCGATAGCCGCGGTGCGCGCGGGGGTGCGTGGGTTTACTCCGTGCGGCCGTGAGCCAGCAGCACGAATCTGTCCCTCGGAGAGGGCGCTGGCGCGGGGGGCCCCGATCGCTTGGTCGGCGGGGGCCCGGCGGGAGCCGACCGACGCGGTGGAGGAGGCGGCGGAAGGGGCGGACGTCGCGCCCCACCTGCCCAGCGAGGGCGGTGGGGTGGACGTCGGCCCCCACACCGCCATGGCCCTGTACACGTTAAAGTATTGAGCACAAACTCAAGGAGCAGGGAAAATGGTAATGTTGCTTGGATTTAATTTTAATATCATTGCAACTGTATAGTTTTGATATGTTTTATTGAAAAACATTCACGTGCATTGGCATGTCCCTCTGTCTCAAACATTAACAATGTATCATCTGCAAATGTCCTTTAGCAATGTAAATGTTTGTTCAACATTGGTATGCAGCTTGAAGAATGACGGAGTCTTATAACTGAAGACACTTCGGATTTTCAATCAAAATTTACAAATAATCCACTCTACCATAAACATGCTACATTCCAGCTAAAGTATAGTAGTATATTACTGTAAAGTAGTATGGTGTATAGCACAGATATTTCGTACAAACCCAGTGAGATGGGAGTGCTGCTTTGATGTATTACGCTTGGATCCGATCTCATGGGTTCAATTCAGGCTAACCCCTAAGGGTACAATTTTATTTTTACAGTTTCAATCGGACCAAGTACGTGGGGAGGTTTATCCCAAGTCAACGTGGCTTAAAATCTGCCATGCTGAAATAAAATAGCTGGACGTTATTGCTTCTGACGTGAGTGCAGGACTCGCTATCCATGCCAAGGTGCGGAGGCTCATTTTGGCGACCAAAGGAATTCCGAATGCATGTTACAATAACGTTCATTTCAGATGACTGGATTCATTGGTAGAGTGCTCCAACTTGGGCAGAGATATCTGGCTGGAAAGTGATGTGGTTAAAACGTTTGTCTCGCAGTTTTAAAGGTTGCAATTTCAAAATACAGTTTGGGCATCAGAGCTCAATAAATTGAGTACTACTCTGTGTGAGGTTAACAGGAGTCATCCAATGGAGAGACTGGGCTACGCCATATAAATGTGGAATTTACATCAGTTGACAGGTCAAACATACTCTTTGTCCTTTTTGGTCACATTATTATAGGCTAGTGGTGTTTGTGTGTTTTAACCACAGAGATGGGGGGGGGCATTGCACCTCGCTACACCCATCCACTGCTGACGGTAGAGGTTGTGTCTGTGTGTATACACAGACACAGTGTAAACACACACAGTGTACACACACACACATTGTACACACACACAGTGTAAACACACACACAGTGTACACACACACAGATTGTACACACACAGAGTGTACACACACAGTGTACACACACTGTACACACATACACACAGTGTACACACACACAGTGTACACACACACACAGTGTACACACACACATAGTGTAAACACACACAGTGTACACAGACACAGTGTACACACACACAGTGTACACACACACACTGTACACACAGTGTGCACACACTGTACACAGACAGTGTACACACACATACAGTGTACACAGACACAGTGTACACACACATAGAGTGTACACACACAGTGTAAACACACAGTATAAACACACACAGTGTACACAGACACAGTGAACACACACACACAGTGTAAACACACAGAGTGTACACACACAGTGTAAACACACACAGTGTACACAGTGTACACACACAGTGTACACACACACGCATTGTGTACACACACACAGTATACACACACATTGTGTACACACACACATTGTGTACACACACACACAGTGTACACACACACAGTGTACACACACACAGTGTACACACAGACACATTGCGTACACACACAGTGTACACACAGACACATTGCGTACACACACAGTGTACACACAGACACATTGTGTACACACACAGTATACACACACAATGTACACACAGTGTATACACACACAGTGTATACACACACAGTGTATACACACAGTGTACACACACACAGTGTACACACACAGTGTATACACACACATTGTGTACACACACAGTGTACACACACACACAGTGTACACACACACAGTGTGTACGTGTACACACAGTGTACACACACAGTGTACACACACAGTGTACACACACTGTGTACACACACACAGTGTACACACACACAGTGTACACACACAGTGTACACACACACAGTGTACACACACACAGTGTATACACACAGTGTATACACACACAGTGTACACACACACACAGTGTACACACACACAGTGTATACACAATAATGTCCACGTTGTTGTAGCTGAGCCCACACACCCAAGGGAGGGAGCAATGGAAAATGAATCTAAATCAACTTAAACTCCAATCCCGCTCTGTGACGTCACCACTCAGCATTACTTCATCGGCGTGAAACGCCAGGGGGAGGTGTACCTTGCTAGTGACGTCATGTCACCAAAGTATTCCACTGTGCTCTTGAGCGTGACGTCACTTTGCGCTTGGGTCACTGCCGATTGCGTTCCAGTGCCAATCCTTATTTGGGCAAAGCTACGCCCAGTCACTGGCGGCTCATTAACATAATGTACTCGTTAAAGCCCTCGCGAGTTTATTGCGACGAGTTCATTGCCCACGACACATGGGACGAGAAACATTAACATAATTTATTCATTCTCTAATTTAGTTACGGAGCCGCTCATTGTGGGAGGAACGTATCTCGTTCTCCGGACGTGACGTCACGTCACCTGCTACCGTGTGACGTCACGATCTAAACAGGAAGCTATCGCTTCCTGCACTGAAATCCGAGGTGAGAAATTCTCATTGTGGTTGTTGTGGTGGTGGTTTTGGTGGTTGTTGTTTACCAAGGTAGAGCCTCGCTCTCTCTCGTAGGGATGTCAGTTGAGTAGCAGCGAGCATGGGAATCGATGTCCAGGTTGCAACTTTACAACGCGGGGCCTAGCCACGCGGGGCCTTGCCTCCTGCCCTCACCTGATTGCATTTACTTTAATTATCTCGCTTAAGTTTAATTTGTCTTCACCCGGCTCGTCACTTTGTAACTTTGTTTTATTGTAAATATTCACGCAGTTTTTATTTTCTTTTGTTAGCAGGCCAAGCCCGCTTGAGCTGCTATACCGCTCTCGTTATCAGAAGCGACCTGCCCACAACAACACAAGGTGAGGCTTTGTCAACGTGTGTGAATGTTTTGACTTAAAACTTTGGTGACTGCAGGAATTAATATTCTTGGTTCTTTCGGTAAAGTCACGTAGATAGAAAATAAAAAATAACAATAAAAATAAAAAAATAGTAAATAAAGCAAAAAAAAACCCACGTTTTGATCACAACACAAGTAGTCTTTATTTAATTTAATTGTATTATCTGTTATTGTTATTTTCTGTCTACGTAACATTACTGAAAGAAACAAGAATACGTGTGTCAATGTCTATCGGTCAAAGACGCGCAAACTCCAAATATACAGCAAGCGTCAGGGTCGGGATCGAACCCATGACTTCCTGTATACCAGGTGAGGTAGTTAACATCTCACCACGGAAAGAGACACGCAAACTCCAGTTAGCCTCGGCTATGTTCATTGATCCTCGATTAATTACTTGGTGGAGTGAGGAAGCATTAATGCCGAGCAGATGAAGGTGGCCAGGCATGATTCTGGACACGCCAGCGCCAGTGTGTGACAGTGTAAAGTTTGTGTTTGCAGTAAAGTCTATTAACTCTATTGCACACGGAGGTTATATCAAAACAATAGTTTATTTTTGTTTTCCTCTGGAACTCATTGTAAGAATGGAAACAGGAGGTGAACACAGCACACACATTCAGCTGAAGTCGGAACTGTTCATCCCCAGCATTCAAGGACATCTGAGCCTGGATTCACACCTCTAAGTTGCGATTGAACATTAATTTATGCATTTCTGCATAACACAAATAGTATTGTTTTCAACACCCTTTGCTATGTCAGCTGAATTTAGCTCTTATAAATATTCCTTTTGTAGCCAGACAGCCGAAATTGTGTACTTAGAGTTTTGGGTGAACATTCATTTTGAAGATGCGAGGGCTTCCAGGCATGTTTATGACATTGCCCTCTCATTGTGTGCCATCACAGCCCGTGCGAGGAATTTGGGAAACTTTTTCACTGCATCATGAATATATGAATAAGTATAGACGTATAAGTCACGTGTTACTGTGTATATATGCATTCCTCTGTGCCTCGATACTGACGTGTAGATGGTGTGTATATTCTTATTTTCTGTCTGCAGCTGACGCTGGTCTGATGGAGCAAAGGCACTCAGCACAGCTCTGTACGACAAGTCAACAATGCGACCAGCGTGCATACAGCACGGATCGGACTGGAAATTTGACACAGCACCAGAGAACTCGCACTGGAGAGAAACCCTTCAAGTGCAGTGTGTGTGACAAGGCATTTTCACCGTCATCTGCTCTTAAAATACACCAGAGAACACACACGGGAGAGAAACCCTTCAAGTGCAGTGTGTGTGGGGAGGCATTTTCACAGTCATTTGCTCATAAAAGACACCAGCGAACACACACGGGAGAGAAACCCTTCAAGTGCAGTGTGTGTGGGGAGGCATTTTCACAGTCATATAATCTTAAAAGACACCAGAGAACACACACGGGAGAGAAACCCTTCAAGTGCACTGTGTGTGGGAAGGCGTTTGCAAATTCATCTGCTCTGAAAAAAACACCAGAGAACACGCACGGGAGAGAAACCCTTCAAGTGCACTGTGTGTGGGAAGGCATTTGCATGGCCATCAGTTCTTCAGGCCCACCAGAGAACACACACAGGAGTGAAACCCTTCAAGTGCACTGTGTGTGGGAAGGCATTTGCATGGCCATCAGTTCTTCAGACCCACCAGAGAACACACACAGCAGAGAAACCCTTCAAGTGCACTGTGTGTGGGAAGGCATTTGCCTGGCCATCAGTTCTTCAGACCCACCAGAGAACACACACAGGAGTGAAACCCTTCAGGTGCACCTTGTGCGGGAAGGCGTTTGCATATTCATCAGTTGTTCAGATCCACCAGAGAACACACACAGGAGAGAAACCCTTCAAGTGCAGTGTGTGTGGGAAGGCATTTTCACAGTCATCTGTTCTTGTAAAACACCAGAGAACACACACAGGAGAGAAACCCTTCAGGTGCACTCTGTGCGGGAAGGCGTTTGCACAGTCACCACATCTTAAAGTACACCAGAGAACACACACAGGAGAGAAACCCTTCAGGTGCATTCTGTGCGGGATGGCGTTTGTACGTGTGTCACATCTTCAAAGACACGAGAGAATACACACGGGAGAGAAAGCCTTCAGGTGCACTCTGTGCGGGATGATGTTTGCACAGTTGCCACATCTTAAAGTACACCAGAGAACACACACGGGAGAGAAACCCTTCAGGTGCACTCTATGCGGGATGGCGTTTGCACGTTCATCAAATCGTCAAAGACACCATAGAACACACATGCGAGAGAAACCCTTCAAGTGCAGTCTGTGTGGGAAGGCCTTTTCACAGTCATCTTTTCTAAAAAAACACCAGAGGACACACACAGGAGAGAAACCCTTCCGGTGCACTCTGCTGGAAGGCGTTTCCAGATTCATCAAATCTTTAAGTACACCAGAGAACACAGAAGCATCAGAAGATCTGCAAGGAGAGGAGTCTGAAATCAGCTTGTGAAAGTCAAAGTTCCACAATGAGCCCATCCCTCATGAAACAAGAACCGGAGGAAAATCCCAGCTTTGACACTGTAAAGGAACCGAGGTGAAATGTGAAGAGGTGATGGTGAAGAGCAAAGAAGTGACGGTAAAATGTGAAGATGAAAATTAAGCTCCAAAATGGGACCTTCACATCGATGGAGGCAACGTGAAGCAGGAGGAGAATTCTGACTGAGGCAGAGCGAGGCGACTCCCAGCAGTTTGAGGAAGTGGAGGTGTGGGTGGACTTCCTCCTAGACAATACAAAGTCAAGTGGAGACCCGGTAGATGTGTAAGCCAGAGACGATGTCGCTCCAATAGATGCACCTTTGTCACAGGCCTTTAATGACAAGAATGTGAAGTTGAACACTCAATTCCTAGATTCAACCTGCAGAGTAAGGGCGGCCAGTCTTTGTGGACCTGTGGGTTGGGTCAATCTCTCACCAGGAGCGAGAGACAAGCCCCCAAGCATTCACTATGTTATAATAATAATTGCATTTACACGGTGCTTGCTTAACCGCCTCAGCAACTCGGAGTTTCGTGTCGTACCTCGTCTGAAACACTCGAAGAGCATCCCCAAGTAGCAGCTGCCCCTGTGTGGCACAGGGTGGTGGCCCTAGACCGGCCTGCATGTGGACAAGAGCCTGTCAGTAGGGGGTCGATGATTGATGCGTCATCTCAGTTGTGTAGTTTGTAGGTAATCTTGATTCGAAGCTTTCGTGACTGCAGGAATCCACACTCTCGAGTTATTTCAGTAAAGTCACCACGTAGTAGAAACATAACAGACCGCGGCGTTTAGATCACAACACAAGCAATCGTCATCAGGTGGGACAACCACAGCAAGAAGAAGACGCTGAAGTAGTAGGCGCCTACTCCAGCAGTTTCTTCTTGCTGCTGTGCTTGTCCAACCTGATGACGATTGCTTGTGTTGCGATCTAAACTCCGTGATCTATTATTTGTAGCTAATGTTTAGAATTTGCTACATTTTGACCCAGACGCCAGCATGCAATGGCCTACTCGTTTTGAATGACACTACAATAGTACGTTGTACATACACTGTTAAGCAGGCGGTGCGTATTTTTAAAATAGCTTCTTGTTAATACGATGTAACCTGATGCAGTATATTTCACTGCAGTAATTCAATTTTGTTAATATGCCTGTCAATAATTACGAATGAATACTTGTCTGTGCGTATTTTAAATGTTATTCTTTTATAAGGTGATGTTGATATCGAAAACTGACACGTAACTGGCATGCCATAAATAGGAAATTAACTCTGCTTATTCGAATCAATGTATTCGTATATATGTTGATAAACTGTTTCAAGCAGATTGTCTCTAACGGCGACTACAGGGACCACGTGATTGTTTAAACATGTATTTGATTATAACTATAATTGCCTACAATTCGTCATGTGTAGCTTATTTAGACTATAATTTATTCACTACCCAAAATGTATTTACTTGAAAACGTAGAGCTGATATTTGTAAGCAATGTCTTTGTTATTTTTACGTTTGAAAAAAAATATTTGCACAAATTGAACTTGTTCAGATACAAGGTGAATTCACAAGGCTTTGTAAAAAATCCAATATTTCAGAATTTTGCCTTAACAGAGAATATTTTTTTAAATGTTGGTAAAAATAAAGATTCAGAAGTATATATTGTGCCGTGTCTACAATTTTATTGTAAAGTGTAATTGGTAAAAAAATGATGGTTCAATGAGCCACTCTGTCTACAGGAAAGCTACCCATACGGATGCTTACCTGAAACCGGATTCCCACCACCATCCATCCCAGAAGAATTCCGTCATCAAGACTCTGCACCATAGAGCCCAATGCATATCCGACCAGGAACACATAGCCAGTGTTCCTGGTCGGATATGCTATCGCTTCCTGCACTGAAATCCGAGGTGAGAAATTCTCATTGCGATTGTGGTTGTTGTGGTGGTTGTTGTTTACCAAGGTAGAGCCTCGCTCTCTCTCGTAGGGATGTCAGTTGAGTAGCAGCGAGCATGGGAATCGATGTCCAAGTTGGAACTTTACAACGCGGGGCCTAGCCACGCGGGGCCTTGCCTCCTGCCCTCGCCTGATTGCATTCACTTTAATTATCTCGCTTTAAGTTTAATTTGCCTTCACCCGGATCGCCACTTTGTAGCTTTGTTTTGTTGTAAATATTCACGCAGTTTTTATATTTTTCACAAGGCCAAGCCCGCTTGAGCTGCTATACCGCTCTTGTTATCAGAAGCGACCTGCCCACAACAACACAAGGTGAGGCTTTGTCAACGTGTGTGAATGTTTTGACTTAAAACTTTGGTGACTGCAGGAATTAATATTTTTGGTTCTTTCGGTAAAGTCACATAGATAGAAAATTTAATGAAAATAACAGAAAATAAAAATAATTTAAAAAATTGTAAATAAAGCTAAAAAAACTGACGTCGTTTTGATCGCAACACAAGTGGTCTTAATTTAATGTAATTGTATTATCTGTTATTGTTATTTTCTGTCTACGTAACTTTGTTGAAAGAAACAAGAATACGTGTGTCAATGTCTATCGGTCAAAGACGCTATACGGAGAGATGTGCAAACTCCAAATATACAGCAGGCGTCACGGTCGGGATCAAACCCACGACTTCCTGTACACCAGGTGAGGTAGTTAACATCTCACCACGGAGAGAGACACGCAAACTCCAGTTAGCCTCGGCTATGTTCGTTGATCCTCGATTAATTACTTGGTGTAGTGAGGAAGCATTAATGCTGAGCAGATGAAGGTGGCCAGGCATGATTCTGGACACGCCACCGCCAGTGTGTGACAGTGTCAAGTTTGTGTTTGCAGTAAAGTCTATCAACTCTATTGAACACGGAGGTTATATCAAAACAATAGTTTACTTTTGTTTTCCTCTGGAACTCTTTGTAAGAATGGAAACAGGAGGTGAACACAGCACGCACATGCAGCTGAAGTCGGAACTGTTCATCCCAGCATTCAAGGACATCTGAGCCTGGATTCACACCTCTAAGTTGCGATTGAACATTAATTTATGAATTTCTGCCTAACACAAATAGTATTGTTTTCAACACCCTTTGCTATGTCAGCTGAATTTAGCTCTCATAAATATTCCTTTTGTAGCCAGACAGCTATAATTGTGTGCTCGGAGTTTTTGGTGAACATTCATTTTGAAGATACGAGGGCTTCCAGGCATGTTTATAACCATTTGCCCTCTCATTGTGTGCCATAACAGCCCATGTGATGAATTTGGGACACTTTTCCACTATATCATGAATATATGAATAAGTATAGACACACGTGTTACTGTGTATGTATGCTTTCCTCTGTGCATCGATACTGACGTGTAGATGGTGTGGATATTATTTTTTTCTGTCTGCAGCTGACGCTTCCTCTGACGCTTCCTCTGCAGAATTGGTCTGATGGAGCAAATGCACTCAGCGCAGCTCGGTAGGACAAGTCAACAATGCGACTGGTGTGCATACAGCACGGATCGGACTGGAGATTTGACACGGCACAAGAGAACTCACACAGGAGAGAAACCCTTCAAGTGCAGTGTGTGTGGGAAGGCGTTTGCAGATTCATCTACTCTTGTAGCACACCAGAGAACACACACGGGAGAGAAACCCTTCAAGTGCAGTGTGTGTGGGAAGGCATTTTCACGGTCATCTGCTCTTGTAACACACCAGAGAACACACACGGGAGAGAAACCCTTCAAGTGCAGTGTGTGTGTGAAGGCGTTTGCACATTCATGTACTCTTGTAGCACACCAGAGAACACACACAGGAGAGAAACCCTTCAAGTGCAGTGTGTGTGGAAAGGCGTTTGCATATTCATCTGCTCTTGTAATACACCAGAGGACACACACAGGAGAGAAACCCTTCAAGTGCAGTGTGTGCTTGAAGGCGTTTCCACGTTCATCTCTTCTTGTAGAACACCAGAGAACACACACGGGAGAGAAACCCTTCAAGTGCAGTGTGTGTGGGAAGGCATTTTCACGGTCATCTGCTCTTGTAACACACCAGAGAACACACACGGGAGAGAAACCCTTCAAGTGCAGTGTGTGTGTGAAGGCGTTTGCACATTCATGTACTATTGTAGCACACCAGAGAACACACACAGGAGAGAAACCCTTCAAGTGCAGTGTGTGTGGAAAGGCGTTTGCATATTCATCTGCTCTTGTAATACACCAGAGGACACACACAGGAGAGAAACCCTTCAAGTGCAGTGTGTGCTTGAAGGCGTTTCCACGTTCATCTCTTCTTGTAGAACACCAGAGAACACACACGGGAGAGAACCCCTTCAAGTGCAGTGTGTGTGGGAAGGCATTTTCACGGTCATCTGCTCTTGTAACACACCAGAGAACACACACGGGAGAGAAACCCTTCAAGTGCAGTGTGTGTGTGAAGGCGTTTGCACATTCATGTACTCTTGTAGCACACCAGAGAACACACACAGGAGAGAAACCCTTCAAGTGCAGTGTGTGTGGAAAGGCGTTTGCATATTCATCTGCTCTTGTAATACACCAGAGGACACACACAGGAGAGAAACCCTTCAAGTGCAGTGTGTGCTTGAAGGCGTTTCCACGTTCATCTCTTCTTGTAGAACACCAGAGAACACACACGGGAGAGAAACCCTTCAAGTGCAGTGTGTGTGGGAAGGCATTTTCACGGTCATCTGCTCTTGTAACACACCAGAGAACACACACGGGAGAGAAACCCTTCAAGTGCAGTGTGTGTGTGAAGGCGTTTGCACATTCATGTACTCTTGTAGCACACCAGAGAACACACACAGGAGAGAAACCCTTCAAGTGCAGTGTGTGTGGAAAGGCGTTTGCATATTCATCTGCTCTTGTAATACACCAGAGGACACACACAGGAGAGAAACCCTTCAAGTGCAGTGTGTGCTTGAAGGCGTTTCCACGTTCATCTCTTCTTGTAGAACACCAGAGAACACACACAGGAGAGAAACCCTTCAAGTGCAGTGTGTGCGTGAAGGCATTTGCACGTTCATCTCTTGTAGTACACCAGAGAACACACACGGGAGAGAAACCCTTCAAGTGCAGTGTGTGTGGGAAGGCGTTTTCAGATTCATCAAATCTTCAAGTACACCAGAGAACACAGAAGCATCAGAAGATCTGCAAGGAGTGGAGTCTGAAATCCACTTGTGAAAGTCAAAGTGCCACCATGAGCCCATCCCTCATTAAACAAGAACCGGAAGAAAATTCCAGCTTGGACACTTTTAAAGGTATCGAGGTGAAATATGAAGAGGTGATGGTGAAGAGGGAAGAAGTGATGGTGAAGAGCGAAGAAGTGAAGGTGAAATGTGAAGAAGTGATGGTGAAATGTGAAGAAGTGAAGGTGAAATGTGAAGATGAAGATTCAACTCCAAAATGGGACCTTCTAATCGATGGAGGCAACGTGAAGCAGGAGGAGAATTCTGACTGTGAGGCAGAGCGAGGCAACTCTCAGCAGTTTGTGGAAGTGGAGGTGTGGGTGGACTTCCTAGACAATACAAAGTCAAGTGGAGACCCGGTAGATGTGTAAGCCAGAGACGATGTCGCTCCAATAGATGCACCTTTGTCACAGGCCTTTAATGACAAGAATGTGAAGTTGAACACTCAATTCCTAGGTTTAACCTGCAGAGTAAGAGCGAGCGGCCAGTCTTTGTGGACCTGTGGGTTGGGTCAATCTCTGACCAGGAGCGAGAGCCAATACGCTCCCAAGCATTCACGATGTTCTAATGATAATTGCTTTTACATGGTGCTTGCTTAATCGCCTCGGCAACTCGGAGTTTCGAATCTCGTCTGAGATGCTCGAAGAGCATCCCCAGGTAGCAGCTGCCCCTGTGTGGCACAAGGTGGTGGCCCTGCACCGGCCTGCATGTGGACAAGAGCCTGTCAGTAGGGGGCGATGATTGATGCATCATCTCAGTTGTGTAGTTTGTCGGCAATCTTGATTCGAAGCTTTTGTGACTGCAGGAATCCACACTCTCAAGTTATTTCGGTAAAGTCACCACGTGGGTAGAAACATAACAGATCACGGCGTTTATATCACAACACAAGCAATCGTCATCAGGTGGGACAACCACAGCAAGAAGAAGACGCTGAAGTAGGCGCCTACTTCAGCAGTTTTGTCTTGCTGCTGTGGTTGTCCCACCTGATGACGATTGTTTGTGTTGCGATCTAAACTCCGTGATCTATTATTTGTTGGCAATGTTTAGAATTTGCTACATTTTGACCCAGATGCAAGCATGCAATGGCCTACTCGTTTTGAATGACACTACAATAGTTTGTTGTACATACACTGTTAAGCAGGCGGTGCGTATTTTTAAAATAGCTTCTTAATACGATGTAACCTGATGCAGTATATTTCACTGCAGTAATTCAATTTTGTTAATATGCCTGTCAATAATTACGAATGAATACTTCTCTGTGCGTATTTTAAATGTTATTCTTTTATAAGGTGATGTTGATATTGAAAACTGACACATAACTGGCATGCCATAAATAGGAAATTAACTCTGCTTATTCGAATCAATGTATTCGTATATATGTTGATAAACTGTTTCAAGCAGATTGTCTCTAACGGCGACTACAGGGACCACGTGATTGTTTAAAAATGTATTTGATTATAACTATAATTGCCTACAATTCGTCATGTGTAGCTTATTTAGACTATAATTTATTCACTACCCAAAATGTATTTACTTGAAAACATAGAGCTGATATTTGTAAGCAATGTCTTTGTTATTTTTACGTTTGAAAACAAATATTTGCACAAATTTAACTTGTTCAGATACAAGGTGAATTCACAAGGCTTGGTAAAAAATCCAATATTTCAAAATTTTGCCTTATGGGAGAATATTTTTTTAAATGTTGGTAAAAATAAAGATTCAGAAGTATATATTGTGCCGTGTCTACAATTTTACTGTAAAGTGGAATTGGTAAAAAAAAATGATGGTTCAATGAGCCACTCTGTCTACGGGAAAGCTACCCATACGGATGCTTACCTGAAACCGGATTCCCACCACCATCCATCCCAGAAGAATTCCCTCATCAAGACTCTGCACCATAGAGCCCAATGCATATCCGACCAGGAACACATAGCCAGTGAACTCAAGCACGTACACCAAGCTCTTAAGGCTAATGGTTACTCCGACTACACAATCCGCAAAGCTATCACTCCAACCATGAAGAAGGACCCTCTTGAGGAGACTTTCAAAACCATCACTTTACCCTACATTGCGGGAATCACAAAAGAGATCTCCAAAATCTTGACTAAAGACAAGATCCAGTTCCGTTTCAACACATTACATAAAATCCGTGATCTGGTTCCGTCTGTAAAAGATGTGATTCCGGACATACAGTACCCTGGCGTCTACAAACTAAGTTGCCTCTGTGGTAGTAGTTACATTGGAGAAACTAAACGACATGTCTCGGACCTCATTCGTGAACAGAATGCAGACCTAAAAAACGGTAGGACCAACACCTTGGCCGTGGCAGATCACTGTTATTATTCAGTAGGCTCACATGACATTGACTTCTCCAAGACGGAGGTTCTTTGCAATCCATCTGGCTACCATGAGAGATTCGTTCATGAGGCTATCCACATATACACAGAGACAATTTCAACCGAGAGGAAGGAATTCTGGCTTAGCAATCATTGGAAGGATTTGATAAACCATTTCGGGTCTTAAATGATTGTTCACACTTATGGTGGCTTTCAGACCGCATCCATTATTTTCGTCTCCCCCCTCCTCTATCCCGAACATAGATGGGCTCGTCCATCTGAATGACTGTCAAATCGCTCTCCGTGGTGCTAACGTTAAAAAAACGCCACTTTTTTCAAATTTTCTTGCTGTGGTTTTCACACCTGATGATGAATGCTTGTGTTGCAGTCGAAACGTTGTGAGAATTTTTATTTTATATTTTTATTATTTTTCTTTTTGTGGTTTTCACACCTGACGACGATTGCTTGTGTTGCAGTTGAAACGTCGTGAGAATTGTATTGTTTTATATTTTTATTATTGTATTATTTCCCTTCTACGTGGTGACTTTACCGAAAGAACCAAGAACATGAATTCCTAGCAGTCACGAAAGCTTAAAATCAAAATTTATTTTTACTTCGTTAACACCTTTCACGTTCGCACGCCGCTAATTTTTTGCGACAAGAGGTTTCATTACCACAGGTTACACGTGCAGTGGGTCCAAGACGAGGCGAGACGGTTCGCTGGAGGCAACACGTTTATTCAACAAGGAAACCACAGCACAGAGGGGTGACGACCCCTCACAGCCGATAACCTCAGGAGGCAGTCCCTCCACACTACGGTGCCCTTACTCTGGTTCTAGCGCTAACCCTACACTGGTTATGTCTGAACCCGACCCTAGCCAGGGTCACTGGGCTCTTCGCTTCAGGGTCTTCAGGGTCTTCAGGGTAGCGCTCAGAGACTTCTTCAGAGCTTCAGGTGGACGAGGACCGCCAAACCCGTTCAGGGGTCCGGCTTTTATCCCCGTTCCAGGGTCTCTCCGCCCCTGGCCAAGCCTTCTGGAACTCTCTAGGGGGCCCTGGAACATCCCCCAGCCCCCCCCCCCCCCCATCTTGGGGTCTGGGGGCCCTGTTCGTCACACCTGGTCTGTACACCACCCCCTGCTGACACATGTCCGCTATTACAGGTCAGCTCCCGTGGTAATACGCATACAGCCCAACAATGGCGTTACATCATCCCCCCCCCCCTTGTAGCATCCAGGCGTCTGCTACGTTCACAGGAAGCCCTAGACGCATGCACAAATATGCTCAAGGTGCCATGTCATACGTTCAAGCGTATGGATGTCCCCGACTTATTTATTACCTTTACATGTAATCCAGCTTGGCCTGAGATAAAACAAAAATAATAATAACTTTCATTCGGCCAGACACCCAGCCGTCGATACGACTTCACAGCCAGGGTGTTCAGACAAAAGCAAGTCAAATTCATCGAGAGCATTCACTGAGAGTCGTGTTTTTTGGAGAAACGATGCTGGATGTACTCAGCTGAGTGGCAGAAACGAGGACTTCCACATCATAGGGGTTTCCCCTTTTTTTGTGGCAAGAAAACTGAAACCTTTTGGCGTCCTCTGGTCGAGCACCAATTGGGTCGAGGCTCTCAAGAAAGCCGTCCCTTGGTGTGGAACAAGCGGTTTCAAGGACAATTCCACATATATATTATCATAGTGCGTGTTTTTTGCTTGCATTTTGACTGCAGGTATTGTGGTTAATGCTGTAATATGAATCCTTGTAAAAAGGTTTCAGTTTGTTGCCAGAAAAAAGGGGAAAAACCCCTATTATTATATTTTGGTACTGCCAAAGGAGGTCTAATGATGTAGATGACTTCCCCACGCTCATATTTTAATCTGGCTGAAAGAAAAAAATCATCCAATCCAAATCGATGTTATATCTGTCGAGTTTCCAAATCCAGAGGAAGACCCACCACCCAGTCCCACCTCACCACCCTACACCTCATCTGCTCCTCCTCACCACCCTACACCTCACCACCCAGCCCCTCCTCACCACCCTACACCTCACCACCCAGCCCCTCCTCACCACCCTACACCTCATCTGCTCCTCCTCACCCTGCATCTCCCCTCCAGCTGGTGTATCTCAGCCATGATGTCGTCTATCTGCTTGAGAATCCGGCACTCCTCCACCCTCTTGAGACTCGCCACCCTCTCCTCCTCCTCCACCCCGTCGCCCGACTTGCAGTCGCCATCATCGGCTGCACTGCGTGATCTCCGTCTCCTCGTTGTCCGCTGCCTCCTCCTCGTCTCGTGCTCTGTCGACGCTCGGCTGCAGGCGGCTGGCGCGAAACTTCAGCAGCAGCCTGCGGACGCCCCCTGTAGACTCCACCACCTCCTCCTCCTTGTCGTCCCTCCGCTCCTTCACCTCGTCACCCTCCACCACCACCTCCTCCTCCTCGTCGTCCGTCCGCTTCTTCACCTCGTCACCCTCCACCACCACCTCCCCCTCCTCCTCCTCCTCGTCCCTCCGCTCCTTCGCCTCGTCACCCTCCACCACCACCTCCTCCTCCTCCTCGTCCCTCCGCTCCTTCACCTTGTTACCCTCCACCACCTCCCCCTCCTCCTCCTCGTCGTCCCTCCGCTCCTTCACCTCGTCATCCACCACCACCTCCTCCTCCTCGTCCCTCCGCTCCTTCGCCTCGTCACCCTCCACCACCACCTTCTCCTCATCCCTCCGCTCCTTCACCTCGTCATCCTCCACCACCACCTCCCCCTCCTCCTCCTCATCGTCCCTCCGCTCCTTCACCTCGTCACCCTCCACCACCACCTCCTCCTCCTCGTCGTCCCTCCGCTCCTTCGCCTCGTCCCCCTCCACCACCTCCTCCGGCGATGACGATGATGAAGACGACGACGACGATGCGTGCGAGAACGACCAACAGCTGGACGACGATGGCGACGCTCTCTGCTGCCGGTATTGTTGCTGAATTTGTTTCCGTCGCTGCCGCTGCTTCTCCAGGGCGCGACCCCGGCGCCTCTCGGTGGGCGGCGGCGGCTCAGCCAGCGGCCGCGGCATCAGCGAGGAGAAGTGGAACGTCGCCCCACGCGGGGCCGAGCGCCGCTTGCCCGCGACCGCCGGCGCCGGTGGCGGCGGCGGCGGCAGAAGAGGAGCCGGCGGCGACGGAGGAGGCGGAGGAGGCGGAGGAGCGCGGCAGGTAGAGGAGCCCGGGCAGGGATCGGGATTCGGTCCCGCCGGGCAATCCTCCGCCGCCGCCATCTCCCGCCGCTTGCTTAGCGGCGACCGCCCGGCCAAAACCTCCTCCTCTTCCTCCTCCGCCTTCATCACCGCCTCGGCCTCCTCTTCCCCTCCTCCTCCTCTCGCTCCGCCTCCTCCTCTTCCCCTCCTGCTGCTCCCCCTCCTGCCCACGCCCTGCCACCAAAAGTCGAAGTGTCTCTTCCGCGCCGCACGCGGTCCAACCGCGGCCTCCCTGCGTCTCTCCGCCTCCTCCTCCGCCTCCTCCTCGCCCGCCGCCTCGTCAGCGCCGAGCGCCGGCCCCGACTCTCCGCCGCCGTCTCCGCGCTCCGGGGCGACCCTCGGGCCGATTCCCGGCGGCGGCGTCGTCTGGGCGCCGCCGCCGCCGCGAGAGCTCTCCTGGGGGGGCGCCGCCGCCGGAGTCTCCCGGCGGCGGCGCCCCCCCTCGAGAGCCCGGAACGTCACGGGGCGACGAAGACGACGGCCGCGGCGGGGAGGCCCCGGCGCGGGCCCCGGCCCCCCGGCGTCGTCGCCGAGCGGGCGAGCGACCTTGGAGGGCGCCGCGTGGGACTCGGCTCCTCCTCCTCCGGCGTCGTCCGCGGAGTGCTTGGGCACCCGGATGGGCCAGGAGGAGCGAGCCCTCGCGGAGGGGGCGGCAGTGGTCGTGGTCGGGGTCGGGGCCGGGGGAGGCTGTCTGGGAGGCCGCTGGTGAGCGGGGAGGGCCGGAGGAGAGGGAGGAGACGCGGGATCAGATTCCAGCATTCAGCACGCAAAAGTCCTGGTAGAACGCCTCTGAAGCACGTGACGTGCCCTGTGAACGCCTCTGATGCACCACGGTGCCTTGTGAACGCCTCTGATGCACCACAGTGCCTTGTGAACGCCTCTAATGCACCACGGTGCCTTGTGAACGCCTCTGATGCACCACAGTGCCTTGTGAACGCCTCTGATGCACGTGACATGCCTTGTGAACGCCTCTGATGCACGTGACGTGCCTTGTGAACGCCTCTGATGCACCACGGTGCCTTGTGAACGCCTGTGATGTACCACAGTGCCTTGTGAACGCCTCTGATGCACGTGACGTGCCTTGTGAACGCCTCTGATGCACGTGACGTGCCTTGTGAACGCCTCTGATGCACCACGGTGCCTTGTGAATGCCTTTGATCTACCACAGTGCCTTGTGAACGCCTCTGATGCACGTGACGTGCCTTGTGAACGCCTCTGATGCACCACGGTGCCTTCTGAATGCCTCTGATGCACCACAGTGCCTTTTGAACGCCTCTTATGCACCACGTGCCTTGTGAACGCCTCTGATGCACCACAGAGCCTTGTGAACGCCTCTGATGCACCACAGAGCCTTGTGAACGCCTCTGATGCACGTGACGTGCCTTGTGAACGCCTCTGATGCACCACGGTGCCTTGTGAACGCCTGTGATGTACCACAGTGCCTTGTGAACGCCTCTTATGCACGTGACGTGCCTTGTGAACGCCTCTGATGCACGTGACGTGCCTTGTGAACGCCTCTGATGCACCACGGTGCCTTGTGAATGCCTCTGATCTACCACAGTGCCTTGTGAACGCCTCTGATGCACATGACGTGCCTTGTGAACGCCTCTGATGCACCACGGTGCCTTCTGAATGCCTCTGATGCACCACAGTGCCTTTTGAACGCCTCTGATGCACCACGTGCCTTGTGAACGCCTCTGATGCACCACAGAGCCTTGTGAACGCCTCTGATGCACCACAGAGCCTTGTGAACGCCTCTGATGCACGTGACGTGCCTTGTGAACGCCTCTGATGCACCACAGAGCCGCGTCGTCCCCTGCGCCACGGAGCGGCTGCACGCCGGCTCCCGGGGGTCACGTGACCCGTGGGGCTCCGTGACCGCTCCGGGACCCGTGGCCTCCACGGACCCGGCGAGACTCCGGCAGCGGCCTCCGGGACCCGCGGGGCCTTCGGAGCCGGGTCGACCCCCGGGGCACCCCTGGCCTGGCCAGCCGGTGAGGGGCGGTGATGGCTGTGTTTTGTTCACTGTGTTGTGTTGGCTGTGTTGTGTTGGCTGTGTTGTGTTGGCTGTGCTGTGCTGGCTGTGTTGTGTTCGCTGTGCTGTCTTCGCTGTGCTGTGTTCACTGTGTTCGCTGTGTTGTGTTTGCTGTGTTGTGTTTGCTGTGCTGTTCGCTGTGCTGTGTTCGCTGTGTTGTGTTCGCTGTGTTGTGTTCGCTGTGTTGGCTGTGTTGTGTTGTGTTCGCTGTGTTGGCTGTGTTGTGTTGTGTTCGCTGTGTTCGCTGTGCTGTGTTGGCTGTGTTGTGTTGGCTGTGCTGTGTTCGCTGTGTTGTGTTGGCTGTGTTCGCTGTGTTGTGCTGTTTTGGCTGTGTTGTGTTCTCTGTGTTCGCTGTGCTGTGTTGGCTGTGTTGTGTTCGCTGTGTTGGCTGTGTTGTGCTGTGTTGGCTGTGTTGGCTGTGTTGTGTTCGCTGTGTTCGCTGTGTTTGCTGTGTTGGCTGTGCTGTGTTCGCTGTGCTGTGTTCGCTGTGTTTGCTGTGTTGTGTTCGCTGTGTTCGCTGTGTTTGCTGTGTTGGCTGTGTTGTGTTCGCTGTGCTGTGTTCGCTGTGTTCGCTGTGTTGTGTTTGCTGTGTTGGCTGTGTTGTGTTGGCTGTGCTGTGTTCGCTGTGTTGTGTTCGCTGTGTTGTGTTGGCTGTGCTGTGTTCACTGTGTTGTGTTCGCTGTGTTAGCTTTGCTGTATTCGCTGTGTTGGCTGTGCTGTGTTGGCTGTGTTGTGTTCGCTGTTGGCTGTGTTGTGTTCGCTGTGTTGGCTGTGTTGTGTTCGCTGTGTTGTATTGGCTGTGCTGTGTTCGCTGTGTTGGCTGTGCTGTTCGCTGTGTTGTGTTCGCTGTGTTGTGTTCGCTGTGTTGTGTTCACTGTGTTGTGTTCGCTGTATTCGCTGTGCTGTGTTCGCTGTGTTGTGTTCGCTGTGTTGTGTTCGCTGTTCGCTGTTTGGTGTTTCCCACGAGGGCGACCGCGGTGTGTTGTCAGTGACTCGCGGTCTCTGTGGCGATCTATGTGGCGCGGCAGTCGAAGCCCAACGGGGCAGGTCGCGTGCGGCGGGCCGAGGCGTGGGGGTGGCCGCCGCCTCTCCCCGAGTCGTCTTGGCCAGCGTGGAAGAGCAGGCCGACACATTTACCCCCCCCCCCCCCCCATCGAGAGGGGGTCGCTCGCTCTTGCCCTGCGCTTCTCCTTCCGCAGCGCCGAGCGCCGGGCCACCGGGGGGGCGGCGGCCCGGTGGCCCGATGCCTCCGTACCCCGGTGCCGCCCCCCCGGTTGTTCCGCACCCCGGCACCGGAGCTCTTCTCTGCCGTGCAGCGTGGCGAGCTGCGAGACGACTCCCAGCCAAGTCTCGTCGATATCGTCCTCCTGCAGCACCACCAGCACCACCAGCAGCAGCAGGTCCTCCTCCAGCAGCAGGTCCACCACCACCACCAGCAGGTCTACCACCTCCACCAGCAGCAGCAGCCACAGCAGCAGCAGCAGGTCCACTACCACCACCACCAGCAGCAGGTCCACCACCTCCACCACCACCAGCAGCAGCAGCAACAGCAGCGGGTGCTGCAAGCGGGGTCGTCCTGCGTGGTTCTCAAGGGGTCTCAGATTCCTGCTGGGCTCTGCAGGACTCTCACGGGTCCCTCCGTCAACTCCAGCACCTCCAGCACCTCCACCATCGTCTGCTCCACCACCTCCACCGCCGTCTGCTCCACCACCTCCACCGCCGTCTGCTCCAGCACCTCCACCGCCGTCTGCTCCAGCACCTCCACCGCCGTCTGCTCCACCACCTCCACCGCCGTCTGCTCCAGCACATCCACCGCCATCTGCTCCAGCACCTCCACCGCCGTCTGCTCCACCACCTCCACCGCCGTCTGCTCCACCTCCTCCACCGCCGTCTGCTCCACCTCCTCGCACTCCTCCCACTGGTGCTCCTCCGCCTCCCCGAGGACAGCGGCTGCTGCTGCGTTAGCTCGGAAGAGCAAAGCGAACGCGCGCGAAAGGCTCCGGGTGAGAGGCCACGATCCCCTTAGGTTGACTCAGACTAAAATAAAACTTGGGGGGGTAGGGGGGGGAGGGGAGGGGGGGGGTGATATGGCCCGGCGGTGGCATGTTCGAGATTCGGTTCGGATCTCGCAGGCCACCCCAGCGATTACGTGAAAAGAGTAGCCCATCGTGGTCCATGTGAGTGATGTTTTAAACATTGACACTGCGCCTACATCAGTTGGGACCGCACGTAGCAGCGACAGTCTCCTCCCGACTGGCCCCCACTTGCAGGCCGGGCGTCACGTGGTGCAGCACGAGGACAGCTGCCACTGGGAGAGCTGGCGGGTGCCCTTTCAAACGTCTGAGGTGTAAAACGTAAAGTCGCTCATCGTCGCGCGAAGAGATGGCCCGCGACGAGGACGCCGCGTAAAACAAATAATTTTGATTTAAAGCTTTCGCGACTGCAGTAATTCATATTCTTAGCTCTTTCGGTAAAGTCACGTTGAAGGGAAACAATAAAATAATAAAATATATAAAACAATAAAAATTCTGATGACGACTGTTTGTGTTATGGTCGAAACGTCGTGATAATTTTTATTGTTATATATATTTTATTATTTTATTGTTTCCCTTCAACGTGACTTTACCGAAAGAGCTAAGAATAGAAACAAATAATTATTTAACTTAAAACTCGGAACCATCCGTCCGTCCGTGTGTCCATCCTCCCGCGTGCCCGTTTCTCTCCCCGTGCTTTTGAGTGACTTCGCGTCATCGTGCAACACGGCACGGGGTGACGCGAGACGGTTGAAGTCTGGTCGAACCGAGTCCTCGCCCACGGGTGGCGGAACGAGTTAAATTCATGGGAACAAAAATCCCGTGCTGGTGGCGAGAGAAGAGCGATAGGGAGGGCGACTGACCGCCAGCGAGCGACCGGAAGCCGATCGGCGATTCACCGGATCGTCGATCGCCTTCGACGCCGCTTGGCCCTCGAGCGCCGTCGCTCAAGGGCCAAGCGGCGTCCATCCCCGGCGCTGACGGCGTGTCCGCGCTCGTCCGTCCGTCTGCGTGTCTGTGCCCTCGGGTGCGATACCTGAACCGCGCGTTCCTGCTGCTGCGTCGCCTGCTGCCGCTGGACCGCCTCCGGCCGTCGCGGGTGGCGACGCTGCGTGCGACGGTTCGCTACGTCGGCCTGCTGCAGGCCGTGCTGGCGGAGACCGCCGCGGCATGCGGCTCCTCCCCGCGTGGCGCGTGACAGCGCGGGGTGTGTGTGTTTGGTGAAGGGTGTCCCGCCGACTCGGCCAGGTGCGTACACGTAGGTGCGTGTGAGTCGGAGATGCGGGAGCGGCGGGGGGGGGGGGGAAGGACAAAAACAGTTCTAAGTAATCTTCTTTGGTTCTTTCGGTAAAGTCACGTAGAATGAGAATAAAATAATAAAATAACACAATAAAATTCTCACGACGTTTTGGTCACAACGCAATGCATTGTTGTGAAATGTTAAACTTTAAAAATCTTAACTATTTCTTTGTGCTTCGGAAACGTGTACGAAAAAGGGGGGGGAACCCGCCCCTTTCTCTGGACGAACAGCGTCGACAGACAGACGCCTTCGAGATGAATCGAAGCGTCTGTTTCCTTGATGGTTTATGGCTTGAGGAAGACCCGAACAGAACCAGGACACAAACACACACACGAACGCACACACACACACAGACCACGCCCCCCCCCCCCCCCCCTTTTCCACTGCGCGAAGAGAATTGTCTTTGAATATAACGGTCAGCCGCATTTTCAAAAGTCAGTCAAGAGTGAAGCAGTGAGTCAAGACAGATCAGCGAGTCAAGACGTCCACAGGACGAGCAGTCGCATGGAGCGGCTGGCTCCGAGCCTCGCTGAGTAGTGAGGATCGCATGAGTCGCCATGTATCAACGAAAGTGAGTCATACAGCAGTGGAGAGAAACTGCTATCAGCGCTGAGAGCGCTCGAGCATCTCCACAGAGAAAGCACGTGCAACGTAGCTGAACCAGCAGCGGAAAAGCTTGGACAGCCGCCAACAAATTCAGCAAACCAGCGACCAAGCGCGTGCGACTTGAGTCATACAGCAGTGGAGGAAACCTGCTGCCAGAGAGCCGCCAACAACCTCAACAAAGAGAGCACGTGCGACTCGGCTCACTCAGCAGAAGAAAACTTGACCTGTCGCCCGCGAGCGCAGCGTCAGATACTACAGCAGCGGAAAGAGCGCGGCCAGCAACGCCAAGCAAGAGCGTGCAGCAGCTCAACCAGCAGTGGAGAGAAACTGCTGTCAGCGAACCAGCACGGGCGCGTTCGCGCATCTTCAAGGAGAGGGAGCGCGCGCCACCAGCGTGCCATCAGCACCAGCATCAGCACCAGCGCGTGCCAACATTAACCACCAGCGTGCCACAGCGCGCAACTTCGCATCACCAGGGCTGAGAGGGCAGCGGCCCCGCACTCAACACCCATCGGCGCGACGACGGCGAGCGTCGTGCTGACTCATCCAGCCAGCAGTGGACAGAAACTGGCAGCCGTTCGTATGCAACCCCTCCTCCACACTCCCTCCTCACTCCCCCACCGCGCCGCAACACACAGGAAACACATTTTGGACACAAGAGATGCTAACCTCGGCATCTGCTTTACGCAAGGAATTGAACCAGTGATAACGAAGACACACGATACGCATATCGGGATAATCAAGAAGGGTTGCCACTCCAAGGTGGTGCATTAAAAATCAATTCATAAAGGAAAATACTGCTGTCATTGATGAGTTGCATAATAACCAATCGTCCTACTGTTAACAACGTGATAATTGACTTGAAGGTCTATGAATGGATGTGGTACTGTGTGGGCAATGTTTAAACACGAATTTACAAATTATAAGGTTAAGGTTTTGATAGAATAGTTGCATGTTTTAATCTCTCTCTGAACAACCGATTGATTGTGTTACGCGTCGGGAATTAACCACAGGTGCCGCTATCGAGGTGAAACAACGCAATCGTGATGGTATCATGTTAACGCTGTGTTGAAATTCCAAAATCCCGAGATTGAGTTTTCATATTATCCAAAAATTAAAGTTAGCTACAAAATAAAATTGATTAAAGCAGGTTTGTGTGTGATTCTTCCTGAAATTCTGCATATTGTTCTGCGTATGAGATCTGAATCCTGGGGACCTATCATAAGCACACTATCACCACACATAATCCATAACACACATAATTCATAATGTTCAATCGAGAGTAATCATATCCTTATCGATAATACGGAATTAAAGAGCAGAGTCGAATCGACTCTCTCTCATTCACGCTCACAAAGCCTGCGTCACTGCATACGATTAATCACGTTGTTCCAATTCATAACACAATCCTCGTCACCGAGGCTCGACTTATTATCATAATGACCTGCATTATCATAACCACGCCCACTCGCATAAATTAATACGATTATCTCTCGAATAAGCATAATTTATGCGCATAATTACACAAATTAACATAATTTCGGATAAATTATGCAAATTTCAAATTTCATTTAATTTTCATTATTTTCATCAATTTTCATAACACCTATATATACAACAGTGTGTACACTGTGTGTGTGTACACTATGTGTGTGTGTGTACACTGTGTGTACACTATGTGTGTGTGTACACTGTGTTTGTACACTATGTGTACACTGTGTGTGGAAGCCAACTGTGGACCGGTTTTGGTGGACAATGTCTCAACAGCAGTGGGGCTTGCTTCAAGCCATGGTTGTGAACATCCAGACGTTAATCAGCAAGGAGCATTTCTAGTCCAAGTTCGACAAAATCTACGTCAACACGTAAGACAAAATTATAATTCGTGTTGTAGAGAATGTATCTCCGCTACGTGTAACTTTAAGGTGGTATGCCTTGTAACTGATGAATGGTCCGAGTGTGCTTCCTATTTCAAAGACAATGAGTTGCTCCAGATGCTTCGTGGAACACAAAAACACCGTTTGACCTGTATCACAAGAACAACGGGTCTCACCTGAGTTCTCTGTACAGGTTACTTACAAAACACACACACACGCACTTTGTCCTAACATCACTTATTCAATGTTTGACCTTTATAAATAAAATGTTGCATGTACACACAGGAATTTTAACAAAATTTAATTACTGCAGAGAAATATACTGCATCAGATAACATCTGATTAAGAAGCTACTTGAAAAAAAATATGCACCGTCTGCTTAACAGTGGATGTAAAACATACTATTGTGTCATTCAAAACGAGTAGGCCATTGCATGCTGGCGAATTCTAAACATTAGTGACAAATTACACAACTGAGATGAAACATCAATCATCGCCCCCTACTGACAGCCTCTTGTTCACATACTCTTTGGTTCTTTCAGTGAAGTCACGTAGGCAGAAAAAATAATAATAGATCACGACGTTTCGATCGTAACACAAGCGGTCGTCCTGAGGCGGAAAAAATAATAAATGCAGGCCGGTGCAGGGCCACCACCCTGTGCCACACAGGGGCAGCTGCTACTTGGGGATGCTCTTCGAGTGTTTCAGACGAGGTACAATACAAAACTCGGAGATGCCGAGGCGGTTAAGCAAGCGCCGAGTAAATGCAATTATTATAACATAGTGAATGCTTGGGAGCTTATTGTCTCTCGCTCCTGGTTAGAGATCTACCCAACCCACAGGTCCACAAAGACTGGCCGCCCTTACTCTGCAGGTTGAACTAGGAACTGAGTGTCCAACTTCACATTCTTGTCATTAAAGGCCTGTGACAAAGGTGCATCCATTGTAGCGACATCGTCTCAAGCTTACACATCTACCGGGTCTCCACTTGACTTTGTATTGTCTAGGAGCAAGTCCACCCACACCTCCACTTCTACAAACTGCTGGGGGTTGCCTCGCTCTGCCTCAGTCAGAATTCTCCTCCTGCTTCACGATGTGAAGGTCCCATTTTGGAGTTGAATCTTCATCTTCACATTTTACCTTCACTTCTTCGCTCATCACTTCTTCACATTTCACCATCACCTCTTCATATTTCACCTTGATACCTTTAAAAGTGTCCAAGCTGGGATTTTCATCCGGTTCTTGTTTCATGAGGGATGGGCTCATTGCGGCACTTTGACTTTCACAAGCTGACTTCAGACTCCACTCCTTGTGGATCTTCTGATGCTTCTGTGTTCTCAGGTGTACTTGAAGATTTGATGAATGTGCAAATGCCTTCCCGCAAACACTGCACTTGAAGGGTTTCTCTCCCGTGTGTGTTCTCTGGTGTACTTCAAGATTTGATGAACGTGCAAACGCCTTCCCGCACAGAGTGCAACTGAAAGGTTTCTCTCCCGTGTGTGTTCTCTGGTGTTTTTTAAGAGCAGATGACCGTGAAAATGCCTTCCCACAAACACTGCACTTGAAGGGTTTCTCTCCCGTGTGTGTTCTCTGGTGTAATACGAGATTATATGACTGTGTAAACGCCATCCCGCACATCGTGCACCTGAAGGGTTTCTCTCCCGTGTGTGTTCTCTGGTGTTTTACAAGAGCAGATGAATGTGCAAATGCCTTCACGCACACAGTGCACTTGAAGGGTTTCTCTCCCGTGTGTGTTCTCTGGTGTGTTACAAGATGACATGAATCTGAAAACGCCTTGCTGCACAAAGTACACTTTAAGGGTTTTCTCCTGTGTGTGTTCTCTGGTGTTTTTTAAGAGAAGATGACCGTAAAAATGCCTTCCCACACACACTGCACTTGAAGGGTTTCTCTCCTGTGTGTGTTCTCTGGTGTGTTACAAGATTAGATGACTGTGCAAACGCCATCCCGCACATCGTGCACCTGAAGGGTTTCTCTCCCGTGTGTGTTCTCTGGTGGGTCTGAAAAACTGATGGCCATGCAAATGCCTTGTTACACACAGTACATTTGAAGGGTTTCTCTCCTGTGTGACTTCTCTGGTGCCGTGTCAAATTTCCAGTCCGATCCGTGCTGTATGCACGCTGGTCGCATTGTTGACTTGTCGTACCGAGCTGCTGTGCTGAGGGCCTTTGCTCCATCAGACCAGCGTCAGCTGCAGACAGAAAATAAGAATATCCACACCATCTACACGTCAGTATCGAGGCATGGAGGAATGAATATATACAGTCACACGTGACTTGCACGTCTATATTCATTCATGTATTCATGACTAGCTGTACTACCCGGCTTCGCCCGGGACTTGGATCCACCACGTCCGGCCGCCTTTGTGTCCCCATTGGCGATGTTCACACCACAACAGTTACTCGTTTAAGGCTGAGTCTACCTAGCGGAGGCCCAGAAGCGGTTCAAATAATCGTCGCCGGTGGTGGCCGTGAGCGGGAATCGAACTCGGGTCACCGGGTTCGTAGCGCCGCGTAGCGCTAACCACTACACTACAATGAGTTACGCTTACACACACACAGACACACACACAGACACACACAGACACACACACGCAGACACACACACACAGACACACACAGACCCACACAGACACACAGACACACACAGACACACACAGACACACACACCCACAGACAACGCTAACTGCTACACTACAATGCGTTACTCTTCCACATGCGAGGGTCACGTGACAGATTTGACGTCACAGCTCACTTGCCGTGCAAAAAATCTATACATTATTGAGCTCCCCTCCCCCCCTAAAAACACAAAAGTGTATTTGTATAATGTTTGCACGGTGTACAGTCTGGAAAGTACCCACATGGCAAATTTACAGTTTGTTGCATGTCGGGAAGTACGCTAAACATTTTGAACAGACACACACACAATCACAACTTTGTCTTTTATATATATTTGGAGATGCAGTGAAAAACTTTCCCAAAATTCATCACGCGGTTTCAGTTTTTTGATTTTCAGTTTATTTATTTTGGTTATAGTCCCGTGAGCCATTCGGCTCTTGAATCGGGTGCAACCACAACAAGCAACAAAACAAAAACACGACCAAGAAAATCATCTTACAGTGACTATGTGTGACTGTGCAAACAGCACTGTCATGGTACGCAATGAGAGGGCAAATGTCATAAATATTCCTGTAAGCCCTCGCATTTTCAACATTAATGTTGCCATAGAAACGTTGTGGGGTTTTTTGCTTCATTTAAAAAAGAAAAATTATTATCTGTTATTTTAATTTCATTTTCTATCTACGTGACTTTACCGAAAGAACCAAGAATATTAATTCCTGCAGTCACCAAAGTTTTAAGTCAAAACATTCACACACGTTGACAAAGCCTCACCTTGTGTTGTTGTGGGCAGGTCGCTTCTGATAACAAGAAAGGTATAGCAGCTCAAGCGGGCTTGGCCTGGTAACAAAAGAAAATAAAAACTGTGTGAATATTGACAATAAAACAAAGTTACAAAGTGGCGAGCCGGGTGAAGACAAATTAAACTTAAGCGAGATAATTAAAGTTAATGCAATCAGGCGAGGGCAGGAGGCAAGGCCCCACGTGGCTAGGCCTCGTGTTGTAAAGTTCCAACCTGGACATCGATTCCCATGCTCGATGCTACTCAACTGACATCCCTACGAGAGAGAGAGGCTCTACCTTGGTAAACAACAACAACAACCACCAACACCACAACAACGACCACCACGACGATGAGAATTTCTCACCTCGGATTTCAGTGCAAGCGCGCACACGGCAGCTTCCTGTTACCTCGCGATAACAGGAAGTAGTATGACGTCACTTCCCTCCCACGAGCGGCTCTCTAACTGAATAAATTATGTTAATGAGGCTGGAGCCTACGTCGAGGAATGGGGGCGTGGGCTCTGAATCAGTCGCAATAAACTCGCGACGGCTTTAAGTGATACATTATGTTAATGAGCCGCCAGTCACTGGGCGTAGCTGTGCCCAAATAAGGATTGCCACTGGAACGATATCGGCAGTGACCCAAGCGGAGGTGACGTCACGCTCAAAAGCACGATAGACGGGGGAGGGCTGAATACCTTAGTGACATGACGTCACTAGCGAGGTACACCTCACCCTGGCGTTTCACGCCGATGAGGTAATGCAGAGTGGTGACGTCACAGAGTTGGAGTTGATTTAGATTCATTTTCCATTGCTCCCTCCCTTGGGTGTGTGAGCCCAGCTACAACAACGTGGACATTATTGTGTATACACTGTGTGTGTGTGTACACTGTGTGTGTGTACACTGTGTGTGTACACTGTGTGTATACACTGTGTGTGTACACTGTGTGTACACTGTGTGTATACACTGTGTGTGTGTACACTATGTGTGTATACACTGTGTGTGTGTACACTGTGTGTGTGTACACTGTGTATACACTGTGTGTGTCACTGTCGCTCTGTGTCACTGTGTGTCACTGTGTGTGTGTACACTGTGTGTGTACACTGTGTGTACATTGTGTGTACACTGCGTGTAAACTGTGTGTATACTGTGTGTACATTGTGTGGGTGTACACTGTGTGTGTACACTGTGTGTGTACACTGTTTGTGTCCGCATTGAACCGAACCCCCGGCAAGGCCATCTACTTAACGTTGAGAGAAAATTCACACGAAATCTCCTTTTCAATGAAGTCTTCCAGATGTAAATTGATACAAGCTTTTAATGAAGAAATAAAATCATCTAATTCAAAACACAACACAATTCAAAGATGTTTCATTTCAAAACTTCAAAACGGAGCATGGGGTGCTTGCGTGAATGCGTCCTTCGTGTGCAAATGTTGTGACTTTCCTGGCCTGAAGGCCGTCAATGTGTTGGACCATTATTGGTGAACAGCGTCTCAACAACTGCAGTGGGGTTTGTTTCAACCGATGGTTACGAACATCCAGACGTGAATCAGCAAGGTGCATTTCTAGTCCTAGCTAGACAAAATCTACGTCAACACGTAAGACAAAACTACAATTCGTGTTGTAGAGAATGTACCTCCTCCTATACGTGTAACTTTTAAGTGGTATGCCTTGTAACTGATGAATGATCCGAGCGTGCTCCCTATTTCAAAGACGATGAGTTGCTTCAGAGGCCGACGCTTCCTGAAACACAAAAGTACCCTTTGACCTGCATCACAAGAACAATGGGTATCACCTGAGTTCTCTGTACAGGTTACTTCCGAAACACACACACACTTTGTCCTAACATCACTTATTCAATGTTTGACCCTCAGACAAAATGTTACATGCACGCGCACAATCAGACAAGTATTCATTCTAAATCATTGACGGGCATATTAATGGGTATATTAACAACATTGAATTACTGCAGCGAAATTGACTGCATCACGTTACATCGTATTAACAAGAAGTTATTTTACAAACACGTACCGTCTGCTTAACAGTGTATGTACACTGTACTATTGTTGCGTCATTCAAAACGAGTAGGCCGTTGCATGCTGGCGCCTGGGTCAAAATGTAGCAAATTCTAAACATGACGCTACAAAATTCCACAACACACACACACTTTGTCCTAACATCACTTATTCAATGTGTGACCCTCAGACAAAATGTTACATGCACACGCACAATCAGACAAGCATTCATTTGAAATTATTGACGGGCATTTTAACAAAATTTAATTACTGCAGTGAAATATACTGCATCAGGTTACATCGTATTAACAATAAGCTATTCAAAAAAAAATATGCACTGTCTACTTAACAGTGTATGTACAACGTACTATTGCCATTTGCACGCTGGCGTCTCGGTCAAAATTGATAACATTCTAAACATTACCTACAAAGTCACGTAGAAGGGAAATAATAAGATAATAAAAATAATCAAATAAAATTCTCACGACGTTCGCAAGGAGCCAAAACGTCGTGAGAATTTTATTTTGTTTTATTTTTATTATCTTATTATTTCCCTTCTACGTGGTGACTTTACCGAAAAAAACCAAGAAGATGAATCCCTGCAGTCACGGAAGCTTTAAATCGAAAAATTACCAACAAACTACACAACTAAGATGCCACATCAACCAACGCCCCCTACTGACAGGCTCTTGTTCACATGCAGGCTGGTGCCGGGCCACCACCTTGTGCCACACAGGGGCAGCTGCTACTTGGGGATGCTCTTCGAGTGTTTCAGACGGGATACAAAACTCCGAGTTGCTGAGACAATCTAGATTTGAAGTTTGTGACTGCAGGGATCCAAACTCCTTGGTTCTTTCGGTAAAGTCACGTAGAGGCGATTAAGCAGGCACCATATAAATGCAATTGGTAAAATATTGAACGCTTGGGAGCTTAGTGGCTCTCGCTCCTGGTTAGAGATCAACCCAACCCACAGGTCCACAAAGACTGGCCGCTATTTACTCTGCAGGTTGAACCTAGGAACTGAGTGTTCAACTTCATATTCTTGTCATTAAAGGCCTGTGACAAAGGTGCATCTATTGTAGCGACATCGTCTCTGGCTTACACATCTACCGGGTCTCCACTTGACTTTGTATTGTCTCGGAGGAAGTCCACCCACACCTCCACTTCCACAAACTGCTGGGAGTTGCCTCACTCTGCCTCACAGTCAGAATTCTCCTCCTGCTTCACGTTGCCTTCATCAATGTGAAGGTCCCATTTTGGAGTTGAATCTTCATCTTCGCATTTCACCATCACTTCTTCGCTCTTCACCATCACCTGTTCATATTTCACCTCGGTTCCTTTTCAGTGTCAAAGCTGGGATTTTCCTCCGGTTCTTGTATCACGAGGGATGGGCTCATTGTGGAACTTTGACTTTCACAAGCTGATTTCAGACTCCACTCCTTGTAGATCTTCTGATGCTTCTGTGTTCTCTGGTGTACTTGAAGATTTGATGAATCTGCAAACGCCTTCCGGCAGAGTGCACCTGAAGGGTTTCTCTCCTGTGTGTGTTCTTTGGTGTATTTTAAGAGCAGATGACTGTGAAAATGCCTTCCCACACACAGTGCACTTGAAGGGTTTCTCTCCTGTGTGTGTTCTCTGGTGGGTCCCAAGAACTGATGGCCATGCAAATGCCTTGTCACACACAGTGCACTTGAAGGGTTTCTCTCCTGTGAGAGTTCTCTGGTGCTGTGTATAATTTCCAGTCCGATCCGTGCTGTATGCACGCTGGTCGCAACGTTGACTTGTCGTACCGAGCTGCTGTGCTGAGGGCCTTTGCTCCATCAGATCAGCGTCAGCTGCAGACAGAAAATAAGAATATCCACACCATCTACACGTCAGTATCAAGGCACAGAAGAATGCATATACAGTCACATGTGACTTACACGTCTATACTTATTCATATATTCATGATGTAGTGAAAAAGTGTCCCAAATTCATCACACGGGCTGTTATGGCACACAATGAGAGGGCAAATGGTCATAAACATGCCTGGAAGCCCTCGTATCTTCAAAATGAATGTTCACCAAAAACTCCGAGCACACAATTTCAGCTGTCTGGCTACAAAAGGAATATTTATGAGAGCTAAATTCAGCTGACATAGCAAAGGGTGTTGAAAACAATACCATTTGTGTTATGCATAAATTAATGTTCAATCGCAACTTAGAGGTGTGAATCCAGGCTCAGATGTCCCTGAATGCTGGGGATAAACAGATCCGACTTCCGCTGAATGTGTGTGCTGTGTTCACCTCCTGTTTCCATTCTTACAAAGAGTTCCAGAGGAAAACAAAAATAAACTATTGTTTTGATATAACCTCCGTGTTCAACAGAGTTAATAGACGTTACTGCAAACACAAACTGTACACTGTCACTGGGTAAACAGGCGGTGGCGTGTCTAAAATCACGCCTGGCCACCTTCATCTGCTTGGCATGAAGGCTTCCTCACTCCACCAAGTAATTAATTGAGGATCAACGAACATAGCCTAGGCTAACTGGAGTTTGCGTGTCTCTCTCCGTGGTGAGATGTTAACTACCTCACCTGGTATAAAGGAAGTCGTGGGTTCGATCCCGACCCTGACGCCTGCTGTATATTTGGAGTTTGCGCGTCTCTCCGTTTAGCGTCTTTGACCGATAGACATTGACACACGTATTCTTGTTTCTTTCGGTAAAGTTACGTAGATACAAAATAACAATAACTGATAATAGAATTACATTAAATAAAGACCACTTGTGTTGTGATCAAAACGGCGTGAGTTTTTTGCTTTATTTACAATTTATTTTTATTTATTTTATCGTTATTTTCATTTAATTTTCTATCTACGTGACTTTACCGAAAGAACCAAGAATATTAATTCCTGCAGTCACCAAAGTTTTAAGTCAAAACATTCACACACATTGACAAAGCCTCACCTTGTGTTGTTGTGGGCAGGTCGCTTCTGATAACAAGAGCGGTATAGCAGCTCAAGCGGGCTTGGCCTGGTGAAAAAAATAAAAATTGCGTGAATATTTACAATAAAACAAAGTTACAAAGTGGCGAGCCGGGTGAAGACAAATTAAACTTGAGAGATAATTAAAGTGAATGCAATCAGGCGAGGGCAGGAGGCAAGGCCCCGCGTGGCTAGGCCTCACGTTGTAAAGTTCCAACCTGGACATCGATTCCCATGCTCGCTGCTACTCAACTGACATCCCTACGAGAGAGAGCGAGGCTCTACCTTGGTAAACAACAACAACCACCACCACCACCACAACGATGAGAATTTCTCACCTCGGATTTCAGTGCAAGCGCGCACACGGCAACTTCCTGTTACCTCGCGACAGCAGGAAGTAGTATGACGTCACTTCCCTCCCACGAACGGCTCTCTAACTGAATAAATTATGTTAATGAAGCCGGCCCATATGTCGAGGGATTGGGGCGTGGGCGCTGAACCCGTCGCAATAAACTCGCGACGGCTTTAACGGACACATTATGTTAATGATACACCAGTCACTGGGCGTAGCTTTGCCCAAATAAGGATTGTACCGGAACAGATATAGGCAGTGACCCCAGCAGAGGTGACGCCACGCTCAAGAGCGCGGAGGATGGGTAAATACCTTGGCGACATGACGTCACTAGCGAGGTACACCTCCCCCTGGCGTTTCACGCCGATGAGGTAATGTAGAGTGGTGACGTCACAGAGTTGGAGTTTAAGTTGATTTAGATTCATTTTCCATTGCTCCCTCCCTTGGGTGCGTGAGCTCAGCAACAACAACGTGGACATTATTGTGTATGCACTGTGTGTTTACACTGTATATGTACACTATGTGTACATACACTGTGTGTGTACACTGTGTCGCTGTGTGTCATTGTGTCACTGTGTGTGTGTCACTGTGCCTGGCACAAGCGTCGTGGTGACGTCATCGCCACGAATGGCGGTTGTGTCACTGTGTCACTGTGTGTGTACACTGTGTGTATATACACTGTGTGTACCCTGTGTGTGTACACAGTGTCTATACACTGTGTATACACTGTGTACACTGTATACACTGTGTGTGTACACTGTGTATACACTGTATGTGTGTACACTGTGTGTGTACACTGTGTGTGTACACTGTGTACACACTGTGTGTGTGTCACTGTGTGTGTGTACACTGTGTATACACTGTGTCACTGTGTGTGTGTACACTGTGTATACACTGTGTGTGTGTCACTGTGTGTGTCACTGTGTGCACACTATGTGTGTCACTGTGTCACTGTGTGTGTCACTGTGTGTGTGTACACTGTGTGTATACACTGTGTGTGCACTGTATGTACACTGTATGTGTGTACACTGTGTGTATACACACTGTGTGTACACTGTGTGTGTATACACAGTGTGTGTATACACACACTGTGTGTACACTGTGTGTATACACTGTGTGTATACACTGTGTGTGTGTACACTTTGTATATACAGTGTGTATACGCACACTGTGTGTATACGCACACTGTGTGTACAGTGTGTGTATACACTGTGTCTGTGTACACTGTGTGTACACTGTGTGTATACACTGTGTGTGTGTACACTGTGTGTGTGTACACTGTGTGTGTGTACACTGTTTGTGTCCGTATTGAACCGAACCCCCGGCAAGACCATCTACTTAATGACGAGAGAAAATTCACACGAAATGTCCTTTTCAATGAAGTCTTCCAGATGTAAATTGATACAAGCTTTTAATGAGTAAATAAAATCATCTAATTCAAAACACAACACAATTCAAAGATGCTTCATTTTAAAACTTCAAAACAGAGCATGGGGTACTTGCGTGAATGCGTCCTTCGTGTGCAAATATTGTGACTTTCCTGGCCTGAAGGCCGTCAATGTGTTGGACCCTTATTGGTGCACAGCGTCTCAACAACAGCAGTGGGGTTTGCTTCAACCGATAGGTACGAACATCCAGACGTGAATCAGCAAGGAGCATTTCTAGTCCTAGTTAGACAAAATCTACGTCAACACGTAAGACAAAACTACAATTCGTGTTGTAGAGAATGTACCTCCTCCTATACGTGTAACTTTCAAGTGGTATGCCTTGTAACTGATGAATGATCCGAGCGTGCTCCCTATTTCAAAGACGATGAGTTGCTCCCGAGGCAGACGCTTCGTGAAACACAAAAGTACCCTTTGACCTGTATCACAAGAACAACGGGTCTCACCTGAGTTCTCTGTACAGGTTACTTCCAAAACACACACACACACTTTGTCCTAACATCACTTATTCAATGTTTGCTCCTCATACAAAATGTTACATGTACGCGCACAATCAGACATGGTATTCATTCTAAATCATTGACGGGCATATTAACATTGATTACTGCAGCGAAATTGACTGCATCACGTTACATCGTATTAACAAGAAGTTATTTTACAAATACGCACCGTCTGCTTAACCGTGTATGTACAACGTACTATTGTTGCGTCATTCAAAACGAGTAGGCCGTTGCATGCTGGCGCCTGGGTCAAAATGTAGCAAATTCTAAAGATTACGCTACAAATAATAGTTCACGGCACTTCGATGGCAACACAAGCAATCGTCATCAGGTGGGACAAGCACAGCAGCAAGAAGAAGAAACTGCTGGAGTAGTAGGCACCTACTACTTCAGCAGTTTCTCTTGCTGTGGTTGTCCCACCTGATGACGATTGCTTGTGTTGTGATCTAAACGCCGTGATCTGTTATGTTTCTACCCACGTGGTGACTTTACCGAAAAAACTAAAGAGTGTGGATTCCTGCAGTCACGAAAGCTTAGAATCAAGATTGCCTACAAACTACACAACTGAGATGACGCATCAATGATCGCCCCCTACTGACAGGCTCTTGTCCACATGCAAGCTGGTGCAGGGCCACCACCTTGTGCCACACAGGGGCAGCTGCTACTTGGGGATGCTCTTCGAGTGTTTCAGACGAGGTACGACACCCTCGCAATTATTATGATAACATAGTGAATGCATGGGAGCTTATTGTCTCTTGTTCCGGGTTAGAGATCGACCCAACCCACGGGCCCACAAAGTGTTCAGCTTCACATTCTTGTCATTAAAGGCCTGTGACAAAGGTGCATCTATTGTAGCGACATCGAATCTGGCTTACACATCTACCGGGTCTCCACTTGACTTTGTATTGTCTAGGAGGAAGTCCACCCACACTTCCACTTCCACAAACTGCTGGGAGTTGCCTCTCTCTGCCTCAGTCAGAATTCTCCTCCTGCTTCACGTTGCCTTCATCAATGTAAAGGTCCCATTCTGGAGATGAATCTTCATCTTCACATTTTACCATCACTTCTTCGCTCATCACTTCTTCACATTTCACCTTCACCTCTTCATATTTCACCTCGATAACTTTAAAAGTGTCCAAGCTGGGATTTTCTTCCGGTTCGTGTTTCATGAGGGATGGGCTCATTGCGGCACTTTGACTTTCACAAGCTGATTTCAGACTCCACTCCTTGCAGATCTTCTGATGCTTCTGTGTTCTCTGGTGTACTTCAAGATTTGATGAACGTGCAAATACCTTCCCACAAACACTGCACTTGAAGGGTTTCTCTCCCGTGTGTGTTCTCTGGTGTAATACGAGATTATATGACTGTGTAAACGCCATCCCGCACATCGTGCACCTGAAGGGTTTCTCTCCTGTGTGTGTTCTCTGGTGTTTTACAAGAGCAGATGAACGTGCAAACGCCTTCTCACACACACTGCACTTGAAGGGTTTCTCTCCTGTGTGAGTTCTCTCGTGCCGTCTGAAATCTCCAGTCCGATCCGTGCTGTATGCACACCGGTCGCATTGTTGACTTGTCGTACCGAGCTGCGCTGAGTGCCTTTGCTCCATCAGACCAAATCTGCAGAGGAAGCGTCAGCTGCAGACATAAAAAAAGAATATCCACACCATCTACACGTCAGGCACAGAGGAATGCACACGTGACTTACACGTCTATACTTATTAATATATTCATGATGTAATGAAAAAGTTTCCCAAATTCATCAGATTTGATGAATTTGCAAACGCCTTCCACACAGAGTGCACCTGAAGGGTTTATCTCCCGTGTGTGTTCTCTGGTGTACTTTAAGATGTGGTGACTGTGCAAACGCCTTCACGTACAGAGTGCACCTGAAGGGTTTCTCTCCACGGGCTGCTATGGCACACAATGAGAGGGCAAATGTCATTAATATGCCTGGAAGCCTTCATATCTTCAAGATGAATGTTAACCCAAAACTCTAAGCACACAATTTCGGCTGTCTGACTACAAAAGGAATATTTATGAAAGCTAAATTCAGCTGACATAGCAAAGGGTGTTGAAAACAATACTATTTGTGTTATGCAGAAATTAATGTTCAATCGCAACTTAGAGGTGTGAATCCAGGCACAGATGTCCTTGAATGCTGGGATGAACAGTTCCGAATTCAGCTGCATGTGTGTGCTGTGTTCGCCTCCTGTTTCCATTCTTACAAAGCGTTCCAGAGGAAAACAAAAATAAACTATTGTCTTGATATAACTTCTGTGTTCAACAGAGTTAATAGACTTTACTGCAAATACAAACTTGACACTGTCACACACTGCCATGAGTAAACAGGTGGTGGTGTGACCAGCACCATGCCTGGCCACCTTCATCTGCTCAGCATTAATTCTTCCTCACTCCACCAAGTAATGAATCGAGGATCAATCAACATAGCCGAGGCTATCCGTGTCTCTGTCTCTCTCTCCCCGTGGTGAAGGTGTTCCCCTCCACACATTCAGAGTCAACAGCGGCACGCGCTTAGCGTCTTTGACCGATAGATACATTGACGCACGTATTGTTGGTTCTTTCAGTAAAGTCACGTAGATAGAAAATAAAAATAACAGATTAAATTTAATAAGATAAAGACCACTTGTGTTGCGATCGAAACGTCGTGGTTTTTTTGCTTTATTTCCCATTTTTTATTTTTCATTTAATTTATAATCTGTTATTTTCATTAAATTTTCTATCTACGTGACTTTGCCGAAAGAACCAAGAATATTAATTCCTGCAGTCACCAAAGTTTTAAGTCAAAACATTCACACACGTTGACAAAGCCCCACCTTGTGTTGTTGTGGGCAGGTCGCTTCTGATAACAAGAGCGGTATAGCAGCTCAAGCGGGCTTGGCCTGGTGAAAAAAATAAAAACTGCGTGAATATTGACAATAAAACAAAGTTACAAAGTGGCGAGCCGGGTGAAGACAAATTAAACTTAAGCGAGATAATTAAAGTGAACGCAATCAGGCGAGGGCAGGAGGCTAGGCCCCGCGTTGTAAAGTTCCAACCTGGACATCGCTTCCCATGCTCGCTGCTACTCAACTGACATCCCTACGAGAGAGAGAGCGAGGCTCTACCTTGGTAAACAACAACAACAACAACCACCACCACAACGACCACCACAACGATGAGAATTTCTCACCTCGGATTTCAGTGCAAGCGCGCACACGGCAGCTTCCTGTTACCTCGCGACAGCAGGAAGTAGTATGACGTCACTTCCCTCCCACGAGCGGCTCTGTAACTGAATAAATTATGTTAATGAGGCCGGCCCATATGTCGAGGGATGGGGGCGTGGGAGCTGAACCCGTCGCAATAAACTCTCGACGGCTTTAACGGACACCTTATGTTAATGAGCCACCAGTCACTGGGCGTAGCTTTGCCCAAATAAGGATTGCCACTGGAACGATATCGGCAGTGACACAGGCGGAGGTGACGTCACGCTCAAGAGCGCTGTGGACGGGGGAGGGGTGAATACCTTGGTGACATGACGTCACTAGCGAGGTACACCTCCCCCTGGCATTTCACGCCGATGAGGTACAGCAGAGTGGTGACGTTACAGAGTTGGAGTTTAAGTTGATTTAGATTCATTTTCCATTGCTCCCTCCCTTGGGTGTGTGAGCTTAGCAACAACGTGGACATTATTGTGTATACACTGTGAGTGTTTGTACACTGTGTGTATGTACACTATGTGTATACACTGTGTGTGTCACTGTGTGTCGCTGTGTGTGTCACTGTGTCACTGTGTGTGTCACTGTGCCTGGCACAAGCGTCGTGGTGACGTCACCGCCACTTAGTGGCGAATGGCGATTGTTGTTGTGTCACTGTGTCACTGTGTGTGTGTGTCACTGTGTGTGTGTGTCACTGTGTCACTGTGTGTGTGTCACTGTGTGTGTGTGTCACTGTGTGTGTGTCACTGTGTCACTGTGTGTGTGTGTCACTGTGTCACTGTGTGTGTCACTGTGTCACTGTGTGTGTCACTGTGTGTACACTGTGTGTGTACACTGCGTGTGCACACGATGTATGTCACTGTGTCACTGTGTGTGTGTCACTGTGTGTATATACACTGTGTCCGACAAAACAACCCCCTACCTCCTCGCGGTGCCGGACGGGCAACTCTGTCGTGGACAGTGCTGTGGGGGGAGGTCCAATTTTTGATTGGCTCCTCCCCTCATGGCATCTGTGTCCACCACAGGGGCTAAACGGGGGCTGTGGACGGGTGCGAGGGGCTGGTAACCCCTCCACCTTCAATTAATTACCACTAAACCACGAGTTAAACTGAAATATGTAAATAATAAGCTTGTGCCGGAGGTCCTGGGGGCCAGGCGTCTATGACGTCTCCTGGCCAAACCCCAATTGGAGGAGCCAGGAGATTGAATATTTACCCTCGGGGCTCCTCCAGAAACAACGAAAAGCCACTACGGGTGGCCACGTGGAATGTTCGAACGCTCACTGCGGAGGAGAGGCTGCCACTCCTCTGTCGGGAGCTGGACCAGTACCGCCTGGATCTCTGTGGCATTCAAGAGGTCCGGTGGACCGGCTCTGGCTCCTGCCACCATGAGGGGTGGACAGTCCTCTACTCGGGGCAGCAGACTGCCAAACAACACGGTGTGGCTCTTCTTTTGAACAAAATAATGAAGGGAGCGTGGGAGCGTGGCGGTGAGGTGTGGGAAGCTGTAAGTCCCAGGCTACTTTGGGCTCGCCTTCCCATCAACCGGAGGCGAGGAATGGTGGTCGTGGTTACTTATGCCCCCACCGAAGATGAACATCCGTGGAGGGATGCAGGCAAAGCCAATGAGTCAGATGCCTTCTATGACCTCCTGTCACAGGTGCTGGCTAAAGTGGCCCCTCGGGATAGAGTCATCATGTTGGGTGACTTCAATGCCCGAGTTGGTCATGATACTGGCACCTGGTCTGGAGTGATTGGAGGGCATGGGCCAGATCAGCTCAATAACAACGGTAGGAGGCTGCTAGATTTTTGTGCAGCCCATGGGATTGTAATTACCAACACGCTGTTCTGGCATCGACGCATCCACACAACATCATGGATGCATGCCGGGTCCAAGCAAGAACATCTGCTGGACTACATAGTGACGGACCAGCGGATGCGAGCCCATTTCTTTGACACCAGGACCTACCGTGGAGCTGATCTGCCATCTGACCATCGGCTAGTCATCTGTAAGATGCGCCTGCTGTTGTATATGAGCCTTTTCCAAAATTGATATTAACAATAATATTTGCCGTTATATATATCATATTTTTTATTACAAACGAAAATAATAATAATTAATAAACCCCGTAAGCCAGGCACACGCAAAACCAGGTGTCGGTCATAAACAGGCCATTAATAAATAAAGAAATAATCAAACTCTCGAGGCGAGGATGTTAGCAGCTATCTGCGAAGATCTCCAGATGAACAAGAGTTTGATGTGCCTTAAGGGAGGTCACGCAGAGGGAAGCCCTCCGCAAGCCAGAAATGAGGACGCCCACGGGTTAAACTATTTGTTTTTGAAAACAACAGTTCAAATTTAAAATGCAATAACAAGAATAAGCTAAAGTTAGCGGTCCTCGTGCTCACTCCAATCAAGACCAGGCCACCAGATACATCAGTGAATTATTATCCAATAATTAATTCGCTATCAAATGATTTTCACCTTTAATACTTTTACTGTTAAAACAAAGCTTGGAAACAAAATACCGAGTCACATCCAAGGTTATCGAGAAGGAATGAGGCGAACGGGCAAACTTACGAAAGAGTTTAAACAATATCCCAAGCAACCCCGACCACCTTTGTCTCTCTCACAGCGTGGAGAAGCAGGAATTACTCCTTATCACAAGGGGCCATCTGGAAAAGCCAGCCAGGTTTGATGAGGAGACACACCCCACCCCACACACGGCAACCAGACAAACAAGTTTTAAAGAAATTGCAATATAACATTAATAATAACGTGTTAACCTTAAACGATATTCCATTATAGAACCTTACAGAACCAAGGGATATGGATTCCAACAATCTGGAAACGGACCTCTTAAACTCAGGATGAAAATTATTTTTCTTTTTAATAATTCCATCATAACATTTCGAACCTCGGTAAACCGAGAGGTGTTGGGAGGACGTAGTTACAAACACGAGTCGTGGCGAACATGGGACCAAATGGTATTTGAGAAATATAAGTCGAAAGTATAAAGAGATAGGTGCTCCCGACCACCTTTGTCTCTCCCGAAGAGCGCGAGAGAGGAATTTCACGCCAGGGCAAACAGATCGTTATCGCAGGAGCCATCTGTACACACACACACGAACTCACACACACAGACCCCGCCCCCCCCCTTTTCCACTGCGCAGAGAGAATTGTCTTTGAATATAACGGTCAGCCGCATTTTTCAAAAGTCAGTGAAGTTAAGTCAAGAGTCAAGACAGATCAGCGAGTCAAGACGTCCACAGGACGAGCAGTCGCATGGAGCGGCTGGCTCCGAGCCTCGCTGAGTAGCGAGGATCGCTAAGTCGCGATGTATCAACGAAAGTGAGTCATACAGCAGTGGAGAGAAACTGCTATCAGCGAATCAGCGCTGAGAGCGCTCGAGCATCTCCACAAAGAAAGCACGTGCAACGTGGCTCAACCAGCAGCGGAAAAGCTTGGGCAGCCGCCAACAACTTCAGCAAACCAGTGGCCAAGCGCGTGCGACTTGAGTCATACAGCAGTGGAGGAAACCTGCTGTCAGAGAGCCGCCAACAACCTCAACAAAGAGAGCGCGTGCGACTCGGCTCACTCAGCAGAAGAAAAACTTGACCTGTCGCCCGCGAGCGCAGCGTCAGATACTACAGCAGCGGAAAGAGCGCGCACCGGCGCAGCTCATCCAGCAGTGGAGGAAACTGCTGTCAGCGAACCAGCACGGGCGTGTTCGCGCATCTTCAAGGAGAAAGAGCGCGGCCAGCAACGCCAAGCAAGAGCGTGCAGCAGCTCAGCCAGCAGTGGAGAGAAACTGCTATCAGCGAACCAGCACGGGCGCGTTCGCGCATCTTCAAGGAGAGGGAGCGCGCGCCACCAGCGTGCCATCAGCACCAGCACCAGCGCGTGCCAACAGCGCGCCACCAGCGTGCCACCACCATCAGCACCAGCGCGTGCCAACAGCGTGCCACCAGCGTGCTACAGTGCGCAACTTCGCGTCACCAGGGCTGAGAGGGCAGCGGTCCTGCACTCAACACCCATCGGCGCGACGACGGCGAGCGTCGTGCTGACTCATCCAGCCAGCGGTGGACAGAAACTGGCAGTCGTTTGTATGCCCCCCCACACTCTCCCCCCTCCTCACTCCCCCACCGCTACACAACGAACAAACAATTTTTTTTGACAAGGAAATCAACCTAGGCGTTTGCTCAACGCAAGAAATCAACAACCCTCCCATTAAACATACAAGACTCATGATAACTGCGTCAACTATTAGCTGATAACGAAAAACATCGCCACCCATTGAGTTACGTTGATGAGGCAATCAAAATTATTTCAGTCGAACGCTTTAATTGCATAATCGTTGATGAATCAATGAACGAACATCGCCGTGGTACTGTGCTGACGATTTCAAGCATAATAATTTCGCATATCAGAATATGTTAAGGATTGGATACGAATCAAAGACCGAGTGCCGTGTTGTGTAATCATTCAAGAATACGAGTTTGCATATTATAAGGTTAAGGTTTTGATAGAATAGTTCGCATGTTTTTAATCTCTCTCTCAACAACCGATCGATTGCGTTACGCGTCGGGAATTAACCACAGGTGCCGCTATCGAGGTGAAACAACGTAATCGTGATGGTATCATGTTCACGCTGTGTTGAAATTCCAAAATCCCGAGATTGAGTTTTCATATTATCCAAAAATTAAAGTTAGCTAGAAATAAAATTGATTAAAGCAGAAGGTTTGTGTGTGATTCTTCCTGAAATTCTGCATAATATTGTTCTGCGTATGAGATCTGAATCCTGGGGACCTATCATAAGCACACTATCACCACACATAATCCATAACACACATAATCCGTAATGTTCAATCGAGAGTAATCGTATTCTTATCGATAATACGGAATTAAAGAGCAGAGTCGAATCGACTCTCTCTCATTCACGCTCACAACGCCTGCGTCACTGCATACGATTAATTGCGTTATTCCAATTCATAACACAATCCTCGTCACCGAGGCTCGACCTGATAATCCATAACGACCTGCATTATCATAACCACGCCCACTCGCATAAATTAATACAATTATCTCTCGAATCAGCATAATTTATGCGCATAATTACACTGATTAACATAATTTCGGATAAATTATGCAAATCTCAAATTTCATTTAATTTTCATTATTTTCATCAATTTTCATAACACCTATATATACAACACTGCCATTCTTCCACTCCGGTTGTGGGTGTACACCCAGGACCCCATTCCAACCTAAAGTGGCCTGGTCTCAGTTATCTGATGAAAGTTGCAAGCGAAAATTTCATCATCGCTTGCGGCTGGGATTGGCATCGTCCCCGACTCCTCCTGATGTCGAGGGTAAATGGGCGAGGTTTAGGACTGTAACTCATGCAGCTGCAATGGCTGCTTAGGGTACGTGGTCCAGACCTCCCCAGAGACCCTGGCTGACAGAGGAGGTGTTCAGGATGGTTGAGAAAAAGCGACAGGCCCACTGACATCAGCTACAGAATCCCACATCAAAGAATGAGGAGGCTTACCGCAGCCTTCGCTCGGAGGTTCGGAGAGCCGTGAGGCGCTGCAAGGATGGGTGGTGGTCGCGAGTTGCTGAGGAGATGGAGTCTGTCTCAGTGGCCCGTGATCACAAATCTCTATTTAACTCCATCAAAAAGTAATCTGCAGCGCCACACCTATTACCATCATTAGGGGAAAAAACGGTGACCCAATCTCCGACCCCCAGGAAAAGGTTTGTAGATTTGCTGTGCATTTCTGTGAGGTCCTGGGGGAGGGAAAATCCCTCTGCCAGGAAAACATCGTGGCACAAAGTGAGGATGGCCCTGCTGAGGCTGCGGTGCCTCAAATATTGGAAGAAGTCACCCCCTGTGAGTGGCTGGCTGAGGTGCCATCTGTTGAGGAAGTACTGAAGGCTATCCGGAGTCTGAGACCAGGAAAGGCTCGGGCAGAGATTATCTCCCAAGTGAAATGCTGAGGGAGGGCGGCGTTTGTGCACAGACTGCCCTATATGACATCATAACAACAGTCTGGACCACTGGACGGGTTCCGCAGGATTGGAAGGATGCCCTGCTGGTCGCCCTTTTTAAGAAGGGGGACCGCACAGACTGTAACAACTACAGGGGCATCTCACTCCTCAGTGTGCCGGGAAAGGTCCTGGCAAGGATTATTCAACATCGCCTTGCCAGGCACGCTGAGGAGGGGCTTGTGGAGCACAGATGCCATGTTTTCTGTCCGTCTGCTACAGCAGAGGTGTAGGGAATTCCAACAAGACCTACATCTCTGCTTTATTGACCTGGTCAAGGCCTATGATACCATCAGTAGGCCTGGGCTCTGGGTTGTTCGTCGTGCTTTTGGAGTACCTGACCCTCTGCTCACGATCATTAAGGACCGTCATGATGGTGAGCGGGCCCGGGTAAAACTACGTGGCCAGGAGTCAGAGCCATTCCCTGTTAACCTTGGGGTGCGACAGGGATGTCCTCTGGCTCCCACATTATTTAACATCTATTTTAACCACGTAGTTCGTGAAGCCTTCAATAGCTGTACTGGGGGAATCTCCATATGGTACAGATATAATGGGAGGCTGATCGACGCCCGGGTGGGGTCAAGGGATGTCTCCCTATTGCTCAACCACGTTATGTATGCTGATGATTTGGTAATAGCTGCACATTCGGAGGAGGAGTTGGAGACGCTGCTGCTGAGACTGGAGCGTGCTACTACGAGATGGGGCCTTACCATCAGCCCCACCAAAACTAAGCACCTGCCTGGGTATTTTGTACCATCGGACACTCCACCCCCACAACTCCCAATCGGTGATGGGGCAGTTGTGGAGAGAGTGGAGAGTTTCCCATACCTGGGCAGTGTGCTTATGACTGGCTCCAGTTTAACAGCAGAGGTCTCACTCCGAATCAGTCGAGTGGCAATATCTTTTCATCGGTTGTGTAACGCTGTGTGGAAGCTACCTGGTCTGTCGCTCCGCACTAAGCTTCAGGTCTTCTCGGCCACAGTCATTCTCTCCCTTCTCTACACTTGCGAAACGTGGACCCCCCTAATGGAACATATTCGCCGGTTAGAAACATTTAGGCTGGCCTGGCTACGATCCATCCTGGGTTTAACCAGGCTGGATTGTGTGAGGAGCTCACAAATCCTTGAAAGATCTGGGCAAGGTCCCATCGGTGAGCTCCTCCGGCGGGGAAGGCTGCGATGGCTGGGTCATGTAGCCCGCATGCCCAGCCACCGCATGCCGAAACAGCTTTTGTTCGGCCGGATTGAGGGGGCTAAGCGGGCGCGGCACGGGCTAGAGAAGAGATGGAGTGATGTGGTACAGGAGGACGTGGAGCTGAGTGGACTTGCCGATGACTGGTACCAGCGGTGTCAAGATCGGCCTCTGTGGAGGAGGCTTATGAAGGGCGCTACTGGGCAGTTGGAGGTAGTCGCCCTCCAACAACAACGGAGGGTGGAGGAGCGACGCTCAGAACAACGAGCGGAGCGCCGGGTGGCTAAAGCACAGCAGGTTGGCACAGTAGGGGGCACAGGTGGTGCATCAGCCAGTCATCTCAGTCAGTCGACCCGTGGCACCTGGGTCTGCCCCGTGACCTCCTGCTAACGGGCGTTCGACACTTCACGTGGCCTCAGGGTGCACATAGCCTGGCACAAGCGTCGTGGTGACGTCACCGCCACTTAATGGCGAATGGCGGTTGTTGTTGTTGTGTCACTGTGTGTGTCACTGCATGTGTCGCTGTGTCACTGCGTGTGTGTCACTGTGTGTCACTGTGTTACTGTGTCACTGTGTGCAACTGTGTTACTGTCACTGTGTGTGTGTCACTGTGTGTGTCTCTGTGTGTGTGACTGTGTGTGTCACTGTGCATGGGGAGCGGTAGTGTAGCGGTTAGCGCTACGCTGCGCTATGAACCTGGCGACCCAGGTTCGATTCCCGCTCACGGCCAACACCAGTGACGATTATCTGAACCGGTCCAGGGCCTCCCCTAGGTCGACTCAGCCTCAAATGAGTACCTGGTGCGGTGTGTAAACATTGCCACTAGGGAGACAAAGGCGGCCGGGCGTGGTGCTGGCCACCCACCCCCTTGTGTACCGTTCCGGCCTTCATAGGTGCTCGCTAACAGCACTTGCCCCTACAGTCTGTTAAGGCTATATGGGGGATCTTTATCTTTGTGTCACTGTGTGTGTGTCACTGAGTGTGTGTGTCACTGTGTGTGTGTCACTGTGTGTGTGTCACTGTGGGTGTCACGGTGTCACTGTTTGTGTCACGGTGTCACTGTGTGTCACTGTGTGTTTGTCACTGTGTGTGTGTCACTGTGTGTGTCACTGTATGTCACTGTGTCACTGTGTGTCACTGTGTCACTGTGTGTGTCCCTGTGTGTGTGTCACTGTGTGTCACTGTGTCAGTGTGTCACTGTGTGTACACTGTGTGTGTGTACTCTGTGTGTGTACACTGTGTGTACAGTTTGTGTGTGTACACTGTGTGTGTACACTGTTTGTGTGTGTACACTGTGTGTGTACAGTTTGTGTGTGTACACTGTGTGTGTACACTGTTTGTGTGTGAACACTGTGTGGGTACACTGTTTGTGTGTGTACACTGTGTGTGTACACTGTTTGTGTCCGCAATGAACCGATCCCCCGGCAAGGCCATCTACTTAATGACGAGAGAAAATTCACACGAAATGTCCTTTTCAATGAAGTCTTCCAGATGTAAATTGATACAAGCTTTTAATGAAGAAATAAAATCATCTAACTCAAAACACAACACAATTCAAAGATGTTTCATTTTAAAACTTCAAAGCGGAGCATGGGGTACTTGCGTGAATGCGTTCTTCGTGTGCAAATGTTGTGACTTTCCTGGCCTGAAGGCCGTCAATGTGTTGGACCCTTATTGGTGCACAGTGTCTCAACAACAGCAGTGGGGTTTTCTTCAACCGATGGTTATGAACATCCAGACGTGAATCAGCAAGGAGCATTTCTAGTCCTAGTTAGACAAAATCTACGTCAACACGTAAGACGAAACTACAATTCGTGTTGTAGAGAATGTACCTCCTCCTATACGTGTAACTTTCAAGTGGTATGCCTTGTAACTGATGAATGATCCGAGCGTGCTCCCTATTTCAAAGACAATGAGTTGCTCCAGAGGCAGATGCTTCGTGAAACACAAAAGTACCCTTTGACCTGCATCACAAGAACAATGGGTATCACCTGAGTTCTCTGTACAGGTTACAGAGAACTCAGGTGATGCCCCTGTGTGCCACACAGGGGCAGCTGCTACTTGGGGATGCTCTTCGAGTGTTTCAGACGAGGTACGACACGAAACTTCGAGTTGCTGAGGCGGTTAAGCAAGCACCGTGTAAATGCAATTATTATAACATAGTGAATGCTTGGGGGCTTATTGTCTCTCGCTCCTGGTTAGAGATCTACCCAACCCACAGGTCCACAAAGACTGGCCGCCCTTACTCTGCAGGTTGAACCTAGAAACTGAGTGTTCAACTTCACATTCTTGTCATTAAAGGCCTGTGACAAAGGTGCATCTATTGTAGCGACATCGTCTCAAGCTTACACATCTACCGGGTCTCCACTTGACTTTGTATTGTCTCGGAGGAAGTCCACCCACACCTCCACTTCCACAACCTGCTGGGAGTTGCCTCGCTCTGCCTCACAGTCAGAATTCTCCTCCTGCTTCACGTTGCCTCCATCGATGTGAAGGTCCCATTTTGGAGCTGAATCATCTTCACACTTCACCTTCACTTCTTCGCTCTTCACCATCACCTCTTCATATTTCACCTCGATACCTTTAAAAGTGTCCAAGCTGGGATTTTCTTCCGGTTCTTGTTTCATGAGGGATGGGCTTATTGTGGCACTTTGACTTTCACAAGCTGATTTCAGACTCCACTCCTTGCAGATCTTCTGATGCTTCCGTGTTCTCTGGTGTACTTGAAGATTTTAGGAATGTGCAAACGCCTTCCTGCAGAGTGCACCTGAAGGGTTTCTCTCCCATGTGAGTTCTCTGGTGTACTTTAAGATGTGGTGACTGTGAAAACGCCTTCCCGCACAGAGTGTACCTCAAGGGTTTCTCTCCAGTGTGTGTTCTCTCGTGTACTTGAAGATTTGATGACTGTGCAAACAGCATCCCACACAAAATGCACCTGAAGAGTTTCTCTCCTCTGTGTATTCTCTGGTGTTTTTTAAGAACAGATGACAGTGAAAATGCCTTCCCACACACAGTGCACTTGAATGGTTTCTCTCCTGTGTGTGTTCTCTGGTGTTTATTAAGAACAGTTAACTGTGAAAATGCCTTCCCACACACACTGCCCTTGAAGGGTTTCTCTCCCGTGTGTGTTCTCTGGTGTTCTACAAGAGTAGATGAATGTGCAAACGCCTTCCGACACATCGTGCACATGAAGGGTTTCTCTCCCGTGTGTGTTCTCTGGTGTGTTACAAGAGCAGATGAACGTGCAAACGCCTTCCCACACACACTGCACCTGAAGGGTTTCTCTCCCGTGTGTTCTCTGGTGTTCTACAAAAGTAGATGAATGTGAAAACGCCTTCCCACACACGGTGCACTTGAAGGGTTTCTCTCCCGTGTGTGTTCTCTGGTGTTTTTGCAGATTTGATGAATGTGCAAATGCCTTCCAACACACAGTGCACTTGAAGGGTTTCTCTCCTGTGTGTGTTCTCTGGAGGGTCTGAAGAACTGATGGCCATGCAAATGCCTTCCCAGACACAGTGCACTTAAAGTGTTTCTCTCCTGTGTGTGTTCTCTGGTGTACTTGAAGATGTGGGGACTGTGAAAATGCCTTCCCACACACAGTGCACTTGAAGGGTTTCACTCCCGTGTGTGTTCTCTGGTGTGTTACAAGAGCAGATGAACGTGCAAACGCCTTCCCACACACACTGCACTTGAAGGGTTTCTCTCCTGTGTGTGTTCTCTGGTGTTCTTTAAGAACAGATGACTGTGAAAATGCCTTCCCACACACAGTGCACTTGAAGGGTTTCTCTCCCGTGTGTGTTCTCTGGTGTATTTTAAGAGCAAATGACCGTGCAAATGCCTTGTTACACACACTGCACTTGAAGGGTTTCTCTCGCGTGTGTGTTCTCTGGTGTCTTTGCAGATTTGATGAACGTGCAAACGCCTTCCCACACATCGTGCACTTGAAGGGTTTCTCTCCTGTGTGAGTTCTCTGGTGCTGTGTCAAATTTCCAGTCCGATCCGTGCTGTATGCACGCTGGTCGCATTGTTGACTTGTCATACCGAGCTGCTATGCTGACTGCATTTGCTCCATCAGACCAATTCTGCGGAGGAAGCGTCAGAGGAAGCGTCAGCTGCAGACAGAAAAATATAATATCCACACCATCTACACGTCAGTATCGATGCACAGAGGAAAGCATATATACACAGTAACACGTGACTTACACGTCTATACTTATTCATATATTCATGATATAGTGGAAAAGTGTCCCAAATTCATCACACGGGCTGTTATGGCACACAATGAGAGGGCAAATGGTTATAAACATGCCTGGAAGCCCTCGTATCTTCAAAATGAATGTTCACCCAAACTCTAAGCACACAATTTCGGCTGTCTGGCTACAAAAGGAATATTTATGAGAGCTAAATTCAGCTGACATAGCAAAGGGTGTTGAAAACAATACTATTTGTGTTATGCAGAAATTCATAAATTAATGTTTAATCGCAACTTAGAGGTGTGAATCCAGGCTCAGATGTCCTTAAATGCTGGGATGAACAGTTCCGACTTCAGCTGAATGTGTGTGCTGTGTTCACCTCCTGTTTACATTATTAACAGGTCCCTGCAGGGTGGGCTGGTAGGACAAGTCTCTGCGCTGTCTATTGCTGATTTTACACCCAACAGCACGAGATTTCACTTCGTTAAAGTATTGAAAGGGGACGGACGGACACATTAATCTATTGCAGGCTGGTACACTCAGTTTACAACTTCGTTCCTACCAGTATAAAGAGTTCCAGAGGAAAACAAAAATAAACTATTGTTATGCTATAACCTCCGTGTTCAACAGAGTTAATAGACGTTACTGCAAACACAAACTGTACACTGTCACTGGGTAAACAGGCGGTGGCGTGTCTAGAATCACGCCTGGCCACCTTCATCTGCTTGGCATGAATGCTTCCTCACTCCACCAAGTAATTAATCAGAGGATCAACGAACATAGCCGAGGCTAACTGGAATTTGCGTGTCTCTCTCCGTGGTGAGATGTTAACTACCTCACCTGGTATACAGGAAGTCGTGGGTTCGATCCCAACCCTGACGCCTGCTGTATATTTGGAGTTTGCGCGTCACTCCGTATAGCGTCTTTGACCGATAGACATTGACACACGTATTCTTGTTTCTTTCAGAAAAATTACGTAGATAGAAAATAACAATAACAGATAATACAATTACATTAAAGACCACTTGTGTTGCGATCAAAACGACCTGGTTTTTTTGCTTTATTTACAATTTATTTTTATGTTATTGTTATTTTCTATCTACGTGACTTTACCGAAAGAACCAAGAATATTAATTCCTGCAGTCACCAAAGTTTTAAGTCAAAACATTCACACACGTTGACAAAGCCTCACCTTGTGTTGTTGTGGGCAGGTCGCTTCTGATAACAAGAGCGGTATAGCAGCTCAAGCGGGCTTGGCCTGGTGAAAAAAATGAAAACTGTGTGAATATTTACAATAAAACAAAGTTACAAAGTGGCGAGCCGGGTGAAGACAAATTAAACTTAAGCGAGATTATTAAAGTAAACGCAATCAGGAGAGGGCAGGAGGCAAGGCCACGCGTGGCTAGGCCCGCGTTGTAAAGTTCCAACCTGGACATCGATTCCCATGCTCGTTGCTACTCAACTGACATCCCTACGAGAGAGAGAGGCTCTACCTTGGTAAACAACAACAACCACCACCATGAGAATTTCTCACCTCGGATTTCAGTGCAAGCGTGGATCGGCAGCCTCCTGTTACCTCGCGACGTCATGCGGGTAAGCAGGTAACGGGACGTCACTTCTGGGGTAAGAGACACGCCCCTCCCATGAGCTGCTCTGTAACTGAATAAATTATGTTAATGTTAACTGGCCATATGTCGAGGGATGGGGCGTGGCTGCTTAACCCGACGGCTTCAACGGACACATTATGTTAATGAACCGCCGTCACTGGGCGTAGCTTTGCCCAAATAAGGATTGCCACTGGATTGATATCTGCAGTGACCCAAGGGGAGGTGACGTCACGCTCAAGAGCGCCGTGGACGGGGTTGGGGGAGTGTGAATACCTTGGTGACATGACGTCACTAGCGAGGTACACCTCCCGCTAGCTCTTCATGCCGATGAGGTCATGCTGAGTGGTGACGTCACAGAGCGGGGATGGAGTTTAAGTTGATTTAGATTTATTTTCCATTGCCCCCTCCCTTGGCTGCGTGAACTCAGCAACAACAACGTGGACATTATTGTGTGTACATACACACTGTGTGTGTACGTACACACTGTGTGTTTGTGTGGTGTACGTACACACACACACATTTGAGGCTGAGTCGACCTAGGGGAGGCCCAGAACCGGTTCAAATAATCGTCACTGGGTGTTGGCTGTGAGCGGGAATCAAACTCGGGTCGTTATGTTCGTAGTACAGTGCACTAACCGCTAGACTACCACCACACACGTTACATACACACGTTACACACACACACACGTTACACACACACAGTACACACACAGTACACACACACACACGTTACACACACACACAGTACACACACACACAGACGTACACACACACAGTACACACACACACGCACGGTACACACACATGCACGTTACACACACACACAGTACACACACACACACAGTACACACACGCACGGTACACACACACAGTACACACACACAGTACACACACACACGGTACACACACACACAGTACACACACACACAGTACACACATACAGTACACACACACGCACAGTACACACACACGGTGCACATGCACGACACACACACACGCACAGTACACACACACAGTGCACACACACACGCACAGTACACATACACGGTGCACACACACACGCACGACACACACACAGTACACACACACAGTACACACACAGTACACACACACAGTACACACACACAGTACACAAACACGCACAGTACACACACACAGTACACACACACACACGGTACACACGCACAGTACACACACGCACAGTACACACACACACGCACGCAGTACACACACACGGTGCACACACACGCACGGTACACACGCACGGTACACACACGCACAACACACACAGTACACACACACACGGTGCACACACACACAGTACACACACGCACAGTACACACACACGCACAGTACACACACAGTACACACACACGCAGAGTACACACACACACAGTATACACACACGGTACACACACGCACGGGACACACACACACAGTACACACACGTACGCACGGCACGCCCACACTCCTTCAGTCACGTGACTAAGGTTAACGCGCCGCCCCGTCTCCCGAGGTGACCTCTTGGCTCTCTCGTCTCTCCTTGACACGTAGATTCATTTCTTACTCTTACCTAGAAACGTCATTGTCTGTCTGTCTGTGTGGACGCAACATTGTCAAAATCAATTGAGTGTCCTTGTTGACAAGCATGTTCTGCCACTGCCGACAGTTGTGTTTGAGATAATTTAATATTTCTCTGATGTTCTTTTGTTGCAGTGGTGTGTAAAACTAATTATTACTGGCAAAGACTAATTAGAGAATCCATTGAAATTGAGAGGAACAAGAATAACTTTAATCGCTCTGACAGCTACAGGCTTAGTGCAGCCTGGAAGCGTATTATTAAATAATACACATTACATTTTGATTTAAAGAATTACTAATCTACAACTCATTACTAATCATAACCAATGACTGATTACTAATCGATTATATAATTACAATACCCCCCCCTCCGCCTCTAATCACTGCACCTGATATGAGTTAAGTGATGACGTCACCCTGCTGCTCTATATAAAACCGGGAGCAAGCGAGGGCTTTACCATTCTGGCGAATTGCCCGATGATGCTGGATGTATTTACCAGCAAAACGTCGTACTCAAACTGTAAATGTGGATTCACTCTTCAACACAACGGTGGGCTAAAGTAGTGAATTATTTGTCTTTTGTCAACGTGACACTTTTTTTGCTGATTCGCCGTGTCGGGTGGTGGAGGGTTACGACACATTTATAAATAAACACGATCTAACCCAAAAACCTTTATTATGAATAATATTGGTCGCGAAAGCCTACGTGTTAAACTGACTAGTGGTACCTGCTATAATTACATCAGTGCATACTGTGGTACCTGCTTTCACCACAGCAGTGCATACTGTGGTGGGACCTGCTAAGATGACAGCAGTGCATACTGCTTATATGTTTTATCACGTGTCGTGAATGTGATAGTTTCATCAGAGAAATGGTGTCCTTGACCGGCCCAGAGCAGACATTTCACTTTGCCTTAGAACCTGAGGTGGCACAGCATTAGCAATTCCAAGTTCTTTATGTGACCAATAGCAACGAATAATGTGGCAAACATTTGAAATGAGTGGGTTATGACGTACTGTACTTCACTCTTATCGACCATTAACATAAGTCTGTGTTACTGGCGTTGTGCTGCCTTGGCTGGTACCAACTTCTTCTTTGACCACGTGGACCACGCGGATGAACGGTCTGCGCGAGTCGAGCGACTGATGGAGAAGACCTATGGGGGCACGCGGCGGGAGACTTTCAGGCGAAATCGTGGAAGTCGCGTGACAGAAGCCACGCGTGGAGGATAGACGCATGCTGGCGAGACATCGTCTTCAGTTTAATTTAAGTTTCATGTGTTAGGTGTAGAGCCCTGTGAGCCGTGCGGCCCTTGACTCGGGTGCAACCGCAACAAAACAAAAACGTGAACATATTCATGTTGTGGGTCACTGTTGACGATGTGGGTCCCTACTGACGAGGTGAGTGTCCAAATTCATGTTGTGGGTCACTGTTGACGATGTGGGTCCCTACTGACGAGGTGAGTGTCCATATTCATGTTGTGGGTCACTGTTGACGATGTGGGTCCCTACTGACAAGGTGAGTGTCCATATTGATGTTGGGGGTCACTGTTGACGATGTAGGTCCCTACTGACGAGGTGAGAGTCCATATTCATGTTGTGGGTCACTGTTGACGATGTGGGTCCCGATTGAAGATATGGGTCCGGATTAAAGAGGTGAGCGTCCCTTTTGATGTGGGTCTCTATTGACGAGGCGAGCATCCCTGTTGACGATGTGGGTCCCTGATGGCGATTTGGGTCCGTGTTAACGATGTTAGCATTGAAATTGTCCTCGTCTAATAGCCTATATGTTCTACCATATGTAAACCGATATGACAATAAATGTTACAATACATAGCATGTATAAGAATTCAAATTCATGTCAACCACCACTCACCCTCCCCTCGACTCACTCCCACGCTCAGCCCTCCACTAGGGTACCCCCCCCCCCCGCCCACACCGGTGGCAGAGGGCCTTGTTGGACCCAAGACACCTCTCCTTCTTTCCACAGAGCTACAAGACAATCAGAGTCTAGTCGTCCTACACATCGTCAGCAAGACGGATGAGGTGAGCTACGTCTGGCTGTGTGTGGCGCCGAGCGTGAAGATTTTCTTCTCTTCTGCAGCGTGCGTCCCCGTCAACTTTCACCATCAAGCGCGCCCAGACTCCTCCACGGCTCCGCTGCCTCTCCTGCCCTCGTCCTCCTGCTTCCGCTCCGTCCGATCGCCCCCCTCTCCTCCCGCACCTTGCCGTCTCTCTTCACACGCGCACTCCGACCTCCCTCGCCTTCCACGTCAGGAGGTACGCCCGAGATCATTCGTCCTGCCCGCACCAGCGGCTAACCCATCGTCTGACCGCGTCTCCGTTCATGCAGGTAAGGGCACCATCGCGGCGTAGCGGTTAGCGGCGCTGCGCCATTCTCGCTCACGGCCAATACCAGCAACAATTAGGGGCCGTCCGTGAATGACGTCACGCACCTAGGGGGGGGGGCGGGGTCAGACATTTGTGACGATGTGTGACAAGGGGGGGGGGGGGCATGAGAAAAGTGACGTCACATCAAATTGCGCAACTTTAAATAAACACGTTCTACTTAAATTTTTATTTAAAACTTTCGTGACTGCATTAATTCATATTCTTAGCTCTTTCGGTAAAGTCACGTTGAAGGGAAACAATAAGAATACGTTCTCCCTAATTAAAGACTTTGTAATGTTTTCTACCTACAACATCAGAGTGCAGCGCCACATTAACTACGCACTACAATGACAACAATAGTTTAAAGCGATTTGAAGCATGTTTTATATATTTTGGGGGGGGGGGGGCAGAGCTTTGTGACGTCATATTTTAGGGGGGAGTGGTCTGACTTTGTGTGACGTCGTGTGACGTCGTGTGACGATGGGGGGTCAAAAATCCTCTAAAGTCACGTGACGTCATTTAAGGTCGGCCCCTTACCTGACGCAGTCCTGAGCGTCATTTAGGTGGACTCAGCCATAATTAAGGAGGTGGTGAGGTGGGTGGGGGTGCTAACATCAGAATTTGAGAGACGAGCGGCCAGCCGTGGTTCTGTCCACACCAGCCCCTGGTGTTGTTCCATCGCGACCCTCACCGGTGCTCGCTAACAGCGCACGCCCAGTGGGAGTCGATGAGTCCGTGGGTTTCTGTGCGAGTCCGTGGGTCCACGTGTGGGTCTGTGGATGCGTCAGTCTACATTGGGGAGCCTTTGTCTTTGCAGTTTGGGGGCTAGTGCAGCACTAGTGTGTAGTAGTGTATAGTGTAGTGTATAGTAGTGTATAGTGTAGTGTATAGTATACTAGTGTTTAGTGTAGTGTATAGTAGTGCATATTGTAGTGTATAGCAGTGTATAGTCGTGCATATTGTAGTGTATATTGTAGTGTATAAGTGTAGTGTATAGTAGTGTATTGTATAGTAGTGTATATTATAGTGTAAAAGTGTATAGTGTAAAAGTATATAGTGTAGTGTATAGTAGTGTAGTGTATAGTGTAGTGTATAATAGTGTTTAGTGTATAAGTGTTGTGTATAGTGTAGTGTATAGTAGTGTAGTGTATAGTTGTGTATAGTGTAGAGTATAGTGTATAATAGTGTTTAGTGTATATAGTGTTTAGTGTAGTGTATAGTGTAGTGTATAGTGAAGTGTATAGTGTAGTGTATAGTTTAATATACTAGTTATAACGTGACTAGTGTATTCTAGATTTAAAGCTTTCGTGACTGCAAGGATCCATACTCTTTGGTTCTATTCGGTAAAGTCACGTGACTTTACCGAATAGAACCAAAGAGTATGTGACTAGTGTAGTTAGCCAGGTGCTGACCAGCAGGCTAGCTATACTAGTTATCACGTGACAAGTGTAGCTAGCCAGGTGGTGACCACACTTGTGCGTGCATCTCCACTCATCCGTGTTTGCAAGTAAGCGCTCGTGTGTGTATGTGCACCCGCGTGTTTGTTCGTGTCTGTATGTACGCACACTGTTGCTCGTGTGGGTGTGTAGTGGAACGCACTGCTCATGAAAACGTTGCCTCGTTACGTGGTAAATGATGCGGCACAACAGGAGGGCACTATAGGGATGAGGCTCTCCACTCTTGGTGCTGTGAATTAAAACAGCGCCAGGGTGGAGCGTCCCATCCTTACAGCTCATAGCTGTGACGGAGTGAGAGTGATCAGCGGAAAGCCACCATGGTTGCCAGGTAAGGGGAGACTTCACCCGGAACTCTCCTCCACACGTGTTCCCTGTGAACATTGTCGCAATAAACGTACGATCAGGAATCTTTAAAATATGCGACCTTTGTTGTTCCGCAAGAATATTAACGCTCAAACTCGTATCAAACTCTTCATGAATTCACTTGGTCAAACAGTTCAGGTACTCGGCAAAGCATTTCACCACCCGGTATGCAACAGTTAAACAATCTACTCCAAATCAACACCGAAATGTCAAATTATCATCCACCATTGACTTCCACATCGATGGAAGCCATTTGCCATGACGTCCAAGCCATTAAACACCGGAACAACGAACGTGCCATTCAAGTACATCTTGAAACCCATTATCTGAAGTAGTTGGTATTAAACAGCAATAACTAAATAATAGAAACACGTTTACAATATTGAGCGAAGTTATAGTCACGGACTTTTTCCAACTTTAGCTCAACAGGACCACAAAAGCTCAGATATGCGGTTCATAATAAATGAATCAATCTGATTGAAATCATGAACTGGCCAAACACTTTTCGATTTCAACGTCACCTTATAAAAGAATAACATTTTAAATATAAGCGCACAACTTTATCTATCTGTGATGAGCGCTGCACTTTCCGTTGTTTTCATGCAGAGGGCGCTGCAAACCTATGCACCCCCTGCATGGACGACGGAGGCGCAGGGACAGACGTTCGATTACGTTGGAATCGATCTGCAGACGGCGGTCTTCTCGCACGGCAAGCAGCTCGATATCGCCTTATCTCGATCCCGCAATCCCAAACAGGTGAAAGTCCGCATCGAACCGAACCCCCGGCAAGGCCATCTACTTAACGACGAGAGAAAATTCACGCGAAATGTCCTTTTCAATGAAGTCTTCCAGATGTAAATTGAGACAAGCTTTTAATGAAGAAATAAAATTATCTTATTCAAAACACAACACAATTCAAAGATGTTTCATTTTAAAACTTCAAAACGGAGCATGGGGTACTTGCGTGAATGCGTCCTTCGTGTGCAAATGTTGTGACTTTCCTGGCCTGAAGGCCGTCAATGTGTTGGACCCTTATTGGTGGACAGCGTCTCAACAACAGCAGTGGGGTTTGCTTCAACCGATAGGTACGAACATCCAGACGTCAATCAGCAAGACACATTTCTAGTCCTAGTTAGACAAAATCTACGTCAACACGTAAGACAAAACTACAATTCGTGTTGTAGAGAATGCACCTCCTCCTATACGTGTAACTTTTAAGTGGTATGCCTTGTAACTGATGAATGATCCGAGGGTGCTACCTATTTCAAAGACAATGCGTTGCTCCAGATGCTTCGTGGAACACAAAAACACCATTTGACCTGTATCACAAGAACAATGGGTCTCACCTGAGTTCTCTGTACAGGTTACTTTCAAACACACACGCACACTTTGTCCTAACATCACTTATTCAATGTTTGACCCTTATAGATCAAATGTTACAAATATGCACAAAATCAGACACGTATACATTCTAAATTATTGACAGGCATATTAACAAAATTGGATTACTGCAGTGAAATATACTGCATCACGTTACATCGTATTAACAAGAAGCTTTTAAAAAAAAGCTGCACAGTCTGCTTCACAGTGTATGTAAAACATACTGTTGTGTCATTCAAAACGAGTAGGCCATTGCATGCTGGCGTGTGAGTGAAAATTTAGCAAATTCTAAACATTACCTACAAACTACACAACTGAGATGACACATCAATCATCGCCCCCTATTGACAGGCTCTTGTCCACATGCAGGCCAGTGCAGGGCCACCACCTTGTGCCACACAGGGGCAGCTGCTACTTGGGGATGCTCGAGCGTTTGAGATACAAAACTCCGAGTTGCTGAGGCGATTAAGCAAGCACCATGTAAAAGCAATTATTATAACATAGTGAATGCTTGGGGGCTTATTGTCTCTCGCTCCTGGTTAAAGATCTACCCAACCCACGGGCCCACAAAGTGTTCAACTTTGCATTCTTGTCATTAAAGGCCTGTGACAAAGGTGCATCTATTGGGGCAACATCGTCTCTGGCTTACACATCTACCGGGTCTCCACTTGACTTTGTATTGTCTAGGAGCAAGTCCACCCACACCTCCACTTCCACAAACTGCTGGGAGTTGCCTCACTCTGACTCACAGTCAGAATTCTCCTCCTGCTTCATAATGTGAAGGTCCCATTTTGGAGTTGAATCTTCATCTTCACATTTTACCTTCACTTCTTCGCTCATCACTTCTTCACATTTCACCTTCACCTCTTCATATTTCACCTTTATACCTTAAAAGTGTCTAAGCTGGGATTTTCGTCCGGTTCTTGTTTCATGAGGGATGGGCTCATTGCGGCACTTTGACTTTCACAAGCTGATTTCAGACTCCACTCCTTGTGGATCTTCTGATGCTTCTGTGTTCTCTGGTGTACTTGAAGATTTGATGAATGTGAAAATGCCTTCCCACACACACTGCACTGGAAGGGTTTCTCTCCCGTGTGTGTTCTCTGGTGTAATACGAGATTATATGACTGTGTAAACGCCATCCCACACACACTGCACCTGAAGGGTTTCTCTCCCGTGTGTGTTCTCTGGTGTACTTTAAGATGTGGTGACTGTGAAAACGCCTTCCAGCACAGAGTGCAATTGAAGGGTTTCTCTCCCGTGTGTGTTCTCTCGTGTAATTGAAGATTTGATGACCGTGCAAACATCATCCCGCACAAAATGCACCTGAAGGGTTTCTCTCCTGTGTGTGTTCTCTGGTGTTTTTTAAGAATAGATGACAGTGAAAATGCCTTCCCACATACAGTGCACTTGAATGGTTTCTCTCCTGTGTGTGTTCTCTGGTGTTTTTTAAGAACAGTTGACTGTGAAAATGCCTTCCCACACACACTGCACTTGAAGGGTTTCTCTCCCGTGTGTGTACTCTGGTGTCTTTGCAGACTTGATGACTGTGCAAACGCCTTCCCACACACACTGCACCTGAAGGGTTTCACTCCCGTGTGTGTTCTCTGGTGTCTTTGCAGATTTGATGAATGTGCAAATGCCTTCCCACACGCAGTGCACTTGAAGGGTTTCTCTCCTGTGTGAGTTATCTGGTGGGTCTGAAAAACTGATAGCCATGCAAATGCCTTCCCACACACAGTGCACTTGAAGGGTTTCTCTCCTGTGTGAGTTCTCTGGTGCCGTGTCAAATTTCCAGTCCCATCCGTGCTGCATGCACGCTGGTCGCATTGTTGACTTGTCATACCGAGCTGCGCTGACTGCATTTGCTCCATCAGACCAATTCTGCAGAGGAAGCGTCAGAGGAAGCATCAGCTGCAGACAGAAAAAAATAATATCCACACCATCTACACGTCAGTATCGAGGCACAGAGGAATGCATATATAGTCACATGTGACTTACACGTCTATATTCATATATTCAGGATGTAGTAAAAACTTTTCCCAAATTTATCACACGGGCTGTTATGGCACACAATGAGAGGGTAAATGGTCGTAAACATGCCTGGAAGCCCTCGTATCTTCAAAATGAATGTTCACCAAAAACTCCGAGCACACAATTTCAGCTGTCTGGCTACAAAAGGAATATGTATGAGAGCTAAATTCAGCTGACATAGCAAAGGGTGTTGAAAACAATACTATTTGTGTTAGGCAGAAATGCATAAATCAACGTTCAATCGCAACTTAGAGGTGTGAATCCAGGCTCAGATGTCCTTGAATGCTGGGATGAACAGTTCCGACTTCAGCTGCATGTGTGTGCTGTGTTAACTTCCTGTTTCCTTTCATATAAAGAGTTCCAGAGGAAAACAAAAGTAAACTACTGTTATGATATAACCTCCGTGTTCAACAGAGTTAATAGACGTTACTGCAAACACAAACTGTACACTGTCACTGGGTAAACAGGCGGTGGCGTGTCTAGAATCACGCCTGGCCACCTTCATCTGCTTGGCATGAATGCTTCCTCACTCCACCAAGTAATTAATTGAGGATCAACGAACATAGCCGAGGCTAACTGGAGTTTGCGTGTCTCTCTCCGTGGTGAGATGTTAACTACCTCACCTGGTATACAGGAAGTCGTGGGTTCGATCCCGACCCTGACGCCTGCTGTATATTTGGAGTTTGTGTGTCACTCCGTTTAGCGTCTTTGACCAATAGACATTGACACACGTATTCTTGTTGATTTCGGTAAAGTTACGTAGACAGAAAATAACAATAACAGATAATACAATTGAATTAAATAAAGACCACTTGTGTTGCGATCAAAACGCGGGTTTTTTTTGCTTTATTTACTATTTTTTATTTTTATTACGTTATTTAATTTTCTATCTACGTGACTTTACCGAAAGAACCAAGAATATTAATTCCTTCAGTCACCAAAGTTTTAAGTCAAAACATTCACACACGTTGACAAAGCCTCACCTTGTGTTGTTGTGGGCAGGTCGCTTCTGATAACAAGAGCGGTATAGCAGCTCAAGCGAGCTTGGCCTGCTAACAAAAGAAAATAAAAACTGCGTGAATATTTACAATAAAACAAAGTTACAAAGTGGTGAGCCGGGTGAAGACAAATTAAACTTAAGCGAGATAATTAAAGTGAATGCAATCAGGCGAGGGCAGGAGGCAAGGCCCTGCGTGGCTAGGCCCCGCGTTGTAAAGTTCCAACCTGGACATCGATTCCCATGCTCGCTGCTACTCAGTTGACATCCCTACGAAAGAGAGAGAGAGGCTCTACCTTGGTAAACAACAACAACAACCACCACAACAACAACAACCACCACTACCACTACAACCACCACCACAACGACCACCACCACCACAACTATGAGAATTTCTCACCTCGGATTTCAGTGCAAGCGCGCACACGGCAGCTTCCTGTTACCTCGCGACAGTGGGTGGTATGACGTCACTTCCCTCCCACAAGCGGCTCTGTAACTGAATAGATTATATTCTTAGTTTTTTCGGTAAAGTCACGTTGAAGAGAAACAACAAAATAACAAAATATATATAAAACAATAAAAAATTCTCACGACGTTTCGACCATAACTCAAACGGTCATCATCAGGTGTGTCGGTTTGCATAAATTTATTTTGAAAACGGCATATTTATTTATTTATATATAAAAAATAACGTTTGCATCACGCGCAACGATTGGCTGTTTGCCAGGACTAGTCCATCTATTTTTTTGAAAAGAGGAGGGGGGAGACGAAATTTGTTTTTATGTATGCTGTCTGAAAGCCACTGTAAGCGTGAACAATCAATCAAGAACTGAAATGATTTATCAAATCTTTCCAATGATTGCTAAGATAGAATCCATCTTCTCGGTTGAAATTGTCTCTGTGTTTGTATATGTGGATAGCCTCAAGAACGAATCTCTCATGGAAGCCAGATGGCTTACAAAGAACCTCCGTCTTGGAAAAGTCAATGGCATGTGAGCCTACTGAATTAGAACAATGATCTGCTACGGCCGAGGTGTTGGTCCTACCGTGTTTAAGGTCTGCTTTATGTTCACGAATGCGGTCCGAGATATGGCGTTTGGTTTCTCCAATGTAACTACTACCACAGAGGCAACTTAGTTTGTAGACACCAGGGTATTGTATGTCCGGAATCACATCTTTTACAGACGGAACCAGATCACGGATTTTATTTAATGTGTTGAAACGGACCTGGATCTTGTGTTTATTCAAGATTTTGGAGATCTTTTTTGTGATCCCAGCAATGTAGGGTAAAGTTATGGTTTTGAAAGGCTCCTCAAGAGGGTTCTTCTTCATGGTTTGAGTGATAGCTTTGCGGATTGTATAGTCGGAGTAACCATTAGCCCTAAGAGCTTGGTGTACGTGCTTGAGTTCACTGCTTATGTGTTCCTGGTCGGATATGCATTGGGCTCTATGATACAGAGTCTTGATGAGAGAATTCTTCTGTGATGGATGGTGGTGGGAATCCGGTTTCAGATAAGCATCCGTATGGGTAGCTTTCCTGTAGACAGAGTGGCTCATTGAACCATCAGGTCTCTTTTTAATTAGGACATCCAAAAAAAGGTATCTTGCCATCTATTTCGACTTCCATGGTAAATCTGATGGCTGGGTGTATGGAATTGATGTGGTCGAAGAATTGGTCTAGAGCAGGCCGGCCATGTGGCCAGATGACAAAAGTGTCATCCACGTACCTCTTCCATAAGGTTGGGCGCAGAGTGGCAGTCTGGATGGCGTCAGTCTCAAATTTCTCCATGAAAATGTTAGCTATAACTGGAGAAAGGGGGGAGCCCATTGGGGTGCCCTCAGTTTGTTTGTAGAAAGTTCCATTCCAAGTGAAGTATGTATTGGTTAAACAGTGTCTCACCAGGGGGGGTACCTCAGTGTTTAGTCCTTGATGAACCAAGTCTTCAATGATTGCAATGGTGTCAGGTACAGGAACCTTGGTGAATAAGGAAACTACATCAAAACTGACAAGCAGGTCGTCTGGGGACAGGGAAATACCCTTGATTGTTGATACCAGGTGAGTAGAATTTTGTACCGCAGAGGTGGTCTTTCCAGTGAAAGGACGCAGGATTTCAGACAAAAAACGAGCTAGTTTGTAGGTGGGGGAGCTGATAGTAGAGACTATGGGACGAAGAGGTGTATCAACTTTATGTATTTTTGGTAAGCCGTATAATCTTGGTGGCCTGGCAGCAGAAGGTTTCAACGAAAACTGTTTAGATTGATCAATTAATGCGGTTGAATCAGAAATTATTTTGTTGGTTTGTGTGACGAGGCTGTTGGTGGGATCTCTTTTTATTTTTGTATAACTACCATCGTCGAGTAATTCTTTAATTTTGTTGTTGTATTCTATTTTATCCATGATAACAGTAGCATTGCCTTTGTCAGCTGAGAGAACTACAATATCATTCCTCTTTTTTAATTTATATAATTCAAAACGCTCATCTTTGCTGAGGTTGCTAGCTGGCATCTTAGCGTTTTTGAGGGTTGCAGCGATTTCAGATCTTGCTACGTCTGCAGCGATGTGACCCAGGCCCCTGAGAGCAACGTCTACTTGGGCAATTATATCATTAACTGGTATGTGTTTAGGTGTGACTGCAAAGTTTAGACCTTTAGCTAAAACGGATTTCAGACCATCGGAAATAGAACTGTTACTGCGATTAATTACGACTTTATTAACGTCTAACTTTTTGGTGTGTGGGTCCGGTCTTTTGTTGAAAAGGAGGTTAAATTTGGAAATCAGGTTTTCCTTACATTTGGTCGACATAGTAGCAGCTGAAGAGGCAGTCATATTGTCTACATGTTCCCAATCCGATGTGGACATTATTGCCGTCAATGATAAGTGTGATTTGTAGAGTGTCTTGTCTAACTGATCTAGTTCTGGTGAGACACTGTTTAACCAATACATACTTCACTTGGAATGGAACTTTCTACAAACAAACTGAGGGCACCCCAATGGGCTCCCCCCTTTCTCCAGTTATAGCTAACATTTTCATGGAGAAATTTGAGACTGACGCCATCCAGACTGCCACTCTGCGCCCAACCTTATGGAAGAGGTACGTGGATGACACTTTTGTCATCTGGCCACATGGCCGGCCTGCTCTAGACCAATTCTTCGACCACATCAATTCCATACACCCAGCCATCAGATTTACCATGGAAGTCGAAATAGATGGCAAGATACCTTTTTTGGATGTCCTAATTAAAAAGAGACCTGATGGTTCAATGAGCCACTCTGTCTACAGGAAAGCTACCCATACGGATGCTTATCTGAAACCGGATTCCCACCACCATCCATCACAGAAGAATTCTCTCATCAAGACTCTGTATCATAGAGCCCAATGCATATCCGACCAGGAACACATAAGCAGTGAACTCAAGCACGTACACCAAGCTCTTAGGGCTAATGGTTACTCCGACTATACAATCCGCAAAGCTATCACTCAAACCATGAAGAAGAACCCTCTTGAGGAGCCTTTCAAAACCATCACTTTACCCTACATTGCTGGGATCACAAAAAAGATCTCCAAAATCTTGAATAAACACAAGATCCAGGTCCGTTTCAACACATTAAATAAAATCCGTGATCTGGTTCCGTCTGTAAAAGATGTGATTCCGGACATACAATACCCTGGTGTCTACAAACTAAGTTGCCTCTGTGGTAGTAGTTACATTGGAGAAACCAAACGCCATATCTCGGACCGCATTCGTGAACATAAAGCAGACCTTAAACACGGTAGGACCAACACCTCGGCCGTAGCAGATCATTGTTCTAATTCAGTAGGCTCACATGCCATTGACTTTTCCAAGACGGAGGTTCTTTGTAAGCCATCTGGCTTCCATGAGAGATTCGTTCATGAGGCTATCCACATATACAAACACAGAGACAATTTCAACCGAGAAGATGGATTCTATCTTAGCAATCATTGGAAAGATTTGATAAATCATTTCAGTTCTTGATTGATTGTTCACGCTTACAGTGGCTTTCAGACAGCATACATAAAAACAAATTTCGTCTCCCCCCTCCTCTTTTCAAAAAATAGATGGACTAGTCCTGGCAAACAGCCAATCGTTGCACGTGACGCAAACGTTATTTTTTATATATAAATAAATAAATATGCCGTTTTCAAAATAAATTTATGCAAACCGACACACCTGATGATGACCGTTTGAGTTATGGTCGAAACGTCGTGAGAATTTTTTATTGTTTTATATATATTTTGTTATTTTGTTGTTTCTCTTCAACGTGACTTTACCGAAAAAACTAAGAATATGAATTACTGCAGTCACGAAAGCTTTGAATAGATTATGTTAATGAGGCCTGCCCATATGTCGAGGGATGGGGGCGTGGGCACTGAACCCATCGCAATAAACTCGCGACGGCTTTAACGAACACATTATGTTAATGAGCCGCCAGTCACTGGGCGTAGCTTTGCCCAAATAAGGATTGCCACTGGAACGATATTGGCAGCGACCCGAGCGGAGGCGACGTCACGCTCAAGAGCGCGGTGGACGGGGGAGGGGTGAATACCTTGGTGACATGACGTCACTAGCGAGGTACACCTCCCCCTGGCGTTTCACACCGATGAGGTAATGCAGAGTGGTGACATCACAGAGTTGGAGTTTAAGTTGATTTAGATTCATTTTCCATTGCTCCCTCCCTTGGGTGTGTGAGCTCAGCAACAACGTGGACATTATTGTGTATACACTGTGTGTGTGTACACTGTGTGTGTACACTGTGTGTCACTGTGTCGCTGTGTGTGCCACTGTGTGTCACTGTGCCTGGCACAAGCGTCGTGGTGACGTCACCGCCACTTAGTGGCGAATGGCGTTTGCTGTTGTGTCAGTGTGTGTACACTGTGTACACTGTGTGTACACTGTGTGTGTGCACAGTGTGTGTACATTGTGTGTGTGTACACTGTGTGTACGCTATGTGTGTATACACTGTGTGTGTGTGTACACTGTGTGTGTGTACACTGTGTGTGTGTACACTGTGTGTGTGCACTGTGTGTACACTGTGTGTGCACACTGTTTGTGTCCGCATTGAACCGAACCCCCGGCAAGGCCATCTACTTAATGACGAGAGAACATTCATACGAAATGTCCTTTTTAATGAAGTCTTCCAGATGTAAATTGATACAAGCTTTTAATGAAGAAATAAAATCATCTAATTCAAAACATAACACAATTCAAAAATGTTTCATTTTAAAACTTCAAAACGGAGCATGGGGTACTTGCGTGAATGCGTCCTTCGTGTGCAAATGTTGTGACTTTCCTGGCCTGAAGGCCGTCAATGTGTTGGACCCTTAATGGTGCACAGCGTCTCAACAACAGCAGTGGGGTTTGCTTCAACCGATGGTTACGAACATCCAGACGTGAATCAGCAAGGAGCATTTCTAGTCCCAGTTAGACAAAATCTACGTCAACACGTAAGACAAAACTACAATTCGTGTTGTAGAGAATGTACCTCCTCCTATACGTGTAACTTTCAAGTGGTATGCCTTGTAACCGATGAATGATCCGAGCGTGCTCCCTATTTCAAAGACAATGAGTTGCTCCAGATCCTTCGTGGAACACAAAAACACCGTTTGACCTGTATCACAAGAACAACGGGTCTCACCTGAGTTCTCTGTACAGGTTACTTTCAAACACACACACACACACTTTGTCCTAACATCACTTATTCAATGTTTGACCCTTACAGATCAAATGTTACAAGAATGCTCAAAACCAGACAAGGAAACATTCTAAATTATTGACAGGCATATTAACAAAATTGGATTACTGCAGTGAAATATACTGCATCACGTTACATCGTATTAACAAGAAGCTTTAAAAAAAAGTTGCACATTCTGCTTGACAGTTTATGTAAAACATACTATTGTGTCATTCAAAACGAGTAGGCCATTGCATGCTGGCGTCTGAGTGAAAATGTAGCAGATTCTAAACATTACCTACAAACTACACAACTGAGATTACGCATCAATCATCGCCCCCTACTGACAGGCTCTTGTCCACATGCAGGCCGGTGCAGGGCCACCACCTTGTGCCACACAGGGGCAGCTGCTACTTGGGGATGCTCTTCGAGTGTTTCAGACGAGGTACGACACAAAACTCCGAGTTGCTGAGGCGATTAAGCAAGCACCGTGTAAAAGCAATTATTAGAACATAGTGAATGCTTGGGAGCTTATTGGCTCTTGCTCCTGGTTAGAGATCTACCCAACCCACGGGTCCACAAAGTGTTCAACTTCACATTGTCATTAAAGGCCTGTGACAAAGGTGCATCTATTGTAGCGACATCGTCTCTGGCTTACACATCTACCGGGTCTCCACTTGACTTTGGATTGTCTCGGAGGAAGTACACCCACACCTCCACTTCCACAAACTGTTGGGAGTTGCCTCGCTCTGCCTCACAGTCAGAATTCTCCTCCTGCTTCACGTTGCCTCCATCGATGTGAAGGTCCCATTTTGGAGTTGAATCTTCATCTTCACATTTCACCTTCACTTCTTCCCTCTTCACCATCACTTCTTCCCTCTTCACCATCACCTCTTAATATTTCACCTCGAAACCTTTAAAAGTGTCCAAGCTGGTATTTTCGTCCGGTTCTTGTTTCATGAGGGATGGGCTTATTGTGGCACTTTGACTTTCACAAGCTGATTTCAGATTCCACTCCTTGCAGATCTTCTGATGCTTCCGTGTTCTCTGGTGTACTTGAAGATTTTATGAATGTGCAAACGCCTTCCCGCAGAGTGCACCTGAAGGGTTTCTCTCCCGTGTGTTCTCTGGTGTACTTTAAGATGTGATGACTGTGCAAACATTATCCCACACAGAGTGTACCTCAACGGTTTATCTCCTGTCTGTGTTCTCTGGTGTACTTGAAGATTTGATTAATGTGCAAATGCTTTCCCACAAACACTGCACTTGAAGGGTTTCTCTCCCGTGTGTTCTCTGGTGTTTTTTAAGAGCAGATGACCGTGAAAATGTCTTCCCACAAACACTGCACTTGAAGGGTTTCTCTCCCGTGTGTTCTCTGGTGTTTTTTAAGAGTAGATGAATCTGAAAATGTCTTCCCACACACACTGCACCTGAAGGGTTTCTCTCCCGTGTGTGTTCTCTGGTGTTTTTTAAGAGCAGATGAATCAGAAAATGTCTTCCCACACACACTGCACAAGAAGGGTTTCTCTCCCGTGTGTGTTCTCTGGTGTGTTTTAAGAACAGATGACCGTGAAAATGTCTTCCCACAAACACTGCACTTGAAGGGTTTCTCTCCCGTGTGTGTTCTCTGGTGTTTTTTAAGAGTAGATGAATCTGAAAATGCCTTCCCACACACACTGCACCTGAAGGTTTTCTCTCCCGTGTGTGTTCTCTGGTGTTTTTTAAGAGCAGATGAATCAGAAAATGTCTTCCCACACACACTGCACAAGAAGGGTTTCTCTCCCGTGTGTGTTCTCTGGTGTTTTTTAATAGTAGATGAATCTGAAAATGTCCTCCCACACACACTGCACAAGAAGGGTTTCTCTCCCGTGTGTGTTCTCTGGTGTGTTTTAAGAGCAGATGACCGTGAAAATGCCTTCACACACACACTGCACTTGAAGGGTTTCTCTCCCGTGTGTGTTCTCTGGTGTGTTTTAAGAGCAAATGAATCTGAAAATGTCTTCACACACAAACTGCACTTTAAGGATTTCTCTCCCGTGTGTGTTCTCTGGTGTGTTTTAAGAGCAGATGACCATGAAAATGTCTTCCCACACACACTGCACTTGAAGGGTTTCTCTCCCATGTGTGTTCTCTGGTGTGTTTTAAGAGCAAATGAATCTGAAAATGTCTTCCCACACACACTACACTTGAAGGGTTTCTCTCCCGTGTGTATTCTCTGGTGTCTTTGAAGATGAGATGAATCTGAAAATGCCTTCCCACACACACTGCACTTGAAGGGTTTCTCTCCCGTGTGTGTTCTCTGGTGTGTTTTAAGAGCAAATGAATGTGAAAATGCCTTCCCACACACACTGCACTTGAAGGGTTTCTCTCCCGTGTGTGTTCTCTGGTGTTTTTTAAGAGTAGATGAATCTGAAAATGCCGTCCCACACACACTGCACTTGAAGGGTTTCTCTCCCGTGTGTGTTCTCTGGTGTCTTTGAAGATGAGATGAATCTGAAAATGCCTTTCGACACACACTGCACTTGAAGGATTTCTCTCCCATGTGTGTTCTCTGGTGTGTTTTAAGAGCAAATGAATCTGAAAATGTCTTCCCACACACACTGCACTTGAAGGGTTTCTCTCCCGTGTGTGTTCTCTGGTGTCTTTGAAGATGAGATGAATCTGAAAATGCCTTCCCACACACACTGCACTTGAAGGGTTTCTCTCCCGTGTGTGTTCTCTGGTGCGTTTTAAGAGCAAATGAATCTGAAAATGCCTTCCCACATACACTGCACTTGAAGGGTTTCTCTCCCGTGTGTGTTCTCTGGTGTCTTTGAAGATGAGATGAATCTGAAAATGCCTTCCCACACACACTGCACTTGAAGGGTTTCTCTCCCGTGTGTGTTCTCTGGTGAATTTTAAGAGCAGATGACTGTGAAAATGCCTTCCCACACACAGTGCACTTGAAGGGTTTCTCTCCCGTGTGTGTTCTCTGGTGTTTTTTAAGAGTCGATGAATCTGAAAATGCCTTCCCACACACAGTGCACTTGAAGGGTTTCTCTCCCGTGTGTGTTCTCTGGTGTTTTTTAAGAGCCGATGAATCTGAAAATGCCTTGTCACACACAGTGCACTTGAAGGGTTTCTCTCCTGTGCGAGTTCTCTGGTGCTGTGTCAAATTTCCAGTCCGATCCGTGCCGTATGCACGCTGGTCGCATTGTTGACTTGTCGTACCGAGCTGCTGTGCTGAGGGCCTTTGCTCCATCAGACCAGCCTCAGCTGCAGACAGAAAATAAGAATATCCACACCATCTACACGTCAGTATCGAGCCATGGAGGAATTAATATATACAGTCACACGTGACTTACACGTCTATATTCATTCATATATTCATGACTAGCTGTACTACCCGGCTTCGCCCGGGACTTGGATCCCCACGTCCGGTCGCCTTTGTCTCCCCAGTGGCGATGTTCACACCACAACAGTTACTCGTTTGAGGCTGAGTCGACCTAGGGGAGGCCCAGAAGCGGTTCAAATAATCATCACCGGTGGTGGCCGTGAACGGGAATCAAACTCGGGTCGCCGGGTTCGTAGCGTAGCGCTAACCGATACACTACAATGCATTACGCTTCCACACACACACACACACAGACACACACACAGACACACACAGATACACACACACAGACACACACACAAACAGACACACACACAGACACAGATACACACACACAGACACACAGACAACAACAACAACCGCCATTCGCCACTAAGTGGCGGTGACGTCACCACGACGCTTGTGCCAGGCTATGTGCACCCTGAGGCCACGTGAAGTGTCGAACGCCCGCTGGCAGGAGGTCACGGGGCAGACCCAGGTACCATGGGTCGACTGACTGAGATGACTGGCTGATGCACCACCTGTGCCCCCTACTGTGCCAACCTGCTGTGCTTTCGCCACCCGGCGCTTCGCTCGTTGTTCTGAGCGTCGCTCCTCCGCCCTCCGTTGTTGTTGGAGGGCGACTGCCTCCAACTGCCCAGTAGCATCCTTCACGAGCCTCCTCCACAGAGGCCGATCTTGACACCGCTGGTACCAGTCATCGGCGAGTCCACTCAGCTCCACGTCCTCCTGTACCACATCACTCCATCTCTTCTCTAGCCCGTGCCGCGCCCGCCTAGCCCCCTCAATCCGGCCAAACAAAAGCTGTTTCGGCATGCGGTGGCTGTGCATGCGGGCTACATGACCCAGCCATCGCAGCCTTGCCTGCCGGAGGAGCTCACCGATGGGACCCTGCCCAGATCTTTCAAGGATTTGTGAGCTCCTCACACAATCCAGTCTGGTTAAACCCAGGATGGATCGTAGGCAGGCCAGCCTAAATGTTTCTAACCGGCGAAGATGTTCCATTAGGGGGGTCCACGTTTCGCAAGCGTAGAGAAGGGAGGGAATGACCGTGGCCGAGAAAACCTGAAGCTTAGTGCGGAGCGACAGACCAGGTAGCTTCCACACAGCGTTACGCAACCGATGAAAAGATATTGCCGCTCGACTGATTCGGAGTGAGACCTCTGCTGTTAAACTGGAGCCAGTCATAAGCACACTGCCCAGGTATGGGAAACTCTCCACTCTCTCCACAACTGCCCCATCACCGATTGGGAGTTGTGGGGGTGGAGTGTCCGATGGTACAAAATACCCAGGCAGGTGCTTAGTTTTGGTGGGGCTGATGGTAAGGCCCCACCTCTTAGTGGCACGCTCCAGTCTCAGCAGCAGCGTCTCCAACTCCTCCTCTGACTGAGCAGCTATTACAAAATCATCAGCATACATAACGTGGTTGAGCAACAGGGAGCCATCCCTTGACCGCACCCGGGCATCGATTAGCCTCCCATTATATCTGTACCATATGGAGATTCCCCCGGTACAGCTATTGAAGGCTTCACGAACTACGTGGTCAAAATAGATGTTAAATAATGTGGGAGCTAGAGGACATCCCTGTCGCACCCCAAGGTGTACAGGGAATGGCTCTGACTCCCGGCCACGCAGTTTTACCAGGGCCCGCTCACCATCATGAAGGTCCTTAATTATCGTGAGCAGAGGGTCAGGTACTCCAAAAGCACGAAGAACGACCCAGAGCCCAGGCCTACTGATAGTATCATAGGCCTTGACCAGGTCAATAAAGCAGAGATGTAGGTCTTGTTGGAATTCCCTACACCTCTGCTGTAGCAGACGGACAGAAAATATGGCATCTGTGCAGGACCGCCCTTTCCTGAAACCGCATTGGGGCTCCGCAAGCCTCTCCTCAGCGTGCCTGGCAAGGCGATGCTGAATAATCCTTACCAGGACCTTTCCCAGCACACTGAGGAGTGAGATGCCCCTGTAGTTGTTACAGTCTGTGCGGTCACCCTTCTTAAAAAGGGGGACCACCAGGACATCCTTCCAATCCTGCGGAACCCGTCCAGTGGTCCAGACTGTTGTTATGATGTCATAGAGGGCAGTCTGTGCACAAACGCCACCCTCCCTCAGCATTTCGTTTGGGAGATCATCTCTGCCCGCTGCCTTTCCTGGTCTCAGACTCCTGATCGCCTTCAATACTTCCTCAGCAGATGGCACCACAGCCAGCCACTCACAGGGGGTGACTTCTTCCAATATTTGAGGCACCGCAGCCTCAGCAGGGTCATCCTCACTTTGTGCCACGATGTTTTCCTGGCTGAAGGATTTTCCCTCCCCCAGGACCTCACAGAAATGCTCAGCAAATCTGCGAACCTGTTCCTGGGGGTCGGAGATTGGATCACCGTTTTTTCCCCTAATGATGGTAATAGGTGTGGCGCTGCAGGTTACTTTTTTGATGGAGTTAAATAGAGATTTGTGATCACGGGCCACTGAGGCAGACTCCATCTCCTCAGCAACCCGCGACCACCACCCATCCTTGCAGCGCCTCACGGCTCTCCGAACCTCCGAGCGAAGGCTGCGGTAAGCCTCCTCATTCTCTGACGTGGGATTCTGTAGCCGATGACAGTGGGCCTGTCGCTTTTTCTCAACCATCCTAAACACCTCCTCTGTCAGCCAGGGTCTCTGGGGAGGTCTGGACCGCGTACCCAAAGCAGCCATTGCAGCTGCATGAGTCACAGTCCTAAACCTCGCCCATTTACCCTCGACATCAGGAGGAGTCGGGGACGATGCCAATCCCAGCCGCAAGCGATGATGAAATTCTCGCTTGCAACTTTCATCAGATAACTGAGACCAGGCCACTTTATGTTGGAATGGGGTCCAGGGTGTACACCCACCACCGGAGTGGAAGAATGGCAGGCGCATCTTACAGATGACTAGTCGATGGTCAGAGGGCAGATCAGCTCCACGGTAGGTCCTGGTGTCAAGGACATGGGCTCGCATTCGCTGGTCCGTCACTATGTAGTCCAGCAGATGTTCTTGCTTGGACCCGGCATGCATCCATGATGTTGTGTGGATGCGCCGATGCCGGAACAGCGTGTTGGTAATTACAAGCCCATGGGCTGCACAAAAATCTAGCAGCCTCCTACCGTTGTTATTGAGCTGATCTGGCCCATGCCCTCCAATCACTCCAGACCAGGTGCCAGTATCATGACCAACTCAGGCATTGAAGTCACCCAACATGATGACTCTATCCCGAGGGGCCACTTTAGCCAGCACCTGTGACAGGAGGTCATAGAAGGCATCTGACTCATCGGCTTTGCCTGCATCCCTCCACGGATGTTCATCTTCGGTGGGGGCATAAGTAACCACGACCACCATTCCTCGCCTCCGGTTGATGGGAAGGCGAGCCCAAAGTAGCCTGGGGCTTACAGCTTCCCACACCTCACCGCCACGCTCCCACGCCCTCTTCATTCTTTTGTTCAAAAGAAGACCCACAACCTGTTGTTTGGCAGTCTGCTGCCCCGAGTAGAGGACTGTCCACCCCTCATGGTGGCAGGAGCCAGAGCCGGTCCACCGGACCTCCTGAATGCCGCATAGATCCAGGCGGTACCGGTCCAGCTCCCGACAGAGGAGTGGCAGCCTCTCCTCTGCAGTGAGCATTCGAACATTCCACGTGGCCACCCGTAGTGGCTTTTCGTTGTTTCTGGAGTAGCCCCGAGGGTAGGTATTCAATCTCCTGGCTCCGCCAATTGGGGTTTGGCCAGGAGACGTCATAGACGCCTGGCCCCCCGGGGCCTCCGGCACAAGCTTATTAGTTACATATTTCAGTTTAATTCGTGGTTTCGTGGTAATTAATTGAAGGTGGAGGGGTTACCAGCCCCTCGCACCCGTCCAGAGCCCCCGTTTAGCCCCTGTGGTGGACACATATGCCATGAGGGGAGGAGCCAATCAAAATTGGATCTCCCCCCACAGCACTGTCCACGACAGAGTTGCCCGTCCGGCACCGCGAGGAGGTAGGGGGTTGTTTTGCCGGACACACACACACAGACACACACACACAGACACACACACAGACAACGCTAACCGCTACACTACAATGCGTGACGCTTCCACATGCGAGGGTCACGTGACAGATTTGACGTCACAGCTCACTTGCCGTGCAAAAAATCTATAAATTATTGAGCTCCCCTCCCCCCCCCAAAAAACACAAAAGTGTATTTGTATAATGTTTGCACGGTGTACAGTCTGGAAAGTACCCACATGGCAAATTTCCAGTTTGTTGCATGTCGGGAAGTACGCTAAACATTTTGAACAGACAACACACACAATCACAACTTTGCCTTTTATATATATTTGGAGATGCAGTGAAAAACTTTCCCAAAATTCATCACGCAGTTTCAGTTTTTTTATTTTCAGTTTGATTTATTTTGGTTATAGTCCCGTGAGCCATTCGGCTCTTGAATCGGGTGCAACCACAACAAGCAACAAAACAAAAACACGACCAAGAGAAACATCTTACAGTGACTATGTGTGACTGTGCAAACAGCACTGTCATGGCACGCAATGAGAGGGCAAATGTCATAAATATTTCTGTAAGCCCTTGCATCTTCAACATTAATGTTGCCATAGAAACGTTGTGGGGTTTTTTGCTTCATTGTAAAAAAGAAAAAATATTATCTGTTATTTTATTTTCTATCTACGTGACTTTACCGAAAGAACCAAGAATATTAATTCCTGCAGTCACCAAAGTTTTAAGTCAAAACATTCACACACGTTGACAAAGCCTCACCTTGTGTTGTTGTGGGCAGGTCGCTTCTGATAACAAGAGCGGTATAGCAGCTCAAGCGGGCTTGGCCTGCTAACAAAAGAAAATAAAAACTGCGTGAATATTGACAATAAAACAAAGTTACAAAGTGGCGAGCCGGGTGAAGACAAATTAAACTTAAGCGAGATAATTAAAGCGAACGCAATCAGGCGAGGGCAGGAGGCAAGGCCCCGCGTGGCTAGGCCCCGCGTTGTAAAGTTCCAACCTGGACATCCATTCCCATGCTCGCTGCTACTCAACTGACATCCCTACGAGAGAGAGAGGCTCTACCTTGGTAAACAACAACAACCACCACCATGAGAATTTCTCACCTCGGATTTCAGTGCAAGCGTGGATCGGCAGCCTCCTGTTACCTCGCGACGTAACGCGGGTAAGCAGGTAACATGACGTCACTTTCGGGGTAAGAGACACGCCCCTCCCACAAAGAGTGGCTCTGTAACTGAATAAATTATGTTAATGAGCCCGGGCAATACGTCGAGGGATGGGGCGTGGCTGCTGAACCCGTCGCAATAAATTTGCGACGGCTTTAACGAACACATTATGTTAATGAACCGCCAGTCACTGGGCGTAGCTTTGCCCAAATAAGGATTTCCACTGGAACGATATCGGCAGTGACCCAAGCGGAGGTGACGTCACGCTCAAGAGCGCGGTGGACGGGAGAGGGGTGAATACCTTGGTGACATGACGTCACTAGCGAGGTACACCTCCTGCTGGCACTTCATGCCGATGAGGTCATGCTGAGTGGTGACGTCACAGAGCGGGGATGGAGTTTAAGTTGATTTAGATTCATTTTCCATTGCCCCCTCCCTTGAGTGCGTGAACTCAGCAACAACATCGTGGACATTATTGTGTATACGTACACACTGTGTACACTTTAAGGCCACGTGAAGCATCAAAGGCTCGCTGGAAGGAGGAAGTCGCGTGACAGTCTCAGCAGTTCCGATGGGTTAACTGACGGATGGCTATCGATTAGAAATCACATATCCCCGAGTCTCACCTGTGAGTGGCACCGCCTCACGCTGTTGTGGATCCCCACGTGGCTCGGAGCCTCAAAAGCTCCGTGACTCCTGGGTGGTGATACAAAGACAAAGATCCCCCGTGTAGCCTTAACAGACTGTTGGGGCAAGTGTTGTTAGCAAGTAGCAGCACCACCTATGAAGGCCGGAACGGTACACGAGGGGGTGGGTGGCCAGCACCGTGCCCGACCGCCTTTGTCTCCCCAGTAATGATATTTACACACCGCACCGGGTACTCATTTGAGGCTGACTCGACCTAGGGGAGGCCCAGAACCGGTTCAAATAATCGTCACTGGGTGTTGGCTGTGAGCGGGAATCAAACTCGGGTCGTTATGTTCGAAGAGCAGCGTAGCGCTAACCGCTAGACGACCGCCACACACGTTACACACACACACAGTACACACACACAGCACACACAGTACACACACACGGTGCACACACAGTACACACACAGTACACACACACACGCACAGTACACACACACGCACAGTACACACACACACGCACAGTACACACACATGCACGGTACACACAGACACAAAGTACACACACGGTGCACACACGCACAGTACACACAAACTCACAGTACACACACACGCACAGTACACACACACAATACACATGCACGACACACACGCACGGTACACACGCGCAGCACGCCCACACTCCTTCAGTCACGTGACTAAGGTTGACGCCCCGCCCCGTCTCCCGAGGTGACCTCTTGGCTCTCTCGTCTCTCCTCGACACGTAGATTCATTTCTTACTCTTACCTAGAAACGTCATTGTCTGTCTCTGTGGACGCAACTTGCGAGGAATTGTACTCACAAACTGTGGGGTTTACGTTTCAAATAAAGTGCCCAGATACCACGCGATAAGCCCTGTGGTGAGCCAGTGCTATTCGTATTTCTAATCCGTCAACATGAAAGTAGTTAAATTAACAATTTATTACCAATCTCCATATATATCAAAGGCAAGTTGTGAATGTGTCTGTTCAAAATGTTTAGCGTACTTCCCGATACGCACCAAGCTTGAAATTTGCCATGTGGGTAATTTCCAGACTGTACACCATGCAAACATTATAAAAATACACTTTTGTATATATTCTTTTTTGGGGGGGGCCCAAATAATGGATAAGCATGAAAACACCACGATACATAGGACTTACTTTGATTAGAATCTTGGAATTGATTGTGTACATGTTGAAATTGGTCAATTTGCATTTTGAGCATACTGCTGTTTTAATAAATGTTCATGATTCTGAGAATATAACTGTAATTCTGAGCATCATAATGACCATATTGGAATTGTCATCATGAATGGGGGTTCAATTATTTTTTATAATAGGAATGCGGTTTTGAGCATGACTATTGATATTTCAGACTCATTTATGACAATAGATTCACGATTAAATTGCGATTTTGTTTTGCTCATCAATCAGGATACTGTTAATGATGCGCATGCCCATAAATTGTTGAAATGACTAGAAATGCAAGTTGTGTATACTCTCCAACCCCATTCCTCTACCTACCCATTCCCTTGACGGGCTCCGTGCCCACTTAAACCCATGGCGGTGATGATTCCACCTCTCGCTGTAACAATCAAATCACCTCCAACTTCTGAATGCAAAGGTGCTGGGTTGGTGCAACGCCAAAACACATCGTCAACGCCGCTCCCAAGCCCGCCCTACGTTAGTTAAAGCGTTATGATCAACAAAATAAAAAGTATAATGGTGCGGCGACTGGAGATGTCACTGTGTGTGGTGCCGGGCCTGCGAGGCCACGGCGGGATGGACACTGTCGTGGGTACACCCCGGACACACGTGGTGTAGCACAGCCCTAGTGGGGGGCTCGGGTGAGCGCTGGTCAAGCGCCGTGGCTCCCGTTGAGAGAGCGAGAGAGCGTCAGCCCAGCCAGGGTTATGTTGGGGGCGTGGTACATCTGGCTGACCTGGGGACGCGTGACCGGATTATACTGGAGGGGGGCCACCGGCGGAGGGGGGCCAATGGGTGGTCACGTGGTCCGGGAAGAACTCTCGAGAGCCTTCGGGCAAGGGCGAGAGAGTTCTAGAAGGTGGGCGGGGCGAGAGGCGGAGCCAATAGCCTGCAGTGTTGTGTTAATAGCCTGGAGTGTGTTGTTGCTCCCTCCCTTGAACTCAGCAACAACAACGTGGACATTGCATCCCACTGGGATTTTTAGCACACAGCGTTGGTGTACGGTGCTTTTCTCAGGAATAGTTTGCTGTTTTTTTCATGGATTTTCTGTTTGCAGAGTCACACACAAAGTCACTTTAAGATGTGTTTCTTGTTCGTGTTTGTTGTGGTTGCACTTGATTCAAGAGCCGAATGGCTCACAGGGCTATACCAAAATAAATAAACTGAAATTATTGTGTACACTATGTGTGTACGTACACTGTGTGTGTGTGTACACTGTGTGTGTACACTGTGTGTGTACACATACACAGTGTGTGCACTGTGTATGTGTGTACACTGTGTGTGTGTACACTGTGTGTGTGTGTGCACTGTGTGTGTACACTGTGTGTTCACAGTGTGTGTACACGTACACACTGTGTGTGTGCACTGTGTGTGTACACTGTGTATGTGTACACGTACACAGTGTGTTTGTGCACTGTGTGTACACTGTGTGTGTGTACACTGTGTGTACACGTACACAGTGTGTGTGCACTGTGTGTGTGTGCACTGTGTGTGTGTACACTGTGTGTGTGTGCACTGTGTGTGTACACTGTGTGTGTGTGTACAGTGTGTGTACACACTGTGTGTGCACTGTGTGTGTGTGTACACTGTGTGTGTGTGCACTGTGCGTGTGCACTGTGTGTGTGCACTGTGTGTGTGTACACGTACACACTGAATTAGATTATTGTTATTATCTCGATCCCGCAATCCCAAACAGGTGAAAGTCCGCATCGAACCGAACCCCCGGCAAGGCCGTCTACTTAACGACGAGAGAAAATTCACACGAAATGTCCTTTTCAACGAAGCCTTCCGGATGCAAAATGAAAAAAGCTTTTAAGGAATAAATAACAATCATCTAATTAAAAACACAACACGATTCAAAGATGTTTCATTTTATAACTTCAAAACGGAGAACGGGGTACTTGCGTGAATGCGTCCTTCGTCTGCCGTAAATGTTGCGACTTTCCTGGCCGAAAGCCCTAAAATGCTTGGACCCTTATTGGTGCACAGCGTCTCAACAACAGCAGTGGGGTTTGCTTCAACCAATAAGTACGAACATCCAGACGTGAATCAGCAAGGTGCATTTCTAGTCCTAGTTAGACAAAATCTACGTCAACACGTAAGACAAAACTACAATTCGTGTTGTAGAGAATGTACCTCCTCCTAAACGTGTAACTTTCAAGTGGTATGCCTTGTAACTGATTAATGATCCGAGCGTGCTCCCTATTTCAAAGACGATGAGTTGCTTCAGAGGCCGACGCTTAGTGAAACACAAAAGTACCCTTTGACCTGTATCACAAGAACAACGCGTATCACCTGAGTTCTCTGTACAGGTTACTTACAAAACACACACACACTTTGTCCTAACATCACTTATTCAATGTTTAGCCCTCAGACAAAATGTTACATGCACACGCATAATCAGGCAAGGATTCAATCTAAATGATTGATAGGCATTTTAACAAAATTGAATTACTGCAGTGAATAGACTGCATCAGGTTACATCGTATTAACAAAAAGCTATTTTTAAAAAAATATGCGCCGTCTACTTAACAGTGTATGTACAACGTACTATTGTCATTTGCATGCTGGCATCTCGGTCAAAATTGATAAAATTCTAAACATTACCTACAAAGTAACGTAGAAGGGAAATAATAAACCAATAAAATAAAATTATCACGACGTTTGCAAGCAGCCGAAACGTCGTGAGAATTTTATTTTATTGTTTCATTTTTATTATCTTATTATTTCCCTTCTACGTGACTTTACCGAAAGAACTAAGAAGATGAATCCCTGCAGTCACGAAAGCTTAAAATCGAAACATTACCTACAAACTCCACAACTAAGATGCCACATCAACCAACGCCCCCTACTGACAGGCTCTTGTCCACATGCAGGCTGGTGCAGGGCCACCACCCTGTACCACACAGGGGCAGCTGCTACTTGGGGATGCTCTTCGAGTGTCTGAAACGGGATACAAAACTCCGAATTGCTGAGACAATCTAGATTTGAAGTTTGTGACTGCAGGGATCCATACTCCTTGGTTCTTTCGGGAAAGTCACGTAGAGGCGATTAAGCAAGCACCATATAAATGCAATTGATAAAATAGTGAATGCTTGGGAGCTTCTTGGCTCTCGCTCCTGGTTAAAGATCTACCCAACCCACGGGTCCACAAAGACTGGCCGCTCTAACCCTGCAGGTTGTTTCTAGGAACAGAGTGTTCAACTTCACATTCTTGTCATTAAAGGCCTGTGACAAAGGTGCATCTATTGTAGCGACATCGTCTCTGGCTTACACATCTACCAGGTCTCCACTTAACTTTGTATTGTCTAGGAAGTCCACCCACACCTCCACTTCCACAAACTGCTTGGAGTTGCCTCGCTCTGCCTCACAGCCAGAATTCACCTCCTGCTTCACGTTGCCTCCATCGATGTGAAGGTCCCATTTTGGAGTTGAATCATCTTCACATTTTACCTTCACTTCTTCGCTCTTCACCATCACTTCTTCGCTCTTCACAATCACCTCTTCATATTTCACCTCGATAACTTTAAAAGTGTCCAAGCTGGGATTTTTTTCCGGTTTGTGTTTCATGAGGGATGGGCTCATGGTGGCACTTTGACTTTCACAAGCTGATTTCAGACTCCACTCCTTGTGGATCTTCCGATGCTTCTGTGTTTTCCGGTGTCCTATAAGATGTGGTTGCTGTGCAAACGCCTTCCTGCACAGAGTGCACCTGAAGGGTTTCTCTCCCGTGTGTGTTCTCTGGTGTATTACAAGAGCAGGTGACCGTGAAAATGCTTTCCCACAAACACTGCACTTGAAGGGTTTCTCTCCCGTGTGTGTTCTCTGGTGTTCTACAAGATTAGATGAACATGCAAACGCCTTCTCACACACTGCACTTGAAGGGTTTCTCTCCTGTGTGAGTTCTCTCGTGCCGTGTGAAATCTCCAGTACGATCCGTGCTGTATGCACACCGGTCGCATTGTTGCCTTGTTATACCGAGCTGCGCTGTGTGTGTCACTGTATGTCACTGTGTGTGTATATACAGTGTGTGTACCCTGTGTGTGTACACTGTGTATACACTGTATGTGTGTACACTGTGTGTGTACACTGTGTCACTGTATGTCACTGTGTGTATATACAGTGTGTGTACACTGTGTGTATACACTGTGTGTGTACACTGTGTGCATGTGTACAGTGTGTGTACACTGTGTCACTGTGTGTGTGTACACTGTGTGTGTACACTGTGTGTGTGTACACTGTTTGTGTCCGAACCCCCGGCAAGGCCATCTACTTAATGACGAGAGAAAATTCACACGAAATGTCCTTTTCAATGAAGTATTCCAGATGTAAATTGATACAAGCTTTTAATGAATAAATAAAATCATCTAGTTCAACACAATTCAAAGATGCTTCATTTTAAAACTTCAAAACGGAGCATGGGGTACTTGCGTGAATGCATCCTTCGTGTGCAAATGTTGTGACTTTCCTGGCCTGAAGGCCGCCAATGTGTTGGACCCTTATTGGTGCACAGCGTCTCAACAACAGCAGTGGGGTTTTCTTCAACCGATGGTTACGAACATCCAGACGTGAATCAGCAAGGTGCATTTCTAGTCCTAGTTAGAAAAACTATACATCAACACGTAAGACAAAACTACAATTCGTGTTGTAGAGAATGTAGCTCCTCCTATACGTGCAACTTTTAAGTGGTATGCCTTGTAACTGATGAATGATCCGAGCGTGCTCCCTATTTCAAAGACGATGAATTGCTCCAGAGGCAGACGCTCCGTGAAACACAAAAGTACCCTTTAACCTGTATCACAAGAACAACGGGTCTCACCCGAGTTCTCTGTACAGGTTACTTCCAAACACACACACACACTTTGTCCTAACATCACTTATTCAATGTTTGACCCTCAGACAAAATGTTATATGCACGCACACAATCAGACAAGTATTCATTATAAATCATTGATGGGCATATTAACAACATTGAATTACTGCAGCGAAATTGACTGCATCACGTTACATCGTATTAACAAGAAGTTATTTAACAAATACGCACCGTCTGCTTAACAGTGTATGTACAACGTACTATTGTTGCGTCATTCAAAACGAGTAGGCCGTTGCATGTTGGCGTCTGGGTCAAAATGTAACAAATTCTAAACATTACGCTACAAATGGATCACGGCGTTTTGATGGCAACACAAGCAATCGTCATCAGGTGGGACAAGCACAGCAGCAAGAAGAAGAAACTGCTGGAGTAGGCGCCTACTACTTCAGCGTCTTCTTCTTGCTGTGGTTGTCCCACCTGATGACGATTGCTTGTGTTGTGATCTAAACGCCGTGATCTGTTATGTTTCTACCCACGTGGTGACTTTACCGAAATAACTCAAGAGTGTGGATTCCTGCAGTTACGAAAGCTTCGAATCAAGATTGTCTACAAACTACACAACTGAGATGACGCATCAATCATCGCCCCCTACTGACAGGCTCTTGTCCACATGCAGGCCGGTGCTGGGCCACCACCTTGTGCCACGCAGGGGCAGCTGCTACTTGGGGATGCTCTTCGAGTGTTTCAGACGAGGTACGACACAAAACTCCGAGTTGCTGAGGCGGTTAAGCAAGCACCGTGTAAATGCAAATATTATAACATAGTGAATGCTTGGGAGCTTATTGTCTCTCGCTCCTGGTTAAAGATCAACCCATCCCACGGGCCCACAAAGACTGGCCGCTCTTACTCTGCAGGTTGAACCTAGCAACTGAGTGTCCAACTTCACGTTCTTGTCATTAAAGGCCTGTGACAAAGGTGCATCTATTGGAGCGACATCGTCTCTGGCTTACACATCTACCGGGTCTCCACTTGACTTTGTATTGCCTCGGAGGAAGTCCACCCACACCTCCACTTCCACAAACTGCTGGGAGTTGCCTCGCTCTGCCTCACAGTCAGAATTCTCCTCCTGCTTCACGTTGTGAAGGTCCCATTTTGGAGTTGAATCTTCACCTTCACATTTTACCTTCACTTCTTCGCTCATCACTTCTTCCCTCTTCACCATCACCTCTTCATATTTCACCTCGATAACTTTAAAAGTGTCCAAGCTGGGATTTTCTTCCGGTTCGTGTTTCATGAGGGATGGGCTCATTGCGGCACTTTGACTTTCACAAGCTGAATTCAGACTCCACTCCTTGTGGATCTTCTGATGCTTCTGTGTTCTCTGGTGTACTTGAAGATTTGATGAATGTGCAAATGCCTTCCCGCACACACTGCACTTGAAGGGTTTCTCTCCTGTGTGTGTTCTCTGGTGTGTTTTAAGAGCAGATGACTGTGAAAATGCCTTCCCACACACAATGCACTTGAAGGGTTTCTCTCCCGTGTGTGTTCTCTGGTGTTTTTTAAGAGCAGATGACCGTGAAAATGCCTTCCCACAAACGCTGCACTTGAAGGGTTTCTCTCCCGTGTGTGTTCTCTGGTGTTTTTTAAGAGTAGATAAATCTGAAAATGTCTTCCCACACACACTGCACCTGAAGGGTTTCTCTCCCGTGTGTGTTCTCTGGTGTGTTTTAAGAGCAGATGACCATGAAAATGTCTTCCTACACACACTGCACTTGAAGGGTTTCTCTCTCGTGTGTGTTCTCTGGTGTGTTTTAAGAGCAGATGACCATGAAAATGTCTTCCCACACACACTGCACTTGAAGGGTTTCTCTCCTGTGTGTGTTCTCTGGTGTGTTACAAGAGCAGATGAGCATGAAAATGCCTTCCCACACACACTGCACTTGAAGGGTTTCTCTCCTGTGTGTGTTCTCTGGTGTGTTTTAAGAGTAGATACATCTGAAAATGCCTTCCCACACACACTGCACTTGAAGGGTTTCTCTCCCGTGTGTGTTCTCTGGTGTGTTACAAGATTACATGACTGCGTAAACGCCATTCCGCACATCGTGCACCTGAAGGGTTTCTCTCCCGTGTGTGTTCTCTGGTGTTTTACAAGATCAGATGACTGTGCAAATGCCTTCATGCACACACTGCACCTGAAGGGTTTCTCTCCTGTGTGTGTTCTCTGGTGTTTTTTAAGAGTAGATAAATCTGAAAATGCCTTCCCACACACACTGCACTTGAAGGGTTTCTCTCCCGTGTGTGTTCTCTGGTGTAATACGAGATGATATGACTGTGTAAACGCCATCCCGCACATCGTGCACCTGAAGGGTTTCTCTCCCGTGTGTGTTCTCTGGTGTTTTTAAAGAGCAGATGACCATGAAAATGCCTTCCCACACACAGTACACTTGAAGGGTTTCTCCCCTGTGTGACTTCTCTGGTGCCGGGTCAAATTTCCAGTCCGGTCCGTGCTGTATGCACGCTGGTCGCATTGTTGACTTGTCGTACCGAGCTGCGCTGAGTGCCTTTGCTCCATCAGACCAATTCTGCAGAGGAAGCGTCAGCTGCAGATAGAAAAAAAGAATATCCACACCATTTACACGTCAGGCACAGAGGAATGCACACGAGACTTACACGTCTATACTTATTAATATATTCATGATGTAATGAAAAGTTTCCCAAATCAATCAGATTTGATGAACGTGCAAACGCCTTCACGCACAGAGTGCACCTGAAGGGTTTCTCTCCACGGGCTGCTATGGCACACAATGAAAGGGCAAATGTCATTAATATGCCTGGAAGCCCTCGTATCTTCAAAATGAATATTAACCCAAAACTCTAAGCACACAATTTCGGCTGACTATAAAAGGAATATTTACGAAAGATAAATTCGGCTGACATAGCAAAGGGTGTTGAAAACAATACTATTTCTGTTATGCAGAAATGCATTAATTAACGTTCAATCGCAACTTAGAGGTGTGAATCCAGGCTCAGATGTCCTTGAATGCTGGGATGAACAGTTCCGACTTCAGCTGAATGTGTGTGCTGTGTTCACCTCCAGTTTCCATTCTTATAAAGAGTTCCAGAGGAAAACAAAATAAACTATTGTTTTGATATAACCTCCGTGTTCAACAGAGTTAATAGACTTTACTGCAAACACAAACTTGACACTGTCACACACTGCCATGAGTAAACAGGTGGTGGTGTGACCAGAACCATGCCTGGCCACCTTCATCTGCTCAGCATTAATTCTTCCTCACTCCACCAAGTAATGAATCGAGGATCAATCAACATAGCCGAGGCTATCCGTGTCTCTGTCTCTCTCTCCCCGTGCTGAAGGTGTTCCCCTCCACACATTCAGAGTCAACAGCGGCACACGCTTAGCGTCTTTGACCGATAGACATTGACACAAGTATTGTTGGTTCTTTCAGTAAAGTCACGTAGATAGAAAATAAAAATAACAGATTAAATTTAATAAGATAAAGACCACTTGTGCTGCGATCGAAACGTCGTGGGTTTTTTGCTTCATTTTTTTTCATTAAATTTATTATCTTTTATTTTATTTTCTATCTACGTGACTTTACCGAAAGAACCAAGAATATTAATTCCTGCAGTCACCAAAGTTTTAAGTCAAAACATTCACACACGTTGACAAAGCCTCACCTTGTGTTGTTGTGGGCAGCTCGCTTCTGATAACAAGAGCGGTATAGCAGCTCAAGCGGGCTTGGCCTGGTAACAAAAGAAAATAAAAACTGCGTGAATATTGACAATAAAACAAAGTTACAAAGTGGCGAGCCGGGTGAAGACAAATTAAACTTAAGCGAGATTATTAAAGTAAACGCAATCAGGCGAGGGCAGGAGGCAAGGCCCCGCGTGGCTAGGCCCCGCGTTGTAAAGTTCCAACCTGGACATCGATTCCAATGCTCGCTGCTACTCAACTGACATCCCTGAGAGAGAGAGGCTCTACCTTGGTAAACAACAACCACCACCACAACCACCACCACCACAACCACAATTGCAATGAGAATTTCTCACCTCGGATTTCAGTGCAGGAAGCGATAGCTTCCTGTTACCTCGTGACGTCACGCAGCAGCAGGTGACGTGACGTCACATCCGGGGTACCAGACACGCTCCTCCCACAATGAGCGTTTCTGTAACTGAATAAATTAGAGAATAAATAAATTATGTTAATGTAAACTCGTCCCATATGTCGTGAGCAATGAACTCGTCGCAATAAACTTGCGACGGCTTTAACGAATACATTATGTTAATGAGTTGCCGTCACTGGGCGTAGCTTTGCCCAAACAAGGATTGGCACTGGAACGCAATCGGCAGAGACCCAAGCGGAGGTGACGTCATGTTCAAGAGCGCGGTGGAATACCTTGGTGACCTGACGTCACTAGCGAGGTACACCTCCCCCTGGCGTTTCACGCCGATGAAGTAATGCTGAGTGGTGACGTCACACAGCGGGGTTGGAGTTTAAGTTGATTTAGATTCATTTTCATTGCTCCCTCCCTTGGGTGCGTGGGCTCAGCTACAACAACAACGTGGACATTATTGTGTATACACTGTGTGTGTGTACACTGTGTGTGTGTACACTATGTGTATACACTGTGTGTGTGTGTATACTGTGTGTGTATACACTGTGTGTATGTGTACACTGTGTGTGTGTACACTGTGTGTGTGTCCACAATGTGTGTGTGTACACTGTGTGTGTGTACACTGTGTGTGTACACAATGTGTGTGTGTGTACACTGTGTGTGTATACACTGTGTGTGTACACTGTGTGTGTGTACACTGTGTGTGTATATACACTGTGTGTGTGTACACTGTGCGTGTATATACACTGTGTGTGTGTACACAGTGTGTGTGTGTACACCGTGTGTGTGTGTGTACAGTGTCTGTGTGTACACTGTGTGTGTACACTGTGTGTGTGTACACTGTGTGTGTGTGTACACTGTGCGTATACACTGTGTGTGTGTACACTGTGTGTGTGTACACAATGCGTGTGTGTGTACACTGTGTGTGTCCACTCTGTGTGTATACACTGTGTGTACACTGTATGCACACAATGTGTGTGTGTGTACACTGTGTGTACACTGTGTGTGTACACTGTGTGTGTACAGTGTGTGTGTACACTGTGTGTGTACAGTGTGTGTACACGTACACAGTGTGTACACTGTGTGTACACTGTGTGTGTACACTGTGTGTGTGTACACTGTGTGTGTGTACACTGTGTGTGTACACTGTGTGTAGTGGGGGGCACAGGTGGTGCATTGGCCAGTCATCTCAGTCAGTCGACCCATGGCATCTTTTCATCAATTTATTTTAAATGTATTATTTAAATTTGTATTATTTTATTATTAAAATGTTTAATTATTTTTATCTTTTATTGTTCTATCCACGTGACTTTACCGAAAGAACCAGGAATATGGTAGCGCATTCTCTATTTATTGCCGAGGTTCAAGGTTCAAATCCGACAGGCATATCTGGCTACCCCAGTAACATTCACCACAACATGCGCAGTCTGCTTAACAGCGGATGTCAAACAAACCACTGTCACTCACAACGCACATTGCATGTTGGTGTTACGGTCAAAGTTGTGGCAATTCCAGTAACACTATCCAGAAACTCCACAAGGGAGATGACGCGTCAATGATCGCCCCCTACCGACAGACTCATGTCACGTGCAGGCCGGTGCAGGGCCACCTTGTGCCACACAGGGGCAGCAGCCACTAGGGGGCGCCCTTCCATTGTTTGAGATGAGGTTCGATACGAAACACCGAGTTGCTGAGTGCAATTAGGCAAGCGACTTATGAGTGCAAATATGTTGTTTATAACGTAGTGAATGCTTGGGAGCTTAATTGTCTCTCGCTCCTGCTCACAGATTTACCCAGCCCACAGATCCACAGATACCAGCCGCTCCTCCTGGGCAGGTTCGGTTACGTACGGTGCAAAATAAGTTCCAGATACACACACAGAGACTCACACAGAGACTCACACAGATACACACACAGATACAAACACACAGAGACTCACACGGATACATACACAGAGACTCACACAGATACACACACAGAGACTCACACAGATACACACACAGAGACTCACACAGATACACACGCAGATACACACACAGATACACACACAGAGACTCACACAGATACACACACAGAGACTCACACAGAGACTCACACAGATACACACAGATACACACACAGATACACACACAGAGACTCACACAGATACACACACAGAGACTCACACAGAGACTCACACAGATACACACACAGATACACACACAGAGACTCACACAGAGACTCACACAGACACACACACAGAGACTCACACAGATACACACAGAGACTCACACAGATACACACACAGATACACACACAGAGACTCACACAGATACACACACAGAGACTCACACGCAGAGCCTCACACAGAGACACACACAGAGACACACACAGATACACACAGATACACACACAGAGACTCACACAGATACACACACAGATACACACACAGAGACTCACACAGATACACACACAGAGACTCACACAGAGACACACACAGATATACACACACAGAGACTCACACAGATACACACAGAGACTCACACAGAGACTCACACAGATACTCACACAGAGACTCACACATATACACACACAGATACACACACAGATACACACACAGAGACTCACACAGATACACACACAGAGACTCACACGGATACACACACAGATACACACACAGAGACTCACACAGAGACCCATAGATTAACACGGTTGGCTAGGTATGGTGCGAAAGAAGTTATATACACACACAGACCCATGGATTAACACGGTTGGCTACGTACGGTGCAAAAGTTACAGATAAACAAGTTTGAGTCGCGGGCCGTGGAAGTTGACCGGGCGCGTGTTGCTACTGACAGTCGTTGAATACGGTTGGATAGACGCTGATAGAGAGACACACACACAGACAAGACAGGCGGACAGACAGACAAGAGGAACACAGAGACGACAGAGAGACACAGGCAGAGAGAAACACAGAGGCAAACAGATGACACAGACGGACAGGGACAGAGAGATGTTGAATCGAACACACTGAACTCACTCCATTGAAAGAGATTCCTCGATCTTCGCAATGCCCGGAAGTTGTTCTTATTTTTATTGATTTAATTGCGTGTGGTGTGTACGTGCAAACAATGTAGGATATCAATGTACACAGATATGAACAAGATCAGCAGACAAGACGTCTATAATTTAATCGGTCTCTCCACGAAACAAAGGAATGTTTAAAACTAAATATAAATCCCACGGCCTTCGTGCGAGTCCATAATTACTGCAGCATTGATTCAGTGCAAGCCAACTGTGGACCGGTTTTGGTGGACACTGTGTGTGTACACTGTGTGTGTGTACACTGTGTGTGTGTACACTGTGTGTGTGTACACTGTGTGTGTGTACACTGTGTGTACACTGTGTGTACACTGTGTGTGTACACTGTGTGTGTGTACACTGTGTGTGCAAGCCAACTGTGGACCGGTTTTGGTGGACAATGTCTCAACAGCAGTGGGGCTTGCTTCAAGCCATGGTTGTGAACATCCAGACGTTAATCAGCAAGGAGCATTTCTAGTCCAAGTTCGACAAAATCTACGTCAACACGTAAGACAAAATTATAATTCGTGCTGCAGAGAATGTATCTCCTCTACGTGTAACTTTAAGGTGGTGTATGCCTTGTAACTGATGAATGATCCGAGTGTGCTTCCTATTCCAAAGACAATGAGTTGCTCCAGATGCTTCCTGAAACACAAAAGTACCCTTTGACCTGTATCACAAGAACAACGGGTCTCACCTGAGTTATCTGTACAGGTTACTTCCAAAAACACACACACACTTTGTCCTAACATCACTTATTCAATGTTTGACCCTCATAAAAAATAAAGTGATGCATGTACACACAAAATCAGACAAGTGTTCATTCTAAATTTCGATTTAAAGCTTTCGTGACTGCAAGGATTCATCTTAAGTCACGTAGAATGAGAATAAATTGATAAAATAATATAATAACACAATCAAGCAATTTTTATGACCAGTCTATTTCTATGACCAGTCACAAGCTAATCACTCAGCTATTTCAATGCTAAATTCTCCTGTTTTATATGTAAACCCCTTTGTCAAGGTGCCTCACCTCTCTAAACCAGCTTAATAGACGCTACGAATCTGAACAGGGTTCATTGAAGCTCTGTCGTCCCGACAGGTTTGTTCCTTTCACCTGAAGGCCACTTGTGTTGTGGCCGAAACGTCGTGAGAATTTGATTGTGTTATTTTATTAATTTATTATTTTATTCTCATTCTACGTGACTTTACCGAAAGAACCAAAGAAGATGTTCATTCTAAATTATTGACTGGAATTTTAACAAAATTTAATTACTGCAGTGAAATCTACTGCAGCAGATAACATCTGATTAAAAAGCTATTTGAAAAAAATATGCACCGTCTGCTTAACAGTGGATGTAAAACATACTATTGTGTCATTCAAAACGAGTAGGCCATTGCATGCTGGCGAATTCTAAACATTAGCGACAAATTACACAACTGAGATGAAACATCAATCATCGCCCCCTACTGACAGCCTCTTGTTCACATACTCTTTGGTTCTTTCAGTAAAGTCACGTAGGTAGACAAAATAATAATAGATCACGACGTTTCGATCGTAACACAATCGGTCGTCCTCAGGCGGAAAAAATAATAAATGCAGGCCGGTACAGGGCCACCACCATGTACCACACAGGGGCAGCTGCTACTTGGGGATGCTCTTCGAGTGTTTCAGATGAGACACGAAACTCCGAGTTGCCGAGGCGATTAAGCAAGCACCGTGTAAATGCAATTATTATAACATAGTGAATGCTTGGGAGCTTCTTGGCTCTCACTCCTGGTCAGAGATCTCCCCAATCCACGGGTCCACAAAGATTGGCCGCTCGCTCTTACTCTGCAGGTTGAACCTAGGAATTGAGTGTTCAACTTCACATTCTTTTCATTAAAGGCCTGTGACAAAGGTGCATCTATTGTAGCGACCGTCTCAAGCTTACACATCTACCGGGTCTCCATTTGACTTTGTATTGTCTAGGAGTAAGTCCACCCACACCTCCACTTCCACAAACTGCTGGGAGTTGCCTCGCTGTGCCTCAGTCAGAATTCACCTCTGGCTTCACGTTGCCTCCATCAATGTGAAGGTCCGATTTTGGAGTTGAATCTTCATCTTCACATTTCACCTTCACTTCTTCCCTCTTCACCATCACCTCTTCATATTTCACCATCACCTCTTCATATTTCACCTCGATACCTTTAAAAGTGTCAAAGCTGGGATTTTCGTCCGGTTCTTGTTTCATGAGGGATGGGCTCATTGCGGCACTTTGACTTTCACAAGCTGATTTCAGACTCCACTCCTTGCAGATCTTCTGATGAATGTGCAAACGCCTTCCTGCAGAGTGCACCTGAAGGGTTTCTCTCCTGTGTGTATTCTCTGGTGTGTTACAAGAGGAGATGACTGTGCAAACGCCTTCCCACACACACTGCACTTGAAGGGTTTCTCTCCCGTGTGTGTTCTCTGGTGTACTTTAAGATGTGGTGACTGTGAAAACGCCTTCCCGCACAGAGTGCACTTGAAGGGTTTCTTTCCTGTGTGTGTTCTCTCGTGTACTTTAAGATGTGATGAATGTGCAAACATCATCCCGCACAAAAATGCACCTGAAGGGTTTCTCTCCTGTGTGTATTCTCTGGTGTTTTTTAAGAACAGATGACAGTGAAAATGCCTTCCCACACACAGTGCACTTGAATGGTTTCTCTCCTGTGTGTGTTCTATGGTGTTTTTTAAGAACAGTTGACTGTGAAAATGCCTTCCCACACACAGTGCACTTGAAGGGTTTCTCTCCCGTGTGTGTTCTCTGGTGTACTTTAAGATGTGGTGACTGTGGAAACGCCTTCCCGCACAGAGTGCACTTGAAGGGTTTCTCTCCCGTGCGTGTTCTCTCGTGTACTTTAAGATGTGATGAATGTGCAAACATCATCCCGCACAAAATGCACCTGAAGGGTTTCTCTCCTGTGTGTATTCTCTGGTGTATTTTAAGAACAGATGACAGTGAAAATGCCTTCCCACACACAGTGCACTTGAATGGTTTCTCTCCTGTGTGTGTTCTCTGGTGTTTTTTAAGAACAGTTGACTGTGAAAATGCCTTCCCACACACAGTGCACTTGAAGGGTTTCTCTCCAGTGTGTGTACTCTGGTGTCTTTGCAGACTTGATGAATGTGCAAACGCCTTCCCACACACAGTGCACCTGAAGGGTTTCACTCCCGTGTGTGTTCTCTGGTGTCTTCGCAGATTTGATGACTGGGAAAATGCCTTCCCACACACACTGCACTTGAAGGGTTTCTCTCCCGTGTGTGTTCTCTGGTGCTCTTTAAGATGTGGGGACTGTGCAAACGCCATCCCACACACACTGCACTTGAAGGGTTTCTCTCCCGTGTGTGTTCTCTGGTGTTTTTTAACAACAGATGACCGTGAAAATGCCTTCCCACACACACTGCACTTGAAGGGTTTCTCTCCCGTGTGTGTTCTCCGGTGTCTTTGCAGATTTGATGACTGTGAAAATGCCTTCCCACACACAGTGCACTTGAAGGGTTTCTCTTCTGTGTGAGTTCTCTGGTGCTGTGTCAAATTTCCAGTCCGATCCATGCTGTATGCACGCTGGTCGCATTGTTGACTTGTCATACCGAGCTGCGCTGAGTGAATTTGCTCCATCAGACCAATTCTGCGGAGGAAGCGTGAGAGGAAGCGTCAGCTCCAGACAGAAAAAAATAATATCCACACCATCTACACGACAGTATCGAAGCACAGAGGAATGCATATATAGTCACATGTGACTTACACGTCTATACTTATTCATATATTCATGATGTAGTAAAAACGTTTCCCAAATTCATCACAGGGCTGTTATGGCACACAATGAGAGGGCAAATGTCATAAACATGCATGGAAGCCCTCGTATCTTCAAAATGAATGTTAACCCAAAACTCCGAGTACACAATTTCGGCTGTCTGGCTACAAAAGGAATATTTATGAAAGCTAAATTCAGCTGACATAGCAAAAGGTATTGAAAACAATACTATTTGTGTTATGCAGAAATGCATAAATTAAAATTTTCACCTACATGACTTTACCCAATAGAACCAAAGAGTATGGATTCTAGCAGTCACGAAAGCTTTAAATCTAGAATTGATAACCTCTATGGGGAGGGCTTTCACCTATCTGTTAGAGCTTTTAACAGACAACGGGACAATAAGTCACAGCTCATCGAGACGCTGCCCTTCCTCAAAAGATGCCGCGATCACAAGGTAATACCCATCGCTTTCACACTCACTTCTGCTGCTGTATCTTCTCCGAATTCTAAACAGATTCTGCTTAAGGCCAGCCTATCTTTAATCTCAGAGAGGATAAGGCTACTCCGATTTGAACTCGATACTTTAGACAGGACTCTCCTACAAGCTCATTTAATGTTAACACAAAAAATGTCACCTTCTGATTGGAATCACGTAGACAACATGACTGCTTCTTCTGCTGAGTCACTGTCAGTCAAATGTAAAGCTAACCTGATTTCTAAATTCAACCACCTATCAAAGAAGAACCCAGTTCCACATATAACAAAACTAGATGTTAACAAAATCGTCATTAATCAGAGTAGCACCCCGATTTCGGACAATCTGAAAACAGTACTGGCTAGGGGACTAAATTTTGCTGTCACCCCAAAACACATACCAATAGATGATATCATCTCTCAGGTCGATGTAGCCCTCAAAGGCGTAGGACACATCCAAGCAGACATTGCGAGAGCTGAAATAGCCACTATTCTTAAGAATGCTAAGAAACCCATTAGTAACATCAGCAAAAATGAACGCTCTGAACTCACGAATTTAAAAAAACAGAAGTGATATAGTCATCCTCTCAGCCGATAAAGGCAACGCTACTGTTATTATGGATGAAGATTCATACAACAACAAAATCCAGAATCTGCTCAACGATGGAAGTTACTCAAAAATAAAAAATGACCCTACTAATAGCCTAGCGATAAAAACCAACAAGATCATCACAAGTTCGACCTCCCTAATCGACCCAACTAAACGTCCCTCCCTAAAACCTTCTGCTGCAAGACCCCCTAGATTCTATGTTCTTCCCAAGATTCATAAAGAAGGCACCCCACTTCGACCCATCGTATCCACGATCAACTCCCCTACCTATAGACTAGCCCGTTTTCGGTCAGATACCTTGCTGCCTTTCACTGGCAAGACCGCCTCAGCAGTACTTAACTCAGCCCAATTGGTCTCTATGGTCAAAGACGTTGCACTGTCCCCTGACGATATCCTTGTCAGCTTCGATGTGGTCTCTTTGTTCACCAAGGTCTCAGTACCTGATACCATTGAAATAATTGAAAATTTGGTCCAACATGGACTAGACCCCGACACACCTGCACTGGTTAGGCACTGCCTCAACAATACCTACTTTACTTGGAATGGCTCCTTCTACAAACAAAATGAGGGTACCCCCATCGGATCCCCCTTATCACCAGTGATAGCCAATTTTTTCATGGAGAAATTTGAATCAGACGCCATCCAGACTTCCACCCTCAGACCTTCCCTGTGGAAGAGATATGTGGATGACACTTTCGTCATTTGGCCACATGGCCTCCCAGCTCTGAACCTTTTCCTACACCACATCAATTCCAGACATCCCGGCATCAAATTCACCATGGAAGTGGAGAAAGATGGCAAGCTACCATTCTTAGATGTTCTGTTTGAGAGGAGACCTGATGGCTCATTGGGGCATTCTGTTTACAGGAAACCCACCCACACAGATTCCTACTTGAAACCTGATTCCCACCACCACCCAGCCCGAAAGAATTCTCTCATCAAAACTTTATACCATAGGGCTCATTGCATTTCGGACCAACACCACCTGACCAGTGATTTAAAACATGTACACCTGGCCCTCAAAAGGAATGGTTACTCTGACCGTACCATCCGCCAAGCTGTTTCTCCCTCCATACAGAAACAACCACTTGATACTCCGGTCAAAACCATCACACTTCCATATATAGCAGGCGTTACTAAAAAGATTTCCAAAATTCTAAACAAACACAAGATCCAGGTCCGGTTCAATACAGTACACAAAATTCGTGATCTGATCCCATCCGTGAAGGATGTCATTCCTGACTTACAGTACCCCGGGGTTTACAAATGGAGTTGTACCTGCGGTGATTGCTATATCGGGGAGACAAAGCGACATGTCTCTGACCGAATTAGCGAGCACAAATCAGATTTGAAACACGGCAAAACGAATTCTTCTGCCGTTGCTGATCACTGTTACAACGCTGTGGGGGATCACAATATAATTTTCTCCGATACCAAGGTTCTTTGCAAACCCATGGGCTTTTATCAGAGATTTGTTCATGAAGCAATTCAGGTCTACAAACACAGACACAATTTCAACCGAGAAGATGGTTTCAAATTAAGCAACCATTGGAAAGATGTTCTAAATCGAACTAAACATTAAACTAATTTCAATGGTACAGTATATTTTTTCAAGTAGTGGTACCCCAAACTTTCGCAGCTCTTATAAATTCCCTTTTCACACCATCAATAGGTAAACTCCCCCTCCCCCCCTCTCCCCCGCGCCAAACGGCAAGTCCACCGGCATGTACACCACCTCTTTCCTAAAATCGGCCAATCAAATGCTAATTTTTATGCTAATTTCTTTGTCAGATCACCTTGTTTGCTCGCACACAGTTTAAAGGTCCGCTGTCTGAGCGTGGTTGTGTTTCGCTAAATTCTCCTGTTTGATTAGTACTAGGTGCCTCGGTGAATGTATATGCTCTGACTTTAACATAGCTATTTCTGTGACCAGTTACAAGCGAATCACTCAGCTATTTCAATTCTATGCTAATTCCTTTGTCAAGGGGTACCTCTGCGGATGTGTATACTTTAACTTAGCTAGTTCAATGAGCCATTTCAATGCTAAATTATATGCTAATTCCTTTGTCAAGGCGCTTTGTTTTCTTCTCATACAGCTTAAAGGTCGTGATCTAAGCGTGGCTTCCCTCACTCCAGCGCTGTCCTCCAGACAGTCTCGTCCCTTCACCTGATGAAGGCCGCTTGTGTTGTGGCCGAAACGTCGTGATTTTTTGTTATTTTATTTTCACCTACGTGACTTTACCCAATAGAACCAAAGAGTATGTGGTGCCACAACAGCGAAGCCGCTCCGTCGAAACCGGGCCCGTCGCTGTGCTGCTGCGACCGAGAAGTCACCCGGCTGTTGTATATGAGCCTTTTCCAAAATTGATATTAACAATATTTACGTTATATATATATAAAAAAAATTTTAACAAAAAAAATAATCAATAAAACCCGTAAGCCAGGCACACGAAAAACCAGATGTCGATCATAAACAGACCATTAAAAAATAAAGAAATAATAAAACTCTCGAGGCGAGGATGTTAGCAGCTATCTGCGAAGATCTCCAGATGAACAAGAGTTTGATGTGCCCTAAGGGAGGTCACGCAGAGGGAAGCCCTCCGCAAGCCAGAAACGAGGACGTCCACGGGTTAAACCATATATATTTTTTTCCTTTGTCATTAAAACAACGGTTCAAATTTAAAATGCAATAACAAGAATAAGCTAAAGTTAGCGGTCCTCGCGCTCACTCCAATCAAGACCAGGCCACCAGATACATCAGTGAATTATTATCCGATAATTAATACGCTATCAAATGATTTTCACCTTTAATACTTTTACTGTTAAAACAAAGCTTGGAGACAAAATACCGAGTCATATCAAAGGTTATCGAGAAGGAATGAGACAACGGGCAAACTTGCGAAAGAGTTTAAACAATATCCCAAGCAACCCCGACCACCTTTGTCTCTCTCGCAAGAGCGGGGAAGCAGGAATTACACCTTATCACAAGGGGCCATCTGGAAAAGCCAGCCGGGTTTGATGAGGAGACACACCCCACCCCACACATGGCAACCAGGCAAACAAAGTTTTAAAGAAAATTGCAATATAACATTAATAATAACGTGTTAACCTTAAACGATATTCCATTATAGAACCTTGCAGAACCAAGGGATATGGATTCCAACAATCTGGAAACGGACCTCTTAAACTCAGGATGAAAATTATTTTTCTTTCTAATAACTCCATCATATCAATGCGAACCTCGGTAACCCGAGAGGGGTGTCGGGAGGACGTAGTTACAAACACGAGTCTTGGCGAACATGGGACCAAATTGTATTTGAGAAATATAAAGTCGAAAGTATAAAGAGATAGGTGCTCCCGACCACCTTTGTTTCTCCCGAAGAGCGCGAGAGAGGAATTTCACGCCAGGGCAAACAGATCGTTATCGCAGGAGCCATCTGTACACACACACATGAACTCACACACACAGACCCCGCCCACCCCTTTTCCACTGCGCAGAGAGAATTGTCTTTGAATATAACGGTCAGCCGCATTTTCAAAAGTCAGTGAAGTTAAGTCAAGAGTCAAGACAGATCAGCGAGTCAAGACGTCCACAGGACGAGCAGTCGCATGGAGCGGCTGGCTCCGAGCCTCGCTGAGTAGCGAGGATCGCTGAGTCGCGATGTATCAACAAAAGTGAGTCATACAGCAGTGGAGGAAACCTGCTGTCAGCGAACCAGCACCGGCGCGTTCGCGCACTTCAACAGAGAGAGCACGTGCGACTCAACTCACTCAACTGAAGAAAAAGCTTGGCCAGCCGCCAACAAAGTATCAGCGAATCAGCGCTGAGAGCGCTCGAGCATCTCCACAAAGAAAGCACGTGCAACGTGGCTCAACCAGCAGCAGAAAAGCACGAGCAGCCGCCAACAACTTCACCAAACCAGTGACCAAGCGCGTGCGACTTGAGTCATACAGCAGTGGAGGAAACCTGCTGTCAGAGAGCCGCCAACAACCTCAACAAAGAGAGCGCGTGCGACTCGGCTCACTCAGCAGAAGAAAAACTTGACCTGTCGCCCGCGAGCGCAGCGTCAGATACTACAGCAGCGGAAAGAGCGCGCACCGGCGCAGCTCATCCAGCAGTGGAGGAAACTGCTGTCAGCAAACCAGCACGGGCGCGTTCGCGCATCTTCAAGGAGAAAGAGCGCGGCCAGCAACGCCAAGCAAGAGCGTGCAGCAGCTCAGCCAGCAGTGGAGAGAAACTGCTATCAGCGAACCAGCACGGGCGCGTTCGCGCATCTTCAAGGAGAGGGAGCGCGCGCCACCAGCGTGCCATCAGCACCAGCATCAGCACCAGCGCGTGCCAACAGCGCACCACCAGCGTGCCACCAGCACCAGCACCAGCGCGTGCCAACAGCGTGCCACCAGCGTGCTACAGCGCGCAACTTCGCGTCACCAGGGCTGAGAGGGAAGCGGCCCCGCACTCAACACCCATCGGCGCGACGACAGCGAGCGTCGTGCTGACTCATCCAGCCAGCGATGGACAGAAACTGGCAGTCGTTCGTATGCCCCTCCCCCACACTCCCTCCTCACTCCCCCACCGCTACACAAGGAACAAACATTTTTTTTGACAAGGAAATCAACCTAGGCGTTTGCTCAACGCAAGAAATCAACAACCCTCCCATTAAACATACAAGACTCATAACTGCGTCAACTATTAGCTGATAACGAAAAACATCGCCACCCATTGAGTTACGTTGATGAGGCAATCAGAATTATTTGTCGAACGCTTTAATTGCATAATCGTTGATGAATCAATGAACGAACATCGCCGTGGTACTGTGCTGACGATTTCAAGCATAATAATTTCGCATATCAGAATGTATTAAGAATTGGATACGAATCAAAGACCGAGTGCCGTGTTGTGTAATCATTCAAGAATACGAGTTTGCATATTATAAGGTTAAGGTTTTGATAGAATAGTTCGCTTGTTTTTAATCTCTCTCTCAACAACCGATCGATTGCGTTACGCGTCGGGAATTAACCACAGGTGCCGCTATCGAGGTGAAACAACGCAATCGTGATGGTATCATGTTAACGCTGTGTTGAAATTCCAAAATCCCGAGATTGAGTTTTCATATTATTCAAAAATTAAAGTTAGCTAGAAATAAAATTGATTAAAGCAGAAGGTTTGTGTGTGATTCTTCCTGAAATTCTGCATAATATTGTTCTGCGTATGAGATCTGAATCCTGGGGACCTATCATAAGCACACTATCACCACACATAATCCATAACACACAATTCATAATGTTCAATCGAGAGTAATCGTATCCTTATCGATAATACGGAATTAAATAGTAGAGTCGAATCGACTCCCTCTCATTCATGCTCACAACACCTACAGAACTGCATACGATCAATTGCGTTGTTCCAATTCATAACACAATCCTCGTCACCGAGGCTCGACCTGATAATCCATAACGACCTGCATTATCATAACCACGCCCACTCGCATAAATTAATACGATAATCTCTCGAATCAGCATAATTTATGCGCATAATTACACTAAATAACATAGTTTTGGATAAATTATGCAAATTTCAAATTTCATTTAATTTTCATTATTTTCATCAATTTTCATAACACCTATATATACAACACGGCTCCCATCACAGCACTTCCCCCGCCCCCCCCCCCCCCACCTAAACACACACACTCAAGTAGGGCCTCATGGGGAGGGGGGCACCTGCCCTGAGTTTTTACCCGAGAGGCCCCCTCGTGGGGGTGCTCCACGGTTTCTCAGGGTCAGGGAATTGGCAGGCACCCCCCCCCCCCCCCCCCAGGCCAAATGGCACTGCGGCGCCGTGGCTTAACTTAGAATTAAATGACCACGGCGAACTCACTGAGAACCGCAGTGAGGAGATGCTCAAGACACACACGGACCAGGATACAGGTGGGGAGCGGGGCAGCGTGGGTTAAGCGTCTCTACCCATGGTGCACCGCGGGTTAGCGTCTCTACCCATGATGCACCGCGGGTTAACGGCCCTACCCATGATGCACCGCGGATTAACGGCCCTACCCATGATGCACCGCGGATTAACGGCCTGACCCGTGATGCACCGCGGATGGGCGGTGCGAGGGCTTTGAAAGGAGCATAAAAAGGGACGCTTTGGGGAAGCACGGGGCCATTTTTATTTATTTGACTGGAGATCAACAGGAGGGAGAGATCGGGGAGCCGTCACCTGACTGTTACTCGCACGTCCGTGAGACGGGGCAGAGAACAGCCAGATTCTGTTTACAGCATCATCTATCCGCGACCTCCATCGCTGCGAGGTCGGACCGTAAGTACGAGGGAGAGAGGTAAGACAAAGGGACGAAATTCGGAGAGAAAATAGAGGGCAGACAGGTCCATTAAGTATCAGGCAGTAGCGAGATAGGTTAGACCTGTCCTGCTGGTCCGTACTGACACGCACAGTCTAGTTCGATACTCGCGGGGAATAAAACCACTAATAGGATAAAGCTGTGTCGTGGTCACTGTGAGTGCGAGGAGGGAGACGGAGTGTTTGGTGTTCGCATATCGGTACGAGTGTGTACAGAGTGTTTTGTGTTCGCGTGCATACGCGGCTGTTTGCAGCGAATAAGGGAGTAGAACGCGCTTAGTGCCGGTACCTGTACGATCGTTTACAGTATCGTTCAGCGCGCGCGTACCTACACGAATATCTTCGGTGGTGCCCAGCGCTCGCGTACCTGTGCAATAGCCTACAGTAGCGCTTTGCGCTCGCGCGTCTGTGTGACAGGGTGGCGGGCGCGCACTCGCGCTATTATCTAATAGCGAATTAAGCGCCTGGCATGGGCGAATACGCAGCTGTGTAAACAGCCCGTTAAATCGGAGCAAAGTAATCGCAGCGTGTTTGTTTTTGCTTAAGCGCGTGGAGCGTGGGTGGGAGGGAATCCCACGGGGGCGCGCCGCGCCTGTTTTTTCCCGTGCAGGACGGGGTTTTACTTTGCGAGCGCGCTCACCGCGACACGCCGCCGTTGAACAGGGTAGCGCATCGCGAGCGCAGAGCGTACGAGCCGCTAATTAAGCTACGCAAACGCGGTCGACACCCCAGGCAGAGGTACAGGGGGGCGAGGCATTAGGGGTCGGTAGTCTAGATCTGACAGAGCAGCTGGGGAGGTAGCGGTATGAATGGAACGGGGGAGTCGGTGGGCAACGGCCCCGACAATTCAGTGAAGGCGGGGGACGGTAGCCCCCACAAGTATGCATAAATTAACGTTCAATCGCAACTTAGAGGTGTGAATCCAGGCTCAGATGTCCTTAAATGCTGGGATGAACAGATCCGACTTCAGCTGCATGTGTGTGTTAACTTCCTGTTTCCATTCTTAGTAAGAGTTCCAGAGGAAAACAAAAATAAACTATTGCTTTGATATAACCTCCGTGTTCAACAGAGTTAATAGACTTTACTGCAAACACAAACTTGACACTGTCACACACTGCCATGAGTAAACAGGTGGTGGTGTGACCAGCACCATGCCTGGCCACCTTCATCTGCTCAGCATTAATTCTGCCTCACTCCACCAAATAATGAATCGAGGATCAACATAGCCGAGGCTATCCGTGTCTCTGTCTCTCTCTCCCCGTGAAGGTGTTCCCCTCCACACATTCAGAGTCAACAGCGGCACGCGCTTAGCGTCTTTGACCGATAGACATTGACGCACGTATTGTTGGTTCTTTCAGTAAAGTCACGTAGATAGAAAATGAAAATAACAGATTAAATTCAATAAGATAAAGACCACTTGTGTTGCAATCGAAATGTCGTGGTTTTGGTCCATTTTCTATTTTTATTTATTTTTCTTTTAATTTATTATCTGTTATTTTTATTTTATTTTCTATCTACGTGACTTTACCGAATAAACCAAGAATATTCATTCCTGCAGTCACAAAAGTTTTAAGTCAAAACATTCACACACGTTGACAAAGCCTCACCTTGTGTTGTTGTGGGCAGGTCGCTTCTGATAACAAGAGCGGTATAGCAGCTCAAGCGGGCTTGGCCTGGTGAAAAAAGAACGAAAATAAAAACTGCATGAATATTTACAATAAAACAAAGTTACAAAGTGGCGAGCCGGGTGAAGACAAATTAAACTTAAGCGAGATAATTAAAGTGAACGCAATCAGGCGAGGGCAGGAGGCAAGGCCCCGCGTGGCTAGGCCCCGCGTTGTAAAGTTCCAACCTGGACATCGATTCCCATGCTCGATGCTACTCAATTGACATCCCTACGAGAGAGGCTCTACCTTGGTAAACAACAACCACCACGACCACCACGAGAATTTCTCACCTCGGATTTCAGTGCACGCGTGGATCGGCAGCCTCCTGTTACCTCGTGACGTCACGCGGGTAAGCAGGTAACATGACGTCACTTTCGGGGTAAGAGACACGCCCCTCCCAAAATGAGCAGCTCTGTAACTGAATAAATTATGTTAATGAGGCCAGCCCATATGTGGAGGGATGGGGGCGTGGCTGCTAAACCCGTCGCAATAAACTCTCGACGGCTTCAACAGATACATTATGTTAATGAACCGCCAGTCACTGGGCGTACCTTTGCCCAAATAAGGATTGCCACTGGATTTATATCGGCAGTGACCCAAGCGGAGGTGACGTCACGCTCGAGAGCGCCGTGGACGGGGTTGGGGGAGTGTGAATACCTTGGTGACATGACGTCGCTAGCGAGGTACACCTCCCCCTGGCGTTTCACGCCGATGAAGTAATGCTGAGTGGTGACGTCACAGAGCGGGGTTGGAGTTTAAGTTGATTTAGATTCACTTTACATTGCTCCCTCCCTTGGGTGCGTGGGCCCAGCTACAACAACGTGGACATTATTGTGTATACACTGTGTGTGTGTGTACACTGTGTGTGTGTGTACACTGTGTGTGTGTGTACACTGTGTGTGTGTATACACTGTGTGTGTGTAAAATGTGTGTGTACACTGTGTGTACGTATATACACTGTATGTACATACTGTGTATACACTGTGTGTGTGTACACTGTGTGTACACTGTGTGTGTACACTGTGTGTGTACTGTGTGTGTACACTGTGGGTACAGTGTGTGTGTACACTGTGTACACTGTGTGTGTACACTGTGTGTGTGTACACTGTGTGTGTATACTGTGGATACAGTGTGTGTGTGTACACTGTGTGTACACTGTGTGTGTACACTGTGTGTGTGTACACTATGTGTGTGTACACTGTGTGTGCAAGCCAACTGTGGACCGGTTTTGGTAGACAATGTCTCAACAGCAGTGGGGCTTGCTTCAAGCCATGGTTGTGAACATCCAGACGTTAATCAGCAAGGAGCATTTCTAGTCCAAGTTCGACAAAATCTACGTCAACACGTAAGACAAAATTATAATTCGTGTTGTAGAGAATGTATCTCCTCTACGTGTAACTTTAAGGTGGTATGCCTTGTAACTAATGAATGATCCGAGTGTGCTTCCTATGTCAAAGACAATGAGTTGCTCCAGATGCTTCCTGAAACACAAAACTACCCTTTGACCTGTATCACAAGAACAACGGGTCTCACCTGAGTTCTCTGTACAGGTTACTTCCAAAACACACACACACACACACTTTGTCCTAACATCACTTATTCAATGTTTGACCCTTATAAAAAATAAAGTGATGCATGTACACACAAAATAAGACAAGTGTTCATTCTGAATTATTGACAGGCATTTTAACAAAATGTAATTACTGCAGTGAAATATACTGCATCAGACAACATCTGATTAAGAAGCTATTTGAAAAAAATATGCACCGTCTGCTTAACAGTGGATGTAAAACATACTATTGTCATTCAAAACGAGGCCATTGCATGCTGGCGAATTCTAAACATTAGCGACAAATTACACAACTGAGATGAAACATCAATCATCGCCCCCTACTGACAGCCTGTTGTTCACATACTCTTTGGTTCTTTCAGTAAAGTCACGTCGGTAGACAAAATAATAATAGATCATGACGTTTCGATTGTAACACAAGCGGTCGTTCTCAGGCAGAAAAAAATAAATGCAGGCCGGTGCAGGGCCACCACCCTGTGCCACACAGGGGCAGCTGCTACTTGGGGATGCTCTTCGAGTGTTTCAGACGAGATACAAAACTCCGAGTTGCCGAGGCGGTTAAGCAAGCACCGTGTAAAAGCAATTATTGTAACATAGTGAATGCTTGGGGGCGTATTGGCTCTCGCTCCTGGTCAGAGATCTCCCCAACCCACAGGTCCACAAAGACTGGCCACTCGTTCTTACTCTCCAGGTTGAACCTAGGAATTGAGTGTTCAACTTCACATTCTTGTCATTAAAGGCCTGTGACAAAGCTGCATCTATTGTAGCGACATTGTCTCAAGCTTACACATCTACCGGGTCTCCACTTGACTTTGTATTGTCTCGGAGGAAGTCCACCCACACCTCCACTTCCACAAACTGCTGGGAGTTGCCTAACTCTGCCTCACAGTCAGAATTCTCCTCCTGCTTCGCGTTGCCTCCATCGATGTGAAGGTCCCATTTTGGATTTGAATCTTCATCTTCACATTTTACCTTCACTTCTTTGCTCTTCACCATCACTTCTTCACATTTCACCTTCACCTCTTCATATTTCACCTCGGTTCCTTGACAGTGTCAAAGCTGGGATTTTCCTCCGGTTCTTGTATCATGAGGGATGGGCTCATTGTGGAACTTTGACTTTCACAAGCTGATTTCAGACTCCACTCCTTGCAGATCTTCTGATGCTTCTGTGTTCTCTGGTGTACTTGAAGATTTGATGAAACTGCAAACGCCATCCCGCATAGAATGCACCTGAAGGGTTTCTCTCCTGTGTGTGTTCTCTGGTGTACTTTAAGATTTGATAACTGTGCAAATGCCTTCCCACACACACTGCACTTGAAGGGTTTCTCTCCCATGTGTGTTCTCTGGTGTCTTTTAAGAGCAGATGACCGTGAAAATGCCTTCCCACACACACTGCACTGGAAGGGTTTCTCTCCCGTGTGTGTTCTCTGGTGTCTTTTAAGAGCAGATGACCGTGAAAATGCCTTCCCACACACACTGCACTTGAAGGGTTTCTCTCCCGTGTGTGTTCTCTGGTGTCTTTTAAGAGCAGATGACCGTGAAAATGCCTTCCCACACACAGTGCACTTGAAGGGTTTCTCTCCTGTGTGTGTTCTCTGGTGGGTCTCAAGAACTGATGGCCATGCAAATGCCTTGTCACACACGGTGCACTTGAAGGGTTTCTCTCCTGTGTGAGTTCTCTGGTGCTGTGTCAAATTTCCAGTCCGATCCGTGCTGTATGCACGCTGGTCGCATTGTTGACTTGTCATACCGAGCTGCGCTGAGTGCATTTGCTCCATCAGACCAATTCTGCGGAGGAAGCGTCAGCTGCAGACAGAAAATAATATCCACACCATCTACACATCAGTATCGAGGCACAGAGGAATGCATATATAGTCACATGTGACTTACACGTCTATATTCATATGTTCATGATGTAGTAAAAACGTTTCCCAAATTCATCACACGGGCTGTTATGGCACACAATGAGAGGGCAAATGGTTATAAACATGCCTGGAAGCCCTCGTATCTTCAAAATGAATGTTCACCAAAAACTCCGAGCACACAATTTCAGCTGTCTGGCTACAAAAGGAATATTTATGAGAGCTGAATTCAGCTGACATAGCAAAGGGTGTTGAAAACAATATTATTTGTGTTAGGCAGAAATGCATAAATTAACATTCAATCGCAACTTAGAGGTGTGAATCGAGGCTCAGATGTCTTTAAATGCTGGGATGAACAATTCCGACTTCAGCTGAATGTGCGTGCTGTGTTCACCTCCTGTTTCCATTCTTATAAAGAGTTCCAGAGGAAAACAAATGTAAGCTACTGTTATGATATAACATCCATATTCAACAGAGTTAATAGACGTTACTGCAAACACAAACTGTACACTGTCACTGGGTAAACAGGCGGTGGCGTGTCTAGAATCACGCTTGGCCACCTTCATCTGCTTGGCATGAATGCTTCCTCACTCCACCAAGTAATTAATCGAGGATCAACGAACATAGCCGAGGCTAACTGGAGTTTGCGTGTCTCTCTCCGTAGTGATATGTTAACTACCTCACCTGGTATACAGGAAGTCGTGGGTTCGATCCCGACCCTGACGCCTGCTGTATATTTGGAGTTTGAGGGTCCCTCCGTTTAGCGTCTTTGGTAAAGTTACGAAGATAGAAAATAACAATAACAGATAATACAATTACATTAAATAAAGACCACTTGTGTTGCAATCAAAACGTGAGTTTTTTTGCTTTATTTACAATTTATTTGTATTTATTTTAATTCCATTTTCTATCTACGTGACTTTACCGAAAGAACCAAGAATATTAATTCCTGCAGTCACCAAAGTTTTAAGTCAAAACATTCACACACGTTGACAAAGCCTCACCTTGTGTTGTTGTGGGCAGGTCGCTTCTGATAACAAGAGCGGTATAGCAGCTCAAGCGGGCTTGGCCTGGTAACAAAAGAAAATAAAAACTGCGTGAATATTGACAATAAAACAAAGTTACAAAGTGGCGAGCCGGGTGAAGACAAATCAAACTTAAGTGAGATAATTAAAGTGAATGCAATCAGGCGAGGGCAGGAGGCAAGGCCCCGCGTGGCTAGGCCCCGCGTTGTAAAGTTCCAACCTGGACATCGATTCCCATGCTCGCTGCTACTCAACTGACATCCCTACGAGAGAGAGGCTCTACCTTGGTAAACAACAACAACCACCACCACCACAACGACCACCACCACAACGATGAGAATTTCTCACCTCGGATTTCAGTGCAAGCGTGCACACGGCAGCTTCCTGTTACCTCGCGACAGCAGGAAGTAGTATGACGTCACTTGCCTCCCACGAGCGGCTCTGTAACTGAATAAATTATGTTAATGAGGCCTGCCCATATGTCGAGGGATGGGGGCGTGGGCACTGAACCCATCGCAATAAACTCGCGACGGCTTTAACGAACACATTATGTTAATGAGCCGCCAGTCAGTGGGCGTAGCTTTGCCCAAATAAGGATTGCCACTGGAACGATATTGGCAGCGACCCGAGCGGAGGTGACGTCACGCTCAAGAGCGCGGTGGACGGGGGAGGGGTGAATACCTTGGTGACATGACGTCACTAGCGATGTACACCTCCCCCTGACGTTTCACGCCGATGAGGTAATGCAGAGTGGTGACGTCACAGAGTTGGAGTTTAAGTTGATTTAGATTCATTTTCCATTGCTCCCTCCCTTGGGTGTGTGAGCTCAGCAACAACGTGGACATTGTTGTGTGTGCACTGTGTGTGTGTGTACACTCTGTGTGTGTACACTATGTGTATACACCGTGTCACTGTATGTCACTGTGTGTGTGTCACTGTGTGTGTACACTGTGTGTATGTACACTATGTGTATACACTGTGTGTGTCACTGTGTGTCACTGTGTGTGTACACTGTGTGTACCCTGTGTGTGTACACTAGGTGTATACACTGTATGTACACCGTGTGTACACTGTGTGTGTGTACAGTGTATACCCTGTGTGTGTGTGTGTACACTGTGTGTGTACACTGTGTGTATACACTGTGTGTACACTGTGTGTGTACATTGTGTGTACATTGTGTGTGTGTACACTGTGTATACCCTGTGTGTGTGTACACTGTGTGTGTGTACACTATGTGTATACACTGTGTGTACACTGTGTGTGTACATTGTGTACATTGTGTGTGTGTACACTGTGTGTGTGTACACTGTGTGTGTACATTGTGTGTACACTGTGCGTGTACACTGTGTGTGTCACTGTGTGTCGCTGTGTGTGTCACTGTGTCACTGTGTGTGTCGCTGTGTGTGTCTGTGTGTCACTGTGCCTGGCACAAGCGTCGTGGTGACGTCACCGCCACTTAGTGGCGAATGGCGGTTGTTCTTGTGTCACTGTGTACACTGTGTGTGTCACTGTGTGTGTACACTGTGTGTGTGTACACTGTGTCACTGTGTGTGTCACTGTGTGTATGTACACTGTGTGTGTACACTGTGTGTATGTAGTGTGTATGTACACTATGTGTATACAGTGTGTGTGTACACTGTGTACACTGTGTGTGTACACTGTGTTTGTACAGTGTGTGTACATTGTGTGTACAGTGTACACTGTGTGTGTGTACACTGTGTGTGTACACTGTGTGTACACTGTGTGTGTGTACACTGTGTGTGTGTACACACTGTGTGTACACTGTGTGTGTGTACAGTGTGTGTGTGTACACTGTGTGTGTACACTGTTTGTGTCCGCATTGAACCGAACCCCCGGCAAGGCCATCTACTTAATGACGAGAGAAAATTCACACGAAATGTCCTTTTCAATTAAGTCTTCCAGATGTAAATTGATACAAGCTTTTAATGAAGAAATAAAATCATCTAATTCAAAACACAACACAAGTCAAAGATGTTTCATTTTAAAACTTCAAAAGGGAGCATGGGGTACTTGTGTGAATGCGTCCTTCGTGTGCAAATGTTGTGACTTTCCTGGCCTGAAGGCCGTCAATGTGTTGGACCATTATTGGTACACAGCGTCTCAACAACAGCAGTGGGGTTTGCTTCAACCGATGGTTACGAACATCCAGACGTCAATCAGCAAGGTGCACTTCTAGTCCCAGTTAGACAAAATCTACGTCAACATGTAAGACAAAACTACAAGTCGTGTTGTAGAGAATGTATCTCTTCTACGTGTAACTTCAAGGTGGTATGCCTTGTAACTGATGAATGATCCGAGCGTGTTCCCTATTTCAAAGACAATGAGTTGCTCCAGATGCTTCCTGAAACACAAAAATACCGTTTGACCTGTATCACAAGAACAACGGGTCCCACCTGAGTTCTCTGTACAGGTTACTTTCAAACACACACACACTTTGTCCTAACATCACTTATTCAATGTTTGACCCATATAGATCAAATGTTACAAGTATGCACAAAACCAGACAAGTATACATTCTCAATTATTGACAGGCATATTAACAAAATTGGATTACTGCAGTGAAATATCCTGCATCACGTTACATCGTATTAACAAGAAGCTTTTAAAAAAAGTGGCACAGTCTGCTTCACAGTGTATGTAAAACATACTATTGAGTAGGTCATTGCATGCTGGCGTCTGAGTGAAAATGTAGCAAATTCTAAACATTACCTACAAACTACACAACTGAGATGACACATCAATCATCGCCCCCTACTGACAGGCTCTTTTTTTCGATTTAAAGCTTTCGTGACTGCAAGGATTAATCTTCTTTGGTTCTTTCGGTAAAGTCACGTAGAATCTTAGCAGCGTTGATTGTAGCTCTGTCGTCCCGACTGGTTTGTTCCTTTCACCTGAAGAAGGTCACTTGTGTTGTGGCCGAAACGTCGTGAGAATTTTATTGTTTTATTTTATTATTTTATTCTCATTCTACGTGACTTTACCGAAAGAACCAAAGAAGATGACAGGCTCTTGTCCAGGCTCTTACCATACAGGGGCAGTAGCAGCTGCCCCTGTGTGGTACAAGGGACACCACCTTGTACCACACAGGGGCAGCTGCTACTTGGGGATGCTCTTCGAATGTTTCAGACGAGGTACGACACAAAACTCTGAGTTGCTGATGCGATTAAGCAAGCACCGTGTAAATGCAATTATTATTATAACATAGTGAATGCTTGGGGGCTTATTGTCTTTCGCTTCTGGTTAAAGATCTACCCAACCCACAGGTCCACAAAGATTGGCCGCCCTTACTCTGCAGGTTGCACCTAGGAACTGAGTGTCCAACTTCACGTTCTTGTCATTAAAGGCCTGTGACAAAGGTGCTTCTATTGGAGCGACATCGTCTCTGGCTTACACATCTACCGGGTCTCCGCTTGACTTTGTATTGTCTAGGAGCAAGTCCACCCACACCTCCACTTCCACAAACTGCTGGGAGTTGCCTCACTCTGACTCACAGTCAGAATTCTCCTCCTGCTTCATGATGTGAAGGTCCCATTTTGGAGTTGAATCTTCATCTTCAGATTTTACCTTCACTTCTTCGCTCATCACTTCTTCACATTTCACCATCACCTCTTCATATTTCACCTTGATACCTTTAAAAGTGTCCAAGCTGGGATTTTCGTCCGGTTCTTGTTTCATGAGGGATGGGCTCATTGCAGCACTTTGACTTTCACAAGCTGATTTCAGACTCCGACTCCGCTCCTTGTGGATCTTCCGATGCTTTTGTGTTCTCTGGTGTCTTCGAAGAGTTGATGAATCTGCAAACGGCTTCCCGCACAGAGTACACTTGAAGGGTTTCTCTCCTGTGTGTGTTCTCTGGTGTTTTACAAGATCAGATGACTGTGCAAACGCCTTCACGCACACACTGCACTTGAAGGGTTTCTCTCCCGTGTGTGTTCTCTGGTGTATTACAAGATTACATGAATCTGAAAATGTCTTCCCACACACACTGCACTTGAAGGGTTTCTCTCACGTGTGTGTTCTCTGGTGTTTTTTAAGAGATGACCGTGAAAATGCCTTCCCACAAACACTGCACTGGAAGGGTTTCTCTCCCGTGTGTTCTCTGGTGTAATACGAGATGATATGACTGTGTAAACGCCATCCCGCAGATGGTGCACCTGAAGGGTTTCTCTCCCGTGTGTGTTCTCTGGTGTTTTTTAAGAGCAGATGAATCTGAAAATGTCTTCCCACACACACTGCACCTGAAGGGTTTCTCTCCTGTGTGTGTTCTCTGGTGTGATTTAAGAGCAGATGAATGTGCAAATGCCTTCACGCACACACTGCACTTGAAGGGTTTCTCTCCCGTGTGTGTTCTATGGTGTACTATAAGATGTGGCGACTGTGTAAACGCCATCCCGCAGATCGTGCACCTGAAGGGTTTCTCTCCCGTGTGTGTTCTCTGGTGTGATTTAAGAGCAGATGAATGTGCAAATGCCTTCACGCACACACTGCACTTGAAGGGTTTCTCTCCCGTGTGTGTTCTATGGTGTACTATAAGATGTGGTGACTGTGCAAACGCCATCCCGCACAGAGTACACTTGAAGGGTTTCTCTCCCGTGTGTGTTCTCTGGTGTTTTACAAGATTACATGACTGTGTAAACGCCATCCCGCACATCGTGCACATGAAGGGTTTCTCTCCCGTGTGTGTTCTCTGGTGTTTTACAAGATCAGATGACTGTGCAAATGCCTTCCCGCACACACTGCACTTGAAGGGTTTCTCTCCCGTGTGTGTTCTCTGGTGTGTTTTAAGAGCAAATGAATCTGAAAATGCCTTCCCACAAACACTGCACTTGAAGGGGTTCTCTTCCGTGTGTGTTCTCTGGTGTTTTTTAAGAGCAGATGACCATAAAAATGCCTTCCCACAAACACTGCACCTTAAGGGTTTCTCTCCCGTGTGTGTTCTCTGGTGTGTTTTAAGAGCAAATGAATCTGAAAATGCCTTCCCACAAACACTGCACTTGAAGGGGTTCTCTTCCGTGTGTGTTCTCTGGTGTTTTTTAAGAGCAGATGGCCATAAAAATGCCTTCCCACAAACACTGCACCTGAAGGGTTTCTCTCCTGTGTGTGTTCTCTGGTGGTTCTGAAAAACTGATGGCCATGCAAATGCCTTGTTACACACAGTACATTTGAAGGGTTTCTCTCCTGTGTGACTTCTCTGGTGCTGTGTCAAATTTCCAGTCCGGTCCGTGCTGTATGCACGCTGGTCGCATTGTTGACTTGTCGTACCGAGCTGCGCTGAGTGCCTTTGCTCCATCAGACCAATTCTGCAGAGGAAGCGTCAGCTGCAGACAGAAAAAAAGAATATCCACACCATCTACACGTCAGGCACAGAGGAATGCACACGTGACTTACACGTCTATACTTATTAATATATTCATGATGTAGTGAAAAGTTTCTCAAATTCATCCGATTTGATGAATGTGCAAACACCTTCCCACACAGAGTGCACCTGAAGGGTTTCTCTCCACGGGCTGTTATGGCACACAATGAGAGGGCAAATGTCATTAATATGCCTGGAAGCCTTCATATCTTCCAGATGAATGTTAACTCAAAACTCTAAGCACACAATTTCGGCTGTCTGACTACAAAAGGAATATTTATGAAAACTAAATTCAGCTGACATAGCAAAGGGTGTTGAAAACAATACTATTTGTGTTTTGCATAAATGCATGAATTACTGTTCAATCGCAACTTAGAGGTGTGAATCCAGGCTAAGATGTCCTTGAATGCTGGGATGAACAGATCCGACTTCAGCTGAATGTGTGTGCTGTGTTCACCTCCTGTTTCCATTCTTATTAAGAGTTCCAGAGGAAAACAAAAATAAACTATTGTTTTGATATAACCTCCGTGTGCAATAGAGTTAACAGACTTTACTGCAAACACAAACTTGACACTGTCACACACTGCCATGAGTAAACAGGTGGTGGTGTGACCAGAACCATGCCTGGCCACCTTCATCTGCTCAGCATTAATTCTTCCTCACTCAACCAAGTAATGAATCGAGGATCAATCAACACAGCCGAGGCTATCCGTGTCTCTGTCTCTCTCCCCGTGGTGAAGGTGTTCCCCTCCACACATTCAGAGTCAACAGCGGCACGCGCTTAGCGTCTTTGACCGATAGACATTGACGCACGTATTGTTGGTTCTTTCAGTAAAGTCACGTAGATAGAAAATAAAAATAACAGATTAAATTTAATAAGATAAAGACCACTTGTGTTGCGATCGAAACGTCGTGGTTTTTTTGCTTTATTTTCCATTTTTTATTTTTCATTTAATTTATAATCTGTTATTTTATTTTCTATCTACGTGACTTTACCGAAAGAACCAAGAATATTAATTCCTGCAGTCACCAAAGTTTTAAGTCAAAACATTCACACACGTTGACAAAGCCTCACCTTGTGTTGTTGTGGGCAGGTCGCTTCTGATAACAAGAGCGGTATAGCAGCTCAAGCGGGCTTGGCCTGGTAACAAAAGAAAATAAAAACTGCGTGAATATTGACAATAAAACAAAGTTACAAAGTGGCGAGCCGGGTGAAGACAAATTAAACTTAAGCGAGATTATTAAAGTGAATGCAATCAGGTGAGGGCAGGAGGCAAGGTCCCGCGTGGCTAGGCCCTGCGTTGTAAAGTTCCAACCTGGACGTCGATTCCCATGCTCGCTGCTACTCAACTGACATCCCTACGAGAGAGAGGCTCTACCTTGGTAAACAACAACAACCACCACCACCACCACCATGAGAATTTCTCACCTCGGATTTCAGTGCAAGCACGGATCGGCAGCCTCCTGTTACCTCGCGACGTCACGCGGGGTAAGCAGGTAACATGACATCACTTCCGGGGTAAGAGACACGCCCCTCCCATAATGAGCGGCTCTGTAACTGAATAAATTATGTTAATGAGCCCGGCCCATATGTCGAGGGATGGGGCGTAGCTGCTGAACCCGACGGCTTCAACAAACAAATTATGTTAATGAAACGCAGTCACTGGGCGTAGCTTTGCCCAAATAAGGATCGGCACTGGATTGATATAGGCAGTGACCCAAGCGGAGGTGACGTCACGCTCAAGAGCGCTGTGGACGAGGTTGGGGGGGGAGTGTGAATACCTTGGTGACATGACGTCACTAGCGAGGTACACCTCCCACTGGCACTTCATGCCGACGAGGTCATGCTGAGTGGTGACGTCACAGAGCGGAGATGGAGTTTAAGTTGATTTAGATTCATTTTCCATTGCCCCCTCCCTTGGGTGCGTGAACTCAGCAACAACGTGGACATTATTGTGTGTACAGTGTGTGTGTGTACACACACACAGTGTGTGTGTGCGGCGTGTAGTGGAGGGTAAAGGCGGTGCATTGCCCAGACATCTCAGTCAGTCGACCCATGGCATCTTCTCATCAATTAATTTTTTTAAATGTATTATTTTTATTTGTTATTTGTATTACATTTTTTCATTTTTTTATATTTTATTTTGTTTATTTTTTGTTTTCTATCTCCAGTAATGATGTTTACACACCGCACCGGGTACTCACTTGAGGCTGAGTGGACCTAGGGGAGGCCCAGAACCGGTTCAAATAATCGTCACTGGGTGTTGGCTGTCGTTATGTTCGTAGAGCAGCGTACTAACCGCTGGACTACCGCCGAACACGTTACACACACGCACAGTACACACACACACTACACACACACGCAGTACACACACACGGTGCACACACACGCACAGTACACACACACACACAGTACACACACACACACACAGTACACACACACACAGTACACACACACGGTGCACACACACGCACAGTACACACACACACGCACAGTACACACGCACGGCACGCACACACACACGCACGGTACACACACACGTACAGTACACACACACACAGTACACACACACACGCACAGACTCACAGTACACACACACGCACGGTACACACACACACGCACGGTACACAGACACACAGTATACACACACGGTGCACACACACGCACGACACACACGCACAGTACACACACACGCACAGTACACACGCATGGCACGCACACACACACGCACAGAACACACACGCACGGAACACACACACACAGTACACACACATGCACAGTACACACACACGCACAGTACACACACACACGCACAGACTCACAGTACACACACACGCACAGTACACACACACGCACGGTACACACGTATGCACGGTACACACACAAGGTACACACACACACGGTCCACACACACACGCCCGGTACACACACACACGGTACACACACACGCACAGTACACACACACGCAAAGTACACACACACGGTACACACACACACACAACACACGCACAGTACACACACACGCACAGTACACACACACGGTACACACACGCACAGTACACACACACGCACAGTACACACACAGGGTACACACACACGCACAGTACACACGCACAGTACACACACACGCATAGTACACACACACGCACAGTACACACACACACAGTACACACATACGGTACACACACACGCACGGTACACACACACACACACGATACACACACACACAGTACACACACACACACACGGTACACACACACACGCACAGTACACACACACGCACAGTACACACACACGGTACACACACGACACACGCACAGTACACACGCATGCACAGTACACACACACAGTACACACACACGCGCACAGTACACACACCCACAGTACACACACACGGTACACACACACAGTACACACACACTACACACACGTACGCACGGCACGCCCACACTCCTTCAGTCACGTGACTAAGGTTGACGCGCCGCCCCGTCTCCCGAGGTGACCTCTTGGCTCTCTCGTCTCTCCTCGACACGTAGATTTATTTCTTACTCTTACCTAGAAACGTCATTGTCTGTCTGTCTCTGTGGACGCAACTTGCGAGGAATTGTACTCACACACTGTGGGGTTTACGTTTCAAATAAAGTGCCCAGATACCACGCGATAAGCCCCGTGGTGAGCCAGTGCTATTCGTAGTTACAATCCGTCAACATGAAAGTAGTTAAATTAACAATTTATTACTAATCTCCATATATACCAAAGGCAAAGTTGTGAATGTGTGCGTCTGTTCAAAATGTTTAGCGTACTTCCCGACACGCACCAAGCTTGAAATTTGCCATGTGGGTAATTTCCAGACTGTACACCGTGCAAACATTATAAAAATAGACTTTTGTATATTTTTTGGGGGGGGGCGCGCAATAATGTATAAGCATGAAAACACCACGATACATAGGACTTACTTTGATTAGAATCTTGGAATTGATTGTGTACATGTTGAAATTGTTAAATTAGCATTTTGAGCACACTGCTGTTTTAATAAATGTTCATGATTCTGAGAATATAAGTGTAATTCTGAGCATCATAATGACCATATTGGAATTGTCATCATGAATGGGGGTACAATGATTTTTTATAACAATAGGAATGCAGTTTTGAGCATGACTATTCATATTTCAGACTCATTCATGACAATAGATTCACGATTAAATTGCGATTTTGTTTTGCTCATCAATCAGGATACTGTTAATGATGCGCATGCCCATAAATTTTTGAAATGACTAGAAATGCAAGTTGTGTACACTCTCCAACCCCATTCCTCTACCTACCCATTCCCTTGACGGGCTCCGTGTCCACTTAAACCCATGACGATGATGATTCCACCTCTCCCTGTAACAATCAAAGCACCTCCAACTTCTGAATGCAAAGGTGCTGGTTGGTGCAACGCCAAAACACATCGTCAACGCCGCTCCCAAGCCCGCCCTACGTCAGTTACATCGTTAGGATCAACAAAATAAAAAGTTCCACAGAGGAAACTAAAACGACATTACGCAATCCCCAAAGTCGCACGCGGTCGGCTACACGACTCGGAGAACAACGTCAGACTTCAAGACTTGCATCGCCATCATCATCATCATCATTCTTCCTCTCCACAAGTCATCGCACGTCAATATTCAACAAGCTGCACACACGTGCAAGTCACCTCTCGACCCGCCACCTGCACAGTTAACGCGATCAGACCCGGGGGTCAAATTAAAATTGTGTCGTCTTTGGTGACGTATTGCAATCGGTGTAATTTTAATGATGTACGTACAGCAACTGCTGTACGTACATCATAACAATAGGAATGCAGTACAGCAACTGCTGTACGTACATCGAATTATATCATTGACAACGGGGTCCGCTTTTGCGACATCTGCGTGCGGTCTTTTAATTATATAGATACGTAGTCAGTTCATTAGTATGGGGTTCCTCTATAAGAAATTGTAAAATGTATTACTTAATAATACGCTTCCAGGCCGCACTTAGCTTGTAGCAGTCAGAGCAGTTAAAATGACTGCACATGTGTAGGTATGAAATAAAATACATTTAATTTAAATAAAATACATTTTATTTATTAAAACATTTCATTTAATTTAACGTAGGTATAAAATAAATGCAAATTAAATAAAATAAATTTAATTAAATGACAAAAAAAATTCATTTATTAAAAAATTAATGTAACGTAGGTATAAAATAAAATTAATTAAAATAAAGTAATGTAATATATTTTAAAAATTAAATTAAACGTAGGTATTAAATAAAATAAATGTAAAGTCACGTAGAATGAGAATAAAATAATAAATTGATAAAATAAAATAACACAATAATATTCTCACGACGTTTCGGCCACAACACAAGCGGCCTTCATCAGGTGAAGGGAGCGAGACTGTCTGGTAGGACAGCGCTGGAGTGAGAGAGCCACGTTCAGATCACGGCTTTTAAGCTGTGTGAGAGGAACAAAGAGCCTTGACGAAGGAATTAGCATAAAATTTAGCATTGAAAAGGCTGAATGATTAGCTTGTGACTGGTCACAGAAATAGCTATGTTAAAAGTTAAAGCATACACATCCGCAGAGGCACCCATTGTTAAAAGGAATTAGCATAGAATTTAGCATTGAAATAGCTAAATTAAGGCATTCGCTTGTAACTGCTACAGAAATAGTTACGTTGAAGTCAGAGCATACACATTCACCGAGGCACTTAGTACAAATCAAAACAGGAGAATTTAGCATTGAAATAACTAGGCGAATTTAGCATTGAAATAAATGGGTGATTTGCTAGTGACTGGTCACAGAAATGACTACAAATCTGAGCTATTCACAGTACTATATAGTGAACCAATAAAAACTAAAATATAAATTACCTTCATGTTATCAATAAACTCTATATTCTCCAATCAGCTAAGCTACCAACCATAAGTCGTTACATATCACAATGCTATATGGCGAAAAAATGGGTGGATTCTTACCCTCAAATTTCCGTACCACGGATAGCTACGGGCCCCATTCAGACGGACGAGTTCGTCCATGGTCGGAACAGAGGAGGGGGAGAGAGACAGCTGCGAAGCCCTAGTATACTCCATGTTGTAAACCATACCATTAACCGTGGTGTGAGAGGTATTAAGAGGCAATGCTGGTGAAAGAGCTGCGGTCTGAAGGTCATCGTAAAACTACAATTAATTAAGAACAGAAATGATTTAACACATCTTTCCAGTGGTTACTGAGCCTGAATCCATCTTCTCGGTTGAAATTGTCTCTGTGCTTGTATATGTGAATGGCCTCATGAACGAATCTCTCATGGTAGCCAGTTGGTTTGCAAAGAACCTCCGTCTTGGAGAAGTCAATGTCATGTGAGCCCACTGAATTGTAACAGTGATCTGCCACGGCAGAGGAGTTCGTCTTACCGTGTTTCAAGTCTGCTTTATGTTCGCGGATGCGATCCGAGATATGTCTTTTGGTTTCTCCAATGTAGCTACTACCACAGAGGCACTTTAGTTTGTAAACGCCCGGGTACTGTATGTCTGGAAGAGCATCTTTTACAGATGGAACTAAATCACGGATTTTGTGTACTGTGTTGAATCGGACCTGGATCTTGTGTTTATTCAGGATTTTGGAGATCTTTTTAGTGACCCCTGCAATGTAGGGTAAGGTGATGGTTTTGAGTGGCTCCACAAGAGGATCCTTCTTCATGACTGGAGTGATGGCTTTGCGGATTGTGTAGTCGGAGTAGCCATTAGCCCTGAGAGCCTGGTGTACGTGTTTGAGTTCACTGGTAATGTGTTCCTGGTCGGAAATGCATTGGGCTCTATGGTATAGACTCTATACCATAGAGCCCAATGCATTTCCGACTCTATACCATAGAGCCCAATGCATTTCCGACCAGGAACACATTACCAGTGAACTCAAACACGTACACCAGGCTCTCAGGGCTAATGGCTACTCCGACTACACAATCCGCAAAGCCATCACTCCAGTCATGAAGAAGGATCCTCTTGTGGAGCCACTCAAAACCATCACCTTACCCTACATTGCAGGGGTCACTAAAAAGATCTCCAAAATCCTGAATAAACACAAGATCCAGGTCCGATTCAACACAGTACACAAAATCCGTGATTTAGTTCCATCTGTAAAAGATGCTCTTCCAGACATACAGTACCCGGGCGTTTACAAACTAAAGTGCCTCTGTGGTAGTAGCTACATTGGAGAAACCAAAAGACATATCTCGGATCGCATCCGCGAACATAAAGCAGACTTGAAACACGGTAAGACGAACTCCTCTGCCGTGGCAGATCACTGTTACAATTCAGTGGGCTCACATGACATTGACTTCTCCAAGACGGAGGTTCTTTGCAAACCAACTGGCTACCATGAGAGATTCGTTCATGAGGCCATTCACATATACAAGCACAGAGACAATTTCAACCGAGAAGATGGATTCAGGCTCAGTAACCACTGGAAAGATGTGTTAAATCATTTCTGTTCTTAATTAATTGTAGTTTTACGATGACCTTCAGACCGCAGCTCTTTCGCCAGCATTGCCTCTTAATACCTCTCACACCACGGTTAATGGTATGGTTTACAACATGGAGTATACTAGGGCTTCGCAGCTGTCTCTCTCCCCCTCCTCTGTTCCGACCATGGACGAACTCGTCCGTCTGAATGGGGCCCGTAGCTATCCGTGGTACGGAAATTTGAGGGTAAGAATCCACCCATTTTTTCGCCATATAGCATTGTGATATATAACGACTTATGGTTGGTAGCTTAGCTGATTGGAGAATATAGAGTTTATTGATAACATGAAGGTAATTTATATTTTAGTTTTTATTGGTTCACTATATAGTACTGTGAATAGCTCAGATTTGTAGTCATTTCTGTGACCAGTCACTAGCAAATCACCCATTTATTTCAATGCTAAATTCGCCTAGTTATTTCAATGCTAAATTCTCCTGTTTTGATTTGTACTAAGTGCCTCGGTGAATGTGTATGCTCTGACTTCAACGTAACTATTTCTGTAGCAGTTACAAGCGAATGCCTTAATTTAGCTATTTCAATGCTAAATTCTATGCTAATTCCTTTTAACAATGGGTGCCTCTGCGGATGTGTATGCTTTAACTTTTAACATAGCTATTTCTGTGACCAGTCACAAGCTAATCATTCAGCCTTTTCAATGCTAAATTTTATGCTAATTCCTTCGTCAAGGCTCTTTGTTCCTCTCACACAGCTTAAAAGCCGTGATCTGAACGTGGCTCTCTCACTCCAGCGCTGTCCTACCAGACAGTCTCGCTCCCTTCACCTGATGAAGGCCGCTTGTGTTGTGGCCGAAACGTCGTGAGAATATTATTGTGTTGTTTTATTTTATCAATTTATTATTTTATTCTCATTCTACGTGACTTTACCGAAAGAACCAAAGAAGATGAATCATTGCAGTCACGAAAGCTTTAAATCGAAATAAAATAAATGTAATTTAAATAAAATATATTTAATTTATTAAAAATTTCAATTTAATTTTACGTAGGTATGAAATAAAATAAATTGAAATGAAATTGAATTTATTACAAAATTAAATTGAATTTAACGTAGGTATAACATAAAATTAATTTAATTTAAATTATAAAAAATATTCATTTATAAAAAAAATACGTAGGTATAAAATAAGTTTCAATTAACTTAATTAAAATTTTAAATTAAATTTAACGTAGGTATAAAATAAAAATTAATTCAATTAAATAATAAATAAATTCTTTTTTCTACCTCCGTGACTTTACCGAAAGAAACAAACAGTGTGGACCCACGTGACATCAAGGCTGTCCTAGTCTAGGCAAGGCCTCAGGGTGTACTGGGCCTTTCACAACAACAGCAGCAGCAGCAACAACAACGGTTCTCTTGAGAAAATGCTTTAAAAAAGTCAACGTAGCTTACCTTGACACTCGTGAACTTTAATGATTAAAATAATTAAAACAAAACTAAACACTCACACGCACATGGGCGCGCGGCGTTCAGCGTGTAGGGCATTAAAAATGGTAGCGTCCTCCCGCGATCTGATTGGTCGCCGCGTGCCAAAGTGGGGAGGGGGGTAGGGCCAGCGATCCGATTGGTCGAGAGGCAAACCTGGGAGCGTCTCCGGCGATGGTGCGCAGCGATTGGTCAACGGTTGTCCTATGCTAATTTTGGTATGCTAATTAATTTTAATCTGTATGCTAATGTAGTTTATTTATCCATACTAATTAAGTTTAATGTTTATCCTAAGTTAGTTAAAAATGTATGCTCGTTTAGTTAACCTTCTATGATAGTATCGTTATATTTTTTTATGCTATGATAACAGCAGTGCATATTGCTGTGGTGGTACCTGCTATGATTACAGCAGTACATACTGACTAGTGGTACCTGACACCTCTCCTTCTTTCCACAGAGCTACAAGACAATCAGAGTCTAGTCATCCTACACATCGTCAGCAAGATGGATGAGGTGAGCTACGTCTGGCTGTGTGTGGCGCCGAGCGTGAAGATTTTCTTCTCTTCTGCAGCGTGCGTCCACGTCAACTTTCACCATCAAGCGTGCCCAGACTCCTCCACGGCTCCGCTGTCTCTCCTGCCCTCGTCCTCCTGCTTCCGCTCCGTCCGATCGCCCCCCTCTCCTCCCGCCCCTTGCCGTCTCTCTTCACACGTGCACTCCGACCTCCCTCGCCTTCCACGTCAGGAGGTACGCCCGAGATCATTCGTCCTGCCCGCACCAACAGCTCACCCATCGTCTGACCGCGTCTCCGTTCAGGCAGGTAAGGGCACCATCACGGCGTAGCGGTTAGCGGCGCTGCGCCATTCTCGCTCACGGCCAATGCCAGCGACAATTAGGGGCCGTTCGTGAATGACGTCACACACCTAGAGGGGGGGGGTTGAGAAATGTGACGTCACATCAAATTGCGCAACTTTAAATAAATATAAACACGTTCTACTTAATTAATTAGACTTTGTAATGTTTTCTACCTACAACATCAGAGTGCAGCGCCACATTAACTACGCACTACAATGACAATAGTTTAAAGGGATTTGAAGCATGTTTTATTTTTTTTGGGGGGGGGCAGAGCTTTGTGATGTCATATTTGAGGGGGAGGGGTCTGACTTTTCGTGACGTCGTATGACGATGGGGGAGGGGTCAAAAATCCTCTAAAATCGCGTGACGTCATTTAAGGTCGGCCCCTTACCTGAAGCAGTCCCGAGCGTCACTTAGGTGGACTCAGCCATAATTAAGGAGGTGGTAAGGTGGGTGGGGGTGCTAACATCAGAATTTGAGAGCGGCCAGCCATGGTTCTGTCCACACCAGCCCCTGGTGTTGTTCCATCGCGACCCTCACCGGTGCTCGCTAACAGCGCACGCCCAGTGGGAGTCGATGAGTCCGTGGGTTTCTGTGCGAGTCCGTGGGTCCACGTGTGGGTCTGTGGATGTGTCAGTCTACATTGGGGAGCCTTGGTCTTTGCAGTTTGGGGACTAGTGCAGCACTAGTGTGTAGTAGTGTATAGTGTAGTGTATAGTAGTGTAGTGTATAGTAGTGTAGTGTATAGTGTGTAGTGTATAGTAGTGTAGTGTATAGTTGCAGTGTATAGTGTGGTGTATAGTGTAGTGTATAGTAGTGTAGTATATAGTGTAGTGTATAGTAGTGTATAGTGTAGTGTATAGTTTAGCATACTAGTTATCACGTGACTAGTGTAGTTAGCCAGGTGGTGACCACACCCGTGTTTGCATCTCCACTCGTCCGTGTTTGCAAGTAAGCGCTCGTGTGTGTATGTGCACCCGCGTGTTTGTTCGTGTCTGTATGTACGCACACTGTTGCACATGGTTCGCTCGTGTGGGTGTGTAGTGGAACGCACTGCTCATGAAAACGTTGCCTCGTTACGCGGTAAATGATGCGGCACAACAGGAGGGCACTACAGGGATGAGGCTCTCCACTCTTGGTGCTGTGAACTAAAACAGCGCCAGGGTGGAGAATCCTGTCCTTACAGCTCGTAGCTGTGACGGAGCGAGAGTGATCAGCGGACAGCCACCATAGTTGCCAGGTAAGGGGAGACTTCACCCGGAACTCGCCTCCACACGTGTTCCCCGTGAACATTGTCGCAATAAACGTACGATCAGGAATCTTTAAAATATCAGATCTTTGTCGTTCCGCAAGAATATTAACGCTCAAACTCGTATCGAACTCTTCGTGAATTCACTTAGTCAAACAGTTCAGGTACTCGGCAAAGCATTTCACCACCCGGTATGCAACAGTTAAACAATCTACTCCAAATCAACACCGAAATGTCAAATTATCATCCACCATTGACTTCCACATCGATGGAAGCCATTTGCCATGACGTCCAAGCCATTAAACACCGGAACAACGAACGTGCCATTCAAATAAATCTTGAAACCCATTATCTGAAGTACTTTGTATTAAACAATAACTAAATAATAGAAACACGTTTACAATATTGAGCGAAGTTATAGTCACGGACTTTTTCCAACTTTAGCTCAACAGGACCACAAAAGCTCAGATGTGGTTCATAATAAATGGATCAATCTGATTGAAATCATCAACTGGCCAAACACTTTTCGATTTCAACATCACCTTATAAAAGAATAACATTTTAAATATAAGCGCACAACTTTATCTGTGATGAGCGCTGCACCTTTCCGTTGTTTTCATGCAGGGGGCGCTGCAAACCTACGAACCCCCTGCATGGACGACGGAGGCGCAGGGACAGACGTTCGATTACGTTGGAATCGATCTGCAGACGGCGGTCTTCTTGCACGGCCAGCTCCGTGTCGCCTTATCTCGATCCCGCAATCCCAAACAGGTGAAAGTTCGCATCGAACCGAACCCCCGGCAAGGCCATCTACTTAATGACGAGAGAAAATTCACACGAAATGTCCTTTTCAATGAAGTCTTCCACATGTAAATTGATACAAGCTTTTAATGAAGAAATAAAATCATCTAATTCAAAACATAACACAATTCGAAGATGTTTCATTTTAAAACTTCAAAACGGAGCATGGGGTACTTGAGTGAATGCGTCCTTCGTGTGCAAATGTTGTTACTTTCCTGGCCTGAAGGCGTCAATGTGTTGGACCCTTATTGGTGCCCAGCATCTCAACAACAGCAGTGGGGTTTGCTTCAACCGATAGGTAACGAACATCCAGACGTGAATCAGCAAGGTGCATTTCTAGTCCCAGTTAGACAAAATCTACGTCAACACGTAAGACAAAACTACAATTCGTGTTGTAGAGAATGTACCTCCTCCTATACGTGTAACTTTTAAGTGGTATGCCTTGTAACTGATGAATGATCCGAGCATGCTTCCTATTTCAAAGAAAATGAGTTGCTCCAGAGGCAGACGCTTTCGGAAACACAAAAGTACCCTTTGACCTGTATCACAAGAACAACGGGTCTCACCTGAGTTCTCTGTACAGGTTACTTCCAAAACACACACACACACTTTGTCCTAACATCACTTATTCAATGTTTGTTCCTCATACAAAATGTTACACGTACGCACACAATCAGACAAGTATTCCTTCTAAATCATTGACGGGCATATTAACATTGGATTACTGCAGCGAAATTGACTGTATCACGTTACATCGTATTAACAAGAAGTTATTTAACAAATACGCACCGTCTGCTTAACAGTGTATGTACAACGTACTATTGTTGCGTCATTCAAAACGAGTAGGCCGTTGCATGCTGGCGTCTGGGTCAAAATGTAGCAAATTTAAAACATTTAGCTACAAATAATAGATGACGGCGTTTCGATGGCAACACAAGTAATCGTCATCAAGTGGGACAAGCACAGCAGCAATAAGAGGAAACTACTGGAGTAGGCGCCTACTACTTCAGCAGTTTATCTTGCTGTGGTTGTCCCACCTGATGACGATTGCTTGTGTTGTGATCTAAACGCCGTGATCTGTTATGTTTCTACCCACGTGGTGACTTTACCGAAAGAACTCAAGAGTGTGGATTCCTGCAGTCACGAAAGCTTCGAATCAAGATTACCTACAAACTACACAACTGAGATGACGCATCAATCATCGCCCCCTACTGACAGGCCCTTGTCCACATGCAGGCCGGTGCAGGGCCACCACCTTGTGCCACACAGGGGCAGCTGCTACTTGGGGATGCTCTTCGAATGTTTCAGACAAGGTACGACACAAAACTCTGAGTTGCTGATGCGATTAAGCAAGCACCGTGTAAATGCAATTATTATTATAACATAGTGAATGCTTGGGGGCTTATTGTCTTTCGCTTCTGGTTAAAGATCTACCCAACCCACAGGTCCACAAAGATTGGCCGCCCTTACTCTGCAGGTTGCACCTAGGAACTGAGTGTCCAACTTCACGTTCTTGTCATTAAAGGCCTGTGACAAAGGTGCTTCTATTGGAGCGACATCGTCTCTGGCTTACACATCTACCGGGTCACCACTTGACTTTGTATTGTCTAGGAGGAAGTCCACCCACACCTCCACTTCCACAAACTGCTGGGAGTTGCCTCGCTCTGCCTCACAGTCAGAATTCTCCTCCTGCTTTACGTTGCCTCCATCGATGTGAAGGTCCCATTTTGGAGTTGAATCTTCATCTTCACATTTTACCTTCACTTCTTCGCTCTTCACCATCACTTCTTCCCTCTTCACCTCTTCATATTTCACCTTTATACCTTAAAAGTGTCTAAGCTGGGATTTTCGTCCGGTTCTTGTTTCATGAGGGATGGGCTCATTGCGGCACTTTGACTTTCACAAGCTGATTTCAGACTCCACTCCTTGTGGATCTTCTGATGCTTCTGTGTTCTCTGGTGTACTTGAAGATTTGATGAATGTGAAAATGCCTTCCCACACACACTGCACTGGAAGGGTTTCTCTCCCGTGTGTGTTCTCTGGTGTAATACGAGATTATATGACTGTGTAAACGCCATCCCACACACACTGCACCTGAAGGGTTTCTCTCCCGTGTGTGTTCTCTGGTGTACTTTAAGATGTGGTGACTGTGAAAACGCCTTCCAGCACAGAGTGCAATTGAAGGGTTTCTCTCCCGTGTGTGTTCTCTCGTGTAATTGAAGATTTGATGACCGTGCAAACATCATCCCGCACAAAATGCACCTGAAGGGTTTCTCTCCTGTGTGTGTTCTCTGGTGTTTTTTAAGAATAGATGCCCGTGAAAATGCCTTCCCACAAACACTGCACTTGAAGGGTTTCTCTCCCGTGTGTGTTCTCTGGTGTAATACGAGATCATATGAATGTGCAAACGCCATCCCGCACATCGTGCACCTGAAGGGTTTCTCTCTTGTGTGTGTTCTCTGGTGTTTTACAAGAGTAGATGAATGTGCAAATGCCTTCACGCACACAGTGCACTTGAAGGGTTTCTCTCCCGTGTGTGTTCTCTGGTGTGTTACAAGATGACATGAATCTGAAAACGCCTTGCCGCACAAAGTACACTTTAAGGGTTTCTCTCCTGTGTGTGTTCTCTGGTGTTTTTTAAGAGCAGATGAATGTGCAAATGCCTTCCCACACACACTGCACTTGAAGGGTTTCTCTCCCGTGTGTGTTCTCTGGTGTATTACAAGATTACATGACTGTGCAAACGCCATCCCGCACATCGTGCACCTGAAGGGTTTCTCTCCCGTGTGTGTTCTCTGGTGGTTCTGAAAAACTGATGGCCATGCAAATGCCTTGTTACACACAGTACATTTGAAGGGTTTCTCTCCCGTGTGAGTTCTCTGGTGCCGTGTCAAATTTCCAGTCCGGTCCGTGCTGTATGCACGCTGGTCGCATGGTTGACTTGTCATACCGAGCTGCGCTGAGGGCCTTTGCTCCATCAGACCAATTCTGCAGAGGAAGCGTCAGCTGCAGACATAAAAAAAGAATATCCACACCATCTACACGTCAGGCACAGAGGAATGCACACGTGACTTACACGTCTATACTTATTAATATATTCATGATGTAGTGAAAAAGTTTCTCAAATTCATCAGATTTGATGAACGTGCAAACGTCTTCACGCACACACTGCACCTGAAGGGTTTCTCTCCACGGGCTGTTATGGCACACAATGAGAGGGCAAATGTCATTAATATGCCTGGAAGCCTTCATATCTTCAAGATGAATGTTAACCCAAAACTCTAAGCACACAATATCGGCTGTCTGACTACAAAAGGAATATTTATGAACGCTAAATTCAGCTGACATAGCAAAGGGTGTTGAAAACAATACTATTTGTGATATGCAGAAATGCATAAATTAACGTTCAATCGCAACTTAGAGGTGTGAATCCAGGCTCAGATGTCCTTTAATGCTGGGATGAACAGTTCCGACTTCAGCTGAATGTGTGTGCTGTGTTCACCTCCTGTTTCCATTCTTATGAAGAGTTCCAGAGGAAAACAAAAATAAACTATTGTTTTGATATAACCTCCATGTTCAACAGAGTTAATAGACTTTACTGCAAACACAAACTTGACACTGTCACACACTGCCATGAGTAAACAGGTGGTGGTGTGACCAGAACCATGCCTGGCCACCTTCATCTGCTCAGCATTAATTCTTCCTCACTCAACCAAGTAATGAATCGAGGATCAATCAACATAGCCGAGGCTATCCGTGTGTCTGTCTCTCTCTCCCCGTGGTGAAGGTGTTCCCCTCCACACATTCAGAGTCAACAGCGGCACGCGCTTAGCGTCTTTGACCGATAGATACATTGACACACGTATTGTTGGTTCTTTCAGTAAAGTCACGTAGATAGAAAATAAGAATAACAGATTAAATTTAATAAGATAAAGACCACTTGTGTTGGGATCGAAACGTCGTGGGTTTTTTGCTTCATTTTCAATTTTTTTTATTTTTTTAAATTTATTATCTGTTATTTTTATTTTATTTTCTATCTACGTGACTTTACCGAAAGAACCAAGAATATTAATTCCTGCAGTCACCAAAGTTTTAAGTCAAAACATTCACACACGTTGACAAAGCCTCACCTTGTGTTGTTGTGGGCAGGTCGCTTCTGATAACAAGAGCGGTATAGCAGCTCAAGCGGGCTTGGCCTGCAAACAAAAGAACGAAAATAAAACTGCGTGAATATTGACAATAAAACAAAGTTACAAAGTGGCGAGCCGGGTGAAGACAAATTAAACTTAAGCGAGATAATTAAAGTGAATGCAATCAGGCGAGGGCAGGAGGCAAGGCCCCCCGTGGCTAGGCCCCGCGTTGTAAAGTTCCAACCTGGACATCGATTCCCATGCTCGCTGCTACTCAACTGACATCCCTACGAGAGAGAGGCTCTACCTTGGTAAACAACAACAACCACCACCACAACCACCACCACCACAACGATGAGAATTTCTCACCTCGGAGTTCAGTGCAAGCGCGCACACGGCAGCTTCCTGTTGCCTCGCGACAGCAGGAAGTAGTATGACGTCACTTCCCTCCCACGAGCTGCTCTGTAACTGAATAAATTATGTTAATGAGACCGGACCATACGTCGAGGGATGGGGGCGTGGGCGCTGAACCCGTCGCAACAAACTCGCGACGGCTTAAGGATACATTATGTTAATGAGCCGCCAGTCACTGGGCGTATCTTTGCCCAAATAAGGATTGGCACTGGAAAGATATCGGCAGTGACCCAAACGGAGGTGACGTCACGTTCAAGAGCGCGATGGACGGATGAATAACTTGGTGACATGACGTCCCTAGCGAGGTACACCTCCCCCTGGCGTTTCACGCCGATGAGGTAATGCAGAGTGGTGACGTCACAGAGCGGGATTGGAGTTTAAGTTGATTTAGATTCATTTTACATTGCTCCCTCCCTTGGGTGTGTGGGCTCAGCTACAACAACAACGTGGACATTATTGTGTATACACTGTGTGTGTACGTACACTGTGTGTGTGTGTACACTGTGTGTGTACACTGTGTGTGTGTGTACACTGTGTATGTGTGTGTATACACTGTGTGTATACACTGTGTGTGTGTACACTGTGTGTGTGTACACACTGTGTCTGTGTGTACACTGTGTGTGTGTACTCTGTGTGTATACACTGTGTGTGTGTACATTTTGTGTGTGTGTACACTGTGTGTGTGTGTACACTGTGTGTGTGTACACCGTGTGTGTGTACACTGTGTGTGTGTACACTGTGTGTGTGTACTCTGTGTGTGTACACTGTGTGTGTGTGTGTGTACACTGTGTGTGTGTGTACTCTGTGTGTGCACACTGTGTGTATGTACACTGTGTGTGTGTGTACACTCTGTGTGTGTACACAATGTGTGTGTGTACACTGTGTTTGTACACTGTGTATACAGTGTGTGTGTGTACACTGTGTGTACACTGTGTGTGTGTACACTGTGTGTGTGTACACTGTGTGTGTGTACACTGTGTGTGTGTAGTGGGGGGCACAGGTGGTGCATTGGCCAGTCATCTCAGTCAGTCGACCCATGGCATCTTTTCATCAATTTATTTTCAATTTATTATTTTTATTTATTATGAAAATGTTAATTTATTATTTTTTATCATTTATTTTTCTATCTACGTGACTTTACCGAAAGAACCAGGAATATGGTAGCGCTTTCTCTTTATTGCCGAGGTTCAAGATTCAAATCCGACAGGCATATCTGGCTACCCCAGAAACATTCACCACAATATGCGCTGTTCTGCTTAACAGCGGATGTCAAACAAACCACTGTGTCACTCACAACGCACATTGCATGTTGGTGTCACGGTCAAAATTGTGGCAATTCCAGACACTATCCAGAAACTCCACAGGGAGATGACGCCTCAATGATCGCCCCCTACCGACAGACTCATGTCCACGTGCAGGCCGGTGCAGGGCCACCTTGTGCCACACAGGGGCAGCTGCCACTAGGGGGCGCCCTTCCATTGTTTGAGATGAGGTTCGATACGAAACACCGAGTTGCTGAGGCAATTAGGCAAGCGACTTATGAGTGCAAATATGTTGTTTATAACGTAGTGAATGATTGGGAGCTTAATTGTCTCTCGCTCCTGCTCACAGATTTACCCGGCCCACAGCTCCACAGATACCAGCCGCTCCTCCTGGGCAGGTTCGGTTACGTACGGTGCGAAATAAGTTCCAGACACACACACACAGAGACTCACACAGATACACACACAGAGACTCACACACAGACACACACACAGAGACCCATGGATTAACACGGTTGGCTAGGTATGGTGCGAAATAAATTACAGATAAACACTCCTTTGAGCAAGTTTGAGTCACGGGCCATGCAAGTTGACCGGGCGCGTGTTGCTACTGACAGTCGTTGAATACGGTTGGATAGACGCTGATAGAGAGACACACACACAGACAAGACAGGCAGATAGACACAGACAAGAGGAACACAGAGACGACAGAGAGACAGGCAGAGAGAAACACAGAGGCAAACAGATGACACAGACGGACAGAGACAGAGAGATGTTGAATCGAACACACTGAACTCGCTCCATTGAAAGAGATTCCTCGATCTTCGCAATCCCCGGAAGTCGTTCTTATTTTTATTGATTTAATTGCGTGTGGTGTGTACGTGCAAGCAATGTGGGATATCGATGTACACAGATATGAACAAGATCAGCAGACAAGACGTCTTTAATTTAATCGGTCTCTCCACGAAACAAAGGAATGTTGAACACAAAATATAAATCCCACGGCCTTCGTGCGAGTCCATAATTACTGCAGCATTGATTCAGTGCAAGCCAACTGTGGACCAGTTTTGGTGGACAATGTCTCAACAGTAGTGGGGCTTGCTTCAAGCCATGGTTGTGAACATCCAGACGTGAATCAGCAAAGAGCATTTCTAGTCCAAGTTCGACAAATCTACGTCAACACGTAAGACAAAATTATAATTCGTGTTGTAGAGAATGTATCTCCTCTGCGTGTAACTTTAAGGTGGTATGCCTTGTAACTGATGAATTATCCGAGTGTGCTTCCTATGTCAAAGACAATGAGTTGCTCCAGATGCTTCCTGAAACACAAAAATACCCTTTGACCTGTATCACAAGAACATCGGGTCTCACCTGAGTTATCTGTACAGGTTGCTTCCAAAACACACACGCACTTTGTCCTAACATCACTAATTCAATGTTTGACCCTTATAAAAAAAAAAAGTGATGCACGTACACACAAAATCAGACAAGTGTTCATTCTAAATTTCGATTTAAAGCTTTCGTGACTGCAAGGATTCATCTTAAGTCACGTAGAATGAGAATAAAATAATAAATTAATAAAATAAAACAATAAAGCAATTTCTATGACCAGTCTATTTCTATGACCAGTCACAAGCTAATCACTCAGCTATTTCAATGCTAAATTCTCCTGTTTTATATGTAAACCCCTTTGTCAAGGTGCCTCACCTCTCTAAACCAGCTTAATAGACGCTACGAATCTTAACAGCGTTCATTGAAGCTCTGTCGTCCCGACAGGTCTGTTCCTTTCACCTGAAAGCCACTTGTGTTGTGGCCGAAACGTCGTGAGAATTTTATTGTGTTATTTGATTTTATTATTATAATCTCATTCTACGTGACTTTAACGAAAGAACCAAAATAAATGTTCATTCTAAATTATTGACTGGAATTTTAAGAAAATGTAATTACTGCAGTGAAATCTACTGCATCAGATAACATCTGATTAAAAAGCTATTTGAAAAAATATGCACCGTCTGCTTAACAGTGGATGTAAAACATACTATTGTGTCATTCAAAACGAGTAGGCCATTGCATGCTGGCGAATTCTAAACATTAGCGATAAATTACACAACTGAGATGAAACATCAATCATCGCCCCCTACTGACAGCCTCTTGTTCACATACTCTTTGGTTCTTTCAGTAATGTCACGTAGGCAGAAAAAATAATAATAGATCACGACGTTTCGATCGTAACACAAGCGGTCGTCCTCAGGCGGAAAAAAATAATAAATGCAGGCCGGTGCAGGGCCACCACCCTGTGCCACACAGGGGCAGCTGCTACTTGGGGATGCTCTTCGAGTGTTTCAGACGAGATACGATACAAAACTCGGAGTTGCAAAGGTTATTAAGCAAGCACCGTGTAAATGCAATTATTTAGTGAATGCTTGGGAGCTTCTTGGCTCTCGCTCCTGGTTAAAGATCTCCCCAACCCACAGGTCCACAAAGACTGGCCGCTCGCTCTTACTCTGCAGGTTGAACCTAGGAATTGAGTGTTCAACTTCACATTCTTGTCATTAAAGGCCTGTGACAAAGATGCATCTATTGTAGCGACATCGTCTCTGGCTTACACATCTACCGGGTCTCCACTTGACTTTGTATTGTCTAGGAAGTCCACCCACACCTCCACTTCCACAAACTGTTGGGAGTTGCCTCGCTCTGCCTCACAGTCAGAAATCTCCTCCTGCTTCACGTTGCCTCCATCGATGTGAAGGTCCCATTTTGGAGTTGAATCTTCATCTTCACATTTCACCTTCACTTCTTCACTCTTCACCATCACATCTTCACATTTCACCTTCACCTCTTCATATTTCACCATCACCTCTTCATATTTCACCTCGATAACTTTAAAAGTGTCCAAACTGGGATTTTCTTCTGGTTCGTGTTTCATGAGGGATGGGCTCATGGCGGCACTTTGACTTTCACAAGCTGATTTCAGACTCCACTCCTTGTGGATCTTCTGATGCTTCTGTGTTCTCTGGTGTACTTGAAGATTTGATGAATTTGCAAACATCTGCCTACACACAGTGCACTTGAAGGGTTTCTCTCCCGTGTGTGTTCTCTGGTGTACTACAAGAGCAGATGAATGTGCAAACGCCTTCCCACACACACTGCACTTGAAGGGTTTCTCTCCCGTGTGTGTTCTCTGGTGTACTTTAAGATGTGGTGACTGTGCAAACGCCATCCCGCACAGAATGCACCTGAAGGGTTTCTCTCCCGTGTGTGTTCTCTGGTGTCTTTGAAGATGTGACACATGTACAAACGCCTTCCCGCACAAGGTGCACCTGAAGGGTTTCACTCCCGTGTGTGTTCTCTGGTGGGTCTGAAGAACTGATGGCCAGGCAAATGCCTTCCCACACACAGTGCACTTAAAGGGTTTCTCTCCAGTGTGTGTTCTCTGATGTTTTTTAACAACAGATGACTGTGCAAATGCCTCCCCATACACACTGCACTTGAAGGGTTTCTCTCCCGTGTGTGTTCTCTGGTGTTTTTTAAGAGCAGATGGCCGTGAAAATGCCTTCCCACAAACACTGCACTTGAAGGGTTTCTCTCCCGTGTGTGTTCTCTGGTGTCTTTGAAGATTAGATGAATCTGGAAATGCCTTCCCACACACACTGCACTTGAAGGGTTTCTCTCCCGTGTGTGTTCTCTGGTGTTTTTTAAGAGCAGATGACTGTGAAAATGCCTTGTTACACACACTGCACTTGAAGGGTTTCTCTCCCGTGTGAGTTCTCTGGTGTATCTCAAGAACTGATGGCCATGCAAATGCCTTCCCACACACTGTGCACTTGAAGGGTTTCTCTCCCGTGCGAGTTCTCTGGTGCTGTGTCAAATTTCCAGTCCGATCCGTGCTGTATGCACGCTGGTCGCATTGTTGACTTGTCGTACCGAGCTGTGCCGACGGCCTTTGCTCCATCAGACCAGCGTCAGCTGCAGACAGAAAAAAATAATATCCACACCATCGACACGTCAGTATCGATGCACAGAGGAATGCACATATAGTCACATGTGACTTACACGTCTATACTTATTCATATATTCATGATGTAGTGAAAAAGTGTCCCAAATTCATCACACGGGCTGTGATGGCACACAATGAGAGGGCAAATGGTTATAAACATGCCTGGAAGCCCTCGTATCTTCAAAATGAATGATAACCCAAAACTCTAAGCACACAATTTCGGCTGTCTGGCTACAAAAGGAATATTTCTAAGAGCTAAATTCAGCTGACATAGCATGAATTAATGTTCAATCACAACTCAGATGTCCTTGAATGCTGGGATGAACAGTTCCGACTTCAGCTGAATGTGTGTGCTGTGTTCACATCCTGTTTCCATTCTTATTAAGAGTTCCTGAGGAAAACAAAAATAAACTATTGTTTTGATATAACCTCCGTGTGCAATAGAGTTAATAGACTTAACTGCAAACACAAACTTGACACTGTCACACACTGCCATGAGTAAAAAGGTTGCGGTGTGACCAGAACCATGCCTGGCCACCTTCATCTGCTCAGCATTAATTCTTCCTCACTCCACCAAGTAATGAATCGAGGATCAATCAACATAGCCGAGGCTATCCGTGTCTCTGTCTCTCTCTCTCTCCGTGGTGAAGGTGTTCCCCTCCACACATTCAGAGTCAACAGCGGCACGCGCTTAGCGTCTTTGACCGATAGATACATTGACACACGTATTGTTGGTTCTTTCAGTAAAGTCACGTAGATAGAAAATAAAAATAACAGATTAAATTTAATAAGATAAAGACCACCTGTGTTGCGATCGAAACGTCGTGGGTTTTTTGCTTTATTTTAAATTTTTTATTTTTCATTTATTTTTATTATTTTATTTTCTATCTACGTGAATTCACCGAAAGAACCAAGAATATTAATTCCTGCAGTCACCAAAGTTTTAAGTCAAAACATTCACACACGTTGACAAAGCCTCACCTTGTGTTGTTGTGGGCAGGTCGCTTCTGATAACAAGAGCGGTATAGCAGCTCAAGCGGGCTTGGCCTGCTAACAAAAGAAAATAAAAACTGCGTGAATATTTACAATAAAACAAAGTTACAAAGTGGCGAGCCGGGTGAAGACAAATTAAACTTAAGCGAGATAATTAAAGTGAATGCAATCAGGCGAGGGCAGGAGGCAAGGCCTCGCGTGGCTAGGCCCCGCGTTGTAAAGTTCCAACCTGGACATCGATTCCCATGCTCGCTGCTACTCAACTGACATCCCTACGAGAGAGCGAGGCTCTACCTTGGTAAACAACAACCACCACCACAACAACCACCACAACGATGAGAATTTCTCACCTCGGATTTCAGTGCAAGCGCGCACACGGCAGCTTCCTGTTACCTCGCGACAGCAGGAAGTAGTATGACGTCACTTCCCTCCCAAGAGCGGCTCTGTTACTGAATAAATTATGTTAATGACGCCAGCCCATATGTCGAGGGATGGGGGCGTGGGCGCTGAACCTGTCGTAATAAACTCTCGACGGCTTTAACGGACACATTATGTTAATGAGCCACCAGTCACTGGGCGTAGCTTTGCCCAAATAAGGATTGCCACTGGAACGATATCGGCAGTGACACAGGCGGAGGTGACGTCACGCTCAAGAGCGCTGTGGACGGGGGAGGGGTGAATACCTTGGTGACATGACGTTACTAGCGAGGTACACCTCACCCTGGCGTTTCACGCCGATGAGGTAATGCAGAGTGGTGACGTCACAGAGTTGGAGTTTAAGTTGATTTAGATTCATTTTCCATTGCTCCCTCCCTTTGGTGTGTGAGCTCAGCAACAACGTGGACATTATTTGTATACACTGTGTGTGTGTACACTGTGTGTACGGATATACACTGTGTGGACATACACTGTGTATACACTGTGTGTGTACACTGTATGTGTGTACACTATGTGTATACACTGTGTGTGACACTGTGTCACTGTGTGTCGCTGTGTGTCACTGTGTGTCACTGTGTGTGTGTCACTGTGCTTGGCACAAGCGTCGTGGTGACGTCACCGCCACTTAGTGGCGAATGGCGATTGTTGTTGTGTCACTGTGTGTCACTGTGTGTGTGTACACTGTGTCACTGTGTGTACACTGTGATTGTACACTGCGTGTGTGTACACTGTGTGTGTGTACACTGCGTGTGCACACTGTGTGTGTACACTGTGTATACACTGTATGTGTGTACACTGTGTACAGTGTATACCCTGTGCATGTGTACAGTGTAAACACTGTGTGTGTACACTGTGTGTACACTGTGTGTATACTGTGTGTCCACTGTGTGTGTGTACACTGTGTGTGTGACACTGTTTGTGTCCGAACCCCTGGCAAGGCCATCTACTTAACGTTGAGATAAAATTCACACGAAATGTCCTTTTCAATGAAGTCTTCCAGATGTAAATTGATACAAGCTTTTAATGAAGAAATAAAATCATCTAATTCAAAACACAATACAAGTCAAAGATGTTTCATTTTAAAACTTCAAAACGGAGCGTGGGGTACTTGCGTGAATACGTCCTTCGTGTGCAAATGTTGTGACTTTCCTGGCCTGAAGGCCGTCAATGTGTTGGACCCTTATTGGTGCACAGCGTCTCAACAACAGCAGTGGGGTTTGCTTCAACCGATGGTTACGAACATCCAGACGTCAATCAGCAAGGAGCATTTCTAGTCCCAGTTAGACAAAATCTACGTCAACACGCAAGACAAAACTACAATTCGTGTTGTAGAGAATGTACCTCCTCCTATACGTGTAACTTTCAAGTGGTATGCCTTGTAACTGATGAATGATCCGAGCGTGCTCCCTATTTCAAAGACAATGAGTTGCTCCAGAGGCAGACGCTTCGTGAAACACAAAAGTACCCTTTGACCTGTATCACAAGAACAACGGGTCTCACCTGAGTGCTCTGTACAGGTTACTTCCAAACACACACACACTTTGTCCTAACATCACATATTCAATGTGTGACCCTCAGATAAAATGTTAAATGCACAATCAGACAAGTATTCATTATAAATCATTGACGGGCATATTAGCAACATTGAATTACTGCAGCGAAATTGACTGCATCACGTTACATCGTATTAACAAGAAGTTATTTTACAAATACGCACCGTCTGCTTAACAGTGTATGTACACCGTACTATTGTTGCATCATTCAAAACGAGTAGGCCGTTGCATGCTGGCATCTGGGTCAAAATGTAGCAAATTCTAAACATTACGCTACAAATAATAGATGACGGCGCTTCGATGGCAACACAAGCAATCGTCATCAGGTGGGACAAGCACAGCAGCAATAAGCAGAAACTACTGGAGTAGGCGCCTACTACTTCAGCAGTTTCTCTTGCTGTGGTTGTCCCACCTGATGACGATTGTGCGTGTTGTGATCTAAACGCCGTGATCTGTTATGTTTCTACCCACGTGGTGACTTTACCGAAATAACTCAACAGTGTGGATTCCTGCAGTCACGAAAGCTTCTAATCAAGATTGCCTACAAACTACACAACTGAGATGACGCATCAATCATCGCCCCCTACTGACAGGCTCTTGTCCACATGCAGGCTGGTGCAGGGCCACCACCTTGTGCCACACAGGGGCAGCTGCTACTTGGGGATGCTCTTCGAGTGTTTCAGACGAGGTACGACATAAAACTCCGAGTTGCCGAGGCGATAAGGCAAGCAGCGTGTAAATGCAATTATTATAACATCGTGAATGCTTGGGGGCTTATTGTCTCTCGCTCCTGTTTAAAGATCTACCCAACCCACAGGTCTACAAAGACTGGCCGCTCTTACTCTGCAGGTTGAACCTAGCAACTGAGTGTCCAACTTCACGTTCTTGTCATTAAAGGCCTGTGACAAAGGTGCATCTATTGGAGCGACATCATCTCAAGCTTACACATCTATCGAGTCTCCACTTGACTTTGTATTGTCTTGGAGGAAGTCCACCCACACCTCCACTTCCACAAACTGCTGAGAGTTGCCTCGCTCTGCCTCACAGTCAGAATTCTCCTCCTGCTTCACGTTGCCTCCATCGATGTGAAGGTCCCATTTTGGATTTGAATCATCTTCACATTTTACCTTCACTTCTTCCCTCTTCACCATCACTTCTTCACATTTCACCTCGATACCTTTAAAAGTGTCCAAGCTGGGATTTTCTTCCGGTTCTTGTTTCATGAGGGATGGGCTCATTGCGGCACTTTGACTTTCACAAGCTGATTTCAGACTGCACTCCTTGTGGATCTTCAGATGCTTCTGTGTTCTCTGGTGTGTTTTAAGAGCAGATGACTGTGAAAATGCCTTCCCACACACACTGCACTTGAAGGGTTTCTCTCCCGTGTGTGTACTCTGGTGTGTTTTAAGAGCAGATGACTGTGAAAATGTCTTCCCACACACACTGCACCTGAAGGGTTTCTCTCCCGTGTGTGTTCTCTGGTGTGTTTTAAGAGCAAATGACTGTACAAATGCCTTCCCACATACAGTGCACTTGAAGGGTTTCTCTCCCGTGTGTGTTCTCTGGTGTGTTTTAAGAGCAGATGAATCTGAAAATGTCTTCCCACACACAGTGCACTTGAAGGGTTTCTCTCCCGTGTGTGTTCTCTGGTGTTTTTTAAGAGCAGATGACTGTGCAAATGCCTTCCCACACACAGTGCACTTGAAGGGTTTTTCTCCCGTGTGTGTTCTCTGGTGTTTTTTAAGAGCAGATGACTGTGCAAATGCCTTCCCACACACAGTGCACTTGAAGGGTTTCTCTCCCGTGTGTGTTCTCTGGTGTGTTTTAAGAGCAGATGAATCTGAAAATGCCTTTCCACACACACTGCACTTGAAGGGTTTCTCTCCTGTGTGTGTTCTCTGGTGTGTTTTAAGAGCAAATGAATCTGAAAATGTCTTCCGACACACACTGCACTTGAAGGGTTTCTCTCCCGTGTGTGTTCTCTGGTGTCTTTGAAGATGAGATGAATCTGAAAATGCCTTTCCACACACACTGCACTTGAAGGGTTTCTCTCCTGTGTGTGTTCTCTGGTGTGTTTTAAGAGCAAATGAACCTGAAAATGTCTTCCGACACACACTGCACCTGAAGGGTTTCTCTCCCGTGTGTGTTCTCTGGTGCATTTTAAGAGTAGATGAATGTGAAAATGTCTTCCCACACACACTGCACCTGAAGGGTTTCTCTCCCGTGTGTGTTCTCTGGTGTGTTTTAAGAGTAGATGAATCTGAAAATGTCTTCCCACACACAGTGCAATTGAAGGGTTTCTCTCCTGTGTGTGTTCTCTGGTGTGTTACACGATTACATGACTGTGCAAACGCCATCCCGCACATCGTGCACCTGAAGGGTTTCTCTCCCGTGTGTGTTCTCTGGTGTTTTACAAGATCAGATGACTGTGCAAATGCCTTCACGCACACACTGCACTTGAAGGGTTTCTCTCCTGTGTGTGTTCTCTGGTGTTTTTTAAGAGCAGATGAATCTGAAAATGTCTTCCCACACACAGTGCACTTGAAGGGTTTCTCTCCCGTGTGTGTTCTCTGGTGTTTTTTAAGAGCAGATGACTGTGCAAATGCCTTCCCACACACAGTGCACTTGAAGGGTTTTTCTCCCGTGTGTGTTCTCTGGTGTTTTTTAAGAGCAGATGACTGTGCAAATGCCTTCCCACACACAGTGCACTTGAAGGGTTTCTCTCCCGTGTGTGTTCTCTGGTGTGTTTTAAGAGCAGATGAATCTGAAAATGCCTTTCCACACACACTGCACTTGAAGGGTTTCTCTCCTGTGTGTGTTCTCTGGTGTGTTTTAAGAGCAAATGAATCTGAAAATGTCTTCCGACACACACTGCACTTGAAGGGTTTCTCTCCCGTGTGTGTTCTCTGGTGTCTTTGAAGATGAGATGAATCTGAAAATGCCTTTCCACACACACTGCACTTGAAGGGTTTCTCTCCTGTGTGTGTTCTCTGGTGTGTTTTAAGAGCAAATGAACCTGAAAATGTCTTCCGACACACACTGCACCTGAAGGGTTTCTCTCCCGTGTGTGTTCTCTGGTGCATTTTAAGAGTAGATGAATGTGAAAATGTCTTCCCACACACACTGCACCTGAAGGGTTTCTCTCCCGTGTGTGTTCTCTGGTGTGTTTTAAGAGTAGATGAATCTGAAAATGTCTTCCCACACACAGTGCAATTGAAGGGTTTCTCTCCTGTGTGTGTTCTCTGGTGTGTTACACGATTACATGACTGTGCAAACGCCATCCCGCACATCGTGCACCTGAAGGGTTTCTCTCCCGTGTGTGTTCTCTGGTGTTTTACAAGATCAGATGACTGTGCAAATGCCTTCACGCACACACTGCACTTGAAGGGTTTCTCTCCTGTGTGTGTTCTCTGGTGTGTTTTAAGAGCAAATGAATCTGAAAATGTCTTCCGACACACACTGCACTTGAAGGGTTTCTCTCCCGTGTGTGTTCTCTGGTGTCTTTGAAGATGAGATGAATCTGAAAATGCCTTTCCACACACACTGCACTTGAAGGGTTTCTCTCCTGTGTGTGTTCTCTGGTGTGTTTTAAGAGCAAATGAACCTGAAAATGTCTTCCGACACACACTGCACCTGAAGGGTTTCTCTCCCGTGTGTGTTCTCTGGTGCATTTTAAGAGTAGATGAATGTGAAAATGTCTTCCCACACACACTGCACCTGAAGGGTTTCTCTCCCGTGTGTGTTCTCTGGTGTGTTTTAAGAGTAGATGAATCTGAAAATGTCTTCCCACACACAGTGCAATTGAAGGGTTTCTCTCCTGTGTGTGTTCTCTGGTGTGTTACACGATTACATGACTGTGCAAACGCCATCCCGCACATCGTGCACCTGAAGGGTTTCTCTCCCGTGTGTGTTCTCTGGTGTTTTACAAGATCAGATGACTGTGCAAATGCCTTCACGCACACACTGCACTTGAAGGGTTTCTCTCCTGTGTGTGTTCTCTGGTGTTTTTTAAGAGTAGATAAATCTGAAAATGTCTTCCCACACACACTGCACTTGAAGGGTTTCATGTGCAGAGTGCACCTGAAGGGTTTCTCTCCACGGGCTGTTATGGCACACAATGAGAGGGAAAATGTCATTAATATGCCTGGAAGCCTTCATATCTTCAAGATGAATGTTAACCCAAAACTCTAAGCACACAATTTCGGCTGTCTGACTACAAAAGGAATATTTATGAAAGCTAAATTTAGCTGACATAGCAAAGGGTGTTGAACACAATACTATTTGTGATATGCAGAAATTAATGTTCAATCGCAACTTAGAAGTGTGAATCCAGGCTCAGATGTCCTTGAATGCTGGGATGAACAGTTCCGAATTCAGCTGCATGTGTGTGCTGTGCTCACCTCCTATTTCCATTCTTATAAAGAGTTCCAGAGGAAAACAAAAATAAACTATTGTTTTGATATAACCTCCGTGTTCAACAGAGTTAATAGACTTTACTGCAAACATAAACTTGACACTGTCACATACTGCCATGAGTAAACAGGTGGTGGTGTGACCAGAACCATGCCTGGCCACCTTCATCTGCTCAGCATTAATTCTTCCTCACTCCACCAAGTAATGAATCGAGGATCAATCAACATAGCCGAGGCTATCCGTGTCTCTGTCTCTCTCTCCCCGTGAAGGTGTTCCCCTCCACACATTCAGAGTCAACAGCGGCACGCGCTTAGCATCTTTGACCGATAGATACATTGACACACGTATTGTTGGTTCTTTCAGTAAAGTCACATAGATAGAAAATAAAATTAACAGATTAAATTTAATAAGATAAAGACCACTTGTGCTACGATCGAAACGTCGTGGGTTTTTTGCTTCATTTAAAAAAATATATATTTTTCATTTAATTTATTTTATTGTTATTTCTATTTTATTTTCTATCTACATGACTTTACCGAAAGAACGAAGAATATTAATTCCTGCAGTCACCAAAGTTTTAAGTCAAAACATTCACACACGTTGACAAAGCCTCACCTTGTGTTGTTGTGGGCAGGTCGCTTCTGATAACAAGAGCGGTATAGCAGCTCAAGCGGGCTTGGCCTGGTAACAAAAGAAAATAAAAACTGCGTGAATATTTACAATAAAACAAAGTTACAAAGTGGCGAGCCGGGTGAAGACAAATTAAACTTAAGCGAGATAATTAAAGTGAACGCAATCAGACGAGGGCAGGAGGCAAGGCCCTGCGTGGCTAGGCCCTGCGTTGTAAAGTTCCAACCTTGACATCGATTCCCGTGCTCGCTGCTACTCAACTGACATCCCTACGAGAGAGAGCGAGGCTCTACCTTGGTAAACAACAACAACCACCACCACCACAACGACCACAACCACCACAACGATGAGAATTTCTCACCTCGGATTTCAGTGCAAGCGCGCACACGGCAGCTTCCTGTTGCCTCGCGACAGCAGGAAGTAGTATGACGTCACTTCCCTCCCAAGAGCGTCTCTGTAACTGAATAAATTATGTTAATGAGGCCAGCCCACATGTCGAGGGATGGGGGCGTGGGCGCTGAACCCGTCGCAATAAACTCGCGACGGCTTTAACGGAAACATTATGTTAATGAGCTACCAGTCACTGGGCGTAGCTTTGCCCAAATAAGGATTGCCACTGGAACGATATCGGCAGTGACCCATGCGGAGGGGACGTCACGCTCAAGAGCGCGGTGGACGGGGGAGGGGTGAATACCTTGGTGATATGACGTCACTAGCGAGGTACACCTCCCCCTGGCGTTTCACGCCGATGAGGTAATGCAGAGTGGTGACGTCACAGAGTTGGAGTTTAAGTTGATTTAGATTCATTTTCCATTGCTCCCTCCCTTGGGTGTGTGAGCTCAGCAACGTGGACATTATTGTGTATATTGTGTATACTGTATATTGTGTATACTGTGTGTGTACACTGTGTGTGTGTACACTGTGTGTACACTGTGTGTGTGCATTGTTTGTGTCCACATTGAACCGAACCCCCTGCAAGGCCATCTACTTAACGTTGAGAGAAAATTCACACGAAATGTCCTTTGCAATGAAGTCTTCCAGATGTAAATTGATACAAGCTTTTAATGAAGAAATAAAATAATCTAATTCAAAACACAACACAATTCAAAGATGTTTCATTTTAAAACAACAAAACGGAGCATGGGGTACTTGCGTGAATGCGTCCTTCGTGTGCAAATGTTGTGACTTTCCTGGCCTGAAGGCCGTCAATGTGTTGGACCATTATTGGTGCACAGCGTCTCAACAACAGCAGTGGGGTTTACTTCAACCGATAGGTACGAACATCCAGACGTGAATCACCAAGGTGCATTTCTAGTCCTAGCTAGACAAAATCTACGTCAACACGTGAGACAAAACTACAATTCGTGTTGTAGAGAATGTACCTCCTCCTATACGTGTAACTTTTAAGTGGTATGCCTTATAACTGATGAATGATCCGAGCGTGCTCCCTATTACAAAGACGATGAGTTGCTGCAGAGGCCGACGCTTCATGAAACACAAAAGTACCCTTTGACCTGTATCACAAGAACAACGGGTCTCACCCGAGTTATCTGTACAGGTTACTTCCAAACACACACACACACTTTGTCCTAACATCACTTAATCAATCTAGATTTGAACACTTAATCAATGTTTGACCCTCATAGACAAAATGTTACATGTGTAGTGATGGTAGCATCACTACTGTGTACACACGCACAAGCGTGACGTCACTATGCGGGGGAGCATCATGACCACGCGGGTCTACACACACGCATGACGTCATCCCGGCTGGAGGCGGGAATGACATCAGGGCCGGTTCTGGGCTCCGGGAGGCCACGAGGGTGGTGTGAGGCCGTGGCACTCTCTGTGACTCCGGCTGGACACGTGACTGGACCCCAGTGGGGGCTGGGGGCCTAGGGGGCACCTTGGAGGGCACGTGGACAACAGGGGGGCTTCGAGAGGGTTCTCGAAGGGAGGCGTGGCCGGGGTGGGGCCCGGGCATGCCGAGGCCCATATAAGCAGCCTCCTCACGAGGTTCGAGGCTGCCCGTATCAAGAACGAAGATGCATCGTGAAGACGCCAAGAAGAGTCAAGCCTCCAGTCAGCGGACCAGGCAGTAGCCCACCTGGCTGGGTCAGGAGGGGCCGCTACCCCTTCTAGTGTAACCCTTGTTAAGGTTTAAATAAATAGTGCTGCTTATATTCTGTCGTCTCCGTGTCCTGGAACCCACTACATTTGGTGTCAGAAGTTGCGGAAAAATAAATAACGTTAGGTGTTATCCTAGTCAGTATAATATGTGCACGATTACTACAACTTACCTGCTCGCTTTCACACGACGAGGAGGCGAGACGATCATCTTCGGGGCTGCCCCGGGGTTCTGCAGCCTCGGTGAAGGAGGGAGATGGCGCTGCAGACGGGGCAGCAGCACGCACATCACGTCGCTGCTTCGCCGCCATCGAGAGAGAGAGCGACGGAGCTGGAGGAGAGAGGACGCCACCGCCGCTGCTGCTGCTGCTGCGGGTGCCTGGGCGGGAAATTCGCGCGCGCATGGTGCACGCGCGGCCGCCATCTTGGCGGGCGGTCGGGACGCGGTTCCCGCCAAAACGCCGTTCCCACCATTCTCAACGCCTGTGGAGGAAGATCTTGGGCCGTCTTGGTGGCATCCTGTGCTCACCATCCAAGAGTCTTCAAGTTCCACAGTGCAGCCTCCGTTCCTCACAGCCTCTCAGGCGAGTCGTGACACAATGCACCCGGCCCTAAAACACACTTCACCCATCTTGCGTGCGCCGGGTTGCGATTAGGTGTTTTTTTTTACTAGCTGGGTTGCGAAGCGTGTTAGTTGGGTTGGGTGCGTGGCAGATTGATGCGGCGCCCGTGCGTGTGTCTGCTTTGTAACAGTGTTGTTATGCACGGCGTCGGGATTGTTATCTTAAGGAGCCAGTTAATGATTAATTCGGCTATGTGGGGGGTCTCGGGCTCCGTTAAGATCCAGTGAATTGCCGGGTTAATGATTTGTTGACACTTTATTTGATTGCCGTTGCGGAGTCGCGATTGTTTTTGGGTATACAGTATGGAGCTTCGCTCGTGAATGTTGTCAATGTGACTGTGCGAAACTTTGCTTGTGAGTGTTAACAATGTATAACACGTAGGCTTTCGCGACCAATATTATTCATAATAACGGTTTTTGGGTTAGATCGCGTTTATTTATAAATGTGTCGTAACCCTCCACCACCCGACACGGCCAATCAGCAAAAAAAAGTGTCACGTTGACAAAAGACAAATAATTCACTACTTTAGCCCACTGGTGTGTTGAAGAGTGAATCCACATTTACAGTTTGAGTACGACGTTTCGCTGGTAAATACATCCAGCATCATCGGGCAATTCGCCAGAATGGTAAAGCCCTCGCTTGCTCCCGGTTTTATATAGAGCAGCAGGGTGACGTCATCACTTAACTCATATCAGGTGCAGTGATTAGAGGCGGAGGGGGGGGTATTGTAATTATATAATCGATTAGTAATCAGTCATTGGTTATGATTAGTAATGAGTTGTAGATTAGTAATTCTTTAAATGAAAATGTAATGTGTATTATTTAATAATACGCTTCCAGGCCGCACTAAGCCGGTAGCTGTCAAAGCGATTAAAGTTATTCTTGTTCCTCTCAATTTCAATGGATTCTCTAATTAGTCTTTGCCAGTAATAATTAGTTTTACACACCACTGCAACATTGTCAAAATCAATTGAGTGTCCTTGTTGACAAGCATGTTCTGCCACTGCCGACAGTTGTGTTTGAGATAATTTAATATTTCTCTGATGTTCTTTTAGTCTTACGCTGATGTTACATCCCGTCTGCCCAATGTAGCAGCTGCCACATGAACAATTAATCCGATATACACCTTCTGTTGATAGTTTAGGTAATGCGTCTTTAGTGCAGGATACTAGTTTTTGAATTTTGTGTACTGTACCAAATCTTACTGTAATGTTTTGCTTTTGCAAAACACGGGCTAATTTGTCAGTTACTCCTGAGATATATGGAATTTTTATTGTTTTAACAATCTGGTCGCTTTCAGCAGTATTGCTTTGCGATCGTGATTTGGCATTCAGTGCTCTGTTAATTTGAGCATTATTGTAGCCATTCTGTCGTAGTGCATCTTTAACGTGTTTAATCTCTCTCACTAGACTCTCACCATCTGACACTGTTTTAGCCCGATGTATGAGCGTCTTGATAAGAGAGGATTTCTGAGCTGGATGATGATGCGATTCTGCATTCAGATAGGCATCAGTGTGCGTTTGCTTTCTGTAAACGCTGTATGTTATTTTACCGTTTAGGCCATGTCCAAGCAAAATATCTAGGAATGGGAGTGTGTTATTCACCTCCATTTCCATGGTGAACTGGATGGCCGGGTTTTGTGCATTGAGATGATTTAGAAAATCATTAAGTGTATCTTTACCATGTGGCCAGACAACTAAAGTGTCATCCACATATATAAACCAAAAGGATGGTTTTAATGTGCTCGAGGCAAGTGCTCTTATTTCAAAGTTTTCCATGTACAAATTTGGTAGCCCATAGTGTCTAGGTGGTTTTGAGGCCCTTGGCTTAATTAGGTATTGCTCATTTTTAGGGATTAATGAATTTGCAATTATTGCAGTGGTCTTACGTTCTAAAGTATTAGTTGGATCTCGTTTAATTTTAATGTAGGTACTTTCCTCTAGTAAATTTCTAATTTTATTATCATAATCGGCTCGTGACATCACTACAGTAGTGCGGCCTTTATCAGCTGCTAGGATTTGGATATCCTTATTTACACGCAGCTCTCTTAAGGCTTTTGCCTCGTTAGAGCTAATATTTACTTTTGGAACTTTGCTAGACCTAGACTCTATGGGCTACCAAAGATTAATAAAATCGGCATCCCATTACGACCCATAGTCAGTACAATTGGCTCTGCCACATATCAATTAGCAAAATATGTAACCAAACAAATACATCCCTACATCGGTAAGACATCTTCATTCATAAAAAATTCAGAACATCTTGTGAATGTGATTAAAGATATTAAACTTACTCCTGATGATATTCTGGTAAGTTTTGATGTGATTTCTCTATTCACTAAGGTTCCAGTGGACGAATCGCTTAAATTACTTGATACACTAGTAAAGAATACCGGTTTACCAAAAGATATTCCGAAACTTGCTGGCCATTGTTTAAATACACTTTCTTCTTATAGAGAGGGGATTTCTTTAAACAAAAGGAAGGAGCAGCAATGGGTTCTCCTTTATCCCCTGCTATAGCAAATTTGTACATGGAAAACTTTGAAATAAGAGCACTTGCCTCGAGCACATTAAAACCATCCTTTTGGTTTATATATGTGGATGACACTTTGGTTGTCTGGCCACATGGTAAAGATACACTTAATGATTTTCTAAATCATCTCAATGCACAAAACACGGCCATCCAGTTCACCATGGAAATGGAGGTGAATAACACACTCCCATTCCTAGATATTTTGCTTGGACATGGCCTAAACGGTAAAATAACACAGCGTTTACAGAAAGCAAACGCACACTGATGCCTATCTGAATGCAGAATTACATCATCATCCAGCTCAGAAATCCTCTCTTATCAAGCCGCTCATACATCGGGCTAAAACAGTGTCAGATGGTGAGAGTCTAGTGAGAGAGATTAAACACGTTAAAGACGCACTACGACAGAATGGCTACAATAATGCTCAAATTAACAGAGCACTGAATGCCAAATCACGATCACAAAGCAATACTGCTGAAAGTGACCAGATTGTTAAAACAATAAAAATTCCATATATCTCAGGAGTAACTGACAAATTAGCCCGTGTTTTGCAAAAGCAAAACATTACAGTAAGATTTGGTACAGTACACAAAATTCAAAAACTAGTATCTTGCACTAAAGACGCATTACCTAAACTATCAACAGAAGGTGTATATCGGATTAATTGTTCATGTGGCAGCTGCTACATTGGGCAGACGGGACGTAACATCAGTGAAAGACTAAAAGAACATCAGAGAAATATAAAATTATCTCAAACACAACTGTCGGCAGTGGCAGAACATGCTTGTCAACAAGGACACTCAATTGATTTTGACAATGTTGCAGTGGTGTGTAAAACTAATTATTACTGGCAAAGACTAATTAGAGAATCCATTGAAATTGAGAGGAACAAGAATAACTTTAATCGCTCTGACAGCTACTGGCTTAGTGCGGCCTGGAAGCGTATTATTAAATAATACACATTACATTTTGATTTAAAGAATTACTAATCTACAACTCATTACTAATCATAACCAATGACTGATTACTAATCGATTATATAATTACAATACCCCCCCCCCCTCCGCCTCTAATCACTGCACCTGATATGAGTTAAGTGATGACGTCACCCTGCTGCTCTATATAAAACCGGGAGCAAGCGAGGGCTTTACCATTCTGGCGAATTGCCCGATGATGCTGGATGTATTTACCAGCGAAACGTCATACTCAAACTGTAAATGTGGATTCACTCTTCAACACACCGGTGGGCTAAAGTAGTGAATTATTTGTTTTTGTCAACGTGACACTTTTTTTTTGCTGATTGGCCGTGTCGGGTGGTGGAGGGTTACGACACATTTATAAATAAACGCGATCTAACCAAAAAAAACGTTATTATGGTTAACAATGTATGCTTTGTATGGAGCTTTGTTCGTGATTGTTAATATATAGCTTGTGCCACATTTGTTAACGAAGTGTTGATTGTATGGGATTTTTCTCGAGATCGCGATGTGTGGACTGTATGTACTGCATAGACTGTCTCTCTGCACTGATACGGGTTGTGATGTACATTGTTGTGATCCTTGGTACGGATCGTTAAATTGTGATGGTGACATATGGTGCCAGTGATTTGGATTGTGCTGCTGGCTGTGGCTAATTTGGGCCAAAGATCCTGACCAGAATGCCCCTGTCATTGTTGCGTGTTGACACGAGTGTGGTCCCGTCATGTTGTGGCTGACGGCTTGACCTGGCGGCCCGGAGATCGAGACACTCCGAGGCGCGTCTGAGACAGTGAGCCAGAGGCTCAGGGAGCTTGTGGTGAGTTGCTCTCTCAGCTCGGTTGGTACAGCTAAATGCTGCAATGCGAGGCTTGGAGAGAGGGGTTGGTGTGTCCTCTCAACCCGGTTGGGACAGCTGATTGCTGCAATGCGAGTCCTGGAGAGAGGTGTTCTTGTGTCTTCTCAGCTCGGTCGCAACAGCTATATGCTGCGATGCGAGTCTTGGAGAGAGACTGGGTTATAATTCCCCCGATACGGCCGACACGTGCGCGTCGAAAAGGCGGGGGGTGCTACCGAGTGGCATGAGATGTCTGGGTTGGCCTTCAAGGGAGGGCTTCTGAGTTGTGCGAGCGCGGAAAACGCGCGTGGGGCCGCCATTTTGTGTGAGCGCGGGAAACCGCAGGGGATGCGGATCGTGCATGCGGCCGCCATTTTGTACGTGCATGGGTATTTGTGTGAACCATTTCTGGGCAAGAGCAGGCATTTTTTTGTCACGTCGATTTAACATTTTTTTACAAAAAATGTAGATACTGAGGCAACGCTGAAGTGCGACTTCTTTGCCCAGTACATGGGTCAACCTGGAAGCATGACTTCCTTGACCTGGGATGTTGTACAACATCCAACGGTTGTACCTTTGGTTGCAGCATACAGGCTCGACCTTGAAGAGTGACTTCCTTGAGCCAGTACATGGGTCGACCCTGAAGTGTGACTTCTTGACCTGGGACTTAGGGAGACGTCCGGAATGTTAAGTGGTGTTTGTAGGTGGGTGTTAGACTTTCGGTCTTCGCCCTATTGCCACCTGTGGGGTGGAACGGTAACAGGGCGGTGTGAGACCCTGCCATCTATGGGGTGGTTGTGTGGTTTTGGTTTGATTTACCGGTGTTGGTTGTGCATCCAACGCGTCGGAATCTATGTATTTTTGTTTTTATTTCTTCCGCCGGGCGGAATACGATCATCTCCACTTCCCTGGGCCGGGTGGCTGTCGTGTCCGATGAGCTGAGGCGTGGGCTTGTGGTGCTGTGCCTCAGGAGGTGGTTTCTTCTTGTCACAGGATTCCTGCACCTGCCGCCCTTGGAGTCGCCGGTTGTGCTGACCGGATGTGGACTTGAAGGGGAGAGTGGAGCGCCCGTACGTCACTCCTGCTCATCCTGTTGCCCAACTCCTGGGGAGGGGCCGTGCCCTTTTTGGGCCTTTTTCAAGTTCCCCCAGGACCTCCAGGGAGAGCGTGCTCGCCTCCCCTGGAGGCTCGGCCACGCGAATTCGTTTGAAGACTGGCCGCTGTCCATGACTCTCACACCTTGTTGATTGCCTACACCGTTGTCAAGCAGCCACATTCATATGTCGGTGCATGCGTACAAATTCACACGGATGGGCTGTGCTGAGGGATAAGTGGGTTGACCAGTTCTTTTGGTGTACATGTGGTTGTTGTTGGTACCCCTCATTCCATACATTCTTCTCTTCCCCCCCTCTCGGTGTGTGTACATGTTTCTCGGGGTGATTATTGTCGGTCGCCGGTTGTTTGTTGACGTTGTTGTTGGAGGCACACTGTTTTTTTTCTGTATTGTCACAGCCGAGACAGCTGGTTTTTTTACATGGGGGAGGGTGATGTAGTGATGGTAGCATCACTACTGTGTACACACGCACAAGCGTGACGTCACTATGCGGGGGAGCGTCATGACCTCGCGGGTCTGCACACATGCATGACGTCATCCCGGCTGGAGGCGGGAATGACGTCAGGGCCGGTTCTGGGCTCAGGCCACGAGGGTGGTGTGAGGCTGTGGCACTCTCTGTGACCCCGGCTGGACACGTGACTGGACCCCAGTGAGGGCCGGGGGCCTAGGGGGCACCTCGGAGGGCACGTGGACAGCAGGGGGGCTTCGAGAGGGTTCTCGAAGGGAGGCGTGGCTGGGGCGGGGCCCGGGCACGCCGAGGCCCATATAAGCAGCCTCCTCACGAGGTTCGAGGCTGCCCTAATCAAGAACGAAGATGCATCGTGAAGACGCCAAGAACAGTCAAGCCTCCAGTCAGCGGACCTGGCAGTAGCCCACCTGGCTGGGTCACGCGAGAGTATTTGAGAAGTGTGTGTTAGCTAGAGTAGGTCGGTGGTCACCACCTTATGTGCAGTGTTATATTACTTACCGTTCTAATAAATCAGCGTTGCCTCCCAAGGAGTCGTGTGTGCACCTAATTCGAACCCACTACAAATGCAATACTACTGTAGAATTCAGTGGTAAATGCAATACTACTGTAGAATTCAGTGGTAAATGCAATAATACTGTAGAATTCAGTGGTAAATGCAATAATACTGTAGAATTCAGTGGTAAATGCAATACTAATGTAGAATTCAGTGGTAAATGCAATACTACTGTAGAATTCAGTGGTAAATGCAATACTACTGTAGAATTCAGTGGTAAATGCAATACAACTGTAGAATTCAGTGGTAAATGCAATACTACTGTAGAATTCAGTGGTAAATGCAATACAACTGTAGAATTCAGTGGTAAATGCAATACTACTATAGAATTCAGTGGTAAATGCAATACAACTAGAATTCAGTGGTAAATGCAATAATGCTGTAGAATTCAGTGGTAAATGCAATACTACTGTAGAATTCAGCGGTAAATATAATACTACTGTAGAATTCAGTGGTAAATGCAATACTACTGTAGACTTCAGTGGTAAATGCAATACTACTGTATAATTCAGTGGTAAATGCAATACTACTGTAGACTTCAGTGGTAAATGCAATACTACTTTAGAATTCAGTGGTAAATACAATACTACTGTAGAATTCAGCGGTAAATGCAATAAAACCGTAGAATTCAGTGGTAAATGCAATACTACTGTAGAATTCAGTGGTAAATGCAATAAAACTGTAGAATTCAGTGGTAAATATAATACTACTGTAGAATTCAGTGGTAAATGCAATAAAACTGTAGAATTCAGTGGTAAATACAATACTACTGTAGAATTCAGTGGTAAATGCAATAAAACTGTAGAATTCAGTGGTAAATATAATACTACTGTAGAATTCAGTGGTAAATGCAATAAAACTGTAGAATTCAGTGGTAAATGTAATACTACTGTAGAATTCAGTGGTAAATGCAACACTACTGTAGAATTCAGTGGTAAATGTAATACTACTGTAGAATTCAGTGGTAAATGTAATACTACTGTAGAATTCAGTGGTAAATGCAATAATACTGTATAATGCAGTGGTAAATGCAATAAAACCGTAGAATTCAGTGGTAAATGCAATACTACTGTAGAATTCAGTGGTAAATGTAATACTACTGTAGAATTCAGTGGTAAATGCAATAATACTGTATAATTCAGTGGTAAATGCAATAAAACTGTAGAATTCAGTGGTAAATGCAATACTATTGTAGAATTCAGTGCTAAATGTAATACTACTGTAGAATTCAGTGGTAAATGCAATACTACTGTAGAATTCAGTGGCAAATGCAATACTACTGCAGAATTCAGTGGTAAATGCAATACAACTAGAATTCAGTGGTAAATGCAATAATGCTGTAGAATTCAGTGGTAAATGCAATACTACTGTAGAATTCAGTGGTAAATGCAATACTACTGTAGAATTCAGTGGTAAATGCAATACTATTGTAGAATTCAGTGGTAAAAGCAATAAAACTGTAGAATTCAGTGGTAAATATAATACTGTAGAATTCAGTGGTAAATGCAATAAAACTGTAGAATTCAGTGGTAAATACAATACTACTGTAGAATTCAGTGGTAAATGCAATACTACTGTATAATTCAGTGAAAAATGCAATACAACTAGAATTCAGTGGTAAATGCAATACTATTGTAGAATTCAGTGGTAAATACAATACTACTGTAGAATTCAGTGGTAAATGCAATAAAACTGTAGAATTCAGTGGTAAATATAATACTACTGTAGAATTCAGTGGTAAATGCAATACTGTAGAATTCAGTGGTAAATGCAATACTGCTGTAGAATTCAGTGGTAAATGTAATACTACTGTAGAATTCAGTGGTAAATGCAACACTACTGTAGAATTCAGTGGTAAATGCAATACTACTGTAGAATTCAGTGGTAAATGCAATACTACTGTAGAATTCAGTGGCAAATGCAACACTACTGTAGAATTCAGTGGTAAATGTAATACTACTGTAGAATTCAGTGGTAAATGCAACACTACTGTAGAATTCAGTGGTAAATGTAATACTACTGTAGAATTCAGTGGTAAATGTAATACTACTGTAGAATTCAGTGGTAAATGCAATAATACTGTATAATTCAGTGGTAAATGCAATAAAACCGTAGAATTCAGTGGTAAATGCAATACTACTGTAGAATTCAGTGGTAAATGTAATACTACTGTAGAATTCAGTGGTAAATGCAATAATACTGTATAATTCAGTGGTAAATGCAATAAAACTGTAGAATTCAGTGGTAAATGTAATACTATTGTAGAATTCAGTGCTAAATGTAATACTACTGTAGAATTCAGTGGTAAATGCAATACTACTGTAGAATTCAGTGGCAAATGCAATACTACTGTAGAATTCAGTGGTAAATGCAATACAACTAGAATTCAGTGGTAAATGCAATAATGCTGTAGAATTCAGTGGTAAATGCAATACTACTGTAGAATTCAGTGCTAAATGCAATACTACTGTAGAATTCAGTGGTAAATGCAATACTATTGTAGAATTCAGTGGTAAATGCAATAAAACTGTAGAATTCAGTGGTAAATATAATACTGTAGAATTCAGTGGTAAATGCAATAAAACTGTAGAATTCAGTGGTAAATACAATACTACTGTAGAATTCAGTGGTAAATGCAATACTACTGTATAATTCAGTGGAAAATGCAATACAACTAGAATTCAGTGGTAAATGCAATACTATTGTAGAATTCAGTGGTAAATACAATACTACTGTAGAATTCAGTGGTAAATGCAATAAAACTGTAGAATTCAGTGGTAAATATAATACTACTGTAGAATTCAGTGGTAAATGCAATAAAACTGTAGAATTCAGTGGTAAATACAATACTACTGTAGAATTCAGTGGTAAATGCAATAATACTGTAGAATTCAGTGGTAAATGCAATACTGCTGTAGAATTCAGTGGTAAATGTAATACTACTGTAGAATTCAGTGGTAAATGCAACACTACTGTAGAATTCAGTGGTAAATGCAATACTACTGTAGAATTCAGTGGTAAATGCAATACTGTATAATTCAGTGGTAAATGCAATAAAACCGTAGAATTCAGTGGTAAATGCAATACTACTGTAGAATTCAGTGGTAAATGCAATACTACTGTAGAATTCAGTGGTAAATGCAACACTACTGTAGAATTCAGCGGTAAATATAATACTACTGTAGAATTCAGTGGTAAATGCAATACTACTGTAGACTTCAGTGGTAAATGCAATACTACTGTATAATTCAGTGGTAAATGCAATACTACTGTAGACTTCAGTGGTAAATGCAATACTACTTTAGAATTCAGTGGTAAATACAATACTACTGTAGAATTCAGCGGTAAATGCAATAAAACCGTAGAATTCAGTGGTAAATGCAATACTACTGTAGAATTCAGTGGTAAATGCAATAAAACTGTAGAATTCAGTGGTAAATATAATACTACTGTAGAATTCAGTGGTAAATGCAATAAAACTGTAGAATTCAGTGGTAAATACAATACTACTGTAGAATTCAGTGGTAAATGCAATACAACTAGAATTCAGTGGTAAATGCAATAATGCTGTAGAATTCAGTGGTAAATGCAATACTACTGTAGAATTCAGCGGTAAATATAATACTACTGTAGAATTCAGTGGTAAATGCAATACTACTGTAGACTTCAGTGGTAAATGCAATACTACTGTATAATTCAGTGGTAAATGCAATACTACTGTAGACTTCAGTGGTAAATGCAATACTACTTTAGAATTCAGTGGTAAATACAATACTACTGTAGAATTCAGCGGTAAATGCAATAAAACCGTAGAATTCAGTGGTAAATGCAATACTACTGTAGAATTCAGTGGTAAATGCAATAAAACTGTAGAATTCAGTGGTAAATATAATACTACTGTAGAATTCAGTGGTAAATGCAATAAAACTGTAGAATTCAGTGGTAAATACAATACTACTGTAGAATTCAGTGGTAAATGCAATAAAACTGTAGAATTCAGTGGTAAATATAATACTACTGTAGAATTCAGTGGTAAATGCAATAAAACTGTAGAATTCAGTGGTAAATGTAATACTACTGTAGAATTCAGTGGTAAATGCAACACTACTGTAGAATTCAGTGGTAAATGTAATACTACTGTAGAATTCAGTGGTAAATGTAATACTACTGTAGAATTCAGTGGTAAATGCAATAATACTGTATAATGCAGTGGTAAATGCAATAAAACCGTAGAATTCAGTGGTAAATGCAATACTACTGTAGAATTCAGTGGTAAATGTAATACTACTGTAGAATTCAGTGGTAAATGCAATAATACTGTATAATTCAGTGGTAAATGCAATAAAACTGTAGAATTCAGTGGTAAATGCAATACTATTGTAGAATTCAGTGCTAAATGTAATACTACTGTAGAATTCAGTGGTAAATGCAATACTACTGTAGAATTCAGTGGCAAATGCAATACTACTGCAGAATTCAGTGGTAAATGCAATACAACTAGAATTCAGTGGTAAATGCAATAATGCTGTAGAATTCAGTGGTAAATGCAATACTACTGTAGAATTCAGTGGTAAATGCAATACTACTGTAGAATTCAGTGGTAAATGCAATACTATTGTAGAATTCAGTGGTAAAAGCAATAAAACTGTAGAATTCAGTGGTAAATATAATACTGTAGAATTCAGTGGTAAATGCAATAAAACTGTAGAATTCAGTGGTAAATACAATACTACTGTAGAATTCAGTGGTAAATGCAATACTACTGTATAATTCAGTGAAAAATGCAATACAACTAGAATTCAGTGGTAAATGCAATACTATTGTAGAATTCAGTGGTAAATACAATACTACTGTAGAATTCAGTGGTAAATGCAATAAAACTGTAGAATTCAGTGGTAAATATAATACTACTGTAGAATTCAGTGGTAAATGCAATACTGTAGAATTCAGTGGTAAATGCAATACTGCTGTAGAATTCAGTGGTAAATGTAATACTACTGTAGAATTCAGTGGTAAATGCAACACTACTGTAGAATTCAGTGGTAAATGTAATACTACTGTAGAATTCAGTGGTAAATGCAATACTACTGTAGAATTCAGTGGTAAATGCAACACTACTGTAGAATTCAGTGGTAAATGTAATACTACTGTAGAATTCAGTGGTAAATGCAACACTACTGTAGAATTCAGTGGTAAATGTAATACTACTGTAGAATTCAGTGGTAAATGTAATACTACTGTAGAATTCAGTGGTAAATGCAATAATACTGTATAATTCAGTGGTAAATGCAATAAAACCGTAGAATTCAGTGGTAAATGCAATACTACTGTAGAATTCAGTGGTAAATGTAATACTACTGTAGAATTCAGTGGTAAATGCAATAATACTGTATAATTCAGTGGTAAATGCAATAAAACTGTAGAATTCAGTGGTAAATGTAATACTATTGTAGAATTCAGTGCTAAATGTAATACTACTGTAGAATTCAGTGGTAAATGCAATACTACTGTAGAATTCAGTGGCAAATGCAATACTACTGTAGAATTCAGTGGTAAATGCAATACAACTAGAATTCAGTGGTAAATGCAATAATGCTGTAGAATTCAGTGGTAAATGCAATACTACTGTAGAATTCAGTGGTAAATGCAATACTACTGTAGAATTCAGTGGTAAATGCAATACTATTGTAGAATTCAGTGGTAAATGCAATAAAACTGTAGAATTCAGTGGTAAATATAATACTGTAGAATTCAGTGGTAAATGCAATAAAACTGTAGAATTCAGTGGTAAATACAATACTACTGTAGAATTCAGTGGTAAATGCAATACTACTGTATAATTCAGTGGAAAATGCAATACAACTAGAATTCAGTGGTAAATGCAATACTATTGTAGAATTCAGTGGTAAATACAATACTACTGTAGAATTCAGTGGTAAATGCAATAAAACTGTAGAATTCAGTGGTAAATATAATACTACTGTAGAATTCAGTGGTAAATGCAATAAAACTGTAGAATTCAGTGGTAAATACAATACTACTGTAGAATTCAGTGGTAAATGCAATAATACTGTAGAATTCAGTGGTAAATGCAATACTGCTGTAGAATTCAGTGGTAAATGTAATACTACTGTAGAATTCAGTGGTAAATGCAACACTACTGTAGAATTCAGTGGTAAATGCAATACTACTGTAGAATTCAGTGGTAAATGCAATACTGTATAATTCAGTGGTAAATGCAATAAAACCGTAGAATTCAGTGGTAAATGCAATACTACTGTAGAATTCAGTGGTAAATGCAATACTACTGTAGAATTCAGTGGTAAATGCAACACTACTGTAGAATTCAGTGGTAAATGTAATACTACTGTAGAATTCAGTGGTAAATGCAACACTACTGTAGAATTCAGTGGTAAATGCAATACTAACGTAGAATTGAGTGGTAAATGCAATACAACTGTAGAATTCAGTGGTAAATACAATAATACTGTAGAATTCAGTGGTAAATGCAACACTACTGTAGAATTCAGTGGTAAATGCAATACTAATGTAGAATTCAGTGGTAAATGCAATACAACCGTAGAATTCAGTGGTAAATGCAATACTACTGTAGAATTCAGTGGTAAATACAATAAACCTGTAGAACTGCTCACGCTCTTGTGTGCCGGTTACCTAACATTTACAAACGGATGCTCAGAAAAATAAACATCCCCAATATCTGCATTACCGTATATGTTCAACAGTATGAACATGCAACTCTTTGTCGCTTAATGCAGATACTCTGCAATGGGTATACAGCACAGCGCTCATACGTGCTGGTTTCTGTATGTATGCACCGACACACAGGGCATAAAACGAAACAGGCTGCATCAAGTGTTTATTCGTATATCAACACGAAACGCATCGTTAAACCTCCAAAATGTAAAAAGGGACAAACGCTCCCAACATTTTCTATTGAACACATGAGTACAGTATAACGTAATGGACACATCTTCCATTTTCTTTGGTTCTTTCGGTAAAGTCACCACCACGTAGAATGAGAATAATAAAATAATAAAATAACACGATAAAATTCTCACGACGTTTCGGCCACAACGCAAGCGGCCGTCTTCAGGTGAAAGGAACAGACCCGTCGGGACTACAGAGCTTCAATGAACGTTGTTAAAATTCGTAGCGACTTTTTAGCTGGTTGGGAGAAGTGAGGCACCTTGACAAAGGGGTTTACATATCAAACAGGAGAATTTAGCATTGATATGTAAACCCCTTTGTCAAGGTGCCTCTCTTCTCTAAACCAGCTTAAAAGACGCCTCGAATCTTAACAACGTTCGTTGAAGCTCTGTCGTCCCGACAGGTCTGTTCCTTTCACCTGAAGAAGGCCACTTGTGTTGTGGCCGAAACGTCGTGAGAATTTCATTGTTATTTTATTTTGTTAATTTATTATTTTATTCTCATTCTACGTGGTGGTGACTTTACCGAAAGAACCAAAGAAGATGAATCCTTGCAGTCACGAAAGCTTTAAATAGAAACATCTTCCATTCTTTCTTAGCTTTCTTTTATATACGCGAGGGATTTGCCTCTCGAACGGTGGGGTTCACGTCGAAAAATATTTGACGCCTGGCACGCCCTAAGCCCCGCGGTGGAAATAGGCTATTCCTTTTTCACGTCCGTTACAATAAACTTTGGTTTTTGCACCACAGGTTTTGACTTCAGCATCGGTCCAAACGGACCGCTGTCTTCACCTGATGGTTTCCTCTGCTCGTGAATGAGACTGGGACTTCCCGGTGCAGTTCCAGTGGTATTTGAAACTGTGGGAGGCTGATGGAAAGGACTTGCGCCCGCGGATTTTGGAGAACTGAGAACGGACTGAATTTGAGACGAGTTAGACGCTGATTTTACATTAAAAGGGTTTCCACTACTTGGTTTAGGACTCACCGGAGGTGGTGACTTGACAGGAAAAACGGCGTTCTTAGTCTCTGAATGACTCGACGCCACACTCATGCTAGATGGCTCGTCATCTTTGAACAAGACGCTTGGGAAACTGACTGGTCTGAATGGTTTCGGCTTCCACTGGTGAACTCGTGGTGGCTCAGTTACAATCACCTTCTTAGGCATGCCAGCACAACTGCCGGATCGGATGGCATCAAGCATGGCCAGACGTGCATCCTCGGGCCTACGCTCTGTACCTGTGGCCCCGTTACCCACAAGGATGACAGGAGGTGGTGGGGCTATGGGGACTGGAGGAGAATGCACAGGTGCAAGCCGTGGCCGCACTGTGGCTGAGTCGCCCGAGTCGGCTTCTCTCAACTGCTGAGACACCAGTTCTTCGTCTTCTGCTGCTGCCGCTGCTGCTGCAGATGGGGTCTATGGAAACCAGAAGACAGTAGAACACAGCAGTCAACGAGACACCAAGACTTGTGCTACCTGGGGTAACAACACTTCAAGTTCAGACAAATCACGCCATTGTTCGATGCCATGCAAACGTACATCCTCAAGCTCAAAGAAAATTATGTTGAAGGACGTTTTTGTTAATGTATTAATGGGAGCAAGACAAATAGGCCCTAATATGCGTGATTCGTGTAATTTGCAACAGCTGTCAGGTTCACAAAAGTTCCATTATCCACGGCCCTATTCTTCCTATTATCCTCGATTATCCCCGACTTTTTCATTAGTCATTGCGGAATGGCTTCCTATAATCTGAGATTTTTGAAGGTAAGTGTCCCACGCGGGCACATACATCCTTATCTTACAGAAACTTTTAATTAAAAAAATCACTTTGGCCAAAGCAAATGAACGGATGGCACTTGCTTTGTTTATACACTGCATGGGAAATCAAAGACACAAAGACGAGACACACACACACGAGACACAAATATCCCCACCCTCCCCCACCCTGTACAGCTGTCACTGACTCTTGGAGCAAGTGATGTTAGCACGTGCTAATGTTTACACACCGCACCGGGTACTCATTTGAGGCCGAGTCACGTAGAAGGGAAACAATAAAATAATAAAAAATAAAACAATAAAATTCTCACGACGTGAAAACCACACCTGATGATGATTGCTTGTGTTGCAGTCGAAACGTCGTGAGAATTGTATTGTTATTATTCATTATTGTTTCCCTTCTACGTGGTGGTGACTTTACCGAAAGAACCACGAATGTGAATCCCTGCAGTCACGAAAGCTTTAAATCAAAATTAAATACACAGCTGTCACTTGCATTCCCACTTACTTTTCTCAGTCGTTTCCCTCCTGCGCCTGATGGAACAGCGGGAGAAATGCGAGCATCTCTCTCTGCCTCACTATCAACAGCTGCCAGCATTGTCTGCAGATGTTCACCCGAAACCTAGAATATAACGGAACAGCGACCAGAACATTTACGGAAATGTACAACGTTTCACGTTAGCAAGGTAAATGTTTAAGGTAATATTGTTAGCTCTTTCGGTAAAGTCACGTTGAAGGGAAACAATAGAATAATAAAAACATATATAAAACAATAAAAATTCTCACGACGTTTCGACCATAACACGACCGTTTGTGTTATGGTCGAAACGTCGTGAGAATTTTATTGTTTCACATATATTTTATTATTTTATTGTTTCCCTTCAACGTGACTTTACCGAAAGAGCTAAGAATATGAATTACTGCAGTCACGAAAGCTTTAAATCAAAATGTTTAAGATAACTTTAATTATACATGTGCAATCATGGTTAACAATGCAGGTTCTACAAATACTTTTTTTTAAATAAACGAATCACATTTAATTTAGGCTAAACACAACATTTTCCATATTTATTACAATATTTTAAATGTGACGATGTAGACAAAGCAGGCTGACCTTTCTCAATGTGCCCACGTTGTCTGTAGACTGAAGCGCTTCCATTAGGGAACCATGTGCATTGTTATCCTTCACAATTGGTGTTTGCACCACAGGTTTTAACTTCAGCATCGGTCCAAACAGACCGCTGTCTTCACCTGATGGCTTTCTCTGCTCGTGAATAAGACTGGGACTTTCCAGTGCAGTTCCAGTGGTATTTGAAACTGTGGGAGGCTGATGGAAAGGACTTGCGTCCGTGGATTTTGGAGAACTGAGAACGGACTGAATTTGAGATGAGTTAGACGCTGATTTTACATTAAAAGGGTTTCCACTACTTGGTTTAGGACTCACCGGAGGTGGTGACTTGACAGGAAAAACGGCGTTCTTAGACTCTGAATGACTCGACGCTACACTCACGCTAGATGGTTTGTCATCTTTGAACATGACGCTTTGGAAACTGACCCGTCTGAATAGTTTTGGCTTCCATTGATGAACTCGTGGTGCCTCGGTTATAATAATCACCTTCCCCGGGTCACCTGGAGCATTTGGAATGTTGGCATTTTCTTCCGTAGAAAACTGTGGTGGTGGTGGAATCGTGAGCTCATCCTGTTCACAATTTACCTGAATTGGTGGCAAAGCATGTACAGGTGTTGTATTTGTTGTGGTTGTGCCACTGTAAGTTTCATTCGGAGCATCAATGGCCTTGTAGGCTGTTCTCTTGGCAATGGCAGATGCCACGTAGATGCTGGAGGCCCTCCTGCCGGGACGGAAAAATGCATCTTGCTTTGAGCTCGATGGTGGTGGTGGTAGTGGTGGTGATGTGGCAGTGCTGGCAAGTGGCTCGGTGGCAGAGTGTTGCTGAGATATTGCCTCCGTAGTACACTGGAGGGAATGGGACCTCTGGAATGGGCGAGCCACAATTGAGAGCCCTGATAAATGAGGAATCATTGGTGGAGGAATCACTGGTGGGGGAATTAATGGTGGAGGAATCACTGGTGGAGGACTTAATTGTGGAGGAATCACTGGTGGGGGAATCAATGGTGGAGGAATCACTGGTGGGGGAATTAATGGTGGAGGAATCACTGGTGGGGGAATTAATGGTGGAGGAATCACTGGTGGGGGAATCAATGGTGGAGGAATCACTGGTGGGGGAATTAATGGTAGAGGAATCACCGGTGACTGATGTGCTGTATGCTGTTGTGGATTGGCTGTAATGTCACCGATCTTCGCTGTTGAGTCGTATTTCAACGTTTCTTTGATTTCTTTTGTAGCATTGGTTGCAGTAGCATTTTCAGTCTTGCCGGGTTCTGTTTTATAAGGTGGTAGAAGGAATGGGACATCAGCTGTTCCAGGTTTTGGTCTTATGACTGGCTTGGAAGGAACAATTCTGTAAGTGGTCAATCCCACTTTAGGAAGGTAATCTCTGGTGATTTCATTTGTGGACCTCCACCGATCTGAAGGCTGCTTACAGACAGGAAAAACTGGAGAAGATGTTTCAGCAGAATTCTTTTGACATTCAACTTCAGGTGCACGTCGCTCTTTTGAAATTGATCGAGTCTTGTGAAAAATTCTGTTTTGCATCGAAGCCCCAGGCTCATTTGACTGGTCCATTACTGGCTGTGAAGTTTCATTTATTTCGGATACTTTTTCACTTTTAGTTAGCCTTGCTTCTGCAATAACCTTGCAAACTTTGTCTGGCTCAACTATTTCTTCTCTAGCGCCGGCAATTTCTTGACGGATTTCCACTGGCTGGATCAATACAGACTCGTCCACGTGCGTCTTGTGTTGGCGTGTTACCAGTTGTTCCGTATGCTGTTCGGATGATGCATCCTGTCGCTCCAAAGGTATACTCTTTACTTGCTTGTCCACAGATTTGGCATGCACTACGGGGATTTTCTCCACGTGCGCATTTAGAAAGGTTTCGTTTTTAACGGGCATTTTATCCAGGCACTTTAGACTTCCTCCACCACGCCTTCCTGCCCTGCTTAACTCACTATTAGGTTTGGTGGACGTGTCAGGGAAAGCCACGGGTAACCTTTTACGTCCGGGGTCTTGTTCACCCACGACACAACCAGACGCTTCTGCGGTGGCCCCAGTAAAAGACCCACAAAGGGCATGTTTGGATTTACGGTCAAGTTGCTGGGCCAAGGCAGATTCCCGAACCTTGGCAAGGAAGTCGACTTTCGCTTCATTACCATTCTTTGTCTGAGTAACGGGTGGCTCGGCAGAAACCTGCGGCGCGTTTCCAGCCTCGTTTCTATCGGCTGCTTCCCTTCTTTGCACATCATCGCGAGCTTTGAGAAACTGCAAAGGTTTTTCTGAAGGTCCTCTGTTGACATCTGTTGCCACATTGGCATTTGTCTCATCGTTCATGTCGACTTTATCAGTTTTATCGGAGCTGCTGTCCGCAGTGGCTTTCATCACTGTTGAATCTGGAAGGGCTGGCTCTGGCTTTTTAACCGGCTCTACAGTAGAATCAACGTCAGCCTCTGTTTTATTTATTTTTACAGTTTCCACGTTGTGGGGACCACTCTTAGACCTCGAGTCATCATCTGCAAACAAGCCAAAAGCATAATTTTTACATAATGTTTAAATCACAAATGCCACACCCCAATTATTCCACGTAAATTTTTTTTTTAAATGGTGATATTATCACTCATTTGCTTTTCGCTCATTGCACGCTTTATGAAACAACACTGAATTTTGTCACACGTTAAGTAGTCTTCTTTGGCTCTTTCGGTAAAGTCACCATGTAGAATGAGAATAAAATAATAAAATAAAATGACACAAAAAATTCTCACGACGTTTCGGCCACAACACAAGTGGCCTTCTTTAGGTGAAAGGAACAGGTTTGAACAGGTTTGTTCCTTTCACCTGAACAGGTCTGTTCCTTTCACCTGAAGAAGGCCAAATGTGTTGTGGCCCAAACGTCGTGAGATATTTTATTGTGTTATTTTATTTTATCATTTTATTATTTTATTCTCATTCTACGTGGTGACTTTACCGAAAGACTCAAAGAATATGAATCCTTGCAGTCACGAAAGCTTTAAATCGAAATTGTTAAGTATTGTGCTACGTTATTCTTATTTCCGCGACTAACCGTTTTGTGTGTGAAAGCGCTCACCCGTCGTCAGCCCCATTTCAAGTTCAGCAATTAACTCGTCCAATTCAACCGTTGCTGCGGCACCGGCGTTAGCCTGCGCCAGGTCTGACGGGCCTCCTTGCACAGCGTTATCAGCTACGGCCCTGCGCCGACATTAACAGACAGCACAGACTGACGTGGGGAACGTGTTCTTTTAGCGTGACAGGACACGTGACGTGGCAGCGTTTTCAACGCATCTAAATTAAAATGAAAGGAGTGTGTCGCGTGTAAAAAAAGAGCAAATCTGCCCGAAGAGGAATGGGTTGCGACGCCTTACCCAGCTTGTTGAGATGTGACGCAGAAAGTCTTCTGCGTCTCAGACTTGGCGGTGGGTCCTTGTTCAAGCGTACGGGGCGACGACGCTTCGGGCTGTTGCCTTGTGACATCAGGATCGCCGCCCATTCCAGCACCCTCGTTCAAAGATGTTTCTGCGGCGGTAATCAACGTCCAACGACGTAGATGAACGAGGTCCGTTAAACATTGCGGATATGAACACCGTGACGTACTTCAGAACGTTGAGCAATGTTTTTTATATTCTTGGTTCTTTCGGTAAAGTCACGTTGAAGGGAAACAATAAAATAATAAAGTATATATAAAACAATAAAAACTGTTGATAAATACACTGTTTAAAAATAAATAAATTAATGCGGACCGACACACCTGATGATGACCGTTTGTGTTGTGGTCGAAACGTCGTGAGAATTGTTTTTATTGTTTTATATATATTTTATTATTTTATTGTTTCACTTCAACGTGGTGACTTTACCGAAAGATCTAAGAATATGAATTACTGCAGTCACGAAAGCTTTAAATCAAAATTTAATGTTTTTTATTTTTTTCAACGAGTGACGTGAATCCATTTTCTCGGACAAAATCGTTAAAGTTCGCGCAAACTATCACGCTGTGTAAGAGCACTTGGGGGGTGGAAAAAAAATCGGGTTCTTTTCATTTACGTCTTCAACACCACAAAGATGTCTTATTAAAATCCACAAAACGCGAAGCGTAGAGTAATTTTTGAACGCGGACGAATGGCACTCTTTCGCCGTGCTGTTCGGCATCTCCACGAGCAAGCAATTTGCAAACCAATGGATTTTCTCCGACGTGAACGTGTCATCAGTGCGCGGGTTGCTTCGAATAAAGGCAAACAGCGAGGCAGCATTTACATTATGAGACCTCCTTTGCCAGGAACAAGATATAGCAATAGGTTTTACCCTTTTAACTGGCACAAAAAACTGACACCTTTATTCAAGGCATCGTGTCTGCAATAACCACAACACAAGCAGTCAAAATGCAAACAAAAAAGACAACTCTGAAAATAATATTGGCACTGTCCTTGAAGTTGATTGGTCCACACCCGAGACGGCTTTCTTTAGAGCCTAGTCTCCACTGGTGTTGTACGCCTTTTGGCGTCTTCTGGTCCAACACCAGTGGAGACTAGGCTCTAAGAAAAGCCGTCTCAGGTGTGGACCAATCAAATTCAAGGACAGTGCCAATATTATTATCAGAGTTGTCTTTTTGTTTGCATTTTGACTGCTTGTGTTGTGGTTATTGTAAACATGATGCCTTGAATAAAGGTGTCAGTTTTTTGTGCCCGTTAAAAGGGTAAAACCTATTTCTATAGCGAGGCAGTATTTATACTGCGAGGCCGTGGGGCTCCATGAATGAGGAGGCATAAAAGGCGTTCCCATCGTGATCTCAGGGCATCTGCTCTGGGGGTTTCGTGTGAAGTTTTTGTTCAACAAAAAGAGCTTTTGGCCAAGTGTGCTTTACAACAACCAGAATAAACACCGTGGCCAATGATGACATCTGGTCACCGTTACATTGCATTTATGGCTTTTATTTTGGTGATTTCGAAAAGTTTTTTTTGGTTTTGGCCATGTTTTTGTTTATTGTAGTACGGAGTTAGACTGATGGCCTTAATCTAAGTTGTCTTGTGGTTGTTGTTGTTGTTGTTTGACTTGCATCCCACTGGGATTTTTGCACACAGCGTTGGTGGTGTACGGTGCTATTTCAGGAATATTTTGATGTTTTTTTCCTGGATTTTCTGTTTGCAAAGTCACACACAAAGTCACTTTAAGATGTTTTCTTGTTCATGTTTTTGTTTGTTGCGGTTGCACCCGATTCAAGAGCCGGATGGCTCACAGGGCTATACCACATAAATGAAACTATGGAACTAAATGAACTATGGAGAACAGACTTGCTGAAATGTACAAATTGTGCATGAAAAGAGTCAACTTACACGAACGGTAAGCAAAAGTACGAGTCCAACATTGGCAGAAGAAATTGCTTGTGAGTTTTTTTGACCACTTCAACGTGGTGACTTTACCGAAAGATCTAAGAATATGAATTACTGCAGTCACGAAAGCTTTAAATCAAAATTTAATGTTTTTTATTTTTTTCAACGAGTGACGTGAATCCATTTTCTCGGACAAAATCGTTAAAGTTCGCGCAAACTATCACGCTGTGTAAGAGCACTTGGGGGGTGGAAAAAAAATCGGGTTCTTTTCATTTACGTCTTCAACACCACAAAGATGTCTTATTAAAATCCACAAAACGCGAAGCGTAGAGTAATTTTTGAACGCGGACGAATGGCACTCTTTCGCCGTGCTGTTCGGCATCTCCACGAGCAAGCAATTTGCAAACCAATGGATTTTCTCCGACGTGAACGTGTCATCAGTGCGCGGGTTGCTTCGAATAAAGGCAAACAGCGAGGCAGCATTTACATTATGAGACCTCCTTTGCCAGGAACAAGATATAGCAATAGGTTTTACCCTTTTAACTGGCACAAAAAACTGACACCTTTATTCAAGGCATCGTGTCTGCAATAACCACAACACAAGCAGTCAAAATGCAAACAAAAAAGACAACTCTGAAAATAATATTGGCACTGTCCTTGAAGTTGATTGGTCCACACCCGAGACGGCTTTCTTTAGAGCCTAGTCTCCACTGGTGTTGTACGCCTTTTGGCGTCTTCTGGTCCAACACCAGTGGAGACTAGGCTCTAAGAAAAGCCGTCTCAGGTGTGGACCAATCAAATTCAAGGACAGTGCCAATATTATTATCAGAGTTGTCTTTTTGTTTGCATTTTGACTGCTTGTGTTGTGGTTATTGTAAACATGATGCCTTGAATAAAGGTGTCAGTTTTTTGTGCCCGTTAAAAGGGTAAAACCTATTTCTATAGCGAGGCAGTATTTATACTGCGAGGCCGTGGGGCTCCATGAATGAGGAGGCATAAAAGGCGTTCCCATCGTGATCTCAGGGCATCTGCTCTGGGGGTTTCGTGTGAAGTTTTTGTTCAACAAAAAGAGCTTTTGGCCAAGTGTGCTGTACAACAACCAGAATAAACACCGTGGCCAATGATGACATCTGGTCACCGTTACATTGCATTTATGGCTTTTATTTTGGTGATTTCGAAAAGTTTTTTTTGGTTTTGGCCATGTTTTTGTTTATTGTAGTACGGAGTTAGACTGATGGCCTTAATCTAAGTTGTCTTGTGGTTGTTGTTGTTGTTGTTTGACTTGCATCCCACTGGGATTTTTGCACACAGCGTTGGTGGTGTACGGTGCTATTTCAGGAATATTTTGATGTTTTTTTCCTGGATTTTCTGTTTGCAAAGTCACACACAAAGTCACTTTAAGATGTTTTCTTGTTCATGTTTTTGTTTGTTGCGGTTGCACCCGATTCAAGAGCCGGATGGCTCACAGGGCTATACCACATAAATGAAACTATGGAACTAAATGAACTATGGAGAACAGACTTGCTGAAATGTACAAATTGTGCATGAAAAGAGTCAACTTACACGAACGGTAAGCAAAAGTACGAGTCCAACATTGGCAGAAGAAATTGCTTGTGAGTTTTTTTGACGTAATAAACATCAACTTGTATGCGCATTTGAAATTTAAATTTGTGCAAGCTTTCAGAATTTACGTGTATTTTAAATCAATAATGCTTCCATCAAAAGCGCAATTGATTAGCACCTCACATTATCACGTCTGGCTACGTACGGTGCGAAATAATTGCAACATACATTAAATATTGTTTGGATTCAAACAGAACGTCACGTTAATGTCAATCACGTATGGCTACGTACGGTGTGAAATAATTTCAACATACATACATTAAATATTGTTTGGATTCAAACAGAACGTCACGTTAATGTCAATCACGTCTGGCTACGTACGGTGTGAAATAATTGCAACATACATACATTAAATATTGTTTGGATTCAAACAGAACGTCACGTTAATGTCAATCACGTCTGGCTACGTACGGTGTGAAATAATTTCTACATACATACGTTAAATATTGTTTGGATTCAAACAGAACGTCACGTTAATGTCAAACATACAATGCTTGACCTGTTTGTCCATTGGAAATCCAAATTCCAGTTTTACAAAACATCATCAACAACCAAACAATAAGGTAATGGTGTCGTTTAGAACATAGGTAGCCAATGAAATAAAAAATAGAGCACTTGGTGGAGTATCCAAGAGCTTTCATTTCGAAATCTATAACGTACACTTACACTACCACTTTAAACGAGTTGAATATGTTACGTTACAAGCACCACAACTGCCCTTTAAACAAAGATTCACAGCTCAAACACAGGTTGAAAACATAACATACGTACGTGTTCAACATATGTATGAGCAGTTGTGTAAGATGATATATCTTATGAGATTCCACAAGAGATGTTTGACAGCCAGTTATATGTGCCAGCCAAATAAAAGATTTAAAAAAAATCCAATTGGTTGTCCTTGTTAAAGAGCCGCTGAGCTCAATTGCCTTTGCCAGCTGGAATAAAGTTAGTCTGAAATTGCATGGAACATATGTAAATTAATAATATGTAAATCACTAATTCGAATGTTTTTTTTTGTTGGTATTTTGGCAGGCTGTTTGCTCCACAGCCTGTCAACATTTTCGTGGAAAAATGAGGACCGGGAAGGTTAAAGGACTTTCAAAAGATCCTTCAATTAATCCACACACTTTCAAAGGAAATGGTGCCCCTGCTGCAAGGTTATGCAGTTGTTTTACCTTGTAAGCATTGTTCTGCAGTATGAAAGTCAATTTTATATCTGAATTAACATGCCCTAAAAAAACTCTTAATAAATAACATATTTTATCAAAGTAGCGTAATAATTAGCCAATTGTCGGAACACGATTACAATTTTGATCACAAAATATCTAAATGAACAACCATTTAAAGAAACAGTTTATTGGATTAAAATTACTTCTGGCCTCCATACTGCTTATACAGAGCCATCTATTCCAATGAAGCCGTGCATTTTACAATATTTACCTTCTTCATTTTCATCCTTTAACGGTAAGCGCCCAGAACTTTGAGCGGAGGCTGAGAAACACAAAACAACATTTCCATACATGTGAATGCCATTCATTAGCATCAGCACATTTGACTTACCCATAACCGGTCAAGTGAATTCTTTAAGGTTCAAAAAGCAGCTGGCTGTTAATATAAAACATGTTCGTCACATGCATGCACGCACACACACATACACATAAGTACTCACATACACTCACAATCACATATATACATATACACACTATGTACATGCTCACTGGACCAACTTGCTCACTGATTGGATGACTGTTGGATTGTGATGCCACCTGACTAACAAGAACACAACTGACAGCATGCAACTCCCATCACAACACATTGCACGGTACGATGCCATAGTGCGGCACATTTCTGTGTAATCTATCACAACAAGACAAGATTTCATCCATATAGTAATAGGTTTTACCCTTTTAACTGGCACAAAAAACTGACACCTTTATTCAAGGCATCATGTTTGCAATAACCACAACACAAGCAGTCAAAATGCAAACAAAAAGACAACTCTGATAATAATATCAGAGTTGTCTTTTTGTTTGTTGTGGTTATTGCAAACACGATGCCTTGAATAAAGGTTTCAGTTTTTTGTGCCAGTTAAAAGGGTAAAACCTATTACTATATCTTGTTACTGGCAAAGGAGGTCTCATAATGTAAAATATTTCATCCCTTTTACTGGCCATCTGTGAAAATGAGCTTCAGAGTTCATCAGATTTCTCCAGTCTAAATAAAGATTCTGATGGCACCCCAAAATTGCAAAATGTCTCTCTTCACAATAATAAAAAAAAAAAATTCGTTTGGTCGATGAACAATTCATCCCGGCCAAATCTCTTAAACATAATTCACTATTGCTTCGCGAGGACATTAAACCCCGGAAACATTACTGGGTTAGGCACTTTAACATTCCACGACTTCAACCCTTCATTAAGCGTAACAATGATGATGCATTCTGTGTTGATGTCCTCAAAAATAAGTCGCCAATTAAATATTTCACCTTGTCATCATATTACAAACGGTGCTTTGACTGACGACAGACATCGTGGGGCTCATAGACTCTTTGTGTTTCTTCGGTAAAGTCACGACGTAGGTAAAATAAAATAAATAAAACAACTACATTAAATCACGACGTTTCGGGGGCAACACCAAGCTTCCGTCTTCATGGGGAAACCGTCACGGCAAAATTGCTGCATCAACTCGATACATAAATTCAGGTGGAAACCGTCACGGCAACATTGCCGCATCAACTTGATACAGAAATTCAGGTGGAAACTATCACGGTAATATTGCTGCATCAACTTGATACAGAAATTCAGGTGGAAACTGTCACGGCAAAATTGCTGCATCAACTCGATACAGAAATTCAGGTGGAAATCGTCACGGCAACATTGCTGCATCAACTTGATACAGAAATTCAGGTGGACACAGGTCACGGCAAAATTGCTGCATCAACTCGATACAGAAATTCAGGTGGAAATCGTCATGGCAACATTGCTGCATCAACTCGATACAGAAATTTAGGTGGAAACCATCACGGTAAAATTGCTGCATCAACTTGATACAGAAATTCAGGTGGAAACCATCACGGTAAAATTTCTGCCTCAACTTCATACAGAAATTCAGGTGGAAATCGTCACGGTAAAATTGCTTGATACAGCTGTGACGGTTTCCACCTGAAGAAGGGAGCTTGGTGTTGCCTCCGAAACGTCGTGATTTAATTTAGTTGTTTTATCATTTATTTGTTTTTTAACTACGTCGTGACTTTGCTGAAAAAAAACACAGAGTGTGGTGAATCCTTGCAGTCACGAAAGCTTCAAATCTGGAAATAGTGGGGCTCACAAGGTAAATGTGTAGCAGCAGAGGTCTTGTTGAAAGAAGACAGTTGAAGCCAAACAAAACCGCATGCACGATTGGAACGTGTTCGCTTACCGTCTCCCCTGTGTAAACATGATGTTGACAAATCGGCTAGGTGATGATACTGTGTAGGAACCTCCTGGTTACTACACCACCAGCCCACAGGAGATTATTATTGTGTCAGTCTGTCGTGCATCCAAACATGGGAGGGGTGGGGCTGGGTGGGGAGGGGAGGGTGGGGAGGGGCTGGTGGGGAGGGGCTGGGTGGGGAGGGGAGGGTGGGGAGGGGCTGGGTGGGGAGGGGCTGCGTGGGGGGTGGGGCTGGCTGGGGAGGGGCTGGTCACCCCGTGGTGCCCTTATAAAACTCAACGTTTAACCTACTCACGCCGGCTTGTGCCTGCCCTCAAAGTCGGGCATATTTACGGAACACACCACGTGGTGGTGCCGCCGTTGACCCTGGCCATTGACCGAGCAACCCAACAACGTTCCTACCAGCTCCTCCCTCCGCAGGAGAATGTGTTTAAGTTTAGGTATTGTGCCTAAGCAGTTCACTGCACTAAAAGCAATGGAATTTCACTTTTTGCTCCCCGAGATGCTTGCAGGTTGTTACCAAGACGAAACGAACAGAAGCTTTTTTTAGACATACTTTTTCGCTTAAATCAAAACGTTTGCCCGATGGCACAGCTTAAATTCCCGCATTTTGAACAGGGCCAAAAAGCGCCGCTCCGTCGTAAAAAAAAAAAAAATCGGCCTTGAATCGATAGAACTATAAAGGGCACTTGATAAAAATAAAAAAAATTGAAAATGTGAGCACGTGAGAGCCCTCTCTCTCTCTCACGTGCGGAGCTGCTCCGCCTTCGAAGCTCGTTCTCCACGCCGGGCTGCACAGGAGGAGTGGATCCAGGCTGCGACAACAACAATAACGCCGTCGGCCGCGCCTGTTCTGGGGCAGATCTCGGAGGCGGAGGCAGCGGCGGCTCGGGGCCGGCAGCCTGCGTACCCCGGGCGGTGGTGGATGGGGGGGGAGGAGGAGGTGCATGGGGCTTGGTGCGACGCCGCAGCGTGCCGAGCGGCGACGTGGCTCCAGCGGCCCGGGTCGAAGGCGAGGCCAACGGTGCGGGAGGGGGTGACTGGCTTCTTCCGGTCTCCTGTGCGAGGCGCGGCTGGCCTGGAGGGCTCTGAGCAGGAGACACAAAGTTTACATCGTTAGACCTCCTTTGCCAGTAGCCAAAATGTAATAATAATAGGGGGTTTTTCAACCTTTTTTCTGGCAACAAAACTGAAACCTTTTACATTATGAGACCTCCTTTGCCAGAAACAAGATATAGGAATAGGTTTTACCCTTTTAGTACGCCTTTTGGCGTCTTCTGGTCCAACACCAGTGGAGACTAGGCTCTAAGAAAAGCCGTCTCGGGTGTGGACCAATCAAATTCAAGGACAGTGCCAATATTATTATTATTTTCAGAGTTGTCTTTTTTGTTTGCATTTTGACTGCTTGTGTTGTGGTTATTGCAAACATGATGCCTTGAATAAAGGTGTCAGTTTTTGTGCCAGTCAAAAGGGTAAAACCTATTACTATATCTTGTTACAAACATGTCTCCTTGTATCTACACATGACACTCCTCTCGACAAGAGAATAACACACCGTTTAATGAAGTCACAAGAGAACACCACGGCAAGAAAAACCACTGCTCAATTTCAAATACGCAGGGGTGCAAGTGTGTCACGTACTGACCTTCTTAATCTTTGGCCGCAAAAAGCTCCAAAGCCCTTTGTGTTTTTTCTCCGGGAGGTCTGCGTTGTCGTTCAGGTCATGGCCCAGCTCTGTAACGCAAAGAGAGCCACTCAATACATCCACAGGGTACTCTTTGTTTCTATTCGCTAAAGTCACGTAACAAGCAAAAAAATTAAAAATTCTCACAACGTTTCGGCCACAACGCAAGCGGCCTTCATCAGGTGAAGGGACCGTGCTGTCACGAGGACAGCGTTGGAGTGAAAACAGCCAAGCCCAGGTCGCGTACTTTAAGCTGTGTGGGAGGCTGTTTTCACTCCAATGCTGTCCTCATGACAGCACGGTCCCTTCACCTGATGAAGGCCACTTGTGTTGTGGCCGAAACGTCGTGAGAATTTTTCAATTTTTATTTTGTTGTTGTTTGTGACGTGACTTTACCGAATAGAACCAAAGAGTATGGATCATTGCAGTCGCGAAAGCTTCAAATCTAGAACATCCACAGGTGAAGGTTTCCATTACCTGAGCGTTAATGTGCATATAGCAACAGGGATGACACGCAGCGAATTCGCTTCACAGTGAACGGTCCGTAGTTTTTGCAGATGCAACACAAAGTTAAATTATCATTAGACCTCCTTTGCCAGTTCCAAAATGTAATAATAATAGGGTTTTTCCCCTTTTTGATGGCAACAAAACTGAAACCTTTTTACAAGGATGCATGTCTACTGCATTAACCACAATACCTGTGCACCAATCAGTTTCAAGCACAATGCACCATATATTATCATAGTATGTTTTTTGTTTGCATTTTGACTGCAGGTATTGTGGTTAATGCGGTAGGCATGAATCCTTGTTAAAAAGGTTTCAGTTTTGTTGCCAGAAAAAAGGGGAAAACCCAACTATTATTAAAGTTAAATTAATTAAGCCTTTCAATACGTGGTCTATTTTTTTATTAATTGTACGATGCTTGAAACCCAAGAAACTTCAAATTGCAAAAGGTGTACTATTTTCACGCACGTACCAAAATTATCAAGGTGTTTATTAAATGTTGATATAAACATGCATATTACACCATACTTGTGTATATATATATTTTTTAGGTACACCTCTACGGAGCGTTCACATTGTTCATTGTAACAATACTTCTCCACTAGATGGCAGGATTGTAAAAAAATTAAAATATTTTACACTTAAATTTCGATTTAAAGCTTTCGTGACTGCAGTGATTCATATTCTTGGCTCTTTCGGTAAAGTCACGTTGAAGGGAAACAATAAAATAATAAAAAATATATATATATATCAAACAATAAAAATTCTCACGTTTTCACAACTGATGATGACCGTTTGTGTTATGGTCGAAACGTTGTGAGAATTTTTATTGTTTTATATATTTTATTATTTTATTGTTTCCCTTCAACGTGACTTTACCGAAAGAGCTAAGCTTATATATTTTACACTTCTTCAATTTCCCACCGGGTGGCGCTGGTGGCACACAAAATGCAGCAAAGCGCGCAGCAGAGAACGGCGCTGGTTGTGCCAAGGGGTTGAAACTTGCAGCCCGTCACGGTAACCATGGAGCTGTCCAAGCACGGACATTCTAAGCCTCCCAAGCCATTATTAATGCGGCCAAGAAGTCAGTTCACCCACATGGTGGCCGCACACGGGACGTGTGAACATTCCGTGCTCGATTCCAGCAGCCAGCAAGCCCAAACATGCAGCTCATAAACTCGCACGCACGCACGCACAAACAAATAACACGAACAATCCTCTGCATTAGTAATAGGTTTTACCCTTTTGACTGGCACAAAAACTGACACCTTTATTCAAGGCATCGTGTTTGCAATAACCACAACACAAGCAGTCAAAATGCAAACAAAAAAGACAACTCTGATAATAATATTGGCACTGTCCTTGAATTTGATTGGTCCACACCCGAGACGGCTTTTCTTAGAGCCTAATCTCCACTGGCGTTGGACCAGAAGACGCCAAAAGGCGTACAACTCAAAAACAGCGCACCATCAGAGTATTGAGGGCTCGGGGTGAGCATTTACATTATGAGACCTCCTTTGCCAGTAACAAGATATAGTAATAGGTTTTACCTTTTTAACTGGCACAAAAACTGACACCTTTATTCAAGGCATCGTGTTTGCAATAACCACAACACAAGCAGTCAAAATGCAAACAAAAAGACAACTCTGATAATAATATTGGCACTGTCCTTGAATTTGATTGGTCCACACGCGAGACAGCTTTTCTTAGAGCCTAGTCTCCATTGGTGTTGGACCAGAAGACGCCAAAAGGCGTGCAACTCAAAAACAGCGCACCATCAGAGTATCGAGGGCTCGGGGTGAGCATTTACATTATGAGACCTCCTTTGCTATGCATGGGTAGCCAAAGGAACGACAGAGAAATCCAATCACGGCGGCTTTAGGTTCGAAGCCAATTCATGCGCTTTGCCTACTGACACAAATTAGCACGAGGCAGAGGCGACTAAATTTCGATTTGAAGCCTTCGTGACTGCAAGGATTCATCTTCTTTGGTTCTTTCGGTAAAGTCACCATCAATAAAATTCTCACGACGTTTCGGCCATTCTACGTGGTGGTGGTGACTTTACCGAAGGAACCAAAGAAGATGAATCCTTGCAGTCACGAAAGCTTTAAATCGAAATTTAACCTCTACGGGGAGGGATTTCACACAACCTTAAGCACCTGAAGACGGCCTCTTGCGTTGTGGCCGAAACGTCGTGAGAATTTTATCGTGTTATTTTATTATCTTATTATTCTCATTCTACATGGTGGTGACTTTACCGAAAGAACCAGAGGCGACTAGACCGAGAGTGAGCAGACTGAGAGAGTTTGCCGGGTGGACTGATTTCAAGCAATGCTCACATCAGCATCTAACTAGAGATATTTGAGCAGGTGCCACGTGCACTATTTACTTTTAAAATGCTAGCAGTTATGAACACTGTCACAAAAGTAGGCACAGCAACTAGAATATACTTGTAAGAGACCTCTACGTGGATAGCAAGGCTATTTATTATAGTGGAGGGGGGGGGGGTATCAAAACTGAAAGTCAGATGACCAGGGCATATTTCCAGGACGCTGACAAGTAAAATACCTTGAAACCCAAAAGATATACCGATGTCTGAAAACTTTAGAGGTGAAAAAATGAGTAGAATATCAAAAAAATTAAACTTCAGAAGGTGCACACGGTTTGAAACATCACCACATGGGGGTCCGCGATTCCAAATGAACTGTAATAATGATAAAAGTACGTGAAAGGAAGACAAGTGTCATTGCATTTGGAATCTCAGAAAAAAAACATAAACAGACCATAGACTATTCTTAGCTCTTTCGGTAAAGTCACGTTGAAGGGAAACAATAAGATAATAAAATATATTTTGTTTAAAATATATTTTATTGTTTCCCTTCAACGTGACTTTACCGAAAGAGCTAAGAATATGAATTACTGCAGTCACGAAAGCTTTAAATCAAAATTTAGACAATAGACTGTACATCAGAACGATTGAAATGAGAACAGAATTATTTCCAGGTATATCAGGGTAGTGTGGAAGGTATCAAAATGAAATGTAAAAAAAAATGTATTGCATGATGATATAAGAAACATTTTTACGCGTTATATATAGGCCTGTAATGTACAAAATATAGTCGCACATGAACACATACACACATATATACAGACGTCTAAAACAAATTGTTATCTTAAAAGTCATACCGATAAAATAAACAATTCTAGGTCAAATTTCGATTTAAAGCTTTCGTGACTGCAAGGATGCATCTTCTTTGGTTCTTTCGGTAAAGTCACCACGTAGAATGAGAATAAAATAATAAATTAATAAAACACAATAAAATTCTTACGACGTTTCGGCCACAACACAAGTGGCCCTCTTCAGGTGAAAGGAACAGACCTGTCGTCTGACCTTTATTGTGTTATTTTATTTTATTAATTTATTATTTTATTCTCATTCTACGTGGTGACTTTACCGAAAGAACCAAAGAAGATGAATTCTAGGTCAATAACCAGGAGGTTCTATTGACAAGTCTAAAAGAAACTGCAGGGAAGGTAGGCTTTAAGCCAGCCTTATAAAGGACCGCCATGATAAAACGAATTTTTTATTCTTTGGTTCTTTCGGTAAAGTCACCACCACGTAGAATGAGAATAAAATAATAAATTGATAAAATAAAATAACAAAATAAAATTCTCACGACGTTTCGGCCACAACACAAGCGGCTCCAGCGCTGTCCTCCAGACAGTCTCGTCCCTTCACCTGATGAAGGCCGCTTGTGTTGTGGCCGAAACGTCGTGAGAATTTTATTGTGTTATTTAAATTTATTAATTTATTATTTTATTCTCATTCTACGTGGCGGTGACTTTACCAAAAGAACCAAAGAAGGATGAATCCTTGCAGTCACGAAAGCTTCAAATCGAAACGAATTTTTTGTTCTTTTCCATCAGCTCAAAAGTAACGTTAAAACAAAACCTCTGCTCCTGTCGACGGCGTACACCTCCTTGACGCCGAGCTCGGACAGCGAGCACGAGGTATCGAGCAGCTCCGTCTCGCTGGCGTCCCCGAACAGCGCCGTGTGGTGGACGTCAAGCTCGCACTCGTTGCAGATGTCGGGCAGCAGCGCTTGCAGGGCCACGCGCGGGCTCGCCAGAACTACGGTCTTCTTACGCGCTCGCGAGTAGTTCACCGTCAGCCGCACCGTTTGCTGAAAAACAAATTAAGTGATGTAATACTCTTTGCTTCTATTCGGTAAAGTCACGTAGGTAAAAAAAATCACGACGTTTCGGCCACAACAACACAAGTGGCCTTCATCAGGTGAAGGGGCCGTGCTGTCACGAGGACAGCGTTGGAGTGAAAACAGCCAAGCCCAGGTCGCGTCCTTTAAGCTGTGTGGGAGGAAGCAAAACGCTTTGACAAAGGAATTAGTATAAACATGAGCACGATGTACGTAGGAGGTGCATGGGCCATGACCTGAGCTTGGCTGTTTTCACTCCAACGCTGTCCTCATGACAGCACGGTCCCTTCACCTGATGAAGGCCGCTTGTGTTGTGGCCGAAACGTCGTGATTTTTGTTATTTTATTTTTTACCTACGTGACTTTACCCAATAGAACCAAAGAGTATGGATCCTTGCAGTCACGAAAGCTTCAAATCTAGAATTAAGAGATTTAAGTAGAGGATCGACGAATTGAACGCTGTCGTTAACAAATCCTGTCTTCGTTTACCCTCTTAGGATCCAGCTGTCAACGTTCATCAAATTTCTCCATTTAAAAATGAAATACTGGGCTAGGCTGTGGATTAAGGGGGACTAAAACTGGGTTACACTTGGTCTGAATTACAGTATAAAACCTCACGATGTGCTGTAGTGGAGGTTCAATGGGACAGGAAGCCCACCTCTTCACACAAATAACAATGTTATTGTATTTGTCTCTCAGCCAATGGGGCCTCTGCCTTTGCAGGAAAACTCTGCACCAGTTTCGACCTTGTGGATTGCCCTTTTAAACAAATGCTGTTTCCAGCTGTTGAGAACAGCAGCACCATTAAAGCTATGGTGGATTTAGCAGCAGAAAACAGAAAAAACTATACACAAACTCAAGTTTGTGGTGGAGGATCATGGGTAATGAATACATAATACACAGACTGTAAAATTATGTTTTGTCTTTCTGTTCCCCCCCTTGTACTGTGACTCTGTACTGGGCTCATGCTCAGTCCCAACAAAAACCTTTTTGTAATGATGTTTCATCCATTTTGCCTATGGACCTTCCAGACCAATATTTTCCAGCAGTGCAGACAAAGCATGATTTCAGAAAGTAAGCTGGTTTCGAATTTCTGGATCACATCACCAGTATATAACCTGCTTAACAAATGATGCTGTGTAATATTCCATATATCCTGGATGACAGGATGCATGCATTTGTACCCCTGGGGAGAGCCTCTAACTAAGCAAATTCATCGTGTAACTTGTATGATTCACGATAAAGGTTTTTGGGTGAGATCGCGTTATTTATAAATGTGTCGTAAAACCCTCCACCACCCGACATGGCCAAAGCAGTAAACATGTGTCACGTTCACAAAAGACAAAATATTCTAGATTTGAAGCTTTCGTGACTGCAAGGATCCATATTCTTTGGTTCTATTCGGTAAAGTCACGTAGTAGGTAAAAAAATAAAACAACAAAAATCACGACGTTTCGGCCACAACACAAGCAGCCTTCATCAGGTGAAGGGACCAGCCTGTCTAGAGGACAGCGCTGGAGTGAAACACAGCCAAACTTAAAGGTCGTAGTCTGAGCGTGGCTGTGTTTCACTCCAGCGCTGTCCTCGAGACAGGCTGGTCCCTTCACCTGATGAAGGCCGCTTGTGTTGTGGCCGAAACGTCGTGAGAATTTTATTGTTTTATTTTTTTACCTACGTGGTGACTTTACCGAATAGAACCAAAGAGTAAAAGACAATTAGTTCACTACTTTAGCCCATTTGCGCGTAGAAGAGTGAATCCACAACATAATTTACAACATTGTGAATACGACGTTTCGCTGGTGATTAGATCCAGCATCATCGGGCAATTCGCCAGAATGGTGAAGCCCTCTCCGCTTGCTCCCGGTCTTAAATAGAGCAGCAGTAGGGTGACGTCATCATTTAACTCATATCAGGCGCAGCGATTAGAGGTGGATAGGGGGAGGGTATTGTAATTATATAATAGATTGGTAATTATTCAATTGTTATTAATTACTAGTAGTTTCCCCTATAAGGAATTGTAGTTGCAATATATTTAATTTAACAATAAGGGTTACGACACGTTTATAAATAACGCGATCCAACCCAAAAGCCTTTATTATGAATGATATTGGTCGCGAAAGCCTACGTGTTAAACTTGTAAGATGAAAATAAATGCACCAAAGGTTATCGGTCTGTATCCAGCTATATGCCTCTGTGTCTAGTATACAATAAACAACCATCACAAGATAAAATCTAAGACGTTTTGTCATTTGGTAGAATATCAACTAATGTACCATGGCCTCTGGTACAATTGGGCTTTCACAACATTTACATACTCGCTAAACATTCTAAACTAGCCCCTGATCCTGGTGTACAATGCAAAGCCACCACAGGAGAGAAGATCAAGGCCTTGTTCACTGATCCCCAGGATTAAAGCACCTGCAGTTGCTAAGCAGGCTTAAATTACATTTCAGACTAAACAATGCAGAGTAGAATTGGAAATACGTAATAGATTTGGATATCATGGAAAACACATGTCTCTAATTACCAATATCTATCCATATCTCTGTTTAAGAGCATTTCATTATTGTAATTTAATTGTACTTGTGTTGGTGTCAATAAAGTAGGAAATATGGAAACAGTTGCATAAAACTATGACAGTATAGGCTGACCTGGCTATAAATCAAAAGTAAACGCATCTATGCCTCTATGTAAGGAACGAGACAGGAAGACTTCTCCACAAATCTGGATGTCGCCTGATGAAGCTGGTTGTAATTACTGGCAAAACGTCGTACTCAGATTGTAAATGTTGTGGCTTGGCTCCCCAACACACCGGTGTGCTGTACTAGTACACTACACTATACACTACACTACTATACACTACACTATACACTACTAGACACTACACTATACACTACTATACACTACACTATACACTACACACTACACTACACTATACACTACACTATACACTGCTATACACTACACTCTACACTACTATACACTACACTATACACTACTATACACTACACTATACACTACACACGAGTGCTGTACTAGTGACGAATCGTCCACGTTCTGTTTACGCGACAGCCCTTACTAGTTGGCTGTGTCGGGTGGTGGCGGGTTTTCACGACACAACATTTATATATTTATACGCGGTCTAACCCAAAAACCTCTATGATGGATATTGGTCGCGAAAGCCTGCTACGTGTTAAACTGACCAACTCCAACTCTGCCTGACCACCACAGTCCTACTCAAATAGTCACACAAAGTGGCTGCATCTTAGCCCTTCGTATTATTCATAAGACTGCCGGTCTCCTTTTACCAATTGAAATCTTACTCCAACCATTCACATATTTCCAAGAGGAAATTTGACTTCCTCATTACTACCAAGTAACGAGGCAGTCAAATTTAAAAGATTTAACAACAAAAAGCATCGTACGCTTTTCGAAGCAGACTTCAACTTTGCACAGAAGAACGGAACGGTCCAACTCTATCTTCTCAATAAAGCCAAGTATGGCGCGTAAATACTTTGATCTAAAAGCAATCCATCCTTTTCACTGAATGCAAGTGATAAATATAATCACAGCCGGTGAAGTGACGAGAGGGAAATATTTTCCTTTAAAATTAATTAGGTTGCAATGTTTATACAAGATGCTTAAAAGTAAAACATTTTTAAAATAAGAATGTTTGCATAGCATATTCCACCCATGGATAAGTATTATCATCATCATCCGCATCATCATTCAGTATAAATTTTCTACTGGATGAATGCTAAGTATAGCCTGGTAAAAACATGATCTGCAGGCGAACTGAGCCAAAGCAAAATGTAGTTACTCTTTGTTTTTTTATCAGTAAAGTCACGTATAAATAATAAAATAACATAATAGCGTACGACGTTTCGGTTGCAACACAAGCAGCCATCATCAGGTACAGAAGAGCTAAGTTTACGAGAGAGAGGGGAGACACAACCTCAGATGTATACACAGACACCCAAGTAGGGGGGAACTAACACAGATACAACAGGGGACACAGAGAGAGAAGCATACCAGACAAACAGGGTTTAGCAACATTTGGAAACCATATAAAGCAACACAGTCGGTCGGTCAAAACACAATCAACGCGTAGTCCGGTTGATCACGCTATTTCAAAGATTGATAAATTGCAAGTTGTAAACTGGCGGGTAACACCAACCGGTGCATCCAGTGAGGCATGATGTGATAATGGCATTTCATCATGTTTCATTAGTCAAGATACCAAAATCCAACCAAATCCAGTCTCACAAATATTTCCATTCATAAGTAGATTTGACCCGAAGGGGTCAAGGTTTCCCGATGATAACTTATCGCGTGACGGTGTAGTCGGCAGCATGCGTTCAGAAATGAATCCGGCACATTATCACAAAGGTCAAATCGGAGAGCCATGTATATAACATGGTAATCCACAGATGGACCCTAATACAAAACTGTACAAAATCCTTTTACCTGTAACAACACGTGAGACTTTCTACAAAGTGTCAACAAGCACGACACGGCCGAGGAAATGTGTGAAAGACGCCTAATGCAGAAGCTAACCAATTGAGGCAATGACGTCTAAAATGTACTTAAGGAGAATTTAACTAAAATTGTGTACTGACAATGTACACACATGCTGTGTTAACACACACCCATAGCCACACCTAGCTCAAAGTGTAGTTTCAAACTCTTATAATTCATCTAATAATAGTTATTTGCATGTACGCATGAACCGGGCCACTTTGCTTACACGTCCATTTTTCTAATCAGCTTTGTCACTCCGAGATCTCTACGCAGGTTTCAGCGTGTTTCGACTGTACAAAGTCTTGTCTACGACGAGGCCGCGTCAGCGAATCAACGCTTTACCTCCGGGACAACGGGCTGCATCGGCTTCCTGAGTCGGTCATCAGTGGCGGGCCGAGGCTTTTTAGGAGGAAGGCCGTCACTCCAAGATCTCTACGCAGGTTCCAGCGTGTTTCGACTGTCAAAGTCTTACCTACGACGAGGCCGCGTCAGCGAATCAACGCTTTACCTCCGGGACAACGGGCTGCATCGGCTTCTCCAGTCGGTCATCGCCGGCGGGCCGAGGTTTGAGGAGGGCCGTCCCAGCACCGAGGGCCCCCAGCAGTGTGCTGGGCCCGTACTGTAGAGGCGATGCATCGTCCCTCGATAGCAGCTCCAGGGTGTGGCCGTCAGGGCTCAACCGGTAGGGACCGCAGAGTTCAACCAGGAGGTCCGTCACCGTCCTGCTGCTCACACAGCAACACGTGGGCAGCAGCAGCAGCAGCTCCAAGTCAACGTCAAAGTGTGAGTCGTGCGTAAGGACATTTGTTGTTCCCGACTGAGGCCCGACTCGTAATTTAGAAACCAGAAAATTGTTCAAAAGATGCAGCGTGATATTCTTACAGCATGGCTATGAACGCTCGCGGATGCGTTTGTGTCATGTTTACATTCGATGTGTGGAGTGTAATTTAAATTACTGTTTACGGGGCCGTAGCAATGAGTATGGAATGTAAGTAAAAAATTGTACACAATGCATCTTCAAAACACTCACCATCCTAACGTATTACAAGGAGGGGGATCAATCATACGTCTTGTTCACACTCATGGATTTCAAACACGGCTTAACAAGTTAAAACGTGTTGCATGGATACAAAATATACTTTTAATGTTGTATTCAAAATGACCGTAAATGTTTTCCAAGAAATAAAATGGCGTGTTTATTATATCCATAGCGATTATTTGCGCATTTAACAAATCCCAAAAAAAATAACACACCGGCAGATGCAATCACCCAAAAGATGACCACATTACAGACAACTGGAAATAGCTCATTATAAAATTGCTTGCAAAGAGGGCAATTTGACCTCGCGGCCATGAAGATTTATGCTTCGTGAAAATAACACATTTATTTTAATGCATTTAAAACCCGCTGTGTGAGCACAGAAACATTCCACGTGGAGCCAGTTTTACCTGGGATCATTCGCCCACCCACGCAGCACGTCCACCACTCTCATTAAACTCCACTCACCACTCTTATTAAACTCCACTCTTATTAAACTCCACTCACCACTCTTATTAAGCTCCACTCACCACTCTTATTAAACTCCACTCACCACTCTCATTAAACTCCACTCACCACTCTCATTAAACTCCACTCACCACTCTTATTAAACTCCACTCACCACTCTTATTAAACTACACTCACCACTCTTATTAAACTCCACTCACCACTCTTATTAAACTCCACTCACCACTCTTATTAAACTCCACTCACCACTCTTATTAAACTCCACTCACCACTCTCATTAAACTCCACACACCACTCTCATTAAACTCCACTCACCACTCTTATTAAACTCCACTCACCACTCTTATTAAACTCCACTCACCACTCTTATTAAACTCCACTCACCACTCTTATTAAACTCCACTCACCACTCTTATTAAACTCCACTCACCACTCTCATTAAACTCCACTCACCACTCTCATTAAACTCCACTCACCACTCTTATTAAACTCCACTCACCACTCTTATTAAACTCCACTCACCACTCTCATTAAACTCCACTCACCACTCTTATTAAACTCCACTCACCACTCTTATTAAACTCCACTCACCACTCTTATTAAACTCCACTCACCACTCTTATTAAACTCCACTCACTACTCTTATTAAACTCCACTCACCACTCTTATTAAACTCCACTCACCACTCTTATTAAACTCCACTCACCACTCTTATTAAACTCCACTCACCACTCTTATTAAACTCCACTTACTACTCTTATTAAACTCCACTCACCACTCTGATTAAACTCCACTTACTACTCTTATTAAACTCCACTCACCACTCTTATTAAACTCCACTCACCACTCTCATCAAACTCCACTCACCACTCTCATTAAACTCCACTCACCACTCTTATTAAACTCCACTTACTACTCTTATTAAACTCCACTCACCACTCTTATTAAACTCCACTTACTACTCTTATTAAACTCCACTCACCACTCTTATTAAACTCCACTCACCACTCTCATTAAACTCCACTCACCACTCTCATTAAACTCCACTCACCACTCTTATTAAACTTCACTCACCACTCTTATTAAACTCCACTCACTACTCTTATTAAACTCCACTCACCACTCTTATTAAACTCCACTCACCACTCTCATTAAACTCCACTCACCACTCTCATTAAACTCCACTCACCACTCTCATTAAACTCCACTCACCACTCTTATTAAACTCCACTCACCACTCTTATTAAACTCCACTCACCACTCTTATTAAACTCCACTCACCACTCTCATTAAACTCCACTCACCACTCTCATTAAACTCCACTCACCACTCTTATTAAACTCCACTCACCACTCTTATTAAACTCCACTCACCACTCTTATTAAACTCCACTCACCACTCTCATTAAACTCCACTCACCACTCTTATTAAACTCCACTCACCACTCTCATCAAACTCCACTCACCACTCTCATTAAACTCCACTCACCACTCTTATTAAACTCCACTTACTACTCTTATTAAACTCCACTCACCACTCTTATTAAACTCCACTTACTACTCTTATTAAACTCCACTCACCACTCTTATTAAACTCCACTCACCACTCTCATTAAACTCCACTCACCACTCTCATTAAACTCCACTCACCACTCTTATTAAACTTCACTCACCACTCTTATTAAACTCCACTCACTACTCTTATTAAACTCCACTCACCACTCTTATTAAACTCCACTCACCACTCTCATTAAACTCCACTCACCACTCTCATTAAACTCCACTCACCACTCTCATTAAACTCCACTCACCACTCTTATTAAACTCCACTCACCACTCTTATTAAACTCCACTCACCACTCTTATTAAACTCCACTCACCACTCTCATTAAACTCCACTCACCACTCTCATTAAACTCCACTCACCACTCTTATTAAACTCCACTCACCACTCTTATTAAACTCCACTCACCACTCTTATTAAACTCCACTCACCACTCTCATTAAACTCCACTCACCACTCTTATTAAACTCCACTCACCACTCTTATTAAACTCCACTCACCACTCTTATTAAACTCCACTCACCACTCTTATTAAACTCCACTCACTACTCTTATTAAACTCCACTCACCACTCTTATTAAACTCCACTCACCACTCTTATTAAACTCCACTCACCACTCTTATTAAACTCCACTCACCACTCTTATTAAACTCCACTTACTACTCTTATTAAACTCCACTCACCACTCTTATTAAACTCCACTTACTACTCTTATTAAACTCCACTCACCACTCTTATTAAACTCCACTCACCACTCTCATTAAACTCCACTCACCACTCTCATTAAACTCCACTCACCACTCTTATTAAACTCCACTTACTACTCTTATTAAACTCCACTCACCACTCTTATTAAACTCCACTTACTACTCTTATTAAACTCCACTCACCACTCTTATTAAACTCCACTCACCACTCTCATTAAACTCCACTCACCACTCTCATTAAACTCCACTCACCACTCTTATTAAACTCCACTCACTACTCTTATTAAACTCCACTCACCACTCTTATTAAACTCCACTCACCACTCTCATTAAACTCCACTCACCACTCTCATTAAACTCCACTCACCACTCTCATTAAACTCCACTCACCACTCTCATTAAACTCCACTCTCACGCCTTTCCAAATTGACATTTCAATGCTTGTGTAGCACCACAGATGGTACTACGGTACCACGTAGTGTAACACCACAGATGGTACTACGTAGTGTAACACCACATATGGTACTACGTAGTGTAACACCACAGATGGTACTACGTAGTGTAACACCACAGATGGTACTACTAGTGTAACACCACAGATAGTACTACTAGTGTAACACCACAGATGGTACTACGTAGTGTAACACCACAGATGGTACTACTGTTGTATACGGCCCTTTTTCCACAATTAATATCCATAAGAATATTTACGGATGCATACACCTAGATTTCTTTTTCCTTTCTTTCGTGACAAACAAAATATATATATTTTTTTTATGAATCAAACCAGTAAGCCAGAAACACGAAAAACCAGATGTCGGTCATAAACAGACCATTAAAGAATAAAGAAATAATAAAACTCTCAAGGCGAGGATGTAACAGCTATCGGCGAAAATCTCCAGATGAACAAGAGTTTGATGGGCCCCTTAGGAAAGGTCCCTCCGAGGTCAGAACACCAAGAGAGCAGACACCAGACGCCAACAGGGTAAATCGTATACATATTCTTTTCCTTATTTTCCAGTAAAGCAACAAAAAAATTAAAAGGCAACAACAAGAATAAGATAAAAGTAGCGAGCCTAACGCTCACTCCAATTAAGAACAGGCCACCAGACACATCAGTGAATTATTATCCAATGATTAATTCGCTATCAAATGATTTTCACCTTTAATACTTTTACTGTTAAAACAAAGCTTGGAGCAAGAATACCGAGTCACATCAAAGGTTATCGAGAAGGAATGAGACAACGAGCAAACTTGCGAAAGAATTTAAACAATATTCCAAGCAACCCCGACCACCTTTGTCTCTCTCACAGCGCGGAGAAGCAGGAATTACACCTTATCACAAGGGGCCATCTGGAAAAGCCAGCCGGGTTTGATGAGGAGACACACCCACCCCACACACGGCAACCAGGCAAAGAAAGTTTTAAAGAAAATTGCAAAATAATATTAATAATAACAACGTGTTAACCTTACACGACATTCCATTATAGAACCTTACAGAACCAAGGGATATGGATTCCAACAATCAAGAAATGGACCTCTTAAACTCAGGATGATAATTATTTTTCTTTTTAATAATTCCATCATAACAATTCGAACCTCGGTAAAACCGAGAGGTGTCGGGAAGACGTAGTTACAAACACGAGTCTTGGCGAACATGGGACCAAATGGTATTTGAGAAAAATAAGTCGAAAGTATAAAGAGGTGCTCCCGACCACCTTTGTCTCTCCCGACCACCTTTGTCTTTCCCTGCAGCACGTGATAAAATGCATACGCTCGGAAGAGCATCTTCACTTGGAAATAAATCAAATACTATGAATCACAAGCAGGATCATAACTGTGTATGATAAGATACCAACTGTGATGTGAAATGTTAAACTTAAAAAAATCTTAACCATTTCTTTGTGCGTCGGAACGCGTACGGAAAAGGGGTGGGGGAACCCGCCTCTCTCTCTGGGTGGAGGGATCAGACAACCAGACGCCACCGAGATGAATCGAGGTTTCTGTTGTCTTGATGTTTATGGCTTGAGGAAAGACCCGAACAGGACCGTGTCATAAATGACACACACACAAACATACACACTGACACACGAACCCCCCCCACCACCGACACACGAACCCCCCCCCACCGACATACGATCAGATCAAAGATAGCTCCGCCTCGTGAGGGGGAGCCGAGAAGGAGAGAGATTTTTGGCATAAAAAGGAGCCGTTTCAGCATTGAAATCAACTCATCAGCCCTCGGGGCCAGCTCATCAGCCCTCGGGGCCAACTCATCAGCCCTCGGGGGCAGCTCAACAGAAGAAGACTCATCTCAACTCAGCTCAACAGAAGAAGACTCATCTCAACTCAGCTCAACAGAAGAAGACTCATCTCAACTCAGCTCAACAGAAGAAGACTCATCTCTACTCATCTCAGCAGAAGACCCGCTCAACTCATCTCAGCAGAAGAGCAGCCATCACCGACGCCGGAGACGTCTCTACAACTCGCCGAATTGGCGAGTGTCGCCGATTGGCGACCCGCTGCCGCTGTTAGCGGCCAGCGCCACCACGAGCGAATCGTGAGCCTGCAATCTACAACCGCCGACGACGGAGCACCAGCGCGCCGCTGCGGGCGTGCTTCTAACGCCGTCTACCAGACGGTCATCTCAGCTACAACAACGCATCTACTCGTTCATCAACGTCCGTCGAGTCCGAACCAACTACTGAAAGAAGAATCAACTGATACGTATGATACACTGCCCCCCACTACACACAAACCAGACGTCTGCTTGACGCAAAGAATCGATTCCGAACATTGGCCTACTCTTTCACCACTCATACCATTCAACACACACACACGGGTCATTAACAAAGCCTAAAAACCTCAAGCCATTGAACCATCCGTGATTGTGGAAACATCGCAACGACCGAGTGAATAATCTATCGTTTTTAAGAGTGTTCATAATTTTCCTCTGTAATATTGTGCTGGGGCTGTACTTCTAACCGCATAAATTACCAACTGACCCATTAACAAGGATTAATTCTTGGCACCTCACCACGGAGCGCCGCTCGCGGGGTTGAAGAGCGGGTTCAACCGGTTCCCTGTCAGGGGTCTGGCCACAATCAATTAAAAGATTGGCCCGAGATAAGGATGTCAAAAGGAAACATCGCCACCCATTGAGTCGCGTTGAGAAGTTGATTAGGAATACTTGAGTCGTTCGTTAATATTTGTCTTTCTGCATAATCTTGCCGGTATCCACGAATGAAATAACGAATTCAAACGCATATTTGTGCCTCCAAGAATAATACTGGTTGGAGTGCCCTGTCAACGAGTAGCGTTGCATAATAATCAGTCATCCTATTGTTAACAACGTGACAATAATTGCATTAAGGGCCGCGCATGATCAGTGACCGAATGCTGTTTTGTGTGACAATTCCAGTAACGAAGCATTGTGGCCATCGAGTGGTGTTGATAAGGCAATTAGAAGTATTACAGTCGAACGCTTTAAATTCATAATCGTTATGAATCAATGAACGAACATCAACGTGGTACTGTGCTGACGATTTCAAGCATAATAACTTCGCATATCAGAATGTATTAAGGATTGGATACGAATCAAAGACCAAGTGCCGTGTTGTGTAACAATTCAAGCATACGAGTTTGCATATTATAAAGTTAAGGTTTGATAGAATAGTTCGCATGTTTTTAATCTCTCTCTCAACAACCGATCGATTGCGTTACGCATCGGGAATTAACCACAGGTGCCGCTATCGAGGTGAAACAACGCAATCGTGATGGTATCATGTTAACGCTGTGTTGAAATTTCAAAATCCCGAGATTGAGTTTTTCATATTATCCAAAAATTAAAGTTAGCTAGAAATAAAATTGATTAAAGCAGAAGGTTTGTGTGTGATTCTTCCTGAAATTCTGCATAATATTGTTCTGCGTATGAGATCTGAATCCTGGGGACCTATCATAAGCACACTATCACCACATAATCCATAACACACATAATCCGTAATGTTCAATCGAGAGTAATCGTATCCTTATCGATAATACGGAATTAAAGAGCAGAGTCGAATCGTCTCTCTCTCTCATTCACGCTCACAACGCCTGCGTCACTGCATACGATTAATTGCGTTATTCCAATTCATAACACAATCCTCGTCACCGAGGCTCGACCTGATAATCCATAACGACCTGCATTATCATAACCACGCCCACTCGCATAAATTAATACGATTATCTCTCGAATCAGCATAATTTATGCGCATAATTACACTAATTAACATAATTTCGGATAAATTATGCAAATCTCAAATTTCATTTAATTTTAATTATTTTCATCAATTTTCATAACACCTATATATACAACATAATGGGCGCGTCGTCCGGGATCTCTCGCAGACGGTTTATGCGTGAATTAAGGAACAAATCACTGTTGTATTAACCAAGGTTTTATGATCTAACGTTGCCCTGTGACTGTAACGGGTGTAAAGCAAACAAAAAAACGCACTCTGAAGGGAAATTCCAGAGTAGCAGGGTATAACAAAGACAATTGAAGTAAGATTTTTTGCTCGAGTCAAACTGACCACATCCTGTGATACAAGTGTTTTTATACGTACTCTGAAGGGAATACCAGAGTCACAGGAGTCGAACTGATGCATTCTGGATACAACTGTTTTGATATGCACTCTGAAGTGAAATTCCAGAGATGCTCGTATTAAGAGTAATTTTTGAGTGGATTGCGGGATATTGGGAACTTGTACCAAAAAGGTCAGGCCGATCTGCTACAGAGCAAACAAATCAGGGAGACACATGGAAGGGGAGCTGTATTGATGACATTGGGACACTGCTTAAGAACTGGATAAAATGGGAGAAAAGCGAACACGATGTAAAAACATCAGGAATAGCTACGCTGAACTCAGACCCTCTCGCACAGACAGACAAACAGAGATTATGGGATGAGGAAAATTTCGGAAAAGAAACAGGTGGGACTGATAACCCCAAAGTCAGAGTGAGACAGAATATTAAAACTAAATCACCAGGAGATTATGTACTAATAACGCGAGAAAGGGCGGAGCCGAAGCTCCGAGGCAACTCTCCAGGAAAACGCACACCACGCACAGACGGCCGACACAAACATCGCGACAGGCACGACGCACCAGACAAATATAAATCAAACACCCCACAAAAACCACCTAAGTATGAGCCATGGGGAAAACAGGAGTCACCGAGCAAAGTTGACCCACGTTACAGGCGCAAAATACACTACAAAAATCATGTTAAGCAACGCCACCGTGATGTTAATGACTCATCCGAATCTGACTCGGATGACGATGATCAACTTTCCGAATACTCGTTCAGTAGTAACACTCTGAAATTGATGGACAAAGCTCTCGTCAGAATTCCCTATTTTGATCCACACAATAAGAACAGGGACATTCACACTCACATCGCAACGGTAGAAGCAGAAGCAATGATCAGGGGTCTGAGGAAAACGGATGAAAAAGCGAGTTTGCTGAAACGCAGCTTGCATGGACAGTCCATATCATGGGTAAAGTCGCTACCATACGAGGTTCGGAACGATTTTAAAAAGCTGAGCCTGGCAGTGATTCGGAAGTTTGGAGAATATTTAACACTGTCTGAGGGATTTAACGCTGCAAAATCTATGACCCAGTGTGCAGACGAGGATCCTCGGGATTACCTCATGCGATTTAAAAGAGCGTACTATGCGGGCGATGTGGATCAGTATCACGAAGGTGACAAAAGGTTCAAAATTATGTTTTTTGGATCTTTGAGTCCAGAGATTACAGAAATTGTGGGAATGGTCTTGAATCCAGAGACAGCCTCCTTAGACCACATAGTGGATCGGGCACACATGGCTTGGCTGTACCGGGCTAAAAACAATGATTTCACAGCACACAGTGAACGGGACAAGGCAACCAGCCTATCAGACGAAAATAAAAAACATGTGAGGCATTTGATGCACGCAGGCCCACAGTGCAGAAAACAAAAAGCACCCACGGATTACCAACATAATTACATACACGGGTGGTCAAATAACAATTACACGAGACAATGGCACGCAGACCAGGAGCGATCGCAGCATGCAGGGACGCGTATTTGCGAGAATCGCAACGTGTGGAGACCACGAGCAAAGTCAGACCAGTGCTCAATTCCACGGCACACAGACCGAGAGCGTTCGCAGCGTGCAGAGACGCGTATTTGCGACAATCGCCACGGGTGGAAGCAAAGAGCAGGACCATATCTTCACCCAATGCAGCGGCACACAGCCGGCCAAAATTACCCACACAGATGGCGAGATAACAATTACGGTCGACAGTGGCACATAGAGAATGGGCGGCCACGACACACAAAGACACATAATCGCGAGAATCACGGCGTGTATAGGCCAAGAGCAGAATCACGCCGATTCCCCATTCCACGATACACAAGGGGCACACATGGCTTGGCTGTAACAAAGAGGGTGACATGGGCACGTGATAAATCGCTCACACTGGTTGAGAGGAAAATGACAGGGAAAGAGGTGTCCGCTGATCTGAAAAAAAAATCACAGCCCTTGGAAAAAATCAAGCAGGCTGGAGGTTACAAACAGAACCAAGAGGGGAACCATGATTGTGGAAAACTAAATGCGCCATGCACACGCTTTGATGTGGTGGGGAACGCGAGAGTCGCTCCCGTGGTGAACACACCTATTGAACAAGGAAAATTAACCATGAAGCGTGATCTAACAGGAAATGATAACCAACAGGATTGGGAGGAGAAACATGCCTGTTTGGTAAATGGAAACGCGATCAATTGTGTCGCAAAATTGCGTGAGAGTACAGTAAAAGTGCCAGGGAAACGCGTTACGGAGACAAAAATCCATGATGGATTGGGGAATGTGTGGAAATCCAGCACACGCAAAAACATGGAATCGAATCGAGGCACGGAATCGGATCGTGGTACGGAGTCAGCAAATCTGCACATGGCTGCGGAGAAGGCAAATGACCCCAACAGTCGAGCACGGAAATTCGTGTTGTGTACTAATCCTGGTGGCGCTCGACATGGCTTCACGCCACATAAACCCACAGGGAAGGCGAGGGATAAAAAAAATTACCGATACGAACCAAGGAACCGTGCTCATTTGGCTAAAGCCATACCGACGATGAACCAAAACGACGATGTGATGATGTTGCATGGAAAGGTCACAGGTTACTCGAAAATACCTGGTCATGAGAAAAATTATTCTGTACTTTTGACCAAACGTGGCAGTAAGGTTGCCAATAACTTGGTAAACATTAAACAAAGAGATGCCAGGAGGGAAACGGTGTACCACCGGGCTCGAAACCGCTATCCAGTGTTTCCCAGGAACTGAAACAAAAATCAAGCAATAATTGATAAGACCCGATGTAACATGTTGCCTTAATTTTTCTCTTTTTCCTGTTCTTTTATTTTCTTATTTCAAATGTAATCATGCTAAGTTGTGACACGTACGCGCGCGTTGTAAGGAAAAATCACAAACTTGAAGACAATCGATAGTTCATGGTGGAAAAAGGCATTTTTCTTTAATATTAAAAATAACCGGTGGCAGACCACCGATCATTTTTAAAAGGGCGGAATGTTGTATACGGCCCTTTTTCCACAATTAATATCCATAAGAATATTTACGGATGCATACACCTAGATTTCTTTTTCCTTTCTTTCGTGACAAACAATATATATATATATTTTTTTATGAATCAAACCAGTAAGCCAGAAACACGAAAAACCAGATGTCGGTCATAAACAGACCATTAAAGAATAAAGAAATAATAAAACTCTCAAGGCGAGGATGTAACAGCTATCGGCGAAAATCTCCAGATGAACAAGAGTTTGATGGGCCCCTTAGGAAAGGTCCCTCCGAGGTCAGAACACCAAGAGAGCAGACACCAGACGCCAACAGGGTAAATCGTATACATATTCTTTTCCTTATTTTCCAGTAAAGCAACAAAAAAATTAAAAGGCAACAACAAGAATAAGATAAAAGTAGCGAGCCTAACGCTCACTCCAATTAAGAACAGGCCACCAGACACATCAGTGAATTATTATCCAATGATTAATTCGCTATCAAATGATTTTCACCTTTAATACTTTTACTGTTAAAACAAAGCTTGGAGCAAGAATACCGAGTCACATCAAAGGTTATCGAGAAGGAATGAGACAACGAGCAAACTTGCGAAAGAGTTTAAACAATATTCCAAGCAACCCCGACCACCTTTGTCTCTCTCACAGCGCAGAGAAGCAGGAATTACACCTTATCACAAGGGGCCATCTGGAAAAGCCAGCCGGGTTTGATGAGGAGACACACCCACCCCACACACGGCAACCAGGCAAAGAAAGTTTTAAAGAAAATTGCAAAATAATATTAATAATAACAACGTGTTAACCTTACACGACATCCCATTATAGAACCTTACAGAACCAAGGGATATGGATTCCAACAATCAAGAAATGGACCTCTTAAACTCAGGATGATAATTATTTTTCTTTGTAATAATTCCATCATAACAATTCGAACCTCGGTAAAACCGAGAGGTGTCGGGAAGACGTAGTTACAAACACGAGTCTTGGCGAACATGGGACCAAATGGTATTTGAGAAAAATAAGTCGAAAGTATAAAGAGGTGCTCCCGACCACCTTTGTCTCTCCCGACCACCTTTGTCTTTCCCTGCAGCACGTGATAAAATGCATACGCTCGGAAGAGCATCTTCACTTGGAAATAAATCAAATACTATGAATCACAAGCAGGATCATAACTGTGTATGATAAGATACCAACTGTGATGTGAAATGTTAAACTTAAAAAAATCTTAACCATTTCTTTGTGCGTCGGAACGCGTACGGAAAAGGGGTGGGGGAACCCGCCTCTCTCTCTGGGTGGAGGGATCAGACAACCAGACGCCACCGAGATGAATCGAGGTGTCTGTTGTCTTGATGTTTATGGCTTGAGGAAAGACCCGAACAGGACCGTGTCATAAATGACACACACACAAACATACACACTGACACACGAACCCCCCCACCACCGACACACGACATACGATCAGATCAAAGATAGCTCCGCCTCGTGAGGGGGAGCCGAGAAGGAGAGAGATTTTTGGCATAAAAAGGAGCCGTTTCAGCATTGAAATCAACTCATCAGCCCTCGGGGCCAGCTCATCAGCCCTCGGGGCCAACTCATCAGCCCTCGGGGGCAGCTCAACAGAAGAAGACTCATCTCAACTCAGCTCAACAGAAGAAGACTCATCTCAACTCAGCTCAACAGAAGAAGACTCATCTCAACTCAGCTCAACAGAAGAAGACTCATCTCTACTCATCTCAGCAGAAGACCCGCTCAACTCATCTCAGCAGAAGAGCAGCCATCACCGACGCCGGAGACGTCTCTACAACTCGCCGAATTGGCGAGTGTCGCCGATTGGCGACCCGCTGCCGCTGTTAGCGGCCAGCGCCACCACGAGCGAATCGTGAGCCTGCAATCTACAACCGCCGACGACGGAGCACCAGCGCGCCGCTGCGGGCGTGCTTCTAACGCCGTCTACCAGATGGTCATCTCAGCTACAACAACACATCTACTCGTTCACCAACGTCCGTCGAGTCCGAACCAACTACTGAAAGAAGAATCAACTGATACGTATGATACACTGCCCCCCACTACACACAAACCAGACGTCTGCTTGACGCAAAGAATCGATTCCGAACATTGGCCTACTCTTTCACCACTCATACCATTCAACACACACACACGGGTCATTAACAAAGCCTAAAAACCTCAAGCCATTGAACCATCCGTGATTGTGGAAACATCGCAACGACCGAGTGAATAATCCACCGTTTTTAAGAGTGTTCATAATTTTCCTCTGTAATATTGTGCTGGGGCTGTACTTCTAACCGCATAAATTACCAACTGACCCATTAACAAGGATTAATTCTTGGCACCTCACCACGGAGCGCCGCTCGCGGGGTTGAAGAGCGGGTTCAACCGGTTCCCTGTCAGGGGTCTGGCCACAATCAATTAAAAGATTGGCCCGAGATAAGGATGTCAAAAGGAAACATCGCCACCCATTGAGTCGCGTTGAGAAGTTGATTAGGAATACTTGAGTCGTTCGTTAATATTTGTCTTTCTGCATAATCTTGCCGGTATCCACGAATGAAATAACGAATTCAAACGCATATTTGTGCCTCCAAGAATAATACTGGTTGGAGTGCCCTGTCAACGAGTAGCGTTGCATAATAATCAGTCATCCTATTGTTAACAACGTGACAATAATTGCATTAAGGGCCGCGCATGATCAGTGACCGAATGCTGTTTTGTGTGACAATTCCAGTAACGAAGCATTGTGGCCATCGAGTGGTGTTGATAAGGCAATTAGAAGTATTACAGTCGAACGCTTTAAATTCATAATCGTTATGAATCAATGAACGAACATCAACGTGGTACTGTGCTGACGATTTCAAGCATAATAACTTCGCATATCAGAATGTATTAAGGATTGGATACGAATCAAAGACCAAGTGCCGTGTTGTGTAACAATTCAAGCATACGAGTTTGCATATTATGAAGTTAAGGTTTGATAGAATAGTTCGCATGTTTTTAATCTCTCTCTCAACAACCGATCGATTGCGTTACGCGTCGGGAATTAACCACAGGTGCCGCTATCGAGGTGAAACAACGCAATCGTGATGGTATCATGTTAACGCTGTGTTGAAATTTCAAAATCCCGAGATTGAGTTTTTCATATTATCCAAAAATTAAAGTTAGCTAGAAATAAAATTGATTAAAGCAGAAGGTTTGTGTGTGATTCTTCCTGAAATTCTGCATAATATTGTTCTGCGTATGAGATCTGAATCCTGGGGACCTATCATAAGCACACTATCACCACATAATCCATAACACACATAATCCGTAATGTTCAATCGAGAGTAATCGTATCCTTATCGATAATACGGAATTAAAGAGCAGAGTCGAATCGTCTCTCTCTCTCATTCACGCTCACAACGCCTGCGTCACTGCATACGATTAATTGCGTTATTCCAATTCATAACACAATCCTCGTCACCGAGGCTCGACCTGATAATCCATAACGACCTGCATTATCATAACCACGCCCACTCGCATAAATTAATACGATTATCTCTCGAATCAGCATAATTTATGCGCATAATTACACTAATTAACATAATTTCGGATAAATTATGCAAATCTCAAATTTCATTTAATTTTCATTATTTTCATCAATTTTCATAACACCTATATATACAACACTACGTAGTGTAACACCACAGGTGGTACTACTAGTGTAACACCACAGATGGTACTACGTAGTGTAACACCACAGATAGTACTACTAGTGTAACACCACAGATAGTACTACTAGTGTAACACCACAGATAGTACTACTAGTGTAACACCACAGATAGTACTACTAGTGTAACACCACAGATGGTACTACGTAGTGTAATACCACAGATGGTACTACGTAGTGTAACACCACAGATGGTACTACGTAGTGTAACACCACAGATGGTACTACGTGGTGTAACACCACAGATGGTAATACGGTACCACGTAGTGTAACACCACAGATGGTACCTCGTAGTGTAATACCACAGATGGTACTACGGTACCTCGTAGTGTAACACCACAGATGGTACTACGGTACCACGTAGTGTAACACCACAGATGGTACTAGGGTACCTCGTAGTGTAACATCACAGATGGTACTACGTAGTGTAACACCACAGATGGTACCTCGTAGTGTAACACCACAGATAGTACTACGGTACCACGTAGTGTAACACCACAGATGGTACTACGGTACCAAGTAGTGTAACACCACAGATGGTACTACGGTCCCACGCAGTGTAACACCACAGATGGTACTACGGTACCACGTAGTGTAACACCACAGATGGTACTACGGTACCACGTAGTGTAACACCACAGATGGTACTACGGTACCTCGTACCGTCGGGGTGAAGGGCTACGGGGCTTCTAGGATCCCAGACAGCTGAGCCCCTCACTGGGCAAGGGGCATCAAAGGGGACCTCCCCCAGCCGATCTGGGACCAGTTGAAGACCGAAGCCGAAGACCGGTAGCAGCCAGACAGGACCCTGGGGCCCCTTGCAAGGGCCCCGGGGATGCCGTGCGGGCCGGTGGTGAGACTCTGGGCCGGTGGTGGGACTCTGGGCCGGTGGTGGACTCTGGGCCGGTGGTGGGACTCTGGGCCGGTGGTGGGACTCTGGGCCGCTGGTGGGACTCTGGGGCCAGTGGTGGGACTCTGGGCCGGTGGTGGGACTCTGGGGCCAGTGGTGGGACTCTGGGCCAGTGGTGGGACTCTGGGCCAGTGGTGGGACTCTGGGCCAGTGGTGGGACTCTGGGCCGGTGGTGGGACTCTGGGGCCGGTGGTGGGACTTTGGGCCGGTGGTGGGACTCTGGGCCAGTGGTGGGACTTTGGGCCGGTGGTGGGACTCTGGGGCCGGTGGTGGGACTCTGGGCCAGTGGTGGTGGGACTCTGGGCCAGTGGTGGGACTCTGGGCCGGTGGTGGTGGGACTCTGGGGCACTGGTAGTGGGACTCTGGGCCAGTGGTGGGACTCTGGGGCCAGTGGTGGGACTCTGGGCCAGTGGTGGGACTCTGGGCCGGTGGTGGGACTCTGGGGCTAGTGGTGGGACTCTGGGCCAGTGGTGGACTCTGAGGCCAGTGGTGGGACTCTGGGCCAGTGGTGGGACTCTGGGGCCGCTGGTGGGACTCTGGGGCCAGTGGTTGGACTCTGGGGCCAGTGGTGGGACTCTGGGCCAGTGGTGGGACTCTGAGGTCAGTGGTGGGACTCTGGGGCCGCTGGTGGGACTCTGGGCCTGTGGTAGGACTCTGGGGCCAGTGGTGGGACTCTGGGACTCCCCGGCCCTATGCCCTTATAAGGGCGAGGTCAGAGGAAGCCAGAGTGTAGACCCTGGGTCGGGGTCAGGGGTCAGCCCCCCCTTAGGGTGATCACAGCGGAGGAGCCGAGAGCGTTGCCAGCGTCACGGCACGCCGGGAGTAGGCCGTGTCCCTAGGGCTGTAGCAGCCCATCAGGACTGTCGGGGAGCGCTGTGTTGTAATAAAGGAGTTGTCTATACGAAGGTGTGTCTACGGAACCCATTACGCCTGTGCCAAACTTGGGCGGCCATAAAATGCTTACCCATCCATCGCTTGATCCCCGCAGGAATGGAATGAGTGTGCGTGTGTGTGTGTGTAGCGGTTAGCGCTACGCTGCGCTATGAACCTGGCGACCCGGGTTTGATTCCCGCTCACGGCCAACACCGGTGACAATTATCTGAACGGGTCCCGGGCCTCCCCTAGGTCGACTCAGCCTCAAATGAGTACCTGGTGCGGTGGATAAAAACATTGCCACTGGGGAGACAAAGGCGGTCGGGCGTGGTGCTGGCCACCCACCCCCTCGTGTACCGTTCCGGCCTTCATAAGTGCTCGCTAACAGCACTTGCCCAACAGTCTGTTAAGGCTACACGGGGGATCTTTGTCTTTGTGTGCTGCTCGCTAACAGCACTTGCCCCTACAGTCTGTTACAGGCTACACGGGGGATCTTTGTCTTTGTGTGCTGCTCGCTAACAGCACTTGCCCCTAAAGCCTGTCACAGGCTACACGGGGGATCTTTGTCTTTGTGTGTGCTCGCTAACAGCACTTGCCCCTACAGTCTGTTACAGGCTACACGGTGGGGGATCTTTGTCTTTGTGTGTGCTCGCTAACAGCACTTGCCCCTACAACTCTGTTACAGGCTACACGGGGGATCTTTGTCTGTTTATCTTTGTGTAAATAATCCAAGTGCACGACAGGCACCTCCCGTCGACTCGGGCCACGTGGTGCGCCCCGCCCGGCAGGATGACGTTGAGCTCCACATTGTCCACTGGGGGGCCGTCGCCACCGTCCGGTGGGTCTAAGCTGGGGGTCCCAGTCTGGGACTGGGACCGCATCAGCGGTGGTACCGGCGCACGGGGCTTCATCTTCCGGGCTGCTGCGGAACGACAACAAAATAAAGAGCAGTGGGACGTTGCGCTGCTAGGCCGTTTTAAGGATTTATATTGTTACATCAACAAGGGGGGTTGGGTGTGCAGTCAGGGTTGATGCAGGTACATTCGTTAGGTCAAGGCGAAGCCACTCATTCTCCAACGTCGGTGGACTGGCGTTTTGTTAGGAACAACGAATGATCGGCCACTTAAGAGATCACAAGGCAATGGGGATCAATGCGTCAACATTCAACCCTGACTTAAAACTGCAATTAATCAAGTGATAGGCGTGTGACCGCCCTTACACACATCACTTTCAGATCTCGCATGGCCACGTGCACCTATATTCACAAATTGAAAGGAAATTAATGTATTCATTTAGTGGTTAGCAGCAGTAATGGATGATCATGATGCTTTAAATAAATAAAACATTTCATAAAAACGAAGCAGATGGAACCATTATATTACAAACACAGTAGCTCCATGTGATGCTTATGTAAAACGCAATATCTACGTAAATGCAATTGCCAGTTCAACGTAACACGTTTGCTACTTTGTTGCATGCAATTTCACGTTCACTTAAAATTGGGCAGTGCTCTTTGAATACATCTTGCACTGACTGTGCAAGCCCTGTACCGCCATGAAATTACTACACAGAGAAGTGATATTAAATCACTCTTGACAACAGGATGTTGATGAGTGATTAGCACGTGATGAGTCATTCATTGATCCGTTCATTTTTTTTTAAAATCATCTATCAGTATGGTGGGGGGGGGGGGTGTGGTCACTCCGTCAAGTAACCAGTTAACATTATCAAGACACACCTTAGTACATGACTTAAGTGAGTTTAGGGGTGTGATCAGTACGTACGATATAATTTTTGTTTGGGTGAATAATTATCCCGAATGTTTACGATCTGACCACTTACTGCATTCTTGGCGTAATGCAGTAAGAGTGTGAGTGTGTGTATGTGTGTGTATGTATGTGTGTGTCCGGCAAAACAACCCCCTACCTCCTCGCGGTGCCGGACGGGCAACTCTGTCGTGGACAGCGCTGTGGGGGGAGATCCAATTTTGATTGGCACCTCCCCTCATGGCATATGTGTCCACCACAGGGGCTAAACGGGGGCTCTGGACGGGTGCGAGGGGCTGGTAACCCCTCCACCTTCAATTAATTACCACGAAACCACGAATTAAACTGAAATATGTAACAACTAAGCTTGTGCCGGAGGCCCCGGGGGGCCAGGCGTCTATGACGTCTCCAGGCCAAACCCCAATTGGCGGAGCCAGAAGATTGAATACCTACCCTCGGGGCTACTCCAGAAACAACGAAAAGCCACTACGGGTGGCCACGTGGAATGTTCGAACGCTCACTGCAGAGGAGAGGCTGCCACTCCTCTGTCGGGAGCTGGACCGGTACCGCCTGGATCTATGCGGCATTCAGGAAGTCCGGTGGACCGGCTCTGGCTCCTGCCACCATGAGGGGTGGACAGTCCTCTACTCGGGGCAGCAGACTGCCAAACAACAGGGTGTGGGTCTTCTTTTGAACAAAAGAATGAAGGGGGCGTGGGAGCGTGGCGGTGAGGTGTGGGAAGCTGTAAGCCCCAGGCTACTTTGCGCTCGCCTTCCCATCAACCGGAGGCGAGGAATGGTGGTCGTGGTTACTTATGCCCCCACCGAAGATGAACATCCGTGGAGGGATGCAGGCAAAGCCGATGAGTCAGATGCCTTCTATGACCTCCTGTCACAGGTGCTGGCTAAAGTGGCCCCTCGGGATAGAGTCATCATGTTGGGTGACTTCAATGCCCGAGTTGGTCATGATACTGGCACCTGGTCTGGAGTGATTGGAGGGCATGGGCCAGATCAGCTCAATAACAACGGTAGGAGGCTGCTAGATTTTTGTGCAGCCCATGGGCTTGTAATTACCAACACGCTGTTCCGGCATCGGCGCATCCACACAACATCATGGATGCATGCCGGGTCCAAGCAAGAACATCTGCTGGACTACATAGTGACGGACCAGCGAATGCGAGCCCATGTCCTTGACACCAGGACCTACCGTGGAGCTGATCTGCCCTCTGACCATCGACTAGTCATCTGTAAGATGCGCCTGCCATTCTTACACTCCGGTGGTGGGTGTACACCCAGGACCCCATTCCAACCTAAAGTGGCCTGGTCTCAGTTATCTGATGAAAGTTGCAAGCGAGAATTTCATCATCGCTTGCGGCTGGGATTGGCATCGTCCCCGACTCCTCCTGATGTCGAGGGTAAATGGGCGAGGTTTAGGACTGTGACTCATGCAGCTGCAATGGCTGCTCTGGGTACGTGGTCCAGACCTCCCCAGACACCCTGGATGACAGAGGAGTTGTTCAGGATGGTTGAGAAAAAGCGACAGGCCCACTGTCATCGGCTACAAAATCCCACGTCAGAGAATGAGGAGGCTTACCGCAGCCTTCGCTCGGAGGTTCGGAGAGCCGTGAGGCGCTGCAAGGATGGGTGGTGGTCGCGGGTTGCTGAGGAGATGGAGTCTGCCTCAGTGGCCCGTGATCACAAATCTCTATTTAACTCCATCAAAAAAGTAACCTGCAGCGCCACACCGATTACCATCATTAGGGGAAAAAACGGTGATCCAATTTCCGACCCCCAGGAACAGGTTCACAGATTTGCTGAGCATTTCTGTGAGGTCCTGGGGGAGGGAAAATCCCTCAGCCAGGAAAACATCGTGGCACAAAGTGAGGATGACCCTGCTGAGGCTGCGGTGCCTCAAATATTGGATGAAGTCACCCCCTGTGAGTGGCTGGCTGAGGTGCCATCTGCTGAGGAAGTATTGAAGGCGATCCGGAGTCTGAGACCAGGAAAGGCAGCGGGCAGAGATGATCTCCCAAGCGAAATGCTGAGGGAGGGTGGCGTTTGTGCACAGACTGCCCTATATGACATCATAACAACAGTCTGGACCACTGGACGGGTTCCGCAGGATTGGAAGGATGCCCTGGTGGTCCCCCTTTTTAAGAAGGGGGACCGCACAGACTGTAACAACTACAGGGGCATCTCACTCCTCAGTGTGCCGGGAAAGGTCCTGGCAAGGATTATTCAGCATCGCCGTGCCAGGCACGCTGAGGAGAGGCTTGCGGAGCCCCAATGCGGTTTCAGGAAAGGGCGGTCCTGCACAGATGCCATATTTTCTGTCCGTCTGCTACAGCAGAGGTGTAGGGAATTCCAACAAGACCTACATCTCTGCTTTATTGACCTGGTCAAGGCCTATGATACCATCAGTAGGCCTGGGCTCTGGGTCGTTCTTTGTGCTTTTGGAGTACCTGACCCTCTGCTCACGATCATTAAGGACCTTCATGATGGTGAGCGGGCCCGGGTAAAACTACGTGGCCGGGAGTCAGAGCCATTCCCTGTACATCTTGGGGTGCGACAGGGATGTCCTCTGGCTCCCACATTATTTAACATCTATTTTGACCACGTAGTTCGTGAAGCCTTCAATAGCTGTACCGGGGGAATCTCCATATGGTACAGATATAATGGGAGGCTAATCGATGCCCGGGTGCGGTCAAGGGATGGCACCCTATTGCTCAACCACGTTATGTATGCTGATGATTTGGTAATAGCTGCTCAGTCAGAGGAGGAGTTGGAGACGCTGCTGCTGAGACTGGAGCGTGCCACTAAGAGGTAGGGCCTTACCATCAGCCCCACCAAAACTAAGCACCTGGCTGGGTATTTTGTACCATCGGACACTCCACCCCCACAACTCCCAATCGGTGATGGGGCAGTTGTGGAGAGAGTGGAGAGTTTCCCATACCTGGGCAGTGTGCTTATGACTGGCTCCAGTTTAACAGCAGAGGTCTCACTCCGAATCAGTCGAGCGGCAATATCTTTTCATCGGTTGCGTAACGCTGTGTGGAAGCTACCTGGTCTGTCGCTCCGCACTAAGCTTCAGGTCTTCTCGGCCACGGTCATTCCCTCCCTTCTCTACGCTTGCGAGACGTGGACCCCCCTGGTGGAACATCTTCGCCGGTTAGAAACATTTAGGCTGGCCTGCCTACGATCCATCCTGGGTTTAACCAGACTGGATTGTGTGAGGAGCTCACAAATCCTTGAAAGATCTGGGCATGGTCCTTTCGGTGAGCTCCTCCGGCAGGCAAGGCTGCGATGGCTGGGTCATGTAGCCCGCATGCCCAGCCACCGCATGCCGAAACAGCTTTTGTTTGGCCGGATTGAGGGGGCTGGGTGGGCGCGGCACGGGCTAGAGAAGAGATGGAGTGATGTGGTACAGGAGGACGTGGAGCTGAGTGGACTTGCCGATGACTGGTACCAGCGGTGTCAAGATCGGCCTCTGTGGAGGAGGCTCGTGAAGGATGCTACTGGGCAGTTGGAGGCAGTCGCCCTCCAACAACAACGGAGGGCGGAGGAGCGACGCTCACAACAGCGAGCGGAGCGCCGGGTGGCTAAAGCACAGCAGGTTGGCACAGTAGGGGGCACAGGTGGTGCATCAGCCAATCATCTCAGTCAGTCGACCCGTGGCACCTGGGTCTGCCCCGTGACCTCCTGCCAGCGGGCGTTCGACACTTCACGTGGCCTCAGGGTGCACATAGCCTGGCACAAGCGTCGTGGTGACGTCACCGCCACTTAGTGGCGAATGGCGGTTGTTGTTGTATGTGAGTGTGTATGTGTGTATGTGAGTGTGTATATGAGTGTGTATGTGAGTGTGTATGTGAGCGTGTATGTGTATATGAGTGTGTATATGAGTGTGTATTTGAGTGTGTATGTGAGTGTGTATGTGAGTGTGTATGTGAGTGTGTGTATGTGTGTGAGTATGTATATGAGTGTGTATGTGAGTGTGTGTGTGTGTATGTGAGTGTGTATGTGAGTGTGTATGTGAGTGTGTATGTGTGTATACAGTCTGTTAAGGTAATATGGGGGATCTTTGTCGTTGTTGTGTATATGAGTGTGTATGTGTATGTATGTGAGTGTGTATGTGTATGTGAGTGTGTGTGTATGTATATGAGTGTGTATATGAGTGTGTATGTGAGTGTGTATGTGTGTATGTATGTGAGTGTGTATGTGAGCGTGTATGTGTATATGAGTGTGTATATGAGTGTGTATGTGAGTGTGTATGTGAGTGTGTATGTGAGTGTGTATGTGAGTGTGTATATTAGTGTGTATATGAGTGTGTATGTGTGTATGTATGTGAGTGTGTATGTGTGTATGTATATGTGTGTATGTGAGTGTGTATGTGAGTGTGTATATGAGTGTGTATATGAGTGTGAATGTGAGTGTGTATGTAAGTGTGTATGTGAGTGTGTATGTGTGTGTGTATATGAGTGTGAATGTGTATATGAGTGTGTATATGAGTGTGAATGTGAGTGTGTATGTGAGTGTGTATGTGAGTGTGTATGTGTGTGTATATGAGTGTGAATGTGAGTGTGTATGTGAGTGTGTATGTGTGTGTGTATGTGAGTATGTATGTGAGTGTGTATGTGTATGTGAGTGTGTACATGAGTGTGTATGTGTGTGTATGTCAGTGTGTATGTGAGTGTGTATATGAGTGTATATGAGTGTGTATATGAGTGTGTATGAGTGTATGTGAGTGTGTATATAAGTGTGTGAGTGTGTGAGTGTGTGTACAAGGATGTTGCAACCTGCTGTGTACGGTGTACACTGAAGTTCTTCTATGTGTAAGCACCTTAGCAGGAGTTTCAAAGGGGGAGGAACAACAACACACACACGGACACACACACAGACATACACACACAGACACACACACACGGACACACACACACGGACACACACACACAGACACAATACAACAATGAGTACACACGTGTCAGCCAGAGTGAGCGGACACTGCTCAGATGGATCAACGTTTTCCATCATTAGACCTCCTTTGCCAGTACCAAAATATAATAATAGTGTTTTTTCCCCTTTTTTCTGGCAACAAAACTGAAACCTTTTAACAAGGATTCATGTTACTGCATTAACCACAATACCTGCAGTCAAAATGCAAACAAAACACATATTATGATCATATATGATGCATTGTCCTTGAAACTGATTGGTCCACACCAAGAAAGCCATCCCTTGGTGTGGACCAATCAGTTTCAAGGACAATGCATCATATATTATCATAGTATGTTTTTTTTTATTATCATAGTATGTGGTTAATGCAGTAACATGAATCCTTGTTAAAAGGTTTCAGTTTTGTTTTGCCGAATCGATTGTTAAAAAGCCAATCGCCATAACAATTACGTCATCCATTGTGATTCACAGCATCTCAATACTACATTGTTCAAGCGTTATGTAACATGCCCGTATTTGTATTCAGCAAGTTATTTAAACATGCGCTTGAGTGTCATAGATTTTACACGTATGTAGAAAATGCAAAGAAATGTGTCAGGCATATTATCACACGTCCTATTAAACCGCTCCCACCGTCTGTACACACACACGGTGGTGGTGGTACTTTATACTGTAAAACACAGCACTTATAATACACCTTTATAAATGACCGCAGTCGTAAATCGGCCACGTGTATTAACCACGTGGAGCTCATTAACACAGCCACGTTAGCCACGAAAAATCAGACACAGTCGTTCACTCGTAACTTAGAACTTGTAAAATCTATACACGTTACTTTTAAACTACGAATAAGAGTACTGTAATTACGGCAAAAATACATTAGAGGTGCTGTATATCAGAACAATAAATCAAACAATAACACAGCCACGTAAACCACAAACGCCAAAGGCCCCGTTCACCACCACCACAACTTGTGCTAAAATATTCTTGGTTCGTTCGGTAAAGTCACCACGTAGAAGGGAAACAATAAAACAATAAAAATATAAAACAATAAAATAATAAAAATATAAAACAATAAAATTATTATTCTTGGTTCTTTCGGTAAAGTCACATAGAAGGGAAACAATAAAATAATACAAATATAAAATAATACAATTCTCACGACGTATCGACTGCAACACAAGCAATCATCATCAGGTGTGAAAACCACAACAAAATATTCTTGCTGTGGTTTTCACACCTGATGATGATTGCTTGTGTTGCAGTCGAAACGTCGTGAGAATTTTGTGTTATATTTTTATTATTTTATAGTTTCCCTTCTACGTGGTGACTTTACCAAAAAGAACCAAGAATAAGAATCCCTGCAGTCACGAAAGCATAAAAATCAAAATGTAACTTGTGCCAAGTTATCAGAGTTACTCATCAATCCGACTTGTTCAACGTATAGCTGCTACGGCTTCAAAGATTATCACAAACAACAATCATTAAACATAAATAAGGGAGCCCAGAACACCCCACCACCAACAACCACAACAACCACGCCATCATCAACGTATAGCTGCTACGGCTTCAAAGATTATCACAAACAACAATCATTAAAGGGAGCCCAGAACACCCCACCACCACCAACAACCACACCACCATCAACGTATAGCTGCTACGGCTTCAAAGATCGTCACAAACAACAATCATTAAACATAAATAAGGGAGCCCAGAACACCCCACCACCAACAACAACCACACCATCATCAACGTATAGCTGCTACGGCTTCAAAGATTGTCACAAACAACAATCATTAAACATAAATAAGGGAGCCCAGAACACCCCACCACCAACAACCACAACAACCACACCATCATCACGGACGACATAAACTTGTTTACTTCACACCACGCAACAACTTTACAAACTGTTGTTGTTTACGAATGCGACCTCGCAGAACCGCAAGAGTTTGTGACGCTGTGCAAGCAAGCAGCAGCATCACCATCTATTTATAATTAATATCGTGAACAAAACAAGTACAAACTTCTCCGTCTCTCTCCACTTCCACACTTGCAACCAACCCCACTTCCTCCACGTGCTGCTGCTGCTGCTCACACAGACAGCGACAACAGCAGCAGCGTGCGACAAAAGGTAGCCATTACCACGTGCTGGTGATCACGTGCTGGTGGTGGTGGTGCTGGTCACGTGGTTGTTTGTAGTCGTGGATTTTGTCTTAACGGGTCTCCAGACAAAACCTTGTAACTCCACAGGCTGCTGGCTGCTGCTGCTGGCTGCTTGCCGTCTCTCACTCCTCCCTGGAAGCCGGGAGGCGGGCGGGCGGGGCGGGCGGGAGCGTGAACAGAACTCGACGGCAGTGTGGCCGGGACCTCGGTTACGGTCGGTCTCAGACGGGCCCCGTCACCGCTGCGTAGTCCCGTCGTCGTGTGCGCGAAGGGGCCCACGGAGCGGATGAGCGAGAGAAGGGGAGAGAGAGAGAAGGAGAGAGAGATTATGGGAGCTGTGAGAGAGAGAGCGAAGTGGAGTTGATGAGAGCGGCAGGAGGAGGGGGAGGGGAGGGACGAGGAGGGGGCGGTGCCGTAGTGGGCGGGGTCACACTACGGCACCGCCACCTCCTCGTCCCTAGTGTGACCCCGCCCACTACGGCACCGCCCCCTCCTCGTCCCTAGTGTGACCCCGCCTACTACAGCACCGCCCCCTCCTCGTCCCTAGTGTGACCCCGCCCACTACGGCTGAGACTTGAAGCCAACTTGGTGTGTGGGGGTGGGTGGTTACTAAAACAAACATTCAGATTTATTAGTGCAGCAAAGCGCTTCATAAACTCAAGCCGTGTTTAATTTTACCAGGGTAAGGCTCACTGGGCTCTGTTAGATCTGCTTTAATTTATTTGTCTTTCCAGAAGAGATCTGCATATCGTCGCAAATGATGGGTCAACCAAATTGGCTTATCGTGGGTAAATTTGTAAGACGCTAATGCAGGGTGGTTTAAAAAAATGTGGACCCAATTTCAAAGCGGTATATTTCACGATGGCAACAACACGTTACAATTACACAACAAGTTACAAACGTAACAGTAGGGGTCTTCCCCCTTTTTTCTGACAACAAAACTGAAACCTTTTTAACAAGGATTCATGTCTACTGCATTAACCACAATACCTGCGGTCAAAATGCAAACAAAAAACATACTATGATCATATATGATGCATTGTCATTGGTGTGGACCAATCAGTTTCAAGGACAATGCCACATATATTATCATAGTATGTTTTTGTTTGCATTTTGACTGTAGGTATTGTGGTTATGCAGTAGACATGAATCCTTGTTAAAAAGGTTTCAGTTTTGTTGCCAGAAAAAAGGGGGAAAACCCCTATTGTTACATTTTGGTACTGGCAAAGGAGGTCTAATGAAGTTACAAACGCTTTAATGAGTTATCAAGATTTACTAACCATTTTATAAATTCTCTATGTGCCCTCCACCAACATCGAGACGATAGTTGAATTCGTCCCAAACGCCTCTCAAAGCGAAGTCTTCTCTTCCACTGAAGTCACCGCTTGCCGTGATTCTGTTTTTGAGGTCATCCAGATGAGTCGCTGATGGTAGCACCAAAATCACTCTACGGGTCTTTGACGTATCACCACAAGGACAAGTCGCAGGGTGTGGCCGGTGAATGACTGAGGCTAGGGGATGTTTGTGCGCTGGCAGAAGCATCTAGCGGTTATCATTTTAAACTCTATGCCCCGCCGTTTCAAGTGGTATTGCCCGATGACGTTGGATGTAATTACCAGCGTAACGTCACAGTACTAATCAAACTGTAAATGTTGTGGATTCACTCTTCAACCACCACCGGTGTGGGGCTAAAGTAGTGAACTAATTGTCTTTTTTCAACGTGACGCTTTTTTTGCTGATTGGCCGTGTCGGGTGGTGGAGGGTTACGACACAGTTATAAATAACACCATCTAACCCAGAAAACCTTTATTGTGGATTATTATGAAGAGTTCGTGGTTTGCAGAGATGTAGCGATTTCAAATCGGGTCAATGTATTTGAAACACCCTGCTCTAAAATCCTGACCCGAACCTTAATAACACGATTATATTAAAACATTATAGCAATGCATTGATAAAAATTACATATTTACAGTGGTGGTAAATATTCAACATGCAAAAATAATGTGCGGTGCTTCGAAAAGTATTACATTTGCATCTTCCGGCATAATTATGAAGACAACCTAGACTGGATCAGCCCATCATCTGTCGGGGGTAGATACTGTGGAGGAGAAGTCAACAGTGGTTGCCTTTATGTGTTTACTTGCCCCCGCCATAGTAACGTCGAATTTCCACCACGTGGCTCAGAGCTCTTAAACGGGAGATGAGCACCGCCTAAATGCTCACTTTGTAAAAAAAATATTTTTGAGATCAGAACGCATCAGTACAAATACAATATTACAGTAGAGTTCACATTGCAGCAGTACACAGACAAGTCACAATCATTCATTGTTATTATTTTATCCAGGCGAGATTGCAGGATTCAATCCATGCAACCTATCTTGGCCACGGATCAGTAACGAAGGGATGGGGAACCTTACGACTTCGGCTGATTGTTGATCCTTCAACAACAACCTTGTGCCATTGTAATGTTTTTTATTTAACGTAAAGGCATTTATGTTTTTTAACTTTATATTTTGAAAAGTAATGTCCGTTTGTGTTGACCCTGCAACCACAGCCTTCTGATTAATTATTAGACGGTTGGCTATTTTATCATTCGTTATTTTACAATAATTAACTTTACTTCTGAACAATCACTTCGCTGTCTCCTGTAAATCGTTCATTGAATGTTTTTGATATTTTTATTCTGAATCTGCTCGTGTAAAATCGATGTTTTCATTTTATTAAAAAATTTGAGCGATGCATCAATGCGTTTGTTTTTGTCAATTTCCCCGTGTCTAATCGGCACCAGTGATTCTGTCAAATTCGCTTCAGAACGATGGACCCACAAATCAACTTTGGTTACAGCCTGCTTTGTCGAGTCTTAGAAGATGTGCAGTTTGTGGATTAACGCTCCACGATTAATTGGTGATGTACAGTGGGATGATGCATGAAGAAATATTTCATACTGTGGGAATTGCAGGTTAAACTTCACAGACTGTACCCAGTCTTTGGGGGGTAGGGGAGGGAAAATGTCCTTCCTTGTTATAGTAATAGGTTTTACCCTTTTAATTGGCACAAAAACTGACACCTTTATTCAAGGCATCATGTTTGCAATAACCACAACACAAGCAGTCAAAATGCAAACAAAAGCGACAACTCTGATAATAATATGCACTGTCCTTGAATTTGATTGGGTAAAACCTATTACTATATCTTGTTACTGGCAAAGGAGGTCTCATAATGTAAATCTTTCCATGTTGTTAAACTCCAACCCTCGCTGTGACCCTGTTGAAGCAACGCTGGATGGCGCCCTATTCCCATTGTAGATCCTGAACTCGCGCTGTGCAGAGTGGTCCTGATGTCTTGTGACTCCCAAAATTAATTGACCCCTAACATATTTGTAATTTGCATGTTAAATGTTGGGTTTTAAATAAAGCCTCCCATTACAATATTAAGCTTTAGAGAATTCAATTAAGAACGCGAGACATTTGGACCACCCTGTATTTGTAGCCTGGAATTCCATGTTGCTGATGGTGGCCAGTTTACATTGGTTGGCTTCTCACAAAGTGATGCTCAATATACACAATAAATATGAAAATAATGGAAGATAAAAACATCTCGCATTCTGAAGGATTTCAGCTCAAAGTTCAGCTTTAAATGTGACCTGTTTTGTTGCCAGAAAAAAATGGGAAAACCTATTCTCATATAAATCAGCTAATGAACTGTCATTCCACTGAATTTGTATCTGAGATATAGACAGGGTTTTCATAATAAATTGATGGTGGATAAAACCAGCAAGTGGCAAATTCCGCAACAGGTTACTTTATAAATTTCTATAAATCTCGGAATGAAATGTGCGTGTGTGTTGCGGTTTTTCTGTTTAATTTTTGTTAAAAAAAAGTTACTTATTAACTTTGTACCCAGTGGTGTTGACAAGAATCAATGATCAAAGTTAATGACACACCCACAAATGAAAAGACGGCTGATAAGTTAAAGAGCCAAGCTCCATACTCTTTGGTTCTATTGGGTAAAGTCACGTAGGTAAAAAAATAAAATAACAAGCCAAGCTCCATTGGAAGTCGACAGTGACCAGTCATTTTATTGTCGAGATACGTTACACAAGTGCGCTACTTGGCGGGCTGCAGGCCAACAGTGGCCGTTGAAGATGAGATCAGATTGCTTCATTGATGTTTTGTTTCATCATTAGACCTCCTTTGCCAGTACCAAAATATAATAACAGGGGTTTTCCTCCTTTTTTTCTGGCAACAAAACTGAAACGTTTTTAACAAGGATTCATGTTACTGCATTAACCACACACAATACCTGCAGTCAAAATGCAAACAAAAAAACATACTCTGATAATATATATGTGGCATTGAAGCCTCGACCCAATTGGTGCTCGACCAGATGACGCCAAAAGGCTCAAAAGAAAGCCGTCCCTTGGTGTGGACCAATCAGTTTCAAGGACAATGCATCATCATATATTATCATAGTATGTTTTATTTTTGCATTGAGACTGCAGGTATTGTGGTTAATGCAGTAACATGAATCCTTGCAAAAAGGTTTCAGTTTTGTTGCCAGAAAAAAGGGGGAAAACCCCAATTATTATTATTATAGTTGTTTTGTTATTACTGGATTGGAGTCTCTCTCGGAGCCATGCCAGCATCACCACAGTTTAAACACTCGCACACAGATCATACATTCGAGATTTTGCCTCTACGGTGCAGTGTTCTTTAGATGGAAGCTTTCAATTTACGTGTGTACAGAATGTGAAAATTCCAGTAGCTAAATATATATTTGTGTGTGTGTGTAAAGAAGGATGACCATTGTGTGGGTGGAAGGCACCTAGCCCTGAAAGACACTGGTAACTGTCAGTCGATAAGGTATGTTACAATATACAGGAGTACTATCTGTATACTTGATGTATACTGCACGTACAAAACCCCTTTTGGCAATGTGCTGTTTGGATGAGGGCCCTCTCCACGCTGTCTGGGTCATGGACACGATTTTGCAGGATGGTGAAGGCAGGGAGTCATAGACGTGGCAGTTTTAGAAGTGCAGCACAATTTATTTTACTTCGCTGTCATCTGCTGCCCACAAAACTCGTCTTTAATAAGTGTCGTTTGTTTTTTATTAACATAAAATAGTCACGTTCCACAAGGTGCTCCAGATGTCTTGTGACCCCCCCCCCCCACACACTTAATTATCTTCATACGGTATATATTTTATGTAAGGTTTATTTAGAAACAGAAATTAATACGCAAATGAAACACATTTTCCGGCGTCAGTTAATTGGGGGTTATAAGACATCTGGACCGTCCTGTATAGTACACAACAGAGAGTCTGCTGTATTGTCACGTGGCTAAACTCTTAGTACTGGTCCTGATTTAAGATGGTATATACAGCATGGGGCAGTAAAGACACATTTGAGAAAAGCATACTGTATACAGTAGTGTATTGTTAAAGTTAATTAAAATAACATACAGTATATCTCCATATATATAAAAGGCAAAGTTGTGATTGTGTCAGTTTAACACGTAGCAAGCTTTCGCGACCAATATTATTCACAATAAAGGTTTTTTTTAGTTAGATCGCGTTATTTATGAATGTGTCGTAACCCTCCACCACCCGACACGGCCAATCAGCAAATAAATTAGTGAACTAATTGTCTTTTGTCAACGTGACACTTATTTTTTGCTGATTGGCCGTGTCGGGTGGTGGAGGGTTACGACACAGTTATAAATAACGCGATCTAACCCAGAAAACCTTTATTGTGGATTATTATGAAGAGTTCGTGGTTTGCAGAGATGTAGCGATTTCAAATCTGGTCGACCTATTTGAAACACACTGCTCTAAAATCCTGACCCGAACCTTAATAACAATACGATTGATTAAAACATTATAGCAATGCATTGATTAAAATTACATATTTACAGTGGCGGTAAATATTCAACATGCAAAAATAATGTGCGGTGCTTCGAAAAGTATTGTATTTGCATCTTCTGGCATAATTATGAAGACAACCTAGACTGGATCAGCCCATCATCTGTCGGGGGTAGATACAATGAGTAACACACTGTGGAGAAGTCAACAGTGGGGTTACTTGCCCCCGCCATAGTAACGTCGAATTTCCACCACGTGGCTCAGAGCTCTTAAACTGGAGATGAGCACCGTCTAAATGCTCACTTTGGAAATTTTTTATTTTCGAGATCAGAACGCATCAGTACAAATACAATATTACAGTAGAGCTCACATTACAGCAGTACACAGACAAGTCACAATCATTCATTATTATTATTTTATCCAGGCGAGATTACAGGATTTAATCCATGCAACCTATCTTGGCCACGGATCAGTAACTAAGGGATGGGGAACCTTACGATTTCGGCTGATTGTTGATCCTTCTACAACAGCCTTGTGCCATTGTGATGTTTTTTTTAATGTAAAGGCATTTATAATGTTTTTTAACTATATATTTTTAAAAGTAATGTCCGTTTGTATTGACCCTGCAACCACATCCTTCCGATTAATTATTAGACGGTTGGCTATTTTATCATTCGTTATTTACGATAATTAACTTTACTTCTGAACAATCACTTTGCTGTCTCCTGTAAATCGTTCATTGAATGTTTTTGATCTTTTTATTCTGAATCTGTTCGTGTAAAATCGATGTTTTCATTTCATTAAAAAATTTGAGCGATGCATCAATGCGTTTGTTCTTGTCAATGTCCCCGTGTCTAATCGGCACCAGTGATTCTGTCAAATTCGCTTCAGTACGATGGACCCACAAATCAATTTTGGTTACAGCCTGCTTTGTCGAGTCTTAGAAGATGTGCAGTTTGTGGATTAACGCTCCACGATTAATTGACGATGTACAGTGGAATGATGTATGAAGAAATATTTCATACTGTAGGAATTGCAGGTTTAACTTCACAGACTGTACCCAGTCTTTGGGGGGTAGGGGAGGGCAAATGTCTTTCCTTGTTATAGTAATAGGTTTTACCCTTTTAACTGGCACAAAAACTGACACCTTTATTCAAGGCATCATGTTTGCAATAACCACAACATAAGCAGTCAAAATGCAAACAAAAGCGACAACTCTCATAAAAATATGCACTGTCCTTGAATTTGATTGGGTAAAACCTATTACTATATCTTGTTACTGACAAAGGAGGTCTCATAATGTAAATCTTTCCTTCTTGTTAAACTCCAACCCTCACTGCGACCCTATTGAAGCAACGCTGGGTGGCACCCTATTCCCATTGTAGATCCTGAACTCGTGCTGTGCAGATTGGTCCTGATGTCTTGTGACTCCCAAAATTAATTGACCCCGAACATATTTGCATATTAAATGTTGCGTTTTAAATAAAGCCTCCTATTACAATATTAAGCTTTAGAGGAGACATGAGACATTTGGACCACCCTGTATCTGTAGCCTGGAATTCCACGTTGCTGATGGTGGCCAGTTTACATTTTTTGGCTTCTCACAAAGTGATGCTCAATATACACAATAAGTATGAAAATAATGGAAGATAAAAACATCTCACATTCTGAAGGATTTCAGCTCAAAGTTCAGCTTTAAATGTGACCTGTTTTGTTGCCAGAAAAAAAATGGGAAAACCTATTTTCATATCAATCAGCCAATGAACTGTCATTACACTGAATTTGTATCTGAGATGTAGACAGGGTTCTCATAATAAATTGATGGTGGATAAAACCAGCAAGTGGCAAATTCTGCAACAGGTTACTTTATACATTTCTATAGATCTCGGAATGAAATGTGCGTGTGTGTTGCGGTTTTTTCTGTTTAATTTTTGTTTAAAAAAATTGTTACTTATTAACTTTGTACCCAGTGGTGTTGACAAGAATCAATTATCAAAGTTAATGACACACCCACAAATGAAAAGACGGCTGATAAGTTAAAGAGCCAAGCTCCATTGGAAGTGGACAGTGACCAGTCATTTTATTGTCGAGATACGTTACACAAGTGCGTTACTTGGCGGGCTGCAGGCCAACAGTAGCCGTTCAAGATGAGATCAGATTGCTTCATTGATGTTTTGTTCATCATTAGACCTCCTTTGCCAGTACCAAAATATAATAATAGGGTTTTTCCTCTTTTTTTCTGGCAACAAAACTGAAGCCTTTTTAGCAAGGATTCATGTCTGCATTAACCACAATACCTGCAGTCAAAATGCAAACGAAAAAACATACTATGATAATAAATATGTGGCATTGAAGCCTCGACCCAATTGGTGCTCGACCAGATGACGCCAAAAGGCTCAAAAGAAAGCCGTCCCTTGGTGTGGACCAATCAGTTTCAAGGACAATGCATCATCATATATTATCATAGTATGTTTTATTTTTGCATTTTGACTGCAGGTATTGTGGTTAATGCAGTAGACATAAATCCTTGTTCTATGGGAGCCTTTAACATTGAAGTCTATGGGAGCCTTTAGCATTGAAGTCTATGGGAGCCTTTAACATTGAAGTCTATGGGAGCCTTTAATATTGAGGTCTATGGGAGCCTTTAACATTGAAGTCTATGGGAGCCTTTAACAGTGAAGTCTATGGGAGCCTTTAACATTGAAGTCTATGGGTGCCTTTAACATTGAAGTCTGTGGGAGCCTTTAACATTGAAGTCTGTGGGAGCCTTTAACATTGAAGTCTATGGGAGCCTTTAACATTGAAGTCTATGGAAGCCTGTAACATTGACGTCTATGGGAACTTTTAACATTGAAGTCTATGGGAGCCTTTAATATTGAAGTCTATTTGAGCCTGTAACATTGAAGTCTGTGGGAGCCTTTAACATTAAAGTCTATGGGAGCCTTTAACATTGAAGTCTGTGGGAGCCTTTAACATTGAAGTCTATGGGAGCCTTTAACATTGAAGTCTATGGGAGCCTTTAACATTGAAGTCTATGGGAGCCTTTAACACTGAAGTCTATGGGAGCCTTTAACATTGAAGTCTATGGGAGCCTTTAACATTGAAGTCTATGGGAGCCTTTAACATTGAAGTCTATGGGAGCCTTTAACATTGAAGTCTATGGGAGCCTTTAACATTGAAGTCTATTGGAGTCTTTAACATTGAAGTCTATGGGAGTCTTCAACATTGAAGTCTATGGGAGCCTTTAATATTGAAGACTATGGGAGCCTTTAACATTGAAGTCTATGGGAGCCTTTAACATTGAAGTCTATGGGAGCCTTTGACATTGAAGTCTATGGGAGCCTTTAACATTGAAGTCTATGGGAGTGTTCTATGTTGAACTTCTTTCGCTCCGTACGTGGCCAGCCATGCAAACCCACTGGCGGCATTCACAAAACAGACCCAGCACCCGTACCTCTGATTAGCACGGTTGGCCACGTAGGGTGCGAAAGAAGTTCAGGGCACGTACAGCCCTCGCGACAGGGAGCTTCGAGGCGCGTCGTCAGGGCCGTCGTTTGCGACATGGCCGGATAGCTTCTGAAAAACAGCTGCACGGCTCGGTGGGCATCAGGCGGTGAAATAAACAAAAAGAGTCTCCAGCGAGCGGAGAGCGAGAGGAGAGGCGGAGAGGGACGGACGCTCAGGCGCGGCGTTCGGTCTCACCACAGGATGGTGGCGGGCGGCCACACCAACACCGAGCACTCCATGTACACCGCCTCTCCCTCTCTCGCTCTGTACATCCTGTCTGGCTCCGACAGCATCTGCGGGGCGCTGGCTGTGTGAGGCTGTCGTCGGGGGGCTGCCGCGTCCCCCCCTACGAGTCGTGGAGGGGGGGGGGGTCATAGAAGGCGATTCGCACAAAGTGGGTTTTTTAAAAATATAAAAAAATCGATTTTCAGAACCCTCTCTCTCTCCCTCTCGCCTGCAAGGTTCTGCGGCTCGGAGTGGTTGTTTCTCGCGTTGGCCTCTCGTCACCGTGGCGGTCGCGTGGATTTCTCCCTCCGGGTCCTTCCGGGCGTCTCTCCCCCCGCGCCGCACTCAGAATCGACGTCGCGCGTTTCAAAGCGTTTGGGCCGCAAAACAAAAAAATGTCCGCGCCCGCTGACGACGGCGACGGCCCGGTCGCCGGTGAAAAAGCGCCACGTAGCTCGGTGGGGCCCTTACCTGCCGGTCAAACACAAAAACAAAGTTTTTCGCAGTTTTAGTTTTCCTAACGAGGGGACGCCGGCCCGGCCCCCGGGGGTCGACGTGGGGGGGGTCACGCTGGGGTCGCGGGTCGTGAGCGACAACTCCGTTGTTGTCCGCCCGGCGGTGGGAGTGAGCTCACCGCGGTGCTTCCCGTCTAGGCGGGTGGCACGTGGTGGGGTGAAGTGTGGGACACTTCAAGAGGTTTGGCTGGCGTGGCGGAGGAGTGGGGTCCAACGTGCCCTGCCTAGAGGGGAGCTCCCTACAGCGCTCTGTGCAGTGAAGGACCTCCTCCTTATCCTCCTCCCCCTCCTCCTCCTCGTCCTCCTCATCCTCCTCCTCATCCTCCCCCTCATCCTCCTCCCCCTCCTCCTCCTCCTCCCCCTCCTCCCCCTCCTCCTCATCCTCCTCCCCCTCCTCCCCCTCCTCCTCATCCTCCTCCTCCTCATCCTCCTCCCCCTCCTCCTCCTCATCCTCCTCCCCCTCCTCCTCCTCCCCTTCCTCCTCCCCCTCCTCATCCTCCTCCCTCCTCCTCCTATTCCTCCTTCCGCCAACAGGGGCACGAGCAAGTACTTGCAGTGCTGCACCTTAACAAACTGCGTACTCAACTGGGCCCTGTACATGTGTATGTGTGTGTGTGTGATGTCGCAACCGTGCACCTTTCCGTCGTGTGTCCGGAGGTTGCTGCTTTGCTGCATACACCTGATGTGAGCTTCTTTGGTACCGTACGTGGCCAGAGATGATAACCGCAGCTGTGGGCGAAAATACAGCAGAGTGTTAGTAGGGTCTCTGTGTGAGTAGTGTGTGGGTCTCTGTGTGAGTAGTGTGTGGGTCTCTGTGTGAGTAGTGTGTGTGTCTCTCTGTGAGTAGTGTGTGGGTCTCTGTGTGAGTAGTGTGTGGGTCTCTGTGTGAGTAGTGTGTGTGTCTCTCTGTGAGTAGTGTGTGGGTCTCTGTGTGAGTAGTCTGTGGGTCTCTGTGTGAGTAGTGTGTGGGTCTCTGTGTGAGTAGTCTGTGGGTCTCTGTGTGTGAGTAGTGTGTGGGTCTCTGAGTGAGTAGTGTGTGGGTCTCTGTGTGAGAAGTCTGTGGGTCTCTGTGTGTGAGTAGTGTGTGTAGTGTGTGTGTCACACAGATACCTACAAGTGTTTCGAGTACTCGGCCCCGCTTGAACGTCGAAGTGCTTCGTTGAAGCCATCATTTGCAAGAGCCGGAGCGCTTCTGAAAAAAAAAAGCGCCACGAAGCTCAGTGGGCATTGCCTGGTGAAGTCAAAAGAGTCGAGTTTAGTCGATGGCCTTTAGTGGGAGTAGCGTTGAGAGGGGGCATCGTCTCAAGTGTGGTAGCGGCGCTGTTTGCTACTCACGGTCAAGGGGCAGGGCGAAGGGGTTGTGACGACGGTCGCCCAGCACAACGACCAGCAAGGCCACTAAACGGGTGGTGGTGGAGAAAGTCTCCATTGGGGGGAGGTGGCAGATGGTCGGCCTGGCGGCTTCCTTCACTTGGCTAGGAGGGGTGAAGGGGAGGGAGTAGGAGGAGCAGTGGGAATGATATTTATTTAGACTGCAAGAGGAGGAATCCAAAGCGCTACGAAGCTCTTTTTGTCACAGATGTCCAGCTGTGGCACTGGGTCAGAACATGACAACAAACACAAAACAAAAACACGGCGTGAGTGCAGAGTTACAGGAAGAGTAAAACAAATCACTTTAAAAATATATATACTAATAAAACTAACCAATGTTTAATGTTGCCACGGGAAGCACACCACCGTGCTACATAGCTCTTTTTTAAGAAGAGACCTTGGCCCATAAATGGTGGGCTGATATCAAGTGGACATTCAGGGCAAAATACTCTAAACGCGTGGCGTTTCGGAATGCGGAGGGGGAAAAACCGGAGGACTCTGGGAGAAAAATCCACGCGGCCGCGGGGAGCGAGAAACGTCAACCCCAAAGAAAGAGCAGGGAGTGTCAGGGTCGGTATCAAACCCCACGACCTCCTGTACACCAGGTGACAACCATGCCGGGTTAAAGACCTCCTCCTTCACAAGGGACAATTGGATGCATGCCTAAGGCTCCCTCACTGATGGACACGTTCCTCCTGTGTTGAGCAAAATGTTTAGGTTCTCATCGTTTCGCAGAGGCTGCATTTTTTGCCACCGCAGAAAACGAACGTTGGGGGAAACGCCTCCTCGCATCGGACTCTTTCTTTTTTTTTTGCTAAAGTCACGTAGGTAAAAAAAATATCTATAAAATAAATAAATGAAAAAAACAACTCAATTAAAATCACGTTTCGGAGGCAGCAGCACAAGCTTCCGTCTTGAGGTGGAAACCGTCACGGCAAAATTGCTGCATCAGGTGAAGAGAACTCTAAGACACCCGAGATTGTATACAGGTTAAGGGGGGGGGGAGAGACAAGAAGGGCCGTGGGGGGGGGCTAAGTTAAGCCACCTTCTGTTATGCTGCAGGGGGTTGGGGACGGAGAGATGGCCGTGTGCAGGTTGAAGAGCGTTACACACGTGAACCAGAGGCAGAAGGCAGTAGTTAAGCTGACAAACTGGTTGCCTTGCGGAGCATACTGCTGTAAACTATAAGGCTGCTAAAGTTTAACTTGGGTTTAACTTTATTTTTTTTACCAGCGCGACTTTACCGAAAAAAAGCTAAAGACTATGAATCCTTGCACATCACGAAAGCTTCAAATCTAGCGCCTCACATCGTGTTAGTTTGGCACCGATGTTCGTGCTGATGTTTTAAACTAGATCAATAAAACAACATTGATTACAGCCCCAGCTCAGGTTATTTTCCCATCAATGAAACAGCCCCTGGAGTGAGAGCACCTTCCAGGATATAAACCAACACTGCCGCACGTCTGTCCAAGAGCTGTGTAAAAAAACAATTGAGTTGAAAAAAATGTCAAGCCGACAGGGAAAGGGGCTCCTGGCAAGTGTGACCACCAGCCAGGTCGATGTATTGGTAATGAGAATGTGCAATTGTTTTTGTCCTTGGAAACACGAACTATGAATAAAACGAGATATTCTTAGCTCTTTCGGTAAAGTCACGTTGAAGGGAAACAATAAAATAATAAAATATATATAAAACAATAAAATTTCTCACGACGTTTCGACCATAACACAAACGGTTGTCATCAGGTCGAAACGTCGTGAGAATTTTAATTATTTTATATATATTTTATTATTTTATTGTTTCCCTTCAACGTGACTTTACCGAAAGAGCTAAGAATATGAATTATTGCAGTCACGAAAGCTTCAAATCAAAATTTAAAACGAGATACTCACAGAGTTTACGCTTCTGAATGTGCCCTTGTTCAAGCGGTTCACTCGGCCTAAGAGGCAGACGCACGGTAAATTATTGGGCGGCACTTTGTAAGCTGCTAAGGTAGACAAAGTGAGCTTGAACACGACGCGCTCGAGTGAAGTCTTTGAGCGACGCATCACCACGTTGACACGCGTGCATCGCAAACAATTAAAGTTTAAAACACGCAGCAAAGATTCGTTACAAAAAGCCGAGCGGCAGCCTTCACGCATCCTTTGGAAGCTTGCTAACCCACAACATAACCTAGAGACCATCTTCCAGGTCTCCATGGAGACCATCGCATGACAGCGGCATCTGTAGCCGGCCAAAGTGCCGCCTCGGCCGGCTGGGCAATCTAGCCGAGACCGGTGACACTCCCGGAATAGGCCTCAACGCGGCACTCACCAGCGCAACGCTGCGTAGGTGCTGGGGAGGGGGTCTTGAGCTATATCCTCCTTCGTGGTGAGGTTACAAACAAAACAATGTCCTCGTGTGGTCGTGGTGGAGGAGGAGATTCGACGTTCCGTGCCTCGAATCACGGGCAGGCGACTCGGCGGGGCTGTTATCACGTGAGGCCTTAGCAGGGCGCTTTTATAAATCGTAGTGTGGATAGGCGAACACGCAGTGCGAGCGAGGCTCAGATTCTGTAGAATTGATAAACACTGCCCATAGACTCAGCACTGCCCATAGACTCAACACTGCCCATAGACTCAGCACTGCCCATAGACTCAGCACTGCCCATAGACTCAACACTGCCCATAGACTCAACACTGCCCATATACTCAACACTGCACCATAGACTCAACACTGCCCATAGACTCAACACTGCCCATAGACTCAGCACTGCCCATAGACTCAACACTCCCCATAGACTCAACACTGCACCATAGACTCAACACTGCACCATAGACTCAGCACTGCCCGTAGAGTCAACACTGCCCTAGACTCAACACTGCCCGTAGACTCAACACTGCCCATATACTCAACACTGCCCATAGACTCAACACTGCCCCATAGACTCACCACTGTGATCTCTACATTGGGTCAAACTTAACATATCTTAATGTTCGACGGCTTGTGCACCAGATCTTATTTATTCACGATGTACTTACAAAAAATTCCGCAGACTACCTACTGGATCTCCTCTCTGTTTCAAAGAACAAATTTGACCTCAGGTCTTCGCTCATTTACCAGCTTCACATTCCCTATTGCCGTACAAAAACAGGAGGAAGGGCCTTTGCTATTGATGCCCCCAGGGTCTGGAATGCTATTGCCAATAAACTGCAACTTGAATCACTACCTATGAGATCTTCACTCAAAACTGCTCTAGAGGAGTTGTACACCCCTAGCTGCCACTGCTATTCAGTGGCCTAAAATATGGCTCTAGATTTTGGTGTTATAATTTATTTATGTAGTTTATTGTTAAAAATTCGGTCACAGTCCCTATGATCACTGTTACATTGCATTTATGGCTTTTATTTTGGTGATTTCGAAAAGTTTTTATTTTATTTTTGGCCATGTTTTTGTTTATTGTAGTACGGAGTTAGACTGATGGCCTTAATCTTAGTTGTCTTGTGGTTGTTGTTGTTGTTTGACTTGCATCCCACTGGGATTTTTTGCACACAGCGTTGGTGTACGGTGCTATTTCAGGAATATTTTTGATGTTTTTTTTTTCCTGTATTTTCTGTTTGCACAGTCACACATAATCACTTTAAGATGTTTTCATGTTCATGTTTTTTTGTTTGTTGAGGTTGCACCCGATTCAAGAGCCGAATGGCTCACAGGGCTATACCAAATAAATTAAACTATGAACTACGACCTCCTGTAGACCAGGCGAGGTTTTAAAAATTTCCCGCGCTTTTTGTGACTCCGGGTCACGTGGCCCCGGCTGCCTCCACCCCCCCTCGCGCCCTCGGCAGCGCCTCTCAGTCCCTGAAGGCCACCGCGAGGTTGTTTTGTTAACAAAGTAAATAATCTCCTCATCTTGTACATGTACACACGTGTGTGTGTATAGAGAGAGAGTGAGTCACGAGTGATAGATAATTAATAATTAAGCTGAAGTTAGCCGTCCAAGTGGGAACGTGAAGAGTTTGCGGCGTTGGTTTTGGTGACGGTTTGTTTTTGGCGGGAAAAGTGAAAACGGCTGCACTGGGGGCTCGCGTGAGGTAAACTTTTAATTAAACACAACTCTTAAATTACTCGCCTAATGTTTATTTTATCATCGTAATATACACGGCGTTTAATATTTGCGCAGGTTGACCAGCGTGGTGAAGTATGGTCAGGTCACATTGACCAGCGTGGTGAAGTATGGTCAGGTCACATTGACCAGGGTGGTGAAGTATGGTCAGTACACATTGACCAGGGTGGTGAAGTATGGTCAGGTCACATTGACCAGGGTGATGAAGTATGGTCAGGTCACATTGACCAGAGTGGTGAAGTATGGTCAGTCCACATTGACCAGGGTGGTGAAGTATGGTCAGTACACATTGACCAGGGTGGTGAAGTATGGTCAGTACACATTGACCAGGGTGGTGAAGTATGGTCAGTACACATTGACCAGCGTGGTGAAGTATGGTCAGTCCACATTGACCAGGGTGGTGAAGTATGGTCAGTCCACATTGACCAGGGTGGTGAAGTATGGTCAGTACACATTGACCAGAGTGGTGAAGTATGGTCAGTACACAGTGACCAGCGTGGTGAAGTATGGTCAGTCCACATTGACCAGGGTGGTGAAGTATGGTCAGTACACATTGACCAGGGTGGTGAAGTATGGTCAGTACACATTGACCAGCGTGGTGAAGTATGGTCAGTACACATTGACCAGGGTGGTGAAGTATAGTCAGTACACATTGACCAGGGTGGTGAAGTATGGTCAGGTCACATTGACCAGGGTGGTGAAGTATGGTCAGTCCACATTGACCAGGGTGGTGAAGTATGGTCAGTACACATTGACCAGGGTGGTGAAGTATGGTCAGTACACATTGACCAGCGTGGTGAAGTATGGTCAGTCCACATTGACCAGGGTGGTGAAGTATGGTCAGTCCACATTGACCAGGGTGGTGAAGTATGGTCAGTACACATTGACCAGCGTGGTGAAGTATGGTCAGGTCACATTGACCAGGGTGGTGAAGTATGGTCAGTACACATTGACCAGCGTGGTGAAGTATGGTCAGGTCACATTGATCAGGGTGGTGAAGTATGGTCAGTACACATTGACCAGCGTGGTGAAGTATGGTCAGTACACATTGACCAACGTGGTGAAGTATGGTCAGTACACATTGACCAGGGTGGTGAAGTATGGTCAGTTCACATTGACCAGCGTGGTGAAGTATGGTCAGGTCACATTGACCAGCGTGGTGAACTATGGTCAGGTCACATTGACCAGCGTGGTGATGTATGGTCAGGTCACATTGACCAGAGTGGTGAAGTATGGTCAGTACACATTGACCAGCGTGGTGAAGTATGGTCAGTACACATTGACCAGCGTGGTGAAGTATGGTCAGTACACATTGACCAGAGTGGTGAAGTATGGTCAGTACACATTGACCAGAGTGGTGAAGTATGGTCAGTACACATTGACCAGCGTGGTGAAGTATGGTCAGGTCACATTGACCAGGGTGGTGAAGTATGGTCAGTACACATTGACCAGCGTGGTGAAGTATGGTCAGTACACATTGACCAGCGTGGTGAAGTATGGTCAGTACACATTGACCAGGGTGGTGAAGTATGGTCAGTACACATTGACCAGCGTGGTGAAGTATGGTCAGTCCACATTGACCAGGGTGGTGAAGTATGGTCAGTCAACATTGACCAGGGTGGTGAAGTATGGTCAGTCCACTTTGACCAGGGTGGTGAAGTATGGTCAGTACACATTGACCAGCGTGGTGAAGTATGGTCAGTACACATTGACCAGAGTGGTGAAGTATGGTCAGTACACATTGAACAGCGTGGTGAAGTATGGTCAGGTCACATTGACCAGGGTGGTGAAGTATGGTCAGTACACATTGACCAGCGTGGTGAAGTATGGTCAGTACACATTGACCAGCGTGGTGAAGTATGGTCAGTACACATTGACCAGGGTGGTGAAGTATGGTCAGTTCACATTGACCAGGGTGGTGAAGTATGGTCAGTACACATTGACCAGCGTGGTGAAGTATGGTCAGTCCACATTGACCAGAGTGGTGAAGTATGGTCAGTACACATTGACCAGGGTGGTGAAGTATGGTCAGGTCGCATTGACCAGCGTGGTGAAGTATGGTCAGTCCACATAGACCAGCGTGGTGAAGTATGGTCAGTACACATTGACCAGAGTGGTGAAGTATGGTCAGTACACATTGACCAGCGTGGTGAAGTATGGTCAGTCCACTTTGACCAGAGTGGTGAAGTATGGTCAGTACACATTGACCAGAGTGGTGAAGTATGGTCAGTACACATTGACCAGGGTGGTGAAGTATGGTCAGGTCGCATTGACCAGCGTGGTGAAGTATGGTCAGTCCACATAGACCAGCGTGGTGAAGTATGGTCAGTACACATTGACCAGCGTGGTGAAGTATGGTCAGTACACATTGACCAGGGTGGTGAAGTATGGTCAAGCAAATCCCTCAACCTCTCACTTGGGAGATTAGAATGATGTTTTGTGTTTCTCACTCGTGAAGAAATACAATAAAATTACATTAAAACAAAAAAAAACAATCACGACGTTTCGATCACAACGCAAGCGATCTTCATCAGGTGTCAAGAACAAATCGCGGAGGTAAATACAGCAAAAAGATGAGAGACGAGAATTCAACAAACCTGAAACAACATTACGTGAAGCACATCCAGTCAGGCCAACAACACAGTTAGACACTTCCTGGCGGACCACGAATTTCAGAAGAGTGTTACATTTCGTGTTCAACCTTTGGATTGCACATAGCAGCATAGATAGAATGAAAAATACGAGGTACACGGTGAGTAGAAATACATATACAAGTCCACCAAGAGGTAAGGAGAATTCAACAAACCTGAAACAACATTACGTGGAGCACATCCAGTCAGGCCAACAACACAGTTAGACACTTCCTGGCAGACCACGAATTTCAGAAGAGTGTTAAATTTCGTGTTCAACCTTTGGATTGCACATACCACCTGATGAAGATCGCTTGCGTTGTGATCGAAACGTCGTGATTGTTTATTGTTTTAATATAATTTTTTTGTATTTCTACATACGTGACTTTACCGAAGAAACCAATGAGTAATTTCATGCAGTCACGAAAGCTTTAATACTTTATTAAGTTCTGAATTGGCCTGTTGTAAGGTAGGGGCAACTGATGAGGGGTTGACAGCTGCGCCATCGAGAGGGAATCTTGATGGTGACGGTGTTTGTCTTTGTGGGTGAAGGACGCCAGTGGGAGAGCCTCGCCATGGACACGTCAGGTGACGAACTTGGCCGTGGTGGCAGCAGCAGCAAGGCTGCTTCTGACAGCCGGTGATGGCTCTGTGGTGATCGTGATGGGGTTGGTGGTGGTGATTGTGAGGGTGGTAGTGATGGGTGGTGATCGTAATGATTGTGGTAATGGTGGTGATCGTGAGGGTGGTTATCGTGATGGGGTTGGTGGTGATCATGATGATGGTAGTGATGGTTGGGGATCGTTATGGTGAATGTGAGGATGGTAGTAATGGTGGTGATCGTGAGGGTGGTTATTGTGAGGGTGGTTATCGTGATGGGGTTGGTGGTGATCATGATGATGGTAGTGATGGTTGGAGGTCTTTATGGTGATTGTGAGGGTGGTAGTGATGGTGGTGATCGTGAGGGTGGTTATTGTGAGGGTGGTTATTGTGAGGGTGGTTATCGTGATGGGGTTGGTGGTGATCATGATGATGGTAGTGATGGTTGGAGATCTTTATGGTGATTGTGAGGGTGGTAGTGATGGTGGTGATCGTGAGGGTCGTGGTGATGGTGGTGATTGTGAGGGTGATGGTGGTGATCGTGATGATGGTGGTGATCGTGATGGCGATGATGTTCATGACGATGGTGCACGTGATGGGGATGGTTATGATGGCGATCGTGGTCATCAGGGCCATAGAAAGTCATAGACGACAGTTAGGCAATACAAAAAAAAGATGTATTCCTGACCAGGGAGTATACATTTTGTGAAGTATAATTACCTTCTCAGGGAGTATAATTTCCAACAGTTTTGCACTATTGGACATTGTGCTCCCTAGTGGATCGTATTCTCCCCGTACAGAAATTCACGATCACATTGTGTCTCGTACATTTTCTCTCCCACCTGTCACAATCCCAACACCAGGTACGATTCCAACACCAACTATGACCCTTCCACCCAATTATCTTCAGCCGCCGAGGAAGCCTTGACCCTGCTCTCAAGCCCCTCGGGTAGGCCCACCTCTGACGATCTGACAAACGAGCTGGAAGCACTGGTGCAGGAGATGAACGATAAACGCGCCAGGGACTTGGAGATGTTGAACGAGTTCCAGAATTCACTATTATTCGAGGTGAGAGGATGTTACTACGACCCAGGGTCGCCTTAATCTGGCTCTCTTGAGCCTCTGGGGCTTAACACCTGGGTCCTTAGGCGCCCTCATTCTGGCTTTGAAACTGTGCGAAGGATTTATGAAACAAGCCTCAGAGTTGTAACACTAAACCTGACGGGGAGCCTTCAGACCAAAATGTACGAGGGCAATTTTCAGGAAACGGTTGGCAAAAATCATCAATGATGATCACATGTGAAAGAAATGCTGTATCTTTAAAAAAAAACTGACTCAAATCTGATGACTGATCTCCCTTTTTTACATTTGGGTAAGCAACTTCCGTTGAGATCTTAGAAAGTCACCGTTCTTGAGGTGCACTCTTCAGATACCCAGTGGTCGCTCCTGGAACCCACGTAGCAACAAACTCGTTTTTTTTTACCAGCTAGACCAAGGGTGGGAAAATTTGTTGACTCGCGGGCCACAGTGGGTTCTAAAATTTGACAGGCCGGGCCAGGAACAGATTAAGTGTTTGTGTGAACTAAATATAAATGACGTGTTAAAAATCATTACGTGAAAGGATTTGGCCTTTAACAGGTAGCAAAGCATTCGTTTGCAAGGCAATTTAACAAGTTGCACGAACATAAACAATACAAAAACATACATTTTGATTTAAAGCTTTCGTGACTGCAGTAATTCATATTCTTAGCTCTTTCGGTAAAGTCACGTTGAAGGGAAACAATAAAATAATAAAATATATATAAAACAATAAAAATTCTCACGACGTTTCGACCATAACACAAACGGTCGTCATCAGGTGCGTCGGTTTGCAGTAATTTACTTATTTTTAAATATATATTTCATTATTTTATTGTTTCTCTTCAACGTGACTTTACCGAAAGAGCTAAGAATATGAAATACAAAAACGTGTCGTAACTCGCGGTCAAAGTTCGCCATCTAATGGGGAAATGGGGGCATTACAGGATAAAGGTAAAATTTAATTTAACAATAATATTTGGACAAGTTCGGCGGGCCGGATTAAAAAGCCCAGGGGGCCGTACTTTTCCCACGTCTGAGCTAGACACAACTCTTTCACCATACGGCAGGATTCCTCACATTGGCTATTAGGCTACGTGACATCACGCACGTTATCTCTGTCTTGGGGGAGCTTGGCTGTCATCTCGCTTTATCTCTTATCTCCAGCTATTTAACAACAAAAAACACTCAGTGGGACACTCCAAGAGCATTTGACTTACAGCCCACCGGTTGCGCATTTACTTACCGTAACAATGTGTGTTTCCCTCAAGTTTAGTTCAAATAAATATTTAACGAGGTGAGAACTCAAGGAACCAGGATAGTCTCATTATTCAAAATCGATCCCCCGAGTCCAAGGTTGACAAAAGAGTAAGCAACAAAGAAAGTACAGAAATTATCACTTAAAAAAATCGGCAGAAAAAAAACAACAGCAGCCGCCATTCACCGCTCAACCACTAACTGGTGGTAATGTCACCAAATAGCTTGCGCCTTTGAATCCATGGTGCCCGTTTCGAAGGCAAGAGGTCATTGGACAGGCCCAGATCATTGTGGGTTAACTGACCGAGGTAAATGGCAGATGCATGGCCTGTGATCCCCACTGTGCCAACTTGTGTGCTTTAGCCGCCCACTGCTCCACTCTCGAGCGTCGCTCCTCCACCCTACATTGATGCTTGCAGAGCGACTGCCTCTAACTGCCCAGTAGCATCCTTCATGAGCCTCCTCCACAGAGGCCGATTTTGACAACACTGGTACCAATCCTTGGCAAGTCCAATCAGCTTTATATTCTCCTGTACCACAGCAGCCCCTGTGTTCTGTAGCTTGTACCATGACCATTCAAGTCCCTTCTTTCTGGCTAGACAGAAACTGATTGGGCATGCGGTGGCTGGGCATGTGGGCTATGTGTCCCAGCTAACACACAGTCTAGCCTCATTGAGGAAGTCACTGGCGTGACTTTGTCCAGATCTTTCAAGAACATGTGAGTTCCTCACAACACAGCCTGGTTAAACGCAGGGTGGATTGGAGGAAGGCCAGCCTGAATGTTTCAAACCGATGCAAAATGTTCCTTTAAATGTGTTCAGTTCCACGAAAACAAAACACGATCATATGAGGAATTGAAAACATTTCCCTCCATTATTGCTTGTAAAATTGCCCTTTCGCCCCCCCCCCCTCCCCTCACTGTAGGTGTCTCAGGTGTGCGATGCTTTCCGCTCCTCCGTCATGTCACGTCACGAAGGCTACAATATCCGCTTGACCATGCAGTTTGGGGAAATGGCGACGGTGCTGCAACAAGCTCGACAACAAGAGGTAGCCCTCGCCACCTCGTGGCAAGCCCTGGACTCAATCATGCAGTTACAACAGAGGCCCTAGAGGGCGTCAGTAATGGTCGTGTCAGACATGAGCCCTGGGGTGTTTATTTACAGAGAGAAAAAGCAACGTAGGAAGTTCACAACGCCCATGGCGGATTAACAACGGATTTGTTGGTAAAGTCACGTAAAATAGAAATAATAATAATAAAAGGAAATGAATAAAAATAAAACCTACGACGTTTCAATCGCAGCGCAAGCGGCGGTCGTCATCAGGGTTCATATTGGCCATGCCATGTTCTGACTGAGTTCGTACCGGATTGAGGCTTCACTTGAGCCTAACGAGGTGCAGAGTAATGGGAGAAAACTGGCAGAGGAAAAAAAACCCTATAGAGGAATCGAGCCGGAGGACTCCACCATCTGTGGAGGTGCAGATGTGCGTGTTTGGCAGGGGGGATTACACGAGACCAGCACTTGAAACATTCATATGCCAGGTTCCAAAACTTAAATACAAATTGTTGGCTAATCCTTCAAGCACAACATCTAAACATGATCCTGGCCCACTCAGTTTTTATAATTGTCAAGTTAAAGTTGATGTCCTGCTTAAATGTTCAATGGTGTTGTGTTTACAGCCCTTAGCCAGTGTTAGAAATGTCACATTTCAATGATGGGTGTGAGTCGACCCATAGGACAACCACTGTTTACTTCCCTACTTAGTAGTACTAATTGTATTGGCCCTTGAGGGCTCATAGGCTGAGTCAACCCCCAACCTTAGGATTTTATTGGTTTTTAATAAGCTATTAATTCCAAAATTGGATGTTATAAATTTGAGCGCTTTTCAGATTTGTTGCATAGATAGTATGAGTTTTCAGATTTTAGTTAGACCTTTTCGGCAATGTTAATTGTAGAATGTTGTGAAATGTATTCTAATATATTCTTAGCTGTTACTGCAACTGCTTTTAAAATTGCTTTGTACTTGCTGTGCTTTCGTGATGTTTCATGAGTGTTGACCCAGGGCTCACTGAAATAAAATACATCGAGACTCTGGGCTTACACTTGGTTATAAAGTTAATACTGGTAGGAACCTCCTGGTTATTACACCACCAGCCCACAGGGGATTATTGTTGTGTCCGTCCGTCGTGACATCCAAAAATGGGAGGGGTGGGGCTGGGTGGAGAGGGGAGGGTGGGGAGGGGCTGGGTGGGGAGGGTGAGGAGGGGCTGGGTGGGGAGGGGCTGGGTGGGGTGGGTGTGGCTGGGTGGGGAGGGGAGGGTGGGGAGGGAGGGTGGGGAGGGTGGGGAGGGGCTGAGTGGGGAGGGGTGGGGCTGGGTGGGGAGGGGCTGGTCACCCCGTGGTGCCCTTATAAAACTCAACGTTTCACCTACTCACGCCGGCTTGCGCCCGCCCTCACAGTCGGGCGTATTGTGCTGAATGCACCACGTGGTGGTGCCGCCATTGTTGACCCTGGCCATTGACTGAGCAGCCCAACGTTCCTACAACCAGCTCCCTCCCTCCGCAGGAGAATGTGTTATGTTATCTTATGGTTGTGCCTCTACGTGCCTTTGGCCTTGCTTTACATACCCTTTAACGCTCTAAACATTGGGCCTCGCTCTTTGGTTCTTTAGTTAAAGTCACGTGGTAGGTATAAAATAAATTAAATCCGCGACGTTTCGGGCGCAACGCAACAAGCGTCCGCCGTCAGGTGGGACAACCACAGCAAGAAAACAATTGCTGAAGTGGGCAAAAGGGCTGCTGTGACAAGAGGCTATGTAGGTAAGAGAGGGGTTCAGGAGCCAGGGAGGAGAGAGTGGAGGGTGTGGAGTAGGGGCAGTGGAGTGCTGCAAGTGAGTCACATCTAGATTGGGTCTTGCGTTTCATTATCAAGTTACATTTTCCGAAAGCGCACCAACCTGCTCTCATCCGCTTATTTTGTAAGTTTGATCCCAGGCGGCCTTCAGTTTTTTGCGTGCCTCTTATGGCAGCCAGGATGCGTTCTTGATAAACGGAACACTTCGTGAAACAGCGCTGTAGGAGGTCATCATAACATGCTTCCAATGGAGATGCATTACCGAATGAGCATTGGTTTTCCTCTGACCAAATATGAGCACTTTATTGGGGTATCAGTACCCGCCTTAATTACGATACTGTGCACATGATAAATGTTTAGAGTTTTTATATGTATTTAAAACAAGTTCAATGGTTAAAGACGTAAGAGTTATTCCTGTACATGTGTAGTGGGTTCTTTAAGACAGCGTAGAGACGAATCGGTAGAGGCAATGCTTATTTATTACAAAGGTGCTTAACACAATACAATACAGCCTTCTACTTGAAGGGGTAACGGCCCCTTCACCCGCTGCTAGCTGAGGAGGTACGGCTTCGGTCTAACTCGCCCTATTCCTGGGCTAGGGTCTCGGGGTCCTCCGGCTAAGGGGGTCCTAGGGGAGGCTAGTCTGACCTGACCCAGCCAAGGTACAGGTCTTGACCACTGGCCACACGGGACCCGTCCCTGATAAGCCACCCACACAGACACACAGTCACTCACCTAGCCACCCACACACTCAGTCACTCACTCACCTAGCCACCCACACAGTCACTCACCTAGCCACCCACACACTCAGTCATTCACTCACCTAGCCACCCACACACTCAGTCATTCACTCACCTAGCCGCACACACACACACACAGTCACTCATTCACCTAGCCACCCACACACTCACTCACCTAGCCACCCACACAGACACAGTCACTCACCTACCCACCCACACAGACACTGTCACTCATTCACTCACCTAGCCACCCACACAGTCACTCACTCACTTAGCCACCCACACAGTCACTCATTCACTCACCTAGCCACCCACACACTCAGTCACTCACTCACCTAGCCACCCACACACTCAGTCACTCACTCACCTAGCCACCCACACACTCAGTCACTCATTCACCTAGCCACCCACACACACTCATTAACACACTCACCTAGCCACCCACACACTCAGTCACTCATTCACTCAGTCACTCACTTAGCCACCCACACACTCATTCACTCAGTCACTCACCTAGCCACCCACAGACACAGTCACTCATTCACTCAGTGACTCATCTAGCCACCCACACAGTCACTCACCTAGCCACCAACACTCAGTCACTCATCTAGCCACCCACACACTCACTCATTCACTCACTTAGCCACCCACACAGACACTTAGTCACTCATTCAGTCACTCACCTAGCCACCCACAGTCACTCACCTAGCCACCCACACAGTCACTCATTCATGCAGTCACTCACCTAGCCACCCACACATTCAGTCACTCATTCACTCAGTCACTCACCTAGCCACCCACACACTCATTCACTCACCTAGCCACCCACACACTCAGTCACTCACCTAGCCACCCACACAGTCACTCACCTACCCTATGCCCAACTTCCTTCATGTCTCCACGCTCATGTTCAATCGATTCCAGTTCGATGTCAAACATGCATCTCTCCATACTTTTATTTTCAAACACTGTTCTATTTTCTCTTGGGGTTTATATTTGCAAGCGTATTAACCTGCTAAATACACGCACTGTACAGAATGGCAACCCATGTTTTTCAATGGGATTTTCAATGAGTCGGGGTATATTTTTACCAGCCCCCCCCCAAAAGGGTCTCTTTGGCATTTATTTCAGAGCTCTCCGTTATGAAATTAAATGGGCATATTAGTGCCATGGGCTACAGCAAGAAAGGAGCATCACTCGTGGTGGGAGCAAAAACTTTGGCTATGAGCAAGTTGAGAACCCCCCCAAATTGTAAATTAATTGGAGCCGCTAAAGTTACGGCACCCGAGGACTGCCAAGTGAAATCTGGTTTGGGGCTCATGGACAAAATAGCAATGCACACGGCAGACAAACTCGGCAGGTTAAGGAGACTAATCATAATTATTTTAATTTCAACATTCTTCATTTCCACTGCGACCTTTAAAATCTTTCGGTGCAGTCAATATAGAAATCTAAATTAATCCTCCAAAAAATGACAACTAAAATGTAAACGCGTCAAATTGCACTTTCGACCTATACCCACGGTTAACTTTCAACAAGAGTGATGGGACATTCACAAATAGTACACAAAGTGACAATGATGTTGACACCGACGTTCAATACGGCATGAAACATGTTGAGTTGTCTTCTATGAAGGCTGGGCAGTGGAGAAGCACAGTTTGAGGGTGTAGAGGTATGGAACATCTGAGAAAATAAAAACAGGGGAGCCACATGACGTCTTCACTGGAGCACACAAAAACTTAAAACAATGAAGCGATTCTTAGGAGGGTCTTTGTTGATGTCAACAAACTCGTTCAGGGAGCTAAGATAACGTTGAGTTGTGATAAGTGAAAGTGGTTGGATATGTCAACTTACAATCCCATTCTGTACATGCAAACAACAACGAAATCCAAATCGCCCATAAATAACAACCTGTTAATATATAATACAACAATCTACAACTGCTTTCACTTCCTGCAATTTCACCCAAGGCTGCTAGGCAGCCAGTGTACACAGATGGTGCTATGGTAATAACAAGCGCCCCCCCCCAAATCTGAACATTAGGTGCTCAACAGAGCGTACGACCAAAGATTTGCCGATAATGCAGCACCGCTTCAATGTCATCGCACCAACACAAATGGCCAACACCCCACAACTTACTTGCGTTCTTCAGGGGGTGATGGTTAATGCACGCCAGAGCCTCCATGGCATCGTTCTTGGTCTCCCACTCCGTCAGGCCGGACACACTCCTATCGGCTGGACACGTGGACGGACCGTCGCTCATGGAGTCATTTGGGTCGTGTAAAACGCAACGCCCTTCACCATTTTGATTCAAAGCTTTCGTGACTGCAGGGATTCATATTCTTGGTTCTTTCGGTAAAGTCACCACCACGTAGAAGGGAAACAATAAAATAATAAAAATATAAAACAATAAAATTATCACGACGTTTCGACTGCAACACAAGCAATCATCATCAGGTGTGAAAACCACAGCAAGAAAATTTGAAAAAAGTGGCGGTTATTTTTAACGTTAGCACCACGGAGAGCGATTTGGCAGTTGTTCAGATGGACGAGTCCATCTATGTTCTGAAAAGAGGAGGGGGGAGACGAAAATAATGGATGCGGTTTGAAAGCCACCGTAAGCGTGAACAATCAATTAAGACCCGAAATGGTTTATCAAATCCTTCCAATGATTGCTAAGCCAGAATCCATCTTCTCGGTTGAAATTGTCTGTGTTTGTATATATTTATTATTTTGTTGTTTCCCTTCTATGTGACTTTACCTAAAGAACCAAGAATATGAAACCCTTTGCCGTGTTTAAAGGGTGGTGTCAGTCGTCGGTGAATTTCTGCAGCAGGAAGGCTTCAGTCCGATGCCTTGGCTACGCTAACACGGTCCAGTCAGCCTGGGCGCGAGTGAATAGCAAGGATTGCTCTCGGGAGAGAATTTCTCACAGGGTTTCTTGAGCATGGCCTCATAGCACACGTTGCAGATCATCTGGTGTCGTGCTGTAAATCAAGCGACGATTGCATGGAGAATACAGTACACGATTTATTCTGTGCCATGACACGTAAGATAAATAATAAACATACTTTGCGGGACTTACTTTTTCCAGAAAACACTTTGAAAGAGCGGGGCCTCGCAATCGACATTTCGTCGCACAGCTGCGGGGACAGAACGGGCGGCGTTCACGTTATAGTTGGTAACAGTTAACGTGCACCGGTAAAGCATTCGGGAGATGTCATTTTAATTGCAGGCACAAATCCCGTTGTCCATTTTTAAATTTACATTCGCCAGCTTTGGAGCAGTCTTTTAAAGTGCTCAGATTATTGTGAACACCAAGCATAGACTCAGGGGGAATGCAACCATTTGCAGAAACAATGTCCAAAGACTTAAATATAAACCTTTCGAATACGAATGAATATGAATCGTAATGTATTAAACAGGACAAATTAACGCGAGGTGTTGTCTAGTCTGTAACAAAAAAGTCCCTTTGGAACATCGACTGCATTATTTATACATCTTATGTTTTAACCGCTGAAAGGAAACTACATTACACCATTTTACATTTGTCCCGTCACAGGAAACGTGTCATTGGCCACCACAAACTCCACAACATCAATAGGCTCATCTTAAAAACCCAGGATTGTTTCACGTGCAAACTTTGGACTTGAATATTTATAAAAGCTTCACCTGGGAAAACTTTTAAAGAAACCGAACGCGCTCCCCTTCTGCGCTGCTGGCAGCAGGCTGAAGGGGCGGCGGGGGCACGGACCTGCGCGAACATCTCGGCCGTGATGTCCGTGGGCGCGTTGAAGAAGTGCAGCACCGCGGTGGGACGCTGGTTGCGGTTCTTCGCCGCCTTCTCGCTGTTGGCGTAGCGGTGGTTGTGAGAACCTGCGTAGTCCCTGTAGCTGTCGGTGCCGTCCAGCAGCTCGAACGCCTGGCCCGGCACAATCGACCGCTGCCTCGACACGCTGCCGAGACGAGGGCGGAAGGGAGGGAATAGCGCGAAGAAACTGTTTTTATTTTATCACGTTCCAAATTTCACGTGCTCTTTTGTTCGATTCGGTAAAGTCACGTGGGTAAAAAATAAAATAACAAAAAATCACGACGTTTCGGCCACAACACAAGTGGCCTTCATCAGGTGAAGGGACCGGACTGTCCAGAGGACAGCGTTGGAGTGAAGACAGCAAGCCCAGGTCGCGTCCTTTAAGCTTGTTGTCGCGGCATCTTTTGAGGAAGGTCAGCGTCTTGATGAGCTTTGACTTCTTGTCCCGTTGTCTGTTGAAAGCTCTAACAGATAGGTGAAAGCCCTCCCCGTAGAGCTTCAAATCTAGAATCCAAATTTCACGTTCGCTATTTCAATAAAGGCCCTCCCCATAAAGCTTCAAATCTAGAATCCAAATTTCATGTTCGCCACTTCAATAAAGGCTCTGGACAGCAAGTCACCGGGGTCCTCGTGAGCTGTGTGACAAGTGTTTCGTTCACGGTATTCATCAGCTCTCTTTTTCACCGTCCTAAAATTTAGTCACTTGCACTAAATATTTACTAAAGTTGTCTTCTCTAAATGGAAAGCAGTATCCAATTACATTAACAGGATATGACGAGTTACATTTACCAATTTAACACGGGAACAAAAAGGCTCACCAGAGGTTGATTTTATTTCCAAAGATCTGAGACATATTGAGGTGAAAAACCGCCCTGTGCACGGCGTACTGATCTCCCATCTCGACCATGGCGGCTCCCGGCTTGCTCTTCAGGAACTTAACCTACAAAAATAACAACCCGTAAGATGGTTCAGCATCGCGCAATCTTGCACGAAAATATCTACAAGTTTCGTTGTAACGCATTGTTGAAATGTGAAGTGTTGGCCGAGGGGCCATTAGAAAACATGCACAAAGAACACTTCGCATTGGGTACATTTTTGTAAAGAAAATGACCAAATGTGTATGTTGTCAATCGGTGAACAAATTTGGTCGTGTGAATCTCCCACTTTATATAACACGATCAGCGCACGACGTGCACCACACGCGTGCGTACGCATTGCACCGCGGTTGAACCTTTGGAAGAAAAAAAACGGGGACTCATTTCAAAGCAGGTGCGCGCAACACCCAGCGAAGGCACCTTCTCCACGTCGCCGAAGAGGCAGAGGATGTTAAACACGCGGTCGCAGTTGAAGCGTTCGGCGTCCAAGTCGTACACAATGAGGACCTTGTTGTCGGCCTGCTGGTTCATCATGGCCTGCACGTGCTGGCCCTGGGTACCACCCTGGGGCCCAACCTGGTTGCCCATGCCTACTCCCATGCCCATTCCTCCCCCACCGCCCATGCCGTCGCCGCCAGATCCGTAGTCGACGCCCGGTGGTGGTGGCTGCTGGTGGCCTGTGACGCAAACACACAAGAGGGGGAAACGCATCGTGAACTAGCTGAAACTCTCTAAACTTCTCTGAAAAACAGATTTATGACAGCCATCATCTTACACACGTGTGCCCTTTCCTATAAGGTCAGGTAACCCAGGAATCACCACTCTACTCCTTGGAGACACTGGAAAACATTGGTCCAGAAGACTCAGTTGCCTAGGGAATAGACTAAACTAGTTTTTATTTTAGGTTGAGGGCCACCAAGCTAGACCTCTTATTCAGCATAGCTTGTTTTAAATACCCAATACATCTGATAGCTATTGGAAATATCGTCTCTTAAAACACAAAGCAACTCATACGTTGCAATTGTTAATCGCAAAAAAAGGTTTTTAGGATGCACCTTAACACTAATTCCAAATAAGAAATGTTCTCAACAGGCAGCAGGTTCTTTCAATCTGACAGCAAGCTGAAGGAAACCGAAATTATAGCATTCGCAACAAGGGGATTACCTCCACAGTCGCCACCACCGCAAGCGTGTGCTTTGGGATGGTCGCCAAGGAGAGACGTTTGCTTCGCTGGCATCACTGCATTGTCCTCTGAAAACAACAAAAAAACGATCACCAAATTCACCCACGGGAAACATAAGCGCTCATTGCTGCACAAAATAAGGACAATCCAAAAAATGCATTCTGCACCCAGAACATTCACATGACCAACACATTAAGAAATTCCGGGCACACTCCACACGGGGGCGCGCTGCGTCTGTCGATAAAAACAATTGGCGGTATTTTTAAAATGCAGATTTCACACGGTGCAACATAAATAACGAGCACCATACAAAATACAGCGCGTAAAGAAACGCTCATCGCAAGAAGAAGAAAAAACAAAATTTATTGGAGGTGTACAGATGCACGCGACAAATTGTTCCGAGGTGCGGCGTCAGCGAGTGTCCGTGGTTGCCGCCTGCGATGCCCGCTCGTTTCTTACCCAGTCTACACTTCGACGGGAACACAAAGTTGCCCAGAGTCGGGCGGCGGCTGACAACCCATCGCGAGGAGGATGCAACAGAAAGGCCGGCTTCTTTCCTGCGCCAACAGCAGTCACGCTCGGCACAAATGGACCCCCCCCGCGTTGTCCGTGCCACCGCACCTCTCGCTCTCCGGCGACCCTTTTTGGTTTGGGGCTTAAAATTGGGACACTTAAGTGGGCGACGGGGCCTTACAAACCTTTAAAATGAAAAAGATCGCCGCTTATAAACCGATGCGAAATGCGTTGTGTCTGGCATCTGCAATGTCAAAAGCCTCGTTTGCAAACAAAACTTTAGCAAGGCAGTCTAAACGTACGAGCGTCGAGGTAAATTCTCACCAACGGAGCGATTTTAAGCCCCAAACGCATCGGCACGCGTTCCGTTCGGCTTATTTCCAAGTCCCGTTCGCGGTGAATGCGGGCTTTCGTCGCTCCCGGCTTCTTCGCGGTGGTGCCGGTGCTTTGCCGGTCTGTCAGCGCCGTGTCCCCCGGTGCCTGCGGCTGGACGCGGGTTATCCGATGGCCTCTGCCAAGCGGCACGTGGCGGTTGCGGTGCAGCGGACGCGGCGTGCTGCGCCGAGTGTTCCGTGACGTGGCGCTGCAGGCGTGGGGGGGCGCGGGTCGGCCGTGCGTGTCACAGCGGCGGCGGCATGTTGGTTGCTTGGTCCCCGGTGCCTCCCAAGTGCCGACGAGGATGTCGCCAATGTCGCCGTTCGTGTCGTCGCCGTTCACGTCGGTGGCTGTTGGCTGCCGGGCGCTTGATTGCTCGTGTGTTGCTTGCAAATTGCCTCCGTGTGCTTCTGTGTGCGGCAATGCTCGCAGATGCTCCTTGTAGCGTTGATGTTGGGAGTGAGGAAAATACCCTTTGAAACGTTTACGAAAATTTGGCGATAAAATCAAACCGCACCGTGTCCCTGAAGCTCCCTTGATAAAGTGGCAAGACTTACCTCTTCGGAAACTAATATCTGTGCGTACACACAATGTACTCGGGACAAAGATACCATTTTCCTGTTCAGGTTCAATCGTACCAAATTAAAAGGGTTACTTTATAATAAGTGATATTTTCAATCGTAAATATCGGCTTTTCTGACATCCTCTAAGCTTCTCCGCTTAGTACCCAGACACCACATAACGCAGTCAAGGTTTCTCAACCCTACAAAATATAAAAACGCAACGTGCAATGTCCACCTCAAATATGCCAGTGAAAGTTGGCATCTCAAATATGCCAGTGAAAGTTGGTGGCGGTGAGCGGGAATCGAACTTGGGTCGCCGGGTTCGTAGCGCAGCGTAGCGCTAACCGCTACACTACGGGTCACGTGACAGATTTGACGTCACAGCTCACTTGCCGTGCAAAAAATAAATGCATTATCGAGCTCCCCCCCCCCCCCAAAAAAAACAAAAGTGTATTTGTGTAATGTTTGCACGGTGTACAGTCTGGAAAGTACCCACATGGCAAATTTCCAGTTTGTTGCATGTCGGGAAGTACGCTAAACATTTTGAACAGACACACATATTCACAACTTTGCCTTTTATATATATGGAGAAGATAGGTATAAACGAAAATAACCTTGACCAGCTCTACACAATTGCAGTGATTGCATGATTGATACAAAAGAGGGGAATGGCGTTTCAAATAACTTCCTGTGACAACGACCAAGTTCTGTAGATTGTAAACAGTACACCAATGTGCTTCAAGACAACCAAGTGTCTGCAGGTGTGACATTTTTCTGCAACCAAAATCTCAAGTGCAGAAGCTGCATTATCCTCTTGAGAACGCTCCAAACTTCCCCCTCTACTTGGCCACTGATCTTCAAGTATAACACGGCAAAGCCGGCCGCGTACAGAAAGTCAATGCCTGTTTCATCACGCCGTGCACACCCCCAGCCCTTGCGTTAAAAACGTCACCCCCCCCACACACCCGAGGGCTCACCACCACCAGCTGTCGAGAGAGCGCGGCTCTGATATGCTCAATATTGGTCTTACCTTGCTTGAGGCCAGGGTTGGTGAAGTCCCAGGTCTCAGAGTCATTTTTAAACACATTCAGACGCGTCGCCTGTAAAGAGGACACAGCAGGGGGAAAAGATAAACATTATTCGTGGCCAGCATATAGGGCATAGATGCTGGGAAAAAATTATATAACTTTAGAACCTTCTTTGGTTCTTTCGGTAAAGTCACCACGTAGAATGAGGATAAAATAATAAAATAAAACAATAAAATTCTCACGACGTTTCGGCCACAACACAAGTGGCCTTCTTCAGGTGAAAGGAACAAACCTGTCATCCCGACCTTGTGTTGTGGCCGAAACGTCGCGATAATTTTATTGTTTTATTTTATTATTTTATTCTCATTCTACGTGGTGACTTTACCGAAAGAACCAAAGAAGATGAATCCTTGCAGTCACGAAAGCTTTAAATCGAAACTTTAGAACCATTTAAAATTTACAAGCTTAATAATTATTAAGCGGTCATTACCCCTGAGACAATTACGGCACGCAACTTGCGGTAAAGCCGAGGTACTTAACGCAACCCTTAACTTCCTGGGAGATGAATGAATAAGAGCTGCCACACGTAGCAAGTCAACGATAAGCTAAACTTTCGCACCGTACGTAGCAAAAGCGTGCTTATCGGAGTTGTGGGAAAACAGTGGCCTTCTGCCACCAGTTTTTTTTTTTAAGATCACGTGTTGATTATCCCTCTTCGTTGGAACAAGCTCCCTTCGTGTTTGCAGATAAAAATCGCTATCCCTCGGTGGCCTATTTAAATTCCAAACTTGTTTAATCGCACATAAGTTTGGCATGCTCTGCCTAACTCGGTATTATTTATTTGCAGTGTTCCTCGTGTACTGTAAAGCGTTAGCCTTGATCGTATACCTCAAAAATGTTGAAGTGCCATAACCCCGTTATGAAAATGATGCATTCGTTATTACTGTTCTGTAATTTTATTTCCTGCTAACAATGTAACATCTCCCCTCAGGTACTCTGCAGGTCTCGCAAAGCAGCCTATGGCTGAATGTTAATCACCCGTCACCAAATAAAATCGAATTGAAAACCAACTCTACCCTTCCCACTGGATGCGAATTTTCCATTAACTGGCTCAGGGCACTGGCTCAGATAAGAACCACCCTCACACGGTAATATCAATTGGGAAAAGTTTGACTTTAGACAATGGCAAGGATGCCCGTCATGCACAATGGGTTGTTGTAGGTTGTGGGGCTGTGTGGTGGGCAGCTGTAAAATCCATTGGGTGCATTGTATTTCTATGCTGCCACAATATATGCTACACTCCTTTACCCCGCACACAAGTCAAATAACCCCCACAACAGGCATCGAGTGCGGAAGCCCTCATCTAGCAATGAATTGCCGTGTGTATTCAGCATTATTTGCTCACCAAAGTGGTCAATTCAGAATATTAAATGAAATCTTTGGTCTGCGGGTGAAAAAACCCAGGTTGTGGTGCACACACTTGTGAATGTACAAAGTATCGGTTGTACTTGCCCTTGCATAGTCCACTATAAGAGTACAGCAGCCCGAATAGATGTCCGCTCCATTCAGAGATGAGTTCGCTCTCTCGGCGCTCTCAACCGAAACAAACGTGGCCAAAAATTAAGGAAAACACGACCATTTCATTTTAAAAACAATACATTTAGCATCTCCAAAATAACACGTAAAATTACGTGAATGGCGGACATATCGTTACGGTTATGCATTTCGTTGAAAGGATATTCCACAAAGGCCTGCAGGCCATTCTTCCTGAAGATAACAATGCGTTGCAGAGGCCCAAATGGTTTGCAAATGTTGTAAAGCACATCCTGCAGGACCACATGGAGCACACAAATGCAGCGAGGTGATTTTGCACGCATTACCAAGTAAATTTGAAAAGCTTTTTTTCCAGTGAATTTTTAAGATCGAGCCATACAGGACATCAACGCTTTCCAAAATCAACATTAGGTCTATATATTGTTTTTTATTCAATGCCATTGGTAGACTTCAAAGCACAAACAAAAAACACGACTTCAATTGCCTCAAATGAACCAAAGGATCAATGTAATTTCCTTAGCAAAGCCATTCACTGTAATCCAAAACGGACATAATTTCACTCGTATAAATGAAACATGCGCGTGTGTGCGTGGCACACCCGACAAACTATTCACACATTAATGTCCAGCTGCTGTAAGTGTAACAATGTCCACCGTGGTGATGGGGTAGATGGGGTTGAGAATGGTGAAGAGCAGGATGTGGTTGCTGTTGCCGTTGTCCCCCGGGACGCCAGGGCGCCAAAGCTTCTGGCTGGTAGAGAAGTTAAAGTAGGCCGGCTGCCCGCACACGTAGACGGAGCCCTTGGACGAGTAGTCGACGCAGCTGCGGGAGCTCTCCGGGTCTTCAAACTCCACCAGCGCCTGCCGCGTCTTGGGTATCATCACCACGAAGCTGCACGGAGGGAGCGATTCAAACGAGTGCCGTTATTCAAAGATGTGGCCGACTTTAAAACGCATGCCTGTTGTTAATGTTAAACACGAGGTTGGTCTGCTCCAAGTCACCTCATTTGATCTCAAGAAATGTTTCAATGCATGCAACGGAGTGGAGACTGGTTGGATGCAGGTTAGATGCTACGTCCCATTTCAGTTTGGCAGTGTAGTACGTTGGAATTGAATGTACTGTAAGAATATAATTATATTTAAAATACATCTTGAGGGTAATGTAGTCTTCTTCTGTCGATGTATCACCTGACAAACGAAGCCTCTTCAAACGTACATAAACAAGGTACGTGTGTGCACCATTTCAATACGAGATATTAATTTTTAACACGGTTACTAATCGCAGTTGAACGTGTGCCGCTTTTGTCAGACGGCACAACAAAAGCAGCAGCGGCACTTTAATTCGGAGGGAATTCGTGACTTGGGGAAATTGAAAAACAAACGGTTTTTGTTTCGATTTAAAGCTTTCGTGACTGCAAGGATTCATCTTCTTTGGTTCTTCCGGTATAGTCGCGTAAAATGAGAATAAAATAATAAATTAATAAAATAACACAATAAAATTCTCACGACGTTTCGGCCACAACACAAGTGGCCTTCATCAGGTGAAGGGACGAGACTGTCCTATTTCAGTTTGGCAGTCTCGTCCCTTCACCTGATGAAGGCCGCTTGTGTTGTGGCCCGAAACGTCGTGAGAATTTTATCGTGTTATTTTAATTTTGATCGATTTATTATTTTATTCTCATTCTACGCCGTGGTGACTTTACCGAAAGAACCCCAAAGAAGATGAAGCGGTTTTTGGTTGGTCACTTCAGGCTGTAAAGGCCCCGAGTAAGCCACGCACGGCGTCGCCGATCACGCCGTGACGTGGGCAACGCCGCGCCCTCTCGTCCACCGCCACACGCGGCCACGACTTTTTATTTACGGAAGTGGTTCTTGAGCTTTAACCTGCAGCCTTGCCACCCCCCCTTTGGTTCTCAATATTTTTTTTTTAAACGTACAATGTTTATTAATTTAGAGGTTTGATGGAACAAAGTAGCGGTGCTTACGTGCCCGTGCTCAATGTGTTTCGATGATTTACCTTGTAAAAAATAATCTGGCATGTCTTGCACCCCCAGGAAGGGCATCTCCCACCCCGTGCTTAAGAACCATCGAGTATTTTCGTGTTATGCAATTTCTTGAGTTGTTGAACCGAAAATTGGTAATACTCGAATTTCCAAGGTCTACGTTCACTCCACGTCCGCAAACACCACCACAACAATAATAACAATAACAACAATAATAACAACAATAATAATAACAACAATAATAACAACAATAATAACACCAATAATAATAACTATAATAACAATCATCTTTGTTTTTTTCGGTAAAGTCACGTATAAATAAGAAATAATAAAATAACATAATAGCGTACGACGTTTCGGTTACAACACAAGCAGCCATCATCAGGTAAAGAAGAGCTAAATTTACGAGAGAGGGGAAACATAACCTCAGATGTATATACAGACACCCAAGTAGGGGGAACTAACACCGACACAATAGGGGACACAGAGAGAGAAGCATACCAAACAGACAAGAGTTTAGCAGAATTTGGAAACCATATGAAGCAACACAGACGGTCGGTCAAAACACAATTAACGCAAAGCCTGGTTGATTACGTTATTTCAAAGATTGCTAAATTGCAAGTTAAGTATGAAATTTAAGATACAGACGGCACACACACACAGACATTCAAGTAGAGCGGACCAGCATAGGTACAAGCACACAATGAAGTCGTCTTAAATAGGCAGAGAAGGCAAGGCTGAGAGACAATGGGACATATTTGCATGAGAAGGCAAGGCTGAGAGACAATGGGACATTTTAGCATGAGGTATGCATAGAGCAAAGTGGAGCACGGCAGCTAACATTCGGAAGCACCAAGACCTACCCACAGGCAGAGACAGCACAGATAAACAAATCCAAGCACAGACACAAAGGCAGATACACAAGCAGAGACAACACACAGACAACACAAGACAACACAAAGACAGAGACAAAGATACAGACCTTATACCTCCCCGTAGAGGCGGTTTAAACTTGGTTCGAAGCTTTCGTGACTGCAGGAATAAATCTTTGTTTTTTTTGGTAAACAACAATAATAACAATAATAATACAGCTTCCTTCCCCATGCGGGCAACGGTCACCACCGACTGGTCACCTGACTAGGCCAAAGTGCCGCACGGCCTCCACGAGGTCCGACTCGAGGGCTGTGTCCGAGAGTCCCCGCACGTGAACCACAGCCGACGGTGGGGGCTTGTGTGGGTCCTCAAACGTGTCCTGTGCACGTCGGCAAGGAAGCAAACTCAACACGACTATTGTGCAAAGCTGTTGTTTCCTCCTATACCGAGAAGACAGTTTTCAGTTTCATTTATTTGGTATAGCCCTGTGAGCCATTCGGCTCTTGAATCAGGTGCAACCGCAACAAACAAAAAAACAAAAACACGACCAAGAAAAACATCTTAAAGTGACTACGTGTGACTGTGCAAACAGAAAATCCAGTTAAAAAAAAAACATCAAAATATTCCTGAAATAGCACCGTACACCAACGTTGTGTGCAAAAATCCCAGTGGGATGCAAGTCAAATAACAACAACCACAAGACAACTAAGATTAAGGACATCAGTCTAACTCCGTACTACAACAAAACATGGCCAAACCATAAAACTTTTTCAAAATCACCAAAATAAAGCCATAAATGCAATGTAACAGTGATCACGGGGACTGTGACCGAATGTTTAACAATAAACCACATAAACAACATGTAACACCAAACCCTAGAGCCACAGCTGGCTGCATGAGTCACTCCACAACAACAGGAGCATCAGCCGGAGTATCACATTTTTCAATGCACCTTTAAGATCAGCACGCTAAATAAAAACACAGATCATACTTTGCAGCGGTCATCCGGAGCGAAACATTTCAGACAGACATGGTAAAGTGGTGCAGTGCTTTCAACGCGCGTTCCACTATGAACCGGGAGATACAAGTTCGTTTGCGGAGCCACGGCTGACATCGCCGGCAAGTGATATCGGAGCAGATGCAGACACTTGCATTAAAGGGCTTTTTAAATCTCCATCCGTTTGGCAAAAAAGTGGCCATAGCTCAGTGCCATTTCAGTAATCGCTAAGAACGTTCGCGAGTTTAACTTTAAATCTAAACGGCCCTCGAGTTATAAACTCTGGAACTCGCATCCCCCACCGCCAGGTGCGCTTTTGTAGACGCTGTAAAGTTTTATTATTCCACAAAGTGTTTAAACATATTGGGGAGGGTCGAAGAGCTACCCTACGACGCCATCGCGTGGGACATTTAACACATTGGTATTTTAACTTCATTAGTATTTTAACCTTTGATTTAAAGCTTTCGTGACTGCAGGGATTCATATTCTTGGTTCTTTCGGTAAAGTCACCACGTAGAAGGGAAACAATAAAATAATAAAAATATAAAACAATACAATTCTCACGACGTTTCGACTGCAACACGAGCAATCATCATCAGGTGTGAAAACCACAGCAAGAAATTTTGAAAAAAAGTGGCGTTTTTTATTTTTTTAACGTCAGCACCACGGAGAGCGATTTGGCAGTTATTCAGATGGACGAGTCCATCTATTTTGATTTAAAGCTTTTGTGACTGCAGTAATTCATATTCTTAGTTTTTTCGGTAAAGTCACGTTGAAGAGAAACAACAAAATAATAAAATATATATAAAACAATAAAAAATTCTCACGACGTTTCGACCATAACTCAAATGGTCGTTATGGTCGAAACGTCGTGAGAATTTTGTTTGTTTTATATATATTTTATTATTTTATTGTTTCTCTTCAACGTGACTTTACCGAAAAAACTAAGAATATGAGTCCATCTATGTTCGGAAAAGAGGGGGGAGAGGAAAATAATGGATGCGGTCTGAAAGTCACCATATGCGTGAACAATCAATTAAGACCCGAAATGATTTATCAAATCCTTCCAGTGATTTCTAAGCCAGAATCCATCTTCTCGGTTGAAATTGTCTCTGTGCTTGTTGTATATGTGGATAGCCTCATGAACGAATCTCTCCTGGTAGGCAATGTTTTTTATTTTTCGCTCTTTCGGTAAAGTCACGTTGAAGGGAAACAATAAAATATAAAAATATATATAAAACAATAGTGATATTTTTTATTGTTTTATATATATTTTATTACTTTATTGTTTCCCTTCAACGTGACTTTACCGAAAGAGCTAAGAATATGAATTACTGCAATCACGAATGTTTTTATTGTTTTATATTTTTTTATTATTTTAGTATTTTAACGTTCAGTGCAAAGAGAATACACACCCTTAGAAGAGAAAACGCCGTCTAAAAAAATTACACTGGAAATAGCCCAAAGTGTTAACGAACACGAAATCCACGTTTACCAAAACGCGTTTTACTGAACGTAAGCAGAGCCTAGCGATGCTGTGGTCCGCGTGGTCCATCCCCAACACCAACAACGAGAAGCTCTTCGCAACGGCACTGGAATGTGCGAGTTACAAAGCTAAACAATCACGTTAAATAATATAAACACGGCTGGTGGTGGTGGTGGCACGTCGCCTGAGTGAAGCCTCTGGCCCAGGCCTCACAACGAGGCTCTGGGCGAGGAGGAGTAAAAGAAACATCTTCTCGTTATAAAAACACCTCGTCAAGTCGCTCGTCACTGATGCTCACCATCGCGCCCGCCTGGACGCGGTCGTTGCCTTCGCCATTGACTCCCAGGCGCTTGGCCGCGTGCCGGGGGGAGGAGGCGGCGGCAGTGGTCGACATCGTCGTGGTGGCGTAGAGCGCCGGAGGGAATCGATTTGCGATCCTGTCGCTCGAAACCGACGCCCGCGCGGATCGCCGAGCGTCAGCAGCAGCGGGCGGCGGCGGGGCGATTCCAACGCGTGACATCGATTCTCGGATCGATGTGTCCTCTGGCGATGTTCGCGCGGCTTGGTGTGACCCCACAGCCACTCGTCACGTGACGCCTCTCTCGGCCGACTGGGGCCGGCGACGGAGATCTGAAGCAGTCGTGGGCCTCCCCCTAGGTCGGACTCAGACTACAATTAAATTTGATTATATTTTTATAATATTAAATAAATAATAATAAAAATGATAAATAAAAATACTCAAATTTGATTATTGTAAAATCATTATAAATAAATAAAAATAAATTAAAAATAATCAAATTTGATTACTTTTAAATAAGAATAAATAAAAACCAAATTTGATTATTTTAAAAATAAGATTAAATAAGTAAAAATTTATAAATTAAAATAGTAAAATTTGATTATTTTTTTAAATAATAAATGAATATCCATTATAAGTTAAAATAATCAAATTGGATTATTTTAAATAATAATTAATAAATAATGAAATAATTGCCCAATTTCGATCACTTTAACATAATAAATCAAGGCAGAAATATTTAATTAATAATTTCGCCTTTCTTTATAACCAAATTTTATTATTTTATAATAATAATTAATAAAACTTACAAATAATCACATTTGATTATTTTAAATAATAAATAAATTTTCCTTTAGTATGTAACTAATCAAATTTGATTATTTTTAAATAAGAATAAATATATAAAAATAATCAAATCTGATTATTATATGAATTAAAAAAGAGGGATGACATTGTCATCCTCTCAGCCGACAAGGTCAATGCCACTGTCATCGTGGATAAAATACAATATAACAACAAAATTCAAGAATTACTCAACGATGGTAGCTATACAAAAATAAAAAGAGATCCCACCAACAGCCTCGTCATACAATCCAACAAAATCATTTCTGATTCAACCGCATTAATTGATCAAACCAAACAGTTCTCGTTGAAACCTTCTGCTACATGAAGTAGATACACCCCATCGTCTCATCGTCTCTACTGCAGTGAGGGAAAAAGTATTTGATCCCCTGCTGATTTTGTACGTTTGCCCACTGACTCAACACTGCCCATAGACTCAACACTGCACCATAGACTCAATACGTCACCATAGACTCAACACTACACCATAGACTCAACACTGCACCATAGACTCAACACTGCACCATAGACTCAACACGTCACCATAGACTCAACACTGCACCAAAGACTCAACACTGCACCATAGACTCAACACTGCTACCCATAGACTCAACACTGCCCGTAGACTCAACACTGTACCATAGACTCAACACTGCCCGTAGACTCAACACTGCACCATAGACTCAACACTGCACCATAGACTCAACACTGCAACATAGACTCAACACTGCCCATAGACTCAACACTGCCCACAGACTCAACACTGCCCATAGACTCAACACTGCCCACTGACTCAACACTGCCCATAGACTCAACACTGCACCATAGACTCAACACTGCACCATAGACTCAACACTACCCATAGACTCAGCACTGCACCATAGACTCAACACTGCACCATAGACTCAACACTGCACCATAGACTCAACACTGCACCATAGACTCAACACTGTCCATAGACTCAACAATGCACCATAGACTCAACACTGCACCATAGACTCAACACTACCCATAGACTCAACACTGCACCATAGACTCAACACTGCCCATAGGGGGATCCCTGCCTAGGGGTGTGAGGGGTCAAGGGGATCCCTGCCTAGGGGGTGTGAGGGGTCAAGGGGATCCCTGCCTAGGGGGTGTGAGGGGTCAAGGGGATCCCTGCCTAAGGGGTGTGAGGGGTTTTACCGGCACGAAGTTTTCGCCGAGGAGGCTTCGCGGTCCGCCCCTCTAGGCCGCTGTAACTTTATTGACACCACGTGGTGGCTGTAACTTTATTGACACCACGTGGTGGCTGTAAACTTTACTGACACCACGTGGTGGCTGTAAACTTTACTGACACCACGTGGTGGCTGTAACTTTATTGACACCACGTGGTGGCTGTAAACTTTACTGACACCACGTGGTGGCTGTAACTTTAGTGACACCACGCAGTTACTGTAACTTTATTGACACCACGTGGTGTCTGTAACTTTATTGACACCACGTGTCACTGTGTGTCACTGTGTCGCTGTGTCACTGTTTGTGTACACTGTGTGTGTGTACACTGTGTGTCACTGTGTTTGTGTACACTGTGTGTATACACTGTGTGTGTGTACTGTGTGTCACTGTGTGTGTCGCTGTGTGTCACTGTGTGTGGGGAGCGATAGTGTAGCGGTTAGCGCGCTGCACTATGAACCTGGCGACCCGGGTTCGATTCCCGCTCACGGCCAACACCAGTGACGATTATCTGAACCGGTCCCGGGCTTCCCTTAGGTCGACTCAGCCTAAAATGAGTACCTGGTGCGGTGTGTAAACATTGCCACTAGGGAGACAAAGGCGGTCGGGCGTGGTGCTGGCCGCCCACCCCCTCGTGTACTGTTCAGGCCTTCATAGGTGCTCGCTAACAGCACTTGCCCCTACAGTCTAAGGCTATATGGGGGATCTTTGTATCTTTGTTTTTGTCACTGTGTGTCGCTGTGTCAGTTTGTGTACACTGTGTGTGTGTACACTGTTTGTGTACACTGTGTGTGTGTACACTGTGTGTGTACACTGTGTGTGTACACTGTTTGTGTACACTGTGTGTGTGTACACTGTGTGTGTACATTGTGTGTGTACACTGTTTGTGTCCGCATTGAACCGAACCCCCTGCAAGGCCATCTACTTAACGTTGAGAGAAAATTCACACGAAATGTCCTTTGCAATGAAGTCTTCCAGATGTAAATTGATACAAGCTTTTAATGAAGAAATAAAATCATTTAATTCAAAACACAACACAATTGAAAGATGTTTCATTTTAAAACTTCAAAACGGAGCATGGGGTACTTGCGTGAATGCGTCCTTCGTGTGCAAATGTTGTGACTTTCCTGGCCTGAAGGCCGTCAATGTGTTGGACCCTTAAATGGTGCACAGCGTCTCAACAACAGCAGTGGGGTTTGCTTCAACCGATAGGTTACGAACATCCAGACGTGAATCAGCAAGGAGCATTTCTAGTCCCAGTTAGACAAAATCTACGTCAACACGTAAGACAAAATTACAATTCGTGTTGTAGAGAATGTACCTCCTCCTATACGTGTAACTTTTAAGTGGTATGCCTTGTAACTGATGAATGATCCGAGCGTGCTCCCTATTTCAAAGACGATGAGTTGCTTCAGAGGCAGACGCTTCGTGAAACACAAAAGTACCCTTTGACCTGTATCACAAGAACAACGGGTCTCACCTGAGTTCTCTGCACAGGTTACTTCCAAACACACACACACACTTTGTCCTAACATCACTTATTCAATGTGTGACCCTCAGATAAAATGTTACATGTACGCGCACAATCAGACAAGTATTAATTCTAAATTATTGACGGGCATATTGACGGGCATATTAACAACATTGAATTACTGCAGCGAAATTGACTGCATCACGTTACATCGTATTAATAAGAAGCTATTTTACAAATACGCACCGTCTGCTTAACAGTGTATGTACAACGTACTATTGTTGCGTCATTCAAAACGAGTAGGCCGTTGCATGCTGGCGTCTGGGTCAAAATGTAGCAAATTCTAAACATTACGCTACAAATAATAGATCACGGCGTTTCGATGGCAACACAAGCAATCGTCATCAGGTGGGGCAAGCACAGCAGCAAGAAGAAGAAACTGCTGGAGTAGGCGCCTACTACTTCAGCAGTTTCTCTTGCTGTGGTTGTCCCACCTGATGACGATTGCTTGTGTTGTGATCTAAACGCCGTGATCTGTTATGTTTCTACCCACGTGGTGACTTTACCGAAACAACTCAAGAGTGTGGATTCCTGCAGTTACGAAAGCTTCGAATCAAGATTGCCTACAAACTACACAATTGAGATGACGCATCAATCATCGCCCCCTACTGACAGGCTCTTGTCCACATGCAGGCCGGTGCAGGGCCACCACCTTGTGCCACACAGGGGCAGCTGCTACTTGGGGATGCTCTTCGAGTGTTTCAGACGAGGTACGACAGGAAACTTCGAGTTGCTGAGGCGGTTAAGCAAGCACCGTGTAAATGCAATTATTATAACATAGTGAATGCTTGGGGGCTTATTGTCTCTCGCTCCTGGTTAGAGATCTACCCAACCCACAGGTCCACAAAGACTGGCCGCTCGCCCTTACTCTGCAGGTAGAACCTAGAAACTGAGTGTTCAACTTCACATTCTTGTCATTAAAGGCCTGTGACAAAGGTGCATCTATTGTAGCGACATCGTCTCAAGCTTACACATCTACCGGTTCTCCACTTGACTTTGTATTGTCTCGGAGGAAGTCCACCCACACCTCCACTTCCACAAACTGCTGGGAGTTGCCTTGCTCTGCCTCACAGTCAGAATTCTCCTCCTGCTTCACGTTGCCTCCATTGATGTGAAGGTCCCATTTTGGAGTTGAATCTTCATCTTCACATTTCACCTTCACTTCTTCGCTCTTCACCATCACTTCTTCCCTCTTCACCATCACCTCTTCTTCCGGTTCGTGTTTCATGAGGGATGGGCTCATGGTGGCACTTTGACTTTCACAAGCTGATTTCAGACTGCACTCCTTGTGGATCTTCTGATGCTTCGGTGTTCTCTGGTGTACTTTAAGATGTGACTGTGCAAACGCCATCCCACACAGAGTGCACCTGAAGGGTTTCCCTCCTGTGTGTGTACTCTGGTGTCTTTGCAGATGTGATGACTGTGCAAACGCCTTCCTGCACATCGTGCACTTGAAGGGTTTCTCTCCCGTGTGTGTTCTCTGGTGTTTTTTAACAACAAATGACCGTGAAAACGCCTTCCCACACACAGTGCACTTGAAGGGTTTCTCTCCCGTGTGAGTTCTCTTGTGCCGTGTGAAATCTCCAGTCCGATCCGTGCTGTATGCACACCGGTCATTGTGTGTGTACAGTTTGTGTATACTGTGTGTGCACAGTGTGTGTGTACACTGTGTGTATACACTGTGTGTGTACAGTGTGTGTGTACACTGTTTGTGTCTACACTGTGTGTACACTGTGTATATACTGTGTGTGTACACTGTGTGTGTGTGTACACTGTGTGTATACACTGTGTGTACACTGTGTATAAACTGTGTGTGTGTATACACTGTGTGTGTGTACACTGTTTGTGTCCACATTGAACCGAACCCCCGGCAAGGCCATCTACTTAATGACGAGAGAAAATTCACACGAAATGTCCCTTTCAATGAAGTCTTCCAGATGTAAATTGATACAAGCTTTTAATGAAGAAATAAAATCATCTAATTCAAAACACAACACAATTCAAAGATGTTTCATTTTAAAACTTCAAAACGGACATGGGGTACTTGTGTGAATGCGTCCTTCGTGTGCAAATGTTGTGACTTTCCTGGCCTGAAGGCCGTCAATGTGTTGGACCCTTATTGGTGCACAGCGTCTCAACAACAGCAGTGGGGTTTGCTTCAAGCGATAGGTAACGAACATCCAGACGTCAATCAGCAAGGAGCATTCATAGTCTTAGACAAAATCTACGTCAACACGTAAGACAAAACTACAATTCGTGTTGTAGAGAATGTATCTCCTCCTATACGTTTAACTTTCAAGTGGTATGCCTTGTAACTGATGAATGATCCGAGCGTGCTCCCTATTTCAAAGACAATGAGTTGCTCCAGAGGCAGACGCTTCGTGAACCACAAAAGTACCCTTTGACCTGTATCACAAGAACAACGGGTCTCACCCGAGTTCTCTGTACAGGTTACTTCCGAAACACACACACACTTTGTCTTAACATCACTTAGTCAATATTTGACCCTCAGACAAAATGTTACATGCACGCGCACAATCAGACAAGCATTCATTCTAAATCCTTGACGGGCATATTAACATTGAATTACTGCAGCGAAATTGACTGCATCACATAACATCGTATTAATAAGAAGTTATTTTACAAATACGCACCGTCTGCTTAACAGTGTATGTACACCGTACTAATGTTGCGTCATTCAAAACGAGTAGGCCGTTGCATGCTGGCGTCTGGGTCAAAATGTAGCAAATTCTAAACATTACGCTACAAATAATAGATCACGGCGTTTCGATGGCAACACAAGCAATCGTCATCAGGTGGGACAAGCACAGCAGCAATAAGAGGAAACTGCTGGAGTAGGCGCCTACTACTTCAGCAGTTTCTTTTGCTGTGGGTGTCCCACCTGATGATGATTGCTTGTGTTGTGATCTAAACGCCGTGATCTGTTATGTTTCTACCCACGTGGTGACTTTACCGAAAGAACTCAAGAGTGTGGATTCCTGCAGTCACGAAAGCTTCGAATCAAGATTGCCTACAAACTACACAACCGAGATGACGCATCAATCATCGCCCCCTACTGACAGGCTCTTGTCCACATGCAGGCCGGTGCAGGGCCACCACCTTGTGCCACACAGGGGCAGCTGCTACTTGGGGATGCTCTTCGAGTGTTTCAGACGAGGTATGACACGAAACTTTGAGTTGCTGAGGCGATAAAGCAAGCACCGTGTAAATACCATTGTTATAACATAGTGAATGCTTGGGAGTTTATTGTCTCTCGCTCCTGGTTACAGATCTACCCAACCAATGGGCCCACAAAGTGTTCAACTTCACGTTCTTGTCATTAAAGGCCTGTGACAAAGGTGCATCTATTGGAGCGACATCGTCTCTGGCTTACACATCTACCGGGTCTCCACTTGACTTTGTATTGTCTCGGAGGAAGTCCACCCACACCTCCACTTCCACAAACTGCTGGGAGTTGCTTCGCTCTGCCTCACAGTCAGAATTCTCCTCCTGCTTCACGTTGCCTCCATCGATGTGAAGGTCCCATTTTGGATTTGAATCTTCATCTTCACATTTTACCTTCACTTCTTCGCTCTTCACCATCACTTCTTCACATTTTACCTTCACTTCTTCACTCTTCACCATCACTTCTTCACATTTCACCATCACTTCTTCGCTCTTCACCATCACTTCTTCGCTCTTCACCATCACTTCTTCGCTCTTCACCATCACTTCTTCCCTCTTCACCATCACTTCTTCCCTCTTCACCTTCACCTCTTCACATTTCACCTCGATAACTTTAAAAGTGTCCAAGCTGGGATTTTCTTCTGGTTCGTGTTTCATGAGGGATGGGCTCATTGCGGCACTTTGACTTTCACAAGCTGATTTCAGACTGTACTCCTTGTGGATCTTCTGATGCTTCTGTGTTCTCTGGTGTACTTGAAGATTTGATGATTGTGAAAATGCCTCCCCACACACACTGCACTTGAAGGGTTTCTCTCCCGTGTGTGTTCTCTGGTGTTTTTTAAGAGTAGATGAATCTGAAAATGTCTTCCCACACACACTGCACCTGAAGGGTTTCTCTCCCGTGTGTGTTCTCTGGTGTGTTTTAAGAGCAAATGACTGTACAAATGCCTTCCCACATACAGTGCACTTGAAGGGTTTCTCTCCCGTGTGTGTTCTCTGGTGTGTTTTAAGAGCAGATGAATCTGAACATGTCTTCTCACACACACTGCACTTGAAGGGTTTCTCTCCCGTGTGTGTTCTCTGGTGTTTTTTAAGAGCAGATGACTGTGCAAATGCCTTCCCACACACACTGCACTTGAAGGGTTTCTCTCCCGTGTGTGTTCTCTGGTGTTTTTTAAGAGTAGATGAATCTGAAAATGTCTTCCCACACACACTGCACCTGAAGGGTTTCTCTCCCGTGTGTGTTCTCTGGTGTGTTTTAAGAGCAAATGACTGTACAAATGCCTTCCCACATACAGTGCACTTGAAGGGTTTCTCTCCCGTGTGTGTTCTCTGGTGTGTTTTAAGAGCAGATGAATCTGAACATGTCTTCTCACACACACTGCACTTGAAGGGTTTCTCTCCCGTGTGTGTTCTCTGGTGTTTTTTAAGAGCAGATGACTGTGCAAATGCCTTCCCACACACAGTGCACTTGAAGGGGTTCTCTCCCGTGTGTGTTCTCTGGTGTGTTTTAAGAGCAGATGAATCTGAAAATGTCTTCCCACACACAGTGCACTTGAAGGGTTTCTCTCCCGTGTGTGTTCTCTGGTGTGTTTTAAGAGCAAATGACTGTACAAATGCCTTCCCACATACAGTGCACTTGAAGGGTTTCTCTCCCGTGTGTGTTCTCTGGTGTGTTTTAAGAGCAGATGAATCTGAAAATGTCTTCTCACACACACTGCACTTGAAGGGTTTCTCTCCCGTGTGTGTTCTCTGGTGTTTTTTAAGAGCAGATGACTGTGCAAATGCCTTCCCACACACAGTGCACTTGAAGGGGTTCTCTCCCGTGTGTGTTCTCTGGTGTGTTTTAAGAGCAGATGAATCTGAAAATGTCTTCCCACACACAGTGCACTTGAAGGGTTTCTCTCCCGTGTGTGTTCTCTGGTGTTTTTTAAGAGTAGATGAATCTGAAAATGCCTTTCCACACACACTGCACTTGAAGGGTTTCTCTCCCGTGTGTGTTCTCTGGTGTGTTTTAAGAGCAAATGAATCTGAAAATGTCTTCCCACACACACTGCACTTGAAGGGTTTCTCTCCCGTGTGTGTTCTCTGGTGTCTTTGAAGATGAGATGAATCTGAAAATGCCTTTCCACACACACTGCACTTGAAGGGTTTCTCTCCTGTGTGTGTTCTCTGGTGTGTTTTAAGAGCAGATGAATCTGAAAATGGCTTCCCACACACACTGCACTTGAAGGGTTTCTCTCCCGTGTGTGTTCTCTGGTGTGTTTTAAGAGCAGATGACCGTGAAAATGCCTTCCCACACACACTGCACCTGAAGGGTTTCACTCCTGTGTGAGTTCTCTGGTGGGTCTGAAGAACTGATGGCCATGCAAATGCCTTGTCACACACACTGCACTTGAAGGGTTTCTCTCCTGTGTGTGTTCTCTGGTGTGTTTTAAGAGCAGATGAATCTGAAAATGGCTTCACACACACACTGCACTTGAAGGGTTTCTCTCCCGTGTGTGTTCTCTGGTGTTTTTTAAGAGTAGATGAATCTGAAAATGCCTTCACACACACACTGCACTTGAAGGGTTTCTCTCCCGTATGTGTTCTCTGGTGTGTTTTAAGAGTAGATGAATCTGGAAATGTCTTCCCACACACAGTGCACTTGAAGGGTTTCTCTCCCGTGTGTGTTCTCTGGTGTATTTTAAGAGCAGATGACCGTGAAAATGCCTTCCCACACACACTGCACCTGAAGGGTTTCACTCCTGTGTGAGTTCTCTGGTGGGTCTGAAGAACTGATGGCCATGCAAATGCCTTGTCACACACACTGCACTTGAAGGGTTTCTCTCCTGTGTGTGTCCTCTGGTGTGTTTTAAGAGCAGATGAATCTGAAAATGGCTTCCCACACACACTGCACCTGAAGGGTTTCTCTCCCGTGTGTGTTCTCTGGTGTGTTTTAACAGCAGATGACCGTGAAAATGTCTTCACACACACACTGCACTTGAAGGGTTTCTCTCCCGTGTGTGTTCTCTGGTGTTTTTTAAGAGTAGATGAATCTGAAAATGCCTTCACACACACACTGCACTTGAAGGGTTTCTCTCCCGTATGTGTTCTCTGGTGTGTTTTAAGAGTAGATGAATCTGGAAATGTCTTCCCACACACAGTGCACTTGAAGGGTTTCTCTCCCGTGTGTGTTCTCTGGTGTATTTTAAGAGCAGATGACCGTGAAAATGCCTTCCCACACACACTGCACCTGAAGGGTTTCACTCCTGTGTGAGTTCTCTGGTGGGTCTGAAGAACTGATGGCCATGCAAATGCCTTGTCACACACTGTGCACTTGAAGGGTTTCTCTCCTGTGCGAGTTCTCTGGTGCTGTGTCAAATTTCCAGTCCAATCCGTGCTGTATGCACGCTGGTCGCATTGTTGACTTGTCGTACCGAGCTGCTGTGCTGACTGCCTTTGCTCCATCAGACCAGCGTCAGCTTCAGACATAAAATAAGAATATCCACACCATCTACACGTCAGTATCGAGCCATGGAGGAATTAATATAGAGTCACACGTGACTTACACGTCTATATTCATTCATGTATTCACGACTAGCTGTACTACCCGGCTTCTCCCAAGACTTGGATCCACCACGTCCGGCCGCCTTTGTCTCCCCAGTGGCGATGTTCACACCACAGCAGTTACTCGTTTGAGGCCGAGTCTACCTAGGGGAGGCCCAGAAGCGGCTCAAATAATCGTCACCGGTGGTGGCCGTGAGCGGGAATCGAACTCGGGTCACCGGGTTCGGAGCACGGCGTAGCGCTAACCGATACACTACAATGCGTTACGCTTCCACACACAGACACACACACAGACAACAACAACAACCGCCATTCGCCACTAAGTGGCGGTGACGTCACCACGACGCTTGTGCCAGGCTATGTGCACCCTGAGGCCACGTGAAGTGTTGAACGCCCGCTGGCAGGAGGTCACGGGGCAGACCCAGGTGCCACGGGTCGACTGACTGAGATGACTGGCTGATGCACCACCTGTGCCTCCTACTGTGCCAACCTGCTGTGCTTTAGCCACCCGGCGCTCCGCTCGTTGTTCTGAGCGTCGCTCCTCCGCCCTCCGTTGTTGTTGGAGGGCGACTACCTCCAACTGCCCAGTAGCATCCTTCACGAGCCTCCTCCACAGAGGCCGATCTTGACACCGCTGGTACCAGTCATCGGCAAATCCACTCAGCTCCACGTCCTCCTGTACCACATCACTCCATCTCTTCTCTAGCCCGTGCCGCGCCCGCTTAGCCCCCTCAATCCGGCCGAACAAAAGCTGTTTCGGCATGCGGTGTCTGGGCATGCGGGCTACATGACCCAGCCATCGCAGCCTTGCCCGCCGGAGCTCACCGATGGGACCTTGCCCAGATCTTTCAAGGATTTGTGAGCTCCTCACACAATCCAATCTGGTTAAACCCAGGATGGATCGTAGGCAGGCCAGCCTAAATGTTTCTAACCGGCGAAGATGTTCCATTAGGGGGGTCCACGTTTCTCAAGTGTAGAGAAGGGAGGGAATGACCGAGAAGACCTGAAGCTTAGTGCGGAGCGACAGACCAGGTAGCTTCCACACAGCGTTACGCAACCGATGAAAAGATATTGCCGCTCGACTGATTGGGAGTGAGACCTCTGCTGTTAAACTGGAGCCGGTCATAAGCACACTGCCCAGGTATGGGAAACTCTCCACTCTCTCCACAACTGCCCCATCACCGATTGGGAGTTGTGGGGGTGGAGTGTCCGATGGTACAAAATACCCAGGCAGGTGCTTAGTTTTGGTGGGGCTGATGGTAAGGCCCCACCTCTTAGTGGCACGCTCCAGTCTCAGCAGCAGCGTCTCCAACTCCTCCGAATGTGCAGCTATTACCAAATCATCAGCATACATAACGTGGTTGAGCAATAGAGAGCCATCCCTTGACCGCATACACACACAGACACACACAGACAACGCTAACTGCTACACTACAATGCGTTACTCTTCCACATGCGAGGGTCACGTGACAGATTTGACGTCACAGCTCACTTGCCGTGCAAAAAATAAATGCATTGAGCTCCCCTCCCCCCCCCAACAAAAAACACAAAAGTGTATTTGTATAATGTTTGCACGGTGTACAGTCTGGAAAGTACCCACATGGCAAATTTCCAGTTTGTTGCATGTCGGGAAGTACGCTAAACATTTTGAACAGACAACACACACAATCACAACTTTGCATTTTATATATATATTTGGAGATGCAGTGAAAAACTTTCCCAAATTCATCACGCGGTTTCAGTTTTTTTTATTTTCAGTTTGATTTATTTTGGTTATAGTCCCGTGAGCCATTCGGCTTTTGAATCGGGTGCAACCACAACAAGCAACAAAACAAAAACACGACCAAGAGAATCATCTTACAGTGACTATGTGTGACTGTGCAAACAGCACTGTCATGGCACGCAATGAGAGGGCAAATGTCATAAATATTCCTGTAAGCCCTCGCATCTTCAACATTAATGTTGCCATAGAAACGTTGTGGGGTTTTTTGCTTCATTTAAAAAAAGATAAATTATTATCTGTTATTTTTATTTTATTTTCTATCTACGTGACTTTACCGAAAGAACCAAGAATATTAATTCCTGCAGTCACCAAAGTTTTAAGTCAAAACATTCACACACGTTGACAAAGCCTCACCTTGTGTTGTTGTGGGCAGGTCGCTTCTGATAACAAGAGCGGTATAGCAGCTCAAGCGGGCTTGGCCTGCTAACAAAAGAACGAAAATAAAAACTGCGTGAATATTTACAATAAAACAAAGTTACAAAGTGGCGAGCCGGGTGAAGACAAATTAAACTTAAGCGAGATAATTAAAGTAAACGCAATCAGGCGAGGGCAGGAGGCAAGGCCCCGCATGGCTAGGCCCCGCGTTGTAAAGTTCCAACCTGGACATCGATTCCCATGCTCGCTGCTACTCAACTGACATCCCTACGAGAGAGAGCGAGGCTCTACCTTGGTAAACAACAACCACCACCACCACAACGACCACCACCACCACAACCACAACGATGAGAATTTCTCACCTCGGATTTCAGTGCAAGCGCTCACACGGCAGCTTCCTGTTACCTCGCGACAGCAGGAAGTAGCATGACGTCACTTCCCTCCCACGAGCGGCTCTGTAACTGAATAAATTATATTTTGATTTAAAGCTTTCGTGACTGCAGTAATTCATATTCTTAGTTTTTTCGGTAAAGTCACGTTGAAGAGAAACAACAAAATAACAAAATATATTTAAAACAATAAAAAATTCTCACGACGTTTCGACCATAACTCAAACGGTCATCATCAGGTGTGTCGGTTTGCATAAATTTATTTTGAAAACGGCATATTTATTTATATATATAAAAAATAACGTTTGCGTCACGCGCAACGATTGGCTGTTTGCCAGGACTAGTCCATCTATTTTTTTGAAAAGAGGAGGGGGGAGACGAAATTTGTTTTTATGTATGCTGTCTGAAAGGCACTGTAAGCGTGAACAATCAATCAAGAACTGAAATGATTTATCAAATCTTTCCAATGATTGCTAAGATAGAATCCATCTTCTCGGTTGAAATTGTCTCTGTGTTTGTATATGTGGATAGCCTCATGAACGAATCTCTCATGGAAGCCAGATGGCTTACAAAGAACCTCCGTCTTGGAAAAGTCAATGGCATGTGAGCCTACTGAATTAGAACAATGATCTGCTACGGCCGAGGTGTTGGTCCTACCGTGTTTAAGGTCTGCTTTATGTTCACGAATGCGGTCCGAGATATGGCGTTTGGTTTCTCCAATGTAACTACTACCACAGAGGCAACTTAGTTTGTAGACACCAGACTATTGTATGTCCGGAATCACATCTTTTACAGACGGAACCAGATCACGGATTTTATGTAATGTGTTGAAACGGACCTGGATCTTGTGTTTATTCAAGATTTTGGAGATCTTTTTTGTGATCCCAGCATAGAGCCCAATGCATATCCGACCAGGAACACATAAGCAGTGAACTCAAGCACGTACACCAAGCTCTTAGGGCTAATGGTTACTCCGACTATACAATCCGCAAAGCTATCACTCAAACCATGAAGGAGAACCCTCTTGAGGAGCCTTTCAAAACCATCACTTTACCCTACATTGCTGGGATCACAAAAAAGATCTCCAAAATCTTGAATAAACACAAGATCCAGGTCCGTTTCAACACATTACATAAAATCCGTGATCTGGTTCCGTCTGTAAAAGATGTGATTCCGGACATACAATACCCTGGTGTCTACAAACTAAGTTGCCTCTGTGGTAGTAGTTACATTGGAGAAACCAAACGCCATATCTCGGACCGCATTCGTGAACATAAAGCAGACCTTAAACACGGTAGGACCAACACCTCGGCCGTAGCAGATCATTGTTCTAATTCAGTAGGCTCACATGCCATTGACTTTTCCAAGACGGAGGTTCTTTGTAAGCCATCTGGCTTCCATGAGAGATTCGTTCATGAGGCTATCCACATATACAAACACAGAGACAATTTCAACCGAGAAGATGGATTCTATCTTAGCAATCATTGGAAAGATTTGATAAATCATTTCAGTTCTTGATTGATTGTTCACGCTTACAGTGCCTTTCAGACAGCATACATAAAAACAAATTTCGTCTCCCCCCTCCTCTTTTCAAAAAAATAGATGGACTAGTCCTGGCAAACAGCCAATCGTTGCGCGACGCAAACGTTATTTTTTATATATATAAATAAATATGCCGTTTTCAAAATAAATTTATGCAAACCGACACACCTGATGATGACCGTTTGAGTTATGGTCGAAACGTCGTGAGAATTTTTTATTGTTTTATATATATTTTGTTATTTTGTTGTTTCTCTTCAACGTGACTTTACCGAAAAAACTAAGAATATGAATAAATTATGTTAATGAGGCCGGCCCATATGTGGAGGGATGGGGGCGTGGGCGCTGAACCCGTCGCAAATAAACTCGCGACGGCTTTAATGGTAACATTATGTTAATGAGCCGCCAGTCACTGGGCGTAGCTTTGCCCAAATAAGGATTGCCACTAGAACGATATCGGCAGTGACACGGGCGGAGGTGACGTCACGCTCAAGAGCGCGGTGGACGGGGGAGGGGTGAATACCTTGGTGACATGACGTCCTAGCGAGGTACACCTCCCCCTGGCGTTTCACGCCGATGAGGTAATGCAGAGTGGTGACGTCACACAGTTGGAGTTTAAGTTGATTTAGATTCATTTTCCATTGCTCCCTCCCTTGGGTGTGTGAGCTCAGCAACAACAACGTGGACATTATTGTGTATACACTGTGTGTGTGTACACTGTGTGTATACACTGTGTCACTGTGTGTCGCTGTGTGTGTCATTGTGTCACTGTGTGCGTGTCACTGTGTGTCAGTGTGCTTGTCACTATGTCACTGTGTGTGTACACTCTGTGTGTATATATACACTGTGTGTGTACCCTGTGTGTGTACACTGGGTGTATCCACTGTATGTACACCGTGTGTACACTGTGTGTGTGTACACTGTGTATACCCTGTGTGTGTGTGTACACTGTGTGTGTGTGTACACTGTGTATACACTGTGTGTGTACACTGCGTGTGTGTAAACTGTGTGTACACTGTGTGTATACACTGTGTGTGTACATTGTGTGTGTACACTGTGTGTATACACTGTGTGTGTACAGTTTGTGTACACTGTGTGTGCACACTGTGTATGTACACTGTGTGTGTACAATGTGTGTACACTATTTGTATACACTGTGTGTACACTGTATACACTGTGTGTGTGTACACTGTGTGTGTACACTGTGTGTGTCACTGTGTGTCGCTGTGTGTCACTGTGTCACTGTGTGTCACTGTGTGTATGTGTCACTGTGTGTGTGTACACTGTGTACCCTGTGTGTACACTATGTGTGTACACTGTATGTTTGTACACTGTGTGTACAGTGTGTGTACAGTGTGTGTACACTGTGTGTGTGTACACTGTGTGTATACAGTGTGTGTGTACACTGTGTGTACACTGTGTATACACTGTGTGTACCCTGTGTGTGTGCACTGTGCGTGTGTGTACACTGTGTGTACACTGTGTATACACTGTGTGTGTACACTGTGTACAGACACTGTGTGTGTACACTGTGTGTTCACTGTGTGTGTACACTGTGTATACACTGTGTGTGTACACTGTGTGTGTACACTGTGTGTGTGTACACTTTGTGTATACAGTGTGTGTGTACACTGTGTGTACACTCTGTGTACACACTGTGTACACTGTGTGTGTACACTGTCTGTGTACACTGTCTGTACATTGTGTGTACACTGTGTATAAACTGTGTGTGTACATTGTGTGTGTACACTGTGTGTGTGTTCACTGTTTGTGTCCGCATTGAACCGAACCCCCGGCAAGGCCATCTACTTAATGACGAGAGAAAATTCACACGAAATGTCCTTTTCAATGAAGTCTTCCAGATGTAAATTGAAACAAGCTTTTAATGAAGAAATACAAATTATCTAATTCAAAACACAACACAATTCAAAGATGTTTCATTTTAAAACTTCAAAACGGAGTATGGGGTACTTGCGTGAATGCGTCCTTCGTGTGCAAATGTTGTGACTTTCCTGGCCTGAAGGCCGTCAATGTGTTGGAGCATTAAATGGTGCACAACGTCTCAACAACAGCAGTGGGGTTTGCTTCAACCGATAGGTAACGAACATCCAGACGTTAATCAGCAAGGAGCATTTCTAGTCCCAGTTAGACAAAATCTACGTCAACACGTAACACAAAACTACAATTCGTGTTGTAGAGAATGTACCTCCTCCTATACGTGTAACCTTTAAGTGGTATACCTTGTAACTGATGAATGATCCGAGCCTACTACCTATTTCAAAGACAATGAGTTGCTCCAGATGCTTCGTGGAACACAAAAACACCGTTTGACCTGTATCACAAGAACAACGGGTCTCACCTGAGTTCTCTGTACAGGTTACTTCCAAACACACACACACACTTTGTCCTAACATCACTTATTCAATGTTTGACCCTTACAGATCAAATGTTACAAGTATGCACAAAACCAGACAAGTATACATTCTAAATTATTGACAGGCATATTAACAAAATTGGATTACTGCAGTGAAATATACTGCATCACATTACATCGTATTAACAAGCTTTGAAAAAAAAGTTGCAGTCTGCTTCAGAGTGTATGTAAAACATACTATTGTGTCATTCAAAACGAGTAGGCCATTGCATGCTGGCGTCTGAGTGAAAATGTAGCAGATTCTAAACATTACCTACAAATAACACAACTGAGATTACGCATCAATCATCGCCCCCTACTGACAGGCTCTTGTCCACATGCAGGCCGGTGCAGGGCCACCACCTTGTGCCACACAGGGGCAGCTGCTACTTGGGGATGCTCTTCGAGTGTTTCAGACGAGGTACGACACAAAACTCCGAGTTGCTGAGGCGATTAAGCAAGCACCGTGTAAAAGCAATTATTAGAACATAGTGAATGCTTGGGAGCTTATTGGCTCTGGCTCCTGGTTATAGATCTACCCAACCCACGGGTCCACAAAGTGTTCAACTTCACATTGTCATTAAAGGCCTGTGACAAAGGTGCATCTATTGTAGCGACATCGTCTCTGGCTTACACATCTACCGGGTCTCCACTTGACTTTGGATTGTCTCGGAGGAAGTCCACCCACACCTCCACTTCCACAAACTGCTGGGAGTTGCCTCGCTCTGCCTCACAGTCAGAATTCTCCTCCTGCTTCACGTTGCCTCCATCGATGTGAAGGTCCCATTTTGGAGTTGAATCTTCATCTTCACATTTCACCTTCACTTCTTCCCTCTTCACCATCACTTCTTCCCTCTTCACCATCACCTCTTCATATTTCACCTCGAAACCTTTAAAAGTGTCCAAGCTGGTATTTTCGTCCGGTTCTTGTTTCATGAGGGATGGGCTTATTGTGGCACTTTGACTTTGACAAGCTGATTTCAGATTCCACTCCTTGCAGATCTTCTGATGCTTCCGTGTTCTCTGGTGTACTTGAATATTTTATGAATGTGCAAACGCCTTCCCGCAAAGTGCACCTGAAGGGTTTCTCTCCCGTGTGTTCTCTGGTGTACTTTAAGATGTGATGACTGTGCAAACATTATCCCACACAGAGTGTACCTCAACGGTTTCTCTCCTGTGTTCTCTGGTGTACTTGAAGATTTGATTAATGTGCAAATGCTTTCCCGCACACACTGCACTTGAAGGGTTTCTCTCCCGTGTGTTCTCTGGTGTTTTTTAAGAGCAGATGACCGTGAAAATGTCTTCCCACAAACACTGCACTTGAAGGGTTTCTCTCCCGTGTGTTCTCTGGTGTTTTTTAAGAGTAGATGAATCTGAAAATGTCTTCCCACACACACTGCACAAGAAGGGTTTCTCTCCCGTGTGTGTTCTCTGGTGTGTTTTAAGAACAGATGACCGTGAAAATGTCTTCCCACAAACACTGCACTTGAAGGGTTTCTCCCCCGTGTGTGTTCTCTGGTGTTTTTTAAGAGTAGATGAATCTGAAAATGCCTTCCCACACACACTGCACCTGAAGGTTTTCTCTCCCGTGTGTGTTCTCTGGTGTTTTTTAAGAGCAGATGAATCAGAAAATGTCTTCCCACACACACTGCACAAGAAGGGTTTCTCTCCCGTGTGTGTTCTCTGGTGTTTTTTAAGAGCAGATGAATCAGAAAATGTCTTCCCACACACACTGCACACGAAGGGTTTCTCTCCCGTGTGTGTTCTCTGGTGTGTTTTAAGAGCAGATGACCGTGAAAATGCCTTCACACACACACTGCACTTGAAGGGTTTCTCTCCCGTGTGTGTTCTCTGGTGTGTTTTAAGAGCAAATGAATCTGAAAATGTCTTCACACACAAACTGCACTTGAAGGATTTCTCTCCCGTGTGTGTTCTCTGGTGATTTTTAAGAGTAGATGAATCTGAAAATGTCCTCCCACATACACTGCACTTGAAGGGTTTCTCTCCCATGTGTGTTCTCTGGTGTGTTTTAAGAGTAGATGAATCTGAAAATGTCTTCCCACACACACTGCACTTGAAAGGTTTCTCTCCCGTGTGTGTTCTCTGGTGTCTTTGAAGATGAGATGAATCTGAAAATGCCTTTCCACACAAACTGCACTTGAAGGGTTTCTCTCCCATGTGTGTTCTCTGGTGTGTTTTAAGAGTAGATGAATCTGAAAATGTCTTCCCACACACACTGCACATGAAGGGTCTCTCTCCCGTGTGTGTTCTCTGGTGTGTTTTAAGAGCAAATGAATCTGGAAATGTCTTCCCACACACACTACACTTGAAGGGTTTCTCTCCCGTGTGTGTTCTCTGGTGTTTTTTAAGAGTAGATGAATCTGAAAATGCCGTCCCACACACACTGCACTTGAAGGGTTTCTCTCCTGTGTGTGTTCTCTGGTGTCTTTGAAGATGAGATGAATCTGAAAATGCCTTTCCACACACACTGCACTTGAAGGATTTCTCTCCCATGTGTGTTCTCTGGTGTGTTTTAAGAGCAAATGAATCTGAAAATGTCTTCCCACACACACTGCACTTGAAGGGTTTCTCTCCCGTGTGTGTTCTCTGGTGTCTTTGAAGATGAGATGAATCTGAAAATGCCTTCCCACACACACTGCACTTGAAGGGTTTCTCTCCCGTGTGTGTTCTCTGGTGCGTTTTAAGAGCAAATGAATCTGAAAATGCCTTCCCACATACACTGCACTTGAAGGGTTTCTTTCCCGTGTGTGTTCTCTGGTGTCTTTGAAGATGAGATGAATCTGAAAATGCCTTCCCACACACACTGCACTTGAAGGGTTTCTCTCCCGTGTGTGTTCTCTGGTGCGTTTTAAGAGCAAATGAATCTGAAAATGCCTTCCCACATACACTGCACTTGAAGGGTTTCTCTCCCGTGTGTGTTCTCTGGTGTTTTTTAAGAGTAGATGAATCTGAAAATGCCTTCCCACACACACTGCACTTGAAGGGTTTCTCTCCCGTGTGTGTTCTCTGGTGAATTTTAAGAGCAGATGACTGTGAAAATGCCTTCCCACACACAGTGCACTTGAAGGGTTTCTCTCCCGTGTGTATTCTCTGGTGTTTTTTTAAGAGTCAATGAATCTGAAAATGCCTTCCCACACACAGTGCACTTGAAGGGTTTCTCTCCCGTGTGTGTTCTCTGGTGTTTTTTAAGAGCCGATGAATCTGAAAATGCCTTGTCACACACAGTGCACTTGAAGGGTTTCTCTCCTGTGCGAGTTCTCTGGTGCTGTGTCAAATTTCCAGTCCGATCCGTGCCGTATGCACGCTGGTCGCATTGTTGACTTGTCGTACCGAGCTGCTGTGCTGAGTGCATTTGCTCCATCAGACCAGGGTCAGCTGCAGACAGAAAATAAGAATATCCACACCATCGACACGTCAGTATCGAGCCATGGAGGAATGAATATATACAGTCACACGTGACTTACACGTCTATATTCATTCATGTATTCATGACTAGCTGTACTACCCGGCTTCGCCCGGGACTTGGATCCACCACGTCCGGCCGCCTTTGTCTCCCCAGTGGCGATGTTCACACCACAACAGTTACTCGTTTGAGGCTGAGTCGACCTAGGGGAGGCCCAGAAGCGGTTCAAATAATCGTCGCCGGTGGTGGCCGTGAGCGGAAATCGAACTCGGGTCGCCGGGTTCGTAGTGCGGCGTAGCACTAACCGCTACACTGCAATGCGTTACGCTTACACACACACACAGACACACACACAGACACACACACACACAGACACACACACACAGACACACACACACACAGACACACACAGACACACAGACAACGCTAACTGCTACACTACAATGCGTGACGCTTCCACATGCGAGGGTCACGTGACAAATTTGACGTTACAGCTCACTTGCCGTGCAAAAAATCTATACATTATTGAGCTCCCCCCCCCCACCCCTAGAAACAAAAGTGTATTTGTATAATGTATGCACGGTGTACAGTCTGGAAAGTACCCACATGGCAAATTTCCAGTTTGTTGCATGTCGGGAAGTACGCTAAACATTTTGAACAGACAACACACACAATCACAACTTTGCCTTTTATATATATTTGGAGATGCAGTGAAAAACTTTCCCAAAATTCATCACGCGGTTTCAGTTTTTTGATTTTCAGTTTGATTTATTTTGGTTATAGTCCCGTGAGCCATTCGGCTCTTGAATCGGGTGCAACCACAACAAGCAACAAAACAAAAACAGGACCAAGAAAAACATCTTACAGTGACTATGTGTGATTGTGCAAACAGCACTGTCATGGCACGCAATGAGAGGGCAAATGTCATAAATATTCCTGTAAGCCCTCGCATCTTCAACATTAATGTTGCCATAGAAACGTTGTGGGGTTTTTTGCTTCATTGTAAAAAAGAAAAATTATTATCTGTTATTTTATTTTCTATCTACGTGACTTTACCGAAAGAACCAAGAATATTAATTCCTGCAGTCACCAAAGTTTTAAGTCAAAACATTCACACACGTTGACAAAGCCTCACCTTGTGTTGTTGTGGGCAGGTCGCTTCTGATAACAAGAGCAGTATAGCAGCTCAAGCGGGCTTGGCCTGCTAACAAAAGAAAATAAAAACTGCGTGAATATTTACAATAAAACAAAGTTACAAAGTGGCGAGCCGGGTGAAGACAAATTAAACTTAAGCGAGATAATTAAAGTGAACGCAATCAGGCGAGGGCAGGAGGCAAGGCCCCGCGTGGCTAGGCCCCGCGTTGTAAAGTTCCAACCTGGACATCGATTCCCATGCTCGCTGCTACTCAACTGACATCCCTACGAGAGAGAGCGAGGCTCTACCTTGGTAAACAACAACAACCACCACCACCACCACAACAACCACAATCGCAATGAGAATTTCTCACCTCGGATTTCAGTGCAGGAAGCGGTAGCTTCTTGTTATCTAGTGACGTCACGCGGGAGCAGGTGACGTGACGTCACATCCGGGGTACGAGACACGCTCCTCCCACAATGAGCGGCTCCGTAACTAAATAAATTAGATAATTAATAAATTATGTTAATGTTACTCGTCGCATATGTTGTGAGTGCTGAACCCGTCGCAATAAACTCGCGACGGCTTTAACGAATACATTATGTTAATGTACCGCCAGTCACTGGGCGTAGCTTTGCCCAAATAAGGATTGGCACTGGACCGCAATCGGCAGTGACCCAAGCGGAGGTGACGTCACGCTAAAAAGATCGGTGGAATACCTTTGTGACATGACGTCACTAGTGAGGTACACCTCCCCCTGGCGTTTCACGCCAATGAAGTAATGCTGAGTGGTGACGTCACAGAGCGGGATTGGAGTTTAAGTTGATTTAGATTCATTTTCATTGCTCCCTCCCTTGGGTGTGTGAGCTCAGCTACAACAACGTGGACATTATTGTGTGTACACTGTGTGAGTACACTGTGTGTGTGTGTACACTGTGTGTGTACACTGTGTGTGTGTACACTGTGTGTGTGTATACACTGTGTGTGTACACTGTGTGTGTGTGTACACTGTGTGTGTACACTGTGTGTGTGTGTGTACACTGTGTGTGTGTATACACTGTGTGTGTGTGTGTACACTGTGTATACACTGTGTGTGTGTACACTGTGTGTGTGTGTGTGTACACTGTGTGTGTACACTGTGTGTGTGGACAGTGTGTGTGTGTGTACACTGTGTGTGTGTACAGTGTGTGTGTGTACACTGTGTGTATACTGTGTGTGTGTACACTGTGTGTGTGTACAGTGTGTGTGTGTACACTGTGTGTATACTGTGTGTGTGTACACTGTGTGTGTGTACACTGTGTGTGTATACTGTGTGTGTGTACACTGTGTATATACTGTGTGTATATTGTGTGTACACTATGTGTATACACTGTGTGTGTACACAATGTGTGTGTACACTGTGTGTGTGTACACTGTGTGTACAATGTGTGTGTGTACACTGTGTGTACACTGTGTGTGTGTACACTGTGTGTGTATACTATGTGTGTGCACACTGTGTGTGTGTGTACACTGTGTGTGTGTACACTGTGTGTGTGTGTACACTGTTTGTATGTACACTGTGTGTGTACACGTACACACTGTGTGTGTGTACACTGTGTGTACACTGTATGTGTGTACTCTGTGTGTGTGTACACTGTGTGTATACACTGTGTGTGTGTGTACACTGTGTGTATGTATACTGTGTGTGTGTACACGTACACACTGTGTGTGTGTACACTGTGTGTACACTGTATGTGTGTACTCTGTGTGTGTGTACACTGTGTGTGTACTCTGTGTGTACACTGTGTGTGTACACTGTGTGTAGTGGGGGGCACAGGTGGTGCATTGGCCAGTCATCTCAGTCAGTCGACCCATGGCATTTTTTCATCAATTTATGATTTTTATTTATTATTTTATTCGTTAAATGTTAATTTATTATTTTTATCTTTTATTTTTCTAGCTACGTGACTTTACCGAAAGAACCAGGAATATGGTAGCGCATTCTCTATTCGTTGCCGAGGTTCAAATCCGACAGGCATATCTGGCTACCCCAGTAACATTCACCACAACATGCGCAGTCTACTAAACAGCGGGTGTCAAACAAACCACTGTGTCACTCACAACGCACATTGCATGTTGGTGTCACGGTCAAAATTGTGGCAATTCCAGTAACACTATCCAGAAACACCACAGGGAGATGACACGTCAATGATCGCCCCCTATCGACAGACTCATGTCCACGTGCAGGCCGGTGCATGGCCACCTTGTGCCACACAGGGGCAGCTGCCACTAGGGGGCGCCCTTCCATTGTTTGAGATGAGGTTCGATACGTAACACCCGAGTTGCTGAGTGCAATTGGGCAAGCGACTTATGAGTGCAAATATGTTGTTTATAACGTAGTGAATGCTTGGGAGCTTAATTGTCTCTCGCTCCTGCTCACAGATTTACCCAGCCCACAGCTCCACAGATACCAGCCGCTCCTCCTGGGCAGGTTCGGTTACGTACGGTGCAAAATAAGTTCCAGATACACACACAGAGACTCACTCAGAGACCCATAGATTAACACGGTTGGATAGGTATGGTGCGAAAGAAGTTATATACACACACAGAGACCCATGGATTAACACGGTTGGCTACGTACGGTGCGAAAGTTACAGATAAACAAGTTTGAGTCGCGGGCCGTGGAAGTTGACCAGGCGCGTGTTGCTACTGACAGTCGTTGAATACGGTTGGATAGACGCTGATAGACACACACACAGACAAGACAGGCGGACAGACACAGACAAGAGGAACACAGAGATGACAGAGAGACACAGGCAGAAACACAGAGGCAAACAGATGACACAGACGGACAGAGACAGAGAGATGTTGAATCGAACACACTGAACTCGCTCCATTGAAAGAGATTCCTCGATCATCGCAATGCCCGGAAGTTGTTCTTATTTTTATTGATTTAATTGCGTGTGGTGTGTACGTGCAAGCAATGTGGGATATCGATGTACGCAGATATGAACAAGATCAGCAGACAAGACGTCTTTAGTTTAACATGTAGGCTTTCGCGACCGATATTATTCATAATAAAGGTTTTTGGGTTAGATCGTGTTTATTTATAAATGTGTCGTAACCCTCCAACACCCGACACGGCCAATCAGCAAAAAAAAGTGTCACGTTGACAAAAAGACAAATAATTCACTACTTTAGCCCACCGGTGTGTTGAAGAGTGAATCCACATTTACAGTTTGAGTACGACATTTCGCTGGTAAATACATCCAGCATCATCAGGCAATTCGCCAGAATGGTAAAGCCCTCGCTTGCTCCCGGTTTTAATCGGTCTCTCCACTAAACAAAGGAATGTTTAACACGAAATATAAATCCCACGGTCTTCGTGCGAGTCCATAATTACTGCAGCATTGCTTCAGTGCAAGCCAACTGTGGACCGGTTTTGGTGGACACTGTGTGTGTACACTATGTGTGTGTGTGTACACTATGTGTGTGTGTACACTATGTGTGTGTGTGTACACTGTGTGCATACACTGTGTGTGTGTACACTTTTGATTTAAAGCTTTCGTGACTGCAGTAATTCATATTCTTAGTTCTTTCGGTAAAGTCACGTTGAAGGGAAACAACAAAATAATAAAATAAATAAAACAATAAAAATTCTCACGTTTCGACCATAACACAAACGGTCGTCATCAGGTGTGTCGGTTTGCATACATTTATTTATTTTTAAACGGTGTATTTATTTATAAAAAAAAAACGTTAGCGCCACGCGCAGCGATTTGGCAGTTTATTTAGAAGGACTAGTCCATCTATGTTCTGAAAAGAGGAGGGGGGAGACGAATTTTCTTTTATGTATGCTGTCTGAAAGCCACTGTAAGCGTGAACAATCAATTAAGACCTGAAATGGTTTATCAAATCTTTCCAATGATTGCTAAGCCAGAATCCATCTTCTCGGTTGAAATTGTCTCTGTGCTTGTATATGTGGATAGCCTCATGAACGAATCTCTCATGGTAGCCAGATGGCTTACAAAGAACCTCTGTCTTGGAAAAGTCAATGTCATGTGAGCCTACTGAATTATAAGAATGATCTGCCACGGCCGAGGTGTTGGTCCTACCGTGTTTAAGGTCTGCTTTGTGTTCACGAATGCGGTCCGAGACATGGCGTTTGGTTTCTCCAATGTAACTACTACCACAGAGGCAACTTAGTTTGTAGACACCGGGGTATTGTATGTCCGGAATCACATCTTTTACAGACGGAACCAGATCACGGATTTTATGTAATGTGTTGAAACGGAGCTGGATCTTGTGTTTATTCAAGATTTTGGAGATCTTTTTTGTGATCCCCGCAATGTAGGGTAAAGTGATGGTTTTGAAAGGCTCCTCAAGAGGGTCCTTCTTCATGGTTTGAGTGATAGCTTTGCGGATTGTATAGTCGGAGTAACCATTAGCCTTAAGAGCTTGGTGTAGGTGCTTGAGTTCACTGCCTATGTGCTCCTGGTCGGATATGCATTGGGCTCTATGATACAGAGTCTTGATGAGAGAATTCTTCTGTGATTGATGGTGGTGGGAATCCTGTTTCAGATAAGCATCCGTATGGGTAGCTTTCCTGTAGACAGAGTGGCTCATTGAACCATCAGGTCTCTTTTTAATTAGGACATTCAAAAAAGGTAGCTTGCTCTAGACCAATTCTTCGACCACATCAATTCCATACACCCAGCCATCAGATTTACCATGGAAGTCGAAATAGATGGCAAGCTACCTTTTTTGGATGTCCTAATTAAAAAGAGACCTGATGGTTAAATGAGCCACTCAATGTTTGACCCTTATAAAAAATAAAGTGATGCATGTACACACAAAATCAGACAAGTGTTCATTCTAAATTTCGATTTAAAGCTTTCGTGACTGCAAGGATTCATCTTAAGTCACGTAGAATGAGAATAAAATAATAAATAAAATAACACAATAAAGCAATTTACAAGACCAGTCTATTTCTATGACCAGTCACAAGCTAATCACTCAGCTATTTCAATGCTAAATTCTCCTGTTTTATATGTAAACCCCTTTGTCAAGGTGCCTCACTTCTCTAAACCAGCTTAAAAGACGCTACGAATCTTAATGTTCATTGAAGCTCTGTCGTCCCGACGGGTTTGTTCCTTTCACCTGAAGGCCACTTGTGTTGTGGCCGAAACGTCGTGAGAATTTTATTGATATGTTATTTAATTAATTTATTATTTTATTCTCATTCTACGTGACTTTACCGAAAGAACCAAAGAAGATGTTCATTCTAAATTATTGACAGGAATTTTAACAAAATTTAATAACTGCAGTGAAATCTACTGCATCAGATAGCATCTGATTAAAAAGCTATTTTAAAAAATATGCACCGTCTGCTTAACAGTGGATGTAAAACATACTATTGTGTCATTCAAAACGAGTAGGCCATTGCATGCTGGCGAATTCTAAACATTAGCGACAAATTACACAACTGAGATGAAACATCAATCATCGCCCCCTACTGACAGCCTCTTGTTCACATACTCTTTGGTTCTTTCAGTAAAGTCACGTAGGTAGAACAAATAATAATAGATCACGACGTTTCGATCGTAACACAAGCGGTCGTCCTCAGGTGGAAAAAATAAATGCAGGCCGGTGCAGGGCCACCACCTTGTGCCACACAGGGGCAGCTGCTACTTGGGGATGCTCTTCGAGTGTTTTAGACGAGATACGAAACTCCGAGTTGCCGAGGCGATTAAGCAAGCACCGTGTAAATGCAATTATTATAACATAGTGAATGCTTGGGGGCTTCTTGGCTCTCACTCCTGGTCAGAGATCTCCACAATCCACGGGTCCACAAAGACTGGCCGCTCGCTCTTACTCTGCAGGTTGAACCTAGGAATTGAGTGTTCAACTTCACGTTCTTGTCATTAAAGGCCTATGACAAAGGTGCATCTATTGTAGCGACCGTCTCAAGCTTACACATCTACCGGGTCTCCATTTGACTTTGTATTGTCTAGGAGCAAGTCCACCCACACCTCCACTTCCATGAATTGCTGGGAGTTGCCTCGCTCTGCCTCAGTCAGAATTCACCTCTGGCTTCACGTTGCCTCCATCAATGTGAAGGTCCGATTTTCGAGTTGAATCTTCATCTTCACATTTCACCATCACCTCTTCCCTCTTCACCATCACCTCTTCATATTTCACCATCACCTCTTCATATTGCACCTTGATACCTTTAAAAGTGTCCAAGGTGGGATTTTCTTCCGGTTCGTGTTTCATGAGGGATGGGCTTATTGCGGAACTTTGACTTTCACAAGCTGATTTCAGACTCCACTCCTTGCAGATCTTCTGATGCTTCTGTGTTCTCTGGTGTACTTGAAGATTTTATGAATGTGCAAACGCCTTCCTGCAGAGTGGACCTCAAGGGTTTCTCTCCTGTGTGTATTCTCTGGTGTGTTACAAGAGGAGATGACTGTGCAAACGCCTTCCCACACACACTGCACTTGAAGGGTTTCTCTCCCGTGTGTGTTCTCTGGTGTACTTTAAGATGTGGTGACTGTGAAAACGCCTTCCCACACAGAGTGCACTTGAAGGGTTTCTCTCCCGTGTGTGTTCTCTCGTGTACTTGAAGATGTGATGACTGTGCAAACATCATCCCGCACAAAAAGCACCTGAAGGGTTTCTCTCCTGTGTGTATTCTCTGGTGTTTTTTAAGAACAGATGACAGTGAAAATGCCTTCCCACACACAGTGCACTTGAATGGTTTCTCTCCTGTGTGTGTTCTCTGATGTTTTTTAAGAACAGTTGACTGCGAAAATGCCTTCCCACACACAGTGCACCTGAAGGGTTTCTCTCCCGTGTGTGTACTCTGGTGTCTTTGCAGACTTGATGAATGTGCAAACGCCTTCCCACACAGTGCACCTGAAGGGTTTATCTCCTGTGTGTGTTCTCTGGTGTCTTTGCAGACTTAATGAATGTGCAAACGCCTTCCCACACACAGTGCACTTGAAGGGTTTCTCTCCCGTGTGTGTTCTCTGGTGTCTTTGCAGACTTAATGAATGTGCAAATGCCTTCCCACACACAGTGCACTTGAAGGGTTTATCTCCCGTGTGTGTTCTCTGGTGTTTTTGCAGATTTGATGAATGTGAAAATGCCTTCCCACACTCAGTGCACTTGAAGGGTTTCTCTCCTGTGTGAGTTCTCTGGTGGATCTGAAAAACTGATGGCCATGCAAATGCCTTCCCAGACACACTGCACTTGAAGGGTTTCTCTCCCATGTGTGTTCTCTGGTGTCTTTTAAGATTATATGACTGTGAAAATGCCTCCCCACACACACTGCACTTGAAGGGTTTCTCTCCTGTGTGTGTTCTCTGGTGTCTTTGCAGACTTAATGAATGTGCAAACGCCTTCCCACACACAGTGCACTTGAAGGGTTTCTCTCCCGTGTGTGTTCTCTGGTGTCTTTGCAGACTTAATGAATGTGCAAACGCCTTCCCACACACAGTGCACTTGAAGGGTTTATCTCCCGTGTGTGTTCTCTGGTGTTTTTGCAGATTTGATGAATGTGAAAATGCCTTCCCACACTCAGTGCACTTGAAGGGTTTCTCTCCTGTGTGAGTTCTCTGGTGGATCTGAAAAACTGATGGCCATGCAAATGCCTTCCCAGACACACTGCACTTGAAGGGTTTCTCTCCCATGTGTGTTCTCTGGTGTCTTTTAAGATTATATGACTGTGAAAATGCCTCCCCACACACACTGCACTTGAAGGGTTTCTCTCCCGTGTGTGTTCTCTGTTGTCTTTTAAAAGCAGATGACCGTGAAAATGCCTTGTCACACACACTGCACTTGAAGGGTTTCTCTCCTGTGCGAGTTCTCTGGTGCTGTGTCAAATTTACAGTCCGATCCGTGCTGTATGCACGCTGGTCGCATTATTGACTTGTCATACCGAGCTGCGCTGAGTGCATTTGCTCCATCAGACCAATTCTGCGGAGGAAGCGTCAGAGGAAGCGTCAGCTGCAGACAGAAAAAAATAATATCCACACCATCTACACGTCAGTATCGAGGCACAGAGGAATGCATATATACATTAACATGTGACTTACACGTCTATACTTATTCATATATTCATGATGCAGTGAAAAAGTTTCGCAAATTCATCACAGGGCTGTTATGGCACATAATAAGAGGGCAAATGGTCATAAACATGCCTGGAAGCCCTCGTATCTTCAAATTGAATGTTCACCCAAAACTCCGAGCACACAATTTCGGCTGTCTGGCTACAAAAGGAATTTTTATGAGAGCTAAATTCAGCTGACATAGCAAAGGGTGTTGAAAAAATACCATTTGTGTTATGCATAAATTAATGTTCAATCGCAACTTAGAGGTGTGAATCCAGGCTCAGATGTCCTTGAATGCTGGGATGAACAGTTCCGATTTCAGCTGCATGTGCGTACTGTGTTCACCTCCTGTTTCCATTCTTATAAAAAGTTCCAGAGGAAAACAAAGGTAAACTATTGTTACGTAATAACCTCCGTGTTCAACAGAGTTAATAGACGTTACTGCAAACACAAACTGTACACTGTCACTGGGTAAACAGGCGGTGGCGTGTCTAGAATCACGCCTGGCCACCTTCATCTGCTCGGCATGAATGCTTCCTCACTCCACCAAGTAATTAATTGAGGATCAACGAACATAGCTGAGGCTAACTGGAGTTTGCGTGTCTCTCTCCGTGGTGTGATGTTAACTACCTCACCTGGTATACAGGAAGTCGTGGGTTCGATTCCGACCCTGACGCCTGCTGTATATTTGGAGATTGCGCGTCTCTCCGTATAGCGTCTTTGACCGATAGACATTGACACACGTATTCTTGTTTCTTTCAGTAAAGTTACGTAGATAGAAAATAACAATAATTGATAATACAATTACATTAAAGACTTGTGTTGCGATCAAAACGACGTGAGTTTTTTTGCTTTATTTACATTCATTTTTATTGTTATTTTCATTTAATTTTCTATCTACGTGACTTTACCGAAAGAACCAAGAATATTAATTCCTGCAGTCACCAAAGTTTTAAGTCAAAACATTCAGACACGTTGACAAAGCCTCACCTTGTGTTGTTGTGGGCAGGTCGCTTCTGATAACAAGAGCGGTATAGCAGCTCAAGCGGGCTTGGCCTGGTGAAAAAAATAAAAACTGCGTAAATATTTACAATAAAACAAAGTTACAAAGTGGCGAGCCGGGTGAAGACAAATTAAACTTAAGCGAGATAATTAAAGTAAACGCAATCAGGCGAGGGCAGGAGGCAAGGCCCCGCTTGGCTAGGCCCCGCGTTGTAAAGTTTCAACCATGGACATCGATTCCCATGCTCGCTGCTACTCAACTGACATCCCTACGAGAGAGAGGCTCTACCTTGGTAAACAACAACAACCACCACCACTACCACCATGAGAATTTCTCACCTCGGATTTCAGTGCAAGCGCGGATCGGCAGCCTCCTGTTACCTCGCGACGTCACGCGGGTAAGCAGGTAACGTGACGTCACTTCCGGGGTAAGAGACACGCCCCTCCCATAATGAGCGGCTCTGTAACTGAATAAATTATATTTTGATTTAAAGCTTTCGTGACTGCAGTAATTCATATTCTTAGTTTTTTCGGTAAAGTTACGTTGAAGAGAAACAACAAAATAATAAAATATATATAAAACAATAAAAAATTCTCACGACGTTTCGACCATAACTCAAACGGTCGTCTTCAGGTGTGTTGGTTCGCATAAATGTATTTTTAAACGGCGCATTTATTTATTTAAAAAAAACGTTAGCGCCACGCGCAACGATTTGGCAGTTTACCCAGGACTAGTCCATCTATATTCTGAAAAGAGGAGGGGGGAGACGAAATTTTTTATAATGTATGCTGTCTGAAAGCCACTGTAAGCGTGAACAATCAATTAAGACCTGAAATGGTTTATCAAATCTTTCCAATGATTGCTAAGATAGAATCCATCTTCTCGGTTGAAATTGTCTCTGTGCTTGTATATGTGGATAGCCTCATGAACGAATCTCTCATGGAAGCCAGATGGCTTACAAAGAACCTCTGTCTTGGAAAAGTCAATGGCATGTGAGCCTACTGAATTAGAACAATGATCTGCCACGGCCGAGGTGTTGGTCCTACCGTGTTTAAGGTCTGCTTTGTGTTCACGAATGCGGTCCGAGACATGGCGTTTGGTTTCTCCAATGTAACTACTACCACAGAGGCAACTTAGTTTGTAGACACCAGGGTATTGTATGTCCGGAATCACATCTTTTACAGACGGAACCAGATCACGGATTTTATGTAATGTGTTGAAACGGACCTGGATCTTGTGTTTATTCAAGATTTTGGAGATCTTTTTTGTGATCCCAGCAATGTAGGGTAAAGTGATGGTTTTGAAAGGCTCCTCAAGAGGGTTTTGCTTCATGGTTTGAGTGATAGCTTTGCGGATTGTATAGTCGGAGATACCATTAGCCCTAAGAGCTTGGTGTACGTGCTTGAGTTCACTGCTTATGTGTTCCTGGTCGGATATGCATTGGGCTCTATGATACAGAGTCTTGATGAGAGAATTCTTCTGTGATGGATGGTGGTGGGAATCCGGTTTCAGATAAACATCCGTATGGGTAGCTTTCCTGTAGACAGAGTGGCTCATTGAACCATCAGGTCTCTTTTTAATTAGGACATCCAAAAAAGGTATCTTGCCATCTATTTCGACTTCCATGGTAAATCTGATGGCTGGGTGTATGGAATTGATGTGGTCGAAGAATTGGTCTAGAGCAGGCCGGCCATGTGGCCAGATGACAAAAGTGTCATCCACGTACCTCTTCCATAAGGTTGGGCGCAGAGTGGCAGTCTGGATGGCGTCAGTCTCAAATTTCTCCATGAAAATGTTAGCTATAACTGGAGAAAGGGGGGAGCCCATTGGGGTGCCCTCAGTTTGTTTGTAGAAAGTTCCATTCCAAGTGAAGTATGTATTGGTTAAACAGTGTCTCACCAGGGGGGGTACCTCAGTGTTTAGTCCTTGATGAACCAAGTCTTGAATGATTGCAATGGTGTCAGGTACAGGAACCTTGGTGAATAAGGAAACTACATTAAAACTGACAAGCAGGTCGTCTGGGGACAGGGAAATACCCTTGATTGTCGATACCAGGTGAGTAGAATTTTGTACCGCAGAGGTGGTCTTTCCAGTGAAAGGACGCAGGATTTCAGACAAAAAACGAGCTAGTTTGTAGGTGGGGGAGCCGATAGTAGAGACTATGGGACGAAGGGGTGTATCTACTTTATGTATTTTTGGTAAGCCGTATAATCTTGGTGGCCTGGCAGCAGAAGGTTTCAACGAAAACTGTTTAGATTGATCAATTAATGCGGTTGAATCAGAAATTATTTTGTTGGTTTGTGTGACGAGGCTGTTGGTGGGATCTCTTTTTTATTTTTGTATAACTACCATCGTCGAGTAATTCTTTAATTTTGTTGTTGTATTCTATTTTATCCATGATGACAGTAGCATTGCCCTTGTCAGCTGAGAGGACTACAATATAATTCCTCTTTTTTAATTTATATAATTCAAAACGCTCATCTTTGCTGAGGTTGCTAAGACTCTGTATCATAGAGCCCAATGCATATCCGACCAGGAACACATAAGCAGTGAACTCAAGCACGTACACCAAGCTCTTAGGGCTAATGGTTACTCCGACTATACAATCCGCAAAGCTATCACTCAAAGCATGAAGAAAAACCCTCTTGAGGAGCCTTTCAAAACCATCACTTTACCCTACATTGCTGGGATCACAAAAAAGATCTCCAAAATCTTGAATAAACACAAGATCCAGGTCCGTTTCAACACATTACATAAAATCCGTGATCTGGTTCCGTCTGTAAAAGATGTGATTCCGGACATACAATACCCTGGTGTCTACAAACTAAGTTGCCTCTGTGGTAGTAGTTACATTGGAGAAACCAAACGCCATGTCTCGGACCGCATTCGTGAACACAAAGCAGACCTTAAACACGGTAGGACCAACACCTCGGCCGTGGCAGATCATTGTTCTAATTCAGTAGGCTCACATGCCATTGACTTTTCCAAGACAGAGGTTCTTTGTAAGCCATCTGGCTTCCATGAGAGATTCGTTCATGAGGCTATCCACATATACAAGCACAGAGACAATTTCAACCGAGAAGATGGATTCTATCTTAGCAATCATTGGAAAGATTTGATAAACCATTTCAGGTCTTAATTGATTGTTCACGCTTACAGTGGCTTTCAGACAGCATACATTATAAAAAAATTCGTCTCCCCCCTCCTCTTTTCAGAATATAGATGGACTAGTCCTGGGTAAACTGCTAAATCGTTGCGCGTGGCGCTAACGTTTTTAAATAAATAAATAAATGCGCCGTTTAAAAATACATTTATGCGAACCAACACACCTGAAGACGACCGTTTGAGTTATGGTCGAAACGTCGTGAGAATTTTTTATTGTTTTATATATATTTATTATTTTGTTGTTTCTCTTCAACGTGACTTTACCGAAAAAACTAAGTATATGAATAAAGTATGTTAATGTTAACTGGCCATATGTCGAGGGATGGGGCGTGGCTGCTTAACCCGACGGCTTCAACGGATACATTATGTTAATGAACCGCCGTCACTGGGCGTAGCTTTGCCCAAATAAGGATTGCCACTGGATTGATATCTGCAGTGACCCAAGGGGAGGTGACGTCACGCTCAAGAGCGCAGTGGATGCGGTTGGGGGAGTGTGAATACCTTGGTGACATGACGTCACTAGCGAGGTACACCTCCCGCTGGCACTTCATGCCGATGAGGTCATGCTGAGTGGTGACGTCACAGAGCGGGGATGGAGTTTAAGTTGATTTAGATTCATTTTCCATTGCCCCCTCCCTTGGGTGCGTGAACTCAGCAACAACAACGTGGACATTATTGTGTGTACGTACACACTGTGTGTGTGTGTAGTGTACGTACACACACACACATTTGAGGCTGAGTCGACCTAGGGGAGGCCCAGAACCGGTTCAAATAATCGTCACTGGGTGTTGGCTGTGAGCGGGAATCAAACTCGGGTCGTTATGTTCGTAGTACAGTGCACTAACCGCTAGACTACCACCACACACGTTACACACACACACGTTACACACACACACAGTACACACACACACACGTTACACACATACGCACACAGTACACACACGCACGGTACACACACACACAGTACACACAGTACACACGACGGTACACACACACACAACAACAACAACAACCGCCATTCGCCACTAAGTGGCGGTGACGTCACCACGACGCTTGTGCCAGGCTATGTGCACCCTGAGGCCACGTGAAGTGTCGAACGCCCGCTGGCAGGAGGTCACGGGGCAGACCCAGGTGCCACGGGTCGACTGACTGGCTGATGCACCACCTGTGCCCCCTACTGTGCCAACCTGCTGTGCTTTAGCCACCCGGCGCTCCGCTCGCTGTTGTGAGCGTCGCTCCTCCGCCCTCCGTTGTTGTTGGAGGGCGACTGCCTCCAACTGCCCAGTAGCATCCTTCACGAGCCTCCTACACAGAGGCCGATCTTGACACCGCTGGTACCAGTCATCGGCAAGTCCACTCAGCTCCACGTCCTCCTGTACCACATCACTCCATCTCTTCTCTAGCCCGTGCCGCGCCCGCTTAGCCCCCTCAATCCGGCCAAACAAAAGCTGTTTCGGCATGCGGTGGCTGGGCATGCGGGCTACATGACCCAGCCATCGCAGCCTTGCCTGCCGGAGGAGCTCACCGATGGGACACTGCCCAGATCTTTCAAGGATTTGTGAGCTCCTCACACAATCCAGTCTGGTTAAACCCAGGATGGATCGTAGGCAGGCCAGCCTAAATGTTTCTAACCGGCGAAGATGTTCCATTAGGGGGGTCCACGTTTCGCAAGCGTAGAGAAGGGAGGGAATGACCGTGGCCGAGAAGACCTGAAGCTTAGTGCGGAGCGACAGACCTGGTAGCTTACACACAGCGTTACGCAACCGATGAAAACATATTGCCGCTCGACTGATTCGGAGTGAGACCTCTGCTGTTAAACTGGAGCCAGTCATAAGCACACTGCCCAGGTATGGGAAACTCTCCACTCTCTCCACAACTGCCCCATCACCGATTGGGAGTTGTGGGGGTGGAGTGTCCGATGGTACAATATACCCAGGCAGGTGCTTAGTTTTGGTGGGGCTGATGGTAAGGCCCCACCTCTTAGTGGCACGCTCCAGTCTCAGCAGCAGCGTCTCCAACTCCTCCTCTGACTGAGCAGCTATTACCAAATCATCAGCATACATAACGTGGTTGAGCAATAGGGAGCTATCCCTTGACCGCACCCTGGCATCGATTAGCCTCCCATTATATCTGTACCATATGGAGATTCCCCCGGTACAGCTATTGAAGGCTTCACGAACTACGTGGTCAAAATAGATGTTAAATAATGTTGGAGCTAGAGGACATCCCTGTCGCACCCCAAGGTGTACAGGGAATGGCTCTGACTCCCGGCCACGTAGTTTTACCCGGGCCCGCTCACCATCATGAAGGTCCTTAATGATCGTGAGCATAGGGTCAGGTACTCCAAAAGCACGAAGAACGACCCAGAGCCCAAGCCTACTGATGGTATCATAGGCCTTGACCAGGTCAATAAAGCAGAGATGTAGGTCTTGTTGGAATTCCCTACACCTCTGCTGTAGCAGATGGACAGAAAATATGTCATCTGTGCAGGACCGCCCTTTCCTGAAACCGCATTGGGGCTCCGCAAGCCTCTCCTCAGCGTGCCTGGCAAGGCGATGCTGAATAATCCTTGCCAGGACCTTTCCCGGCACACTGAGGAGTGAGATGCCCCTGTAGTTGTTACAGTCTGTGCGGTCCCCCTTCTTAAAAAGGGGGACCACCAGGGCATCCTTCCAATCCTGCGGAACCCGTCCAGTGGTCCAGACTGTTCTTATGATGTCATATAGGGCAGTCTGTGCACAAACGCCACCCTCCCTCAGCATTTCGCTTGGGAGATCATCTCTGCCCGCTGCCTTTCCTGGTCTCAGACTCTGGATCGCCTTCAATACTTCATCAGCAGATGGCACCTCAGCCAGCCACTCACAGGGGGTGACTTCATCCAATATTTGAGGCACCGCAGCCTCAGCAGGGTCATCCTCACTTTGTGCCACGATGTTTTCCTGGCTGAGGGATTTTCCCTCCCCCAGGACCTCACAGAAACGCTCAGCAAATCTGCGAACCTGTTCCTGGGGGTCGGAAATTGGATCACCGTTTTTTCCCCTAATGATGGTAATAGGTGTGGCGCTGCAGGTTACTTTTTTGATGGAGTTAAATAGAGATTTGTGATCACGGGCCACTGAGGCAGACTCCATCTCCTCAGCAACCCGCGACCACCACCCCTCCTTGCAGCGCCTCACGGCTCTCCGAACCTCCGAGCGAAGGCTGCGGTAAGCCTCCTCATTCTCTGACGTGGGATTCTGTAGCCGATGACAGTGGGCCTGTCGCTTTTCTCAACCATCCTGAACACCTCCTCTGTCAGCCAGGGTGTCTGGGGAGGTCTGGACCGCGTACCCAAAGCAGCCATTGCAGCTGCATGAGTCACAGTCCTAAACCTCACCCATTTACCCTCGACATCAGGAGGAGTCGGGGACGATGCTAATCCCAGCCGCAAGCGATGATGAAATTCTCGCTTGCAACTTTCATCAGATAACTGAGACCAGGCCACTTTAGGTTGGAATGGGGTCCTGGGTGTACACCCACCACCGGAGTGGAAGAATGGCAGGCGCATCTTACAGATGACTAGTCGATGGTCAGAGGGCAGATCAGCTCCACGGTAGGTCCTGGTGTCAAGGACATGGGATCGCATTCGCTGGTCCGTCACTATGTAGTCCAGCAGATGTTCTTGCTTGGACCCGGCATGCATCCATGATGTTGTGTGGATGCGCCGATGCCGGAACAGCGTGTTGGTAATTACAAGCCCATGGGCTGCACAAAAATCTAGCAGCCTCCTACCGTTGTTATTGAGCTGATCTGGCCCATGCCCTCCAATCACTCCAGACCAGGTGCCAGTATCATGACCAACTCGGGCATTGAAGTCACCCAACATGATGACTCTATCCCGAGGGGCCACTTTAGCCAGCACCTGTGACAGGAGGTCATAGAAGGCATCTGACTCATCGGCTTTGCCTGCATCCCTCCACGGATGTTCATCTTCGGTGGGGGCATAAGTAACCACGACCACCATTCCTCGCCTCCGGTTGATGAGAAGGCAAGCCCAAAGTAGCCTGGGGCTTACAGCTTCCCACACCTCACCGCCACGCTCCCACGCCCCCTTCATTCTTTTGTTCAAAAGAAGACCCACACCCTGTTGTTTGGCAGTCTGCTGCCCCGAGTAGAGGACTGTCCACCCCTCATGGTGGCAGGAGCCAGAGCCGGTCCACCGGACCTCCTGAATGCCGCATAGATCCAGGCGGTACCGGTCCAGCTCCCGACAGAGGAGTGGCAGCCTCTCCTCTGCAGTGAGCGTTCGAACATTCCACGTGGCCACCCGTAGTGGCTTTTCGTTGTTTCTGGAGTAGCCCCGAGGGTAGGTATTCAATCTCCTGGCTCCGCCAATTGGGGTTTGGCCAGGAGACGTCATAGACGCCTGGCCCCCCTGGACCTCCGGCACAAGCTTATTTGTTACATATTTCAGTTTAATTCGTGGTTTCGTGGTAATTAATTGAAGGTGAAGGGGTTACCAGCCCCTCGCACCCGTCCAGAGCCCCCGTTTAGCCCCTGTGGTGGACACATATGCCATTAGGGGAGGAGCCAATCAAAATTGGATCTCCCCCCACAGCGCTGTCCATGACAGAGTTGCCCGTCCGGCACCGCGAGGAGGTAGGGGGTTGTTTTGCCGGACACACAGTACACACACACACAGTACACACACACGGTACACACATGCACGGGACACACACACACAGTACACACACGTACGCACGGCACGCCCACACTCCTTCAGTCACGTGACTAAGGTTGACGCGCCGCCCCGTCTCCCGAGGTGACCTCTTGGCTCTCTCGTCTCTCCTCGACACGTAGATTCATTTCTTACTCTTACCTAGAAACGTCATTGTCTGTCTGTCTCTGTCTGTGGACGCAACTTGCGAGGAATTGTACTCACAAACTGTGGGGTTTACGTTTCAAATAAAGTGCCCAGATACCACGCGATAAGCCCCGTGGTGAGCCAGTGCTATTCCTATTTCCCATCCGTCAACATGAAAGTAGTTAAATTAACAATTTATTACTAATCTCCATATATACCAAAGGCAAAGTTGTGAATGTGTGCGTCTGTTCAAAATGTTTAGCGTACTTCTCGACACACACCAAGCTTGAAATTTGCCATGTGGGTAATTTCCAGACTGTACCCCGTGCAAACATTATAAAAATAGACTTTTGTATATTTTTTTGGGGGGGGCGCGCAATAATATATAAGCATGAAAACACCACGATGCATAGGACTTACTTTGATTAGAATCTTGGAATTGTGTACATGTTGAAATTGTTAAATGAGCATTTTGAGCACACTGCTGTTTTAATAAATGTTCATGATTCTGAGAATATAACTAATTCTGAGCATCATAATGACCATATTGGAATTGTCATCATGAATGGGGGTGCAATTATTTTTTATAACAATAGGAATGCGGTTTTGAGCAAGACTATTGATATTTCAGACTCATTTATGACAATAGATTGATGACTAAAATGCGATTTTGTTTAGCTCATCAATCAGGACACTGTTAATGATGTGCATGCCCATAAATTGTTGAAATGACTAGAAATGCAAGTCGTGTATACTCTCCAACCCCATTCCTCTACCTACCCATTCCCTTGACGGGCTCCGTGCCCACTTAAACCCATGACGATGGCGGTGATGATTCCACCTCTCGCTGTAACAATCAAAGCACCTCCAACTTCTGAATGCAAAGGTGCTGGGTTGGTGCAACGCCAAAACACATCGTCAACGCCGCTCCCAAGCCCGCCCTACGTCAGTTACATCGTTTGAATCAACAAAATAAAAAGTTCCACAGAGGAAACTAAAATGACATTACGCAATCCCCAAAGTGGCACGCAGTAGGCTACACGACTCGGAGAACGTCAGACTTCAAGACTTGCATCGCCATCATCATCATCATTCTTCCTCTCCACAAGTCATCGCACGTCAATATTCAACAAGCTGCACACACGTGCAAGTCACCTCTCGATCCGCCACCTGCAAGTTAACGCGATCAGACCCGGGGGTCAAATTAAAATTGTGTCGTCTTTGGTGACATTGTAATCGGTGTAATTTTAATGATGTACATACAGCAACTGCTGTACCTGCATCAAATTATATCATTGACAACGGGGTCCGCTTTTGCGGTATCTGCGTGCGGTCTTTTAATTATATAGATACGTAGTCAGTTCATTAGTATGGGGTCCCTCTATAAGGAATTGTAAAATGTATTACTTAATAATATGCTTCCAGGCCGCACTTAGCTTGTAGCAGTCAGAGCAGTTAAAATGACTGTACATGTGTAGGTATGAAATAAAATAAATTAAACTTAAATAAATTTTATTTATTAAAACATTTAATTTAACGTAGGTATAAAATAAATTTAAATATCTTCTTTGGTTCTTTCGGTAAAGTCACGTAGAATGATAATAAAATAATAAATTGATAAAATAAAAAAAATAAATGTCATTTATTAAAAAATTCAATTTAATTTAACGTATGTATGAAATAAAATTGTATTTATTACAAATTAAAATTAAATTTAACGTAAGTAAAAAATAAAATTAATTTAAATTATAAAAAAATATTCATTTACAAAAAATTACGTAGGTATAAAATAAATTTTCATTAAATTAAAATTTTAAATTAAATTTAACGTAGGTATAAAATAAATTGTAATTAAATTAAGAATAAAATTTTATTTAACGTAGGTATAAAATAGAATGTAGTTAAATTAAATAATAAAATCTTTTTACTTTTTTCTCCGAAAGACGCAAAGAGTGTGGACCCACGTGACATCAAGGCTGTCCTAGTCTAGGCAAGGCCTCAGGGTGTACCGGGCCTTTCACAACAACAACAGCAGCAACAACGGTTCTCTTGAGAAAATTCTTTTTTAAAAAGTCAACGTAGCTTACCTTGACACTCGCGAACTTTAAAGATTAAAATAATTAAAACAAAACTAAACACTCACACGCACATGGGCGCGCAGCGTTTAGCGCGTAGGGCATTAAAAATGGTAGCGTCCTCCCGCGATCTGATTGGTCGCGGCGTGCCAAAGTGGGGAGGGGGGAGGGCCAGCGATCCGATTGGTCGAGAGGCAAACCTGGGCGCGTCTCCGGCGATGGTGCGCAGCGATTGGTCAACCGTTGTCCTATGCTAATTTTGGTATGCTAACTAATTTTAATCTTTATATTCTTAGTTTTTTCGGTAAAGTCACGTTGAAGAGAAACAACAAAATAACAAAATATATATAAAACAATAAAAAATTCTCACGACGTTTCGACCATAACTCAAACGGTCATCATCAGGTGTGTCGGTTTGCATAAATTTATTTTGAAAACGGCATATTTATTTATATATATAAAAATAACGTTTGCGTCACGCGCAACGATGGCAGTTTGCCAGGACTAGTCCATCTATTTTTTGAAAAGAGGAGGGGGGAGACGAAATTTGTTTTTATGTATGCTGTCTGAAAGGCACTGTAAGCGTGAACAATCAATCAAGAACTGAAATGATTTATCAAATCTTTCCAATGATTGCTAAGATAGAATCCATCTTCTCGGTTGAAATTGTCTCTGTGTTTGTATATGTGGATAGCCTCATGGACGAATCTCTCATGGAAGCCAGATGGCTTACAAAGAACCTCCGTCTTGGAAAAGTCAATGTCGGATATGCATTGGGCTCTATGATACAGAGTCTTGATGAGAGAATTCTTCTGTGATGGATGGTGGTGGGAATCCGGTTTCAGATAAGCATCCGTATGGGTAGCTTTCCTGTAGACAGAGTGGCTCATTGAACCATCAGGTCTCTTTTTAATTAGGACATCCAAAAAAGGTATCTTGCCATCTATTTCGACTTCCATGGTAAATCTGATGGCTGGGTGTATGGAATTGATGTGGTCGAAGAATTTGTCTAGAGCAGGCCGGCCATGTGGCCAGATGACAAAAGTGTCATCCACGTACCTCTTCCATAAGGTTGGGCGCAGAGTGGCAGTCTGGATGGCGTCAGTCTCAAATTTCTCCATGAAAATGTTAGCTATAACTGGAGAAAGGGGGGAGCCCATTGGGGTGCCCTCAGTTTGTTTGTAGAAAGTTCCATTCCAAGTGAAGTATGTATTGGTTAAACAGTGTCTCACCAGGGGGGGTACCTCAGTGTTTAGTCCTTGATGAACCAAGTCTTCAATGATTGCAATGGTGTCAGGTACAGGAACCTTGGTGAATAAGGAAACTACATCAAAACTGACAAGCAGGTCGTCTGGGGACAGGGAAATACCCTTGATTGTTGATACCAGGTGAGTAGAATTTTGTACCGCAGAGGTGGTCTTTCCAGTGAAAGGACGCAGGATTTCAGACAAAAAACGAGCTAGTTTGTAGGTGGGGGAGCTGATAGTAGAGACTATGGGACGAAGAGGTGTATCAACTTTATGTATTTTTGGTAAGCCGTATAATCTTGGTGGCCTGGCAGCAGAAGGTTTCAACGAAAACTGTTTAGATTGATCAATTAATGCGGTTGAATCAGAAATTATTTTGTTGGTTTGTGTGACGAGGCTGTTGGTTTAACCAATACATACTTCACTTGGAATGGAACTTTCTACAAACAAACTGAGGGCACCCCAATGGGCTCCCCCCTTTCTCCAGTTATAGCTAACATTTTCATGGAGAAATTTGAGACTGACGCCATCCAGACTGCCACTCTGCGCCCAACCTTATGGAAGAGGTACGTGGATGACACTTTTGTCATCTGGCCACATGGCCGGCCTGCTCTAGACAAATTCTTCGACCACATCAATTCCATACACCCAGCCATCAGATTTACCATGGAAGTCGAAATAGATGGCAAGATACCTTTTTTGGATGTCCTAATTAAAAAGAGACCTGATGGTTCAATGAGCCACTCTGTCTACAGGAAAGCTACCCATACGGATGCTTATCTGAAACCGGATTCCCACCACCATCCATCACAGAAGAATTCTCTCATCAAGACTCTGTATCATAGAGCCCAATGCATATCCGACCAGGAACACATAAGCAGTGAACTCAAGCACGTACACCAAGCTCTTAGGGCTAATGGTTACTCCGACTATACAATCCGCAAAGCTATCACTCAAACCATGAAGAAGAACCCTCTTGAGGAGCCTTTCAAAACCATCACTTTACCCTACATTGCTGGGATCACAAAAAAGATCTCCAAAATCTTGAATAAACACAAGATCCAGGTCCGTTTCAACACATTACATAAAATCCGTGATCTGGTTCCGTCTGTAAAAGATGTGATTCCGGACATACAATACCCTGGTGTCTACAAACTAAGTTGCCTCTGTGGTAGTAGTTACATTGGAGAAACCAAACGCCATATCTCGGACCGCATTCGTGAACATAAAGCAGACCTTAAACACGGTAGGACCAACACCTCGGCCGTAGCAGATCATTGTTCTAATTCAGTAGGCTCACATGCCATTGACTTTTCCAAGACGGAGGTTCTTTGTAAGCCATCTGGCTTCCATGAGAGATTCGTTCATGAGGCTATCCACATATACAAACACAGAGACAATTTCAACCGAGAAGATGGATTCTATCTTAGCAATCATTGGAAAGATTTGATAAATCATTTCAGTTCTTGATTGATTGTTCACGCTTACAGTGCCTTTCAGACAGCATACATAAAAACAAATTTCGTCTCCCCCCTCCTCTTTTCAAAAAATAGATGGACTAGTCCTGGCAAACTGCCATCGTTGCGCGTGACGCAAACGTTATTTTTATATATATAAATAAATATGCCGTTTTCAAAATAAATTTATGCAAACCGACACACCTGATGATGACCGTTTGAGTTATGGTCGAAACGTCGTGAGAATTTTTTATTGTTTTATATATATTTTGTTATTTTGTTGTTTCTCTTCAACGTGACTTTACCGAAAAAACTAAGAATATGAATTACTGCAGTCACGAAAGCTTTAAATCAAAATTTAATTTTAATCTGTATGCTAATGTAGTATATTTATCCATACTCATTAAGTTTAATGTTTAACCTAAATTAGTTAAAAATGTATGCTCGTTTAGTTAACATTCTATGATAGTATCGTTATATTTTTTTATGCTATAACACACACACAGTATATACAAACAGTGTACAAACACACAGTGTACACACACACTGTACACACACAGTTTATACACAGTGTACACACACACAGTGTACACACACACAGTGTATACACATAGTGTACACACACACAGTGTACACACACACAGTGTACACACACAGTTTATACATACAGTGTACACACACAGTGTACACACACACAGGGTATACACAGTGTACACACAGTGTACACACGGTGTACATACAGTGTATACACCCAGTGTACACACACAGGGTACACACAGTGTATATATACACACACACAGTGTACACACACACAGTGACACAGTGACACACAGTGACACACACAGTGTATACACATAGTGTACACACACACAGTGTACACACACACAGTGACACAGTGTACACACACAGTGACACACACACAGTGACACAGTGACACACACAGTGACACACACAGTGTATACACATAGTGTACACACACACAGTGTACACATACACAGTGACACAGTGACACACACTGTGTGTCCACACGCAGTATATATACACACACAGTGTACACACAGTGACACAGTGTACACACGCACAGTGTACACACACACAGTGTACACACACACAGTGTATACAAACAGTGTACACACACAGTGTACACACACAGTGACACACAGTGACACACACAGTGTGCACACGCAGTGTACACACACAGTGTACACACACACAGTGACACAGTGACACACACAGTGTTGACAATTTTAACCTTCATTTTTCTGAAGCTGGTAATCTTTTTGATAATGTATTGGGAGTCACCCCTGCTCCTGCAAATTCCTACACCCCTGTCCAAACATTAAACGAATTTAGTTTCCAACCAATCCACAAAAGTAATGTTCTGAAACAACTGTCCTACCTCAAAGGGTCCTCCTCTACCGGAGCAGATAGTTTTCCCGTCTTTGCTCTACTAACTGTTGGTCACCTAATATACAAACCTATAGCCCATATTTTCAACCTGTCCATCAAAGAAACATCAGTTCCTCTAGTATGGAAACATTCCTATGTCCGTCCACTTCACAAAGGGGGCCCTAAAGATGTTCCCAATAACTAGCGACCTATCTCAATTTTGTCCCCATTGATGAAAATTTTTGAAAAATTATTGAACTACCAATGACTTGGGCACTGATCTGGATCATTCCAGGGTAAATCTTTTTGCAGATGACACGATACTGATTACTGCTGGCCGCTCTCTGGATAACGTGATTGCTAAGCTCCAGGGTGATTTCAACAAACTACAACATCAGCTAGTTTCTCTTAAACTAGTCCTGAATACCTCCAAAACCAAGGTGCTATGCTTCTCTCCGGGACTAAAGCAGGAAGTTATTTTTCCCCAATTACATTCCTTGAATAATTATCAAATAGAGCAAGTCAAGATCTATAAGTATCTTGGGGTCATCCTGGATTCAAAACTTAGTTTTGAAGATCACATTGACTATATTGGTAAAAAGACAAAAATAAAAATTGGTTTTCTGTATCGACACAAGCACTGCTTCCCCCCAATGTTCCATTTGGAATTGATAAAAGCTACCATACTGCCTCTACTTGACTACTGTGACATCGTGTATAAATCAGCCCCAAGTACTGTACTAAAGAAGCTTGATTCCATCCATCACTCGGCCTTAAGATTTGCATTGAACTGCCCATATAGGACTCACCACTGTGATCTCTACATTGGGTCAAACTTAACATCTCTTAATGTTCGACAGTTTGTGCACCAGATCTTATTTATTCACGATGTACTTACAAAAAATTCCGCAGACTACCTACTGGATGTCCTCTCTGTTTCAAAGAACGAATTTGACCTCAGGTCTTCGCTCATTTACCAGCTTCACATTCCCTATTGCCGTACAACAACTGGAGGAAGGGCCTTTGCTATTGATGCCCCCAGGGTCTGGAATGCTATTGCCAATAAACTGCAACTTGAATCACTACCTATGAGATCTTCACTCAAAACTGCTCTAGAGGAGTTGTACACCCCTAGTTGCCACTGCTATTCAGTGGCCTAAAATATGGCTCTAGATTTTGGTGTTATAATTTATTTATGTAGTTTATTGTAAAAAATTCAGTCACAGTCCCTATGATCACTGTTACATTGCCTTTATGGCTTTTATTTTGGTGATTTCGAAAACGTTTTTTTTTGGCCATGTTTTTGTTTATTGTAGTACGGAGTTAGACTGATGGCCTTAATCTTAGTTGTATTGTGGTTGTTGTTGTTATTTGACTTGCATCCCACTGGGATTTTTGCACACAGCGTTGGTGTACGGTGCTATTTCAGGAATATTTTGATATTTTTTTCCTGTATTTTCTGTTTGCACAGTCACATAATCACTTTAAGATGTTTTCTTGTTCATGTTTTTTGTTTGTTGCGGTTGCACCCGATTCAAGAGCCGAATGGCTCACAGGGCTATACCAAATAAATGAACAATTAACTAACTATGAAACTAATCGGCGTGAAACGCCAGGGGGAGGTGTACCTCGCAAGTGACGTCATGTCACCAAGGTATTCAGCCGCGCTCTTGAGCGTGACGTCACCTCCGCTTGGGTTACTGCCGACTGCGTTCCAGTGCCAGTCCTTATTTGGGCAAAGCTCCGCCCGGTGACGGTGACTAATTAACATAATGTCTTCGATAAAGCTGTCGCGAGTTTTTTTGCGACGAGTTCATTGCCCACGACACATGGGACGACTTACATTAACATAATTTATTTATTCTCTAATTTATTTAGTTACGGAGCCGCTCATTGTGGGAGGAGTGTGTCTCGTAGCCCGGAAGTGACGTCATGTCACCAGCTGCCGCGTGACGTCACGAGGTGACAGGAAGCTATCGCTTCCTGCACTGAAATCCGAGGTGAGAAATTCTCATTGCGATTGTGGTTGTTGTGGTGGTGGGTGTGGTGGTTGTTGTTGTTTACCAAGGTAGAGCCTCGCTCTCTCTCAGGGATGTCAGTTGAGTAGCAGCGAGCATGGGAATCGATGTCCAGGTTGGAACTTTACAACGCGGGGCCTAGCCACGCGAGGCCTTGCCTCCTGCCCTCGCCTGATTGCGTTCACTTTAATTATCTCTCTTAAGTTTAATTTGTCTTCACCCGGCTCGCCACTTTGTAACTTTGTTTTATTGTCAATATTCACGCAGTTTTTATTTTCTTTTGTTAGCAGGCCAAGCCCGCTTGAGCTGCTGTACCGCTCTTGTTATCAGAAGCGACCTGCCCACAACAACACAAGGTGAGGCTTTGTCAACGTGTGTGAATGTTTTGACTTAAAACTTTGGTGACTGCAGGAATCAATATTCTTGGTTCTTTCGGTAAAGTCACGTAGATAGAAAATAAAATAACAGATAATAATTTTTCTTTTTTTAAATGAAGCAAAAAACCCCACAACGTTTCTATGGCAACATTAATGTTGAAGATGCGAGGACTTACAGGAATATTTATGACATTTGCCCTCTCATTGCGTGCCATGACAGTGCTGTTTGCACAGTCACACATTCTCACTGTAAGATGATTTTCTCGGTCGTGGTTTTGTTTTTTTGCTTGTTGTGGTTGCACCCGATTCAAGAGCCGAATGGCTCACGGGACTATAACCAAAATAAATAAAACTGAAAATCAAAAAACTGAAACCGCGTGATGAATTTGGGAAAGTTTTTCACTGCATCTCCAAATATATATAAAAGGCAAAGTTGTAATTGTGTGTGTCCGTTCAAAATGTTTAGCGTACTTCCCGACATGCAACAAACTGGAAATTTGCCATGTGGGTACTTTCCAGACTGTACACCATACAAACATTATACAAATACACTTTTGGTTTTTTTTTGGAGGGGGAGGAGAGCTCAATAATGTATAGATTTTTTGCACGGCAAGTGAGCTGTGACGTCAAATTTGTCACGTGACCCTCGCATGTGGAAGCGTAACGCATTGTAGTGTAGTGGTTAGCGCTGTCTGTGTGTGTGTCTGCGTGTTTGTGTCTGTGTGTGTCTGTGCGCGTGTATCTGTGTGTGTCTGTGTGTGTGTCTGTATCTATGTGTGTGTCTGTGTGTGTGTGTCTGTGTGTATGTCTGTGTGTGTGTGGAAGAGTAACGCATTGTAGTGTAGCGGTTAGCGCTACGCTACGCTACGAACCCGGCGACCCGAGTTCGATTCCCGCTCATGGCCACCACCGGCGACGATTATTTGAACCGCTTCTGGGCCTCTCCTAGGTCGACTCAGCCTCAAACGAGTAACTGTTGTGGTGTGAACATCGCCACTGGGGAGACAAAGGCGGCCGGACGTGGTGGATCCAAGTCCCGGGCGAAGCAGGGTAGTACTGCTAGTCATGAATACATGAATGAATATAGACGTGTAAGTCACGTGTGACTGTATATATTAATTCCTCAATAGCTCGATACTGACGTGTAGATGGTGTGGATATTCTTATTTTCTGTGTGCAGCTGACGCTGGTCTGATGGAGCAAAGGCCCTCAGCGCAGCAGCTTGGTACGACAAGTAAACAATGCGACCAGCGTGTATACAGCACGGATCGGACTGGAAATTTGACACAGCACCAGAGAACTCACACAGGAGAGAAACTCTTCAAGTGCACTGTGTGTGAGAAGACATTTTCAGATTCATTTGCTCTTAAAACACACCAGAGAACACACACGGGAGAGAAACCCTTCAGGTGCAGTGTGTGTGGGAAGACATTTTCATGGTCATCCACTCTTAAAACACACCAGAGAACACACACGGGAGAGAAACCCTTCAAGTGCAGTGTGTGTGGGAAGACATTTTCAGATTCATCTACTCTTAAAAGACATCAGAGAACGCACACGGGAGAGAAACCCTTCAAGTGCACTGTGTGTGGGAAGACATTTTCAGATTCATCTACTCTTAAAAAACACCAGAGAACACACACGGGAGAGAAACCCTTCAAGTGCAGTGTGTGTGGGACGGCATTTTCAGATTCATCTACTCTTAAAACACACCAGAGAACACACACGGGAGAGAAACCCTTCAGGTGCAGTGTGTGTCGGAAGACATTTTCAGGTTCATTTGCTCTTAAAACACACCAGAGAACACACACGGGAGAGAAACCCTTCAAGTGCAGTGTGTGTGGGAAGGCATTTTCAGATTCATCTCATCTTCAAAGACACCAGAGAACACACACGGGGGAGAAACCCTTCAAGTGCAGTGTGTGTGGGAAGACATTTTCAGATTCATTTGCTCTTAAAACACACCAGAGAACACACACGGGAGAGAAACCCTTCAAGTGCAGTGTGTGTGGGATGGCATTTTCATGGTCATCAGCTCTTAAAGCACACCAGAGAACACACACGGGAGAGAAACCCTTCAAGTGCACTGTGTGTGGGAAGACATTTTCAGATTCATCTAATCTTCAAAGACACCAGAGAACACACACGGGAGAGAAACCCTTCAAGTGCAGTGTGTGTGGGAAGACATTTTCAGATTCATTTGCTCTTAAAGCACACCAGAGAACTCACACGGGAGAGAAACCCTTCAAGTGCAGTGTGTGTGGGAAGGCATTTTCACAGTCATCTGCTCTTAAAAAACACCAGAAAACACACACGGGAGAGAAACCCTTCAGGTGCAGTGTGTGTGGGAAGGCATTTTCAGATTCATCTACTCTTAAAACACACCAGAGGACACACACGGGAGAGAAACCCTTCAAGTGCAGTGTGTGTGGGAAGGCATTTTCACAGTCATCTGCTCTTAAAAAACACCAGAGAACACATATGGGAGAGAAACCCTTCAAGTGCAGTGTGTGCGGGAAGGCATTTGCACATTCATTAAATCTTCAAGTACACCAGAGAACGCACAAGCATCAGAAGATCCACAAGGAGTGGAGTCTGAAATCAGCTTGTGAAAGTCAAAGTGCCGCAATGAGCCCATCCCTCATGAAACACGAACCGGACGAAAATCCCAGCTTGGACACTTTTAAAGGTATCGAGGTGAAATATGAAGAGGTGATGGTGAAATGTGAAGAGCTGATGGTGAAGAGCGAAGAAGTGAAAGTGAAATGTGAAGATGAAGGTTCAACTCCAAAATGGGACCTTCACATCGTAAAGCAGGAGGAGAATTCTGACTCTGAGTCAGAGTGAGGCAACTCCCAGCAGTTTGTGGAAGTGGAGGTGTGGGTGGACTTACTCCAAGACAATACAAAGTCAAGTGGAGACCCGGTAGATGTGTAAGCCAGAGACGATGTCGCTACAATAGATGCACCTTTGTCACAGGCCTTTAATGACAAGAATGTGAAGTTGAACATCAGTTCCTAGTTCAACCTGCAGAGTAAAGAGTGGCCAGTCTTTGTGGGCCCGTGGGTTGGGTAGATCTGTAATCAGGAGCAAGAGCCAATAAGCGCCCAAGCATTCACTATGTTATAATAATTGCTTTTACACGGTGCTTGTTTAATCGCCTCGGCAACTCAGAGTTTTGTGTCGTACCTCGTCTGAAACACTCGAAGAGCATCCCCAAGTAGCAGCTGCCCCTGTGTGGCACAAGGTGGTGGCCCTGCACCGGCCTGCATGTGGACAAGAGCCTGTCAGTAGGGGGCGATGATTGATGCATCATCTCAGTTGTGTAGTTTGTAGGTAATGTTTAGAATTTGCTACATTTTCACTCAGACGCCAGCATGCAATGGCCTACTCGTTTTGAATGACACAACAGTATGTTTTACATACACTGTGAAGCAGAATGTGCAACTTTTTAAAAAAGCTTCTTGTTAATACGATGTAACGTGATGCAGTATATTTCACTGCAGTAATCCAATTTTGTTAATATGCCTGTCAATAATTTAGAATGTATACTTGTCTGGTTTTGTGCATTCTTGTAACATTTGATCTATAAGGGTCAAACATTGAATAAGTGATGTTAGGACAAAGTGTGTGTGTGTTTGTTTGAAAGTAACCTGTACAGAGAACTCAGGTGAGACCTGTTGTTCTTGTGATACAGGTCAAACGGTGTTTTTGTGTTCCACGAAGCATCTGGAGCAACTCATTGTCTTTGAAATAGGGAGCACGCTCGGATCATTCATCAGTTACAAGGCATACCACTTGAAAGTTACACGTATAGGAGGAGGTACATTCTCTACAACACGAATTGTAGTTTTGTCTTACGTGTTGACGTAGATTTTGTCTTAACTAGGACTAGAAATGATCCTTGCTGATTAACGTCTGGATGTTCGTTACCTATCGGTTGAAGCAAACCCCACTGCTGTTATTGAGACACTATGCACCAATAAGGGTCCAACACATTGACGGCCATCAGGCCAGGAAAGTCACAACATTTGCACACGAAGGACGCATTCACGCAAGTACCCCGTGCTCCGTTTTAAAATGAAACATCTTTGAATTGTGTTGTGTTTTTAATTAGATTATTTTATTTCTTCATTAAAAGCTTATATCAATTTTCATCTGGAAGACTTCATTGAAAAGGACATTTCGTGTGAATTTTCTCTCGTCATTAAGTAGATCGCCTTGCCTGGGGTTCGGTTCAATGCGGACACAAACTGTACACACACACAGTGTACACACAGTGTACACACACAGTGTACACACAGTGTACACACACACAGTGTGTACACTGTGTGTACATACAGTGTACACACACACAGTTTGCACACAGTGTTCACACACAGTGTACACAGAGTGTACACACAGTGTACACACACAGTGTACACACACACAGTGTACACACACACAGTGTACACACAGTGTATACACACTGTACACACACAGTGTACATACAGTGTACACACACAATGTACACATTGTACACACACAGTGTACACACACAGTGTACACACACTATACATACAGTATACACACAGTGTACACACACAGGGAACACACAGTGACACACAGCGACACAGTGACACAGTGTATACACATAGTGTACATACACACAGTGTACACACACACAGTGTATACACAATAATGTCCACGTTGTTGTAGCTGAGCTCACACACCCAAGGGAAGGAGCAATGGAAAATGAATCTAAATCAACTTAAACTCCAACTCTGTCACGTCACCACTCTGCATTACCTCATCGGCGTGAAACGCCAGGGGGAGGTGTACCTCGCTAGTGACGTCATGTCACCAAGGTATTCATCCGTCCCCGCGCTCTTGAGCGTGACGTCACCTCCGCTTGGGTCACTGCCGATATCGGTCCAGTGGCAATCCTTATTTGGGCAAAGCTACGCCCAGTGACTGGTGGCTCAGTAACATAATGTATCCGTTAAAGCCGTCGCGAGTTTATTTCGACGGGTTCAGTGCCCACGCCCCCATCCCTCGACATATGGGCCGGCGTCATTAACATAATTTATTTAGTTGGAGAGCCGCTTGTGGGAGGGAAGTGACGTCATACTACTTCGTGCTGTCGCGAGGCAACAGGAAGCTGCCGTGTGCGCGCTTGCACTGAAATCCTAGGTGAGAAATTCTCGTCGTTGTGGTGGTGGTGGTGGTTGTTGTTGTTTACCAAGGTAGAGCCTCTCTCTCTCTCGTAGGGATGTCAGTTGAGTAGCAGCGAGCATGGGAATCGATGTCCAGGTTGGAACTTTACAACGCGGGGCCTAGCCACGCGGGGTCTTGCCTCCTGCCCTCGCCTGATTGCGTTTACTTTAATTATCTCGCTTAAGTTTAATTTGTCTTCACCCGGCTCGCCACTTTGTAACTTTGTTTTATTGTAAATATTCACGCAGTTTTTATTTTCTTTTGTTAGCAGGCCAAGCCCGCTTGAGCTGCTATACCGCTCTTGTTATCAGAAGCGACCTGCCCACAACAACACAAGGTGAGGCTTTGTCAACGTGTGTGAATGTTTTGACTTAAAACTTTGGTGACTGCAGGAATTAATATTCTTGGTTCTTTCGGTAAAGTCACGTAGATAGAAAATTAAATGAAAATAACAAGAAAAATAAATAAATGTAAATAAAGCAAAAAAACTCATGTTGTTTTGATCGCAACACAAGTGGTCTTTATTTAATGTAATTGTATTATCAATTATTGTTATTTTCTATCTACGTAACTTTACTGAAAGAAACAAGAATACGTGTGTCAATGTCTATCGGTCAAAGACGCTAAACGGAGTGACGCGCAAACTCCAAATATACAGCAGGCGTCAGGGTCGGGATCGAACCCACGACTTCCTGTATACCAGGTGAGGTAGTTAACATCTCACCACGGAGAGAGACACGCAAACTCCAGTTAGCCTCGGCTATGTTCGTTGATCCTCGATTAATTACCTGGTGTAGTGAGGAAGCATTAATGCCGAGCAAATGAAGGTGGCCAGGCGTGATTCTAGACACGCCACCGCCTGTTTACCCAGTGACAGTGTACAGTTTGTGTTTGCAGTAACGTCTATTAACTCTGTTGAACACGGAGGTTATAGCATAACAGTAGTTTATTTTTGTTTTCCTCTGGAACTCTTTGTAAGAATGGAAACAGGAAGTTAACACAGCACACACATTCAGCTGAAGTCGGAACTGTTCATCCCAGCATTTAAGGACATCTGAGCCTGGATTCACACCGCTAAGTTGCGATTGAACATTAATTTATGAATTTCTGCCTAACACAAATAGTATTGTTTTCAACACCCTTTGCTATGTCAGCTGAATTTAGCTTTCATAAATATTCCTTTTGTAGCCAGACAGCCGAAATTGTGTACTTAGAGTTTTTGGTGAACATTCGTTTTGAAGATACGAGGGCTTCCAGGCATGTTTATGACCATTTGCCCTCTCATTGTGTGCCATGACAGCCCGTGTGAGGAATTTGGGAAACTTTTTCACTGCATCATGAATATATGAATGAGTATAGACGTGTAAGTCACGTGTTACTGTGTATATATGCATTCCTCTGTGCCTCGATACTGACGTGGAGATGGTGTGGATCTTCTTATTTTCTGTCTGCAGCTGACGCTGGTCTGATGGAGCAAAGGCACTCAGCGCAGCTCGGTATGACAAGTCAACAATGCGACCAGCGTGCATACAGCACGGATCGGACTGGAAATTTGACACGGCACCAGAGAAGTCACACAGGAGAGAAACCCTTCAAGTGCAGTGTGTGTGGGAAGGCTTTTTCAGATTCATTTGCTCTTAAAAAACACCAGAGAACACACACCGGAGAGAAACCTTTCAGGTGCACTCTGTGCGGGAAGGCGTTTACAGTTTCACCAAATCTTAAAGTACACCAGAGAACACACACGGGAGAGAAACCCTTCAAGTGCAGTGTGTGCGTGAAGGCATTTGCACATTCATCTGATCTTGTAAAACACCAGAGAACACACAAGGGAGAGAAACCCTTCAGGTGCACGATGTGCCGGATGGTGTTTACACAGTCATATAATCTCGTATTACACCAGAGAACACACACGGGAGAGAAACCCTTCAAGTGCAGTGTGTGTGTGAAGGCATTTGCACAGTCATCTGATCTTGTAACACACCAGAGAACACACACAGGAGAGAAACCCTTCAAGTGTACTCTGTGCGGGAAGCCGTTTGCAGATTCATCAAATCTTCGAAGACATCAGAGAACACAAAAGCATCAGAAGATCCACAAGGAGCGGAGTCGGAGTCTGAAATCAGCTTGTGAAAGTCAAAGTGCCGCAATGAGCCCATCCCTCATGAAACAAGAACCGGACGAAAATCCCAGCTTGGACACTTTTAAAGATATAAAGGTGAAATATGAAGAGGTGAAGGTGAAATGTGAAGAAGTGATGAGCGAAGAAGTGAAGGTAAAATGTGAAGATGAAGAATCAACTCCAAAATGGGACCTTCACATCGTAAAGCAGGAGGAGAATTCTGACTGTGAGTCAGAGTGAGGCAACTCCCAGCAGTTTGTGGAAGTGGAGGTGTGGGTGGACTTGCTCTTAGACAATACAAAGTCAAGCGGAGACCCGGTAGATGTGTAAGCCAGAGATGATGTCGCTACAATAGATGCACCTTTGTCACAGGCCTCTAATGACAAGAATGTGAAGTTGAACTCTCAATTCCTAGGTTCAACCTGCAGAGTAAGAGCGGCCAGTCTTTGTGGACCTGTGGGTTGGGTTGATCTCTTACCAGGAGCGAGAGCCAATAAGCTCCCAAGCATTCACTATGTTATCAATTGCATTTATATGGTTGCCTCTTAATCGCCTCTACGTGACTTTACCGAAAGAACCAAGGAGTATGGATCCCTGCAGTCACAAACTTAAAATCAAGATTGTCTCAGCAACTCGGCGTTTTGTATCCCATATCAAACACTCGAAGAGCATCCCCAAGTAGCAGCTGCCCCTGTGTGGTACAAGGTGGTGGCCCTGCACCTGCCTGCATGTGAACAAGAGCCTGTCAGTAGGGGGCGATGGTTGATGTGGCATCTTAGTTGTGGAGTTTGTTGGTAATTTTTCGATTTAAAGCTTTCGTGACTGCAGGGATTCATCTTCTTGGTTCTTTCGGTAAAGTCACCACGTAGAAGGGAAATAATAAGATAATAAAAATGAAACATAATAAAATAAAATTCTCACGACGTTTCGGCTGCTTGTGAACGTCATGAGAATTTTATTTTATTGTTTTTTTTATTATTTCCCTTCTACGTGACTTTGTAGGTAATGTTTAGAATGTTATCAATTTTGACCGAGATGCCAGCATGCAAATGCAATATTACGTTGTACATACACTGTTAAGCAGACGGCACATATTTTTTTTAAAACAGCTTCTTGTTAATACGATGTAACCTGATGCAGTCTATTTCGCTGCAGTAATTCAATTTTGTTAAAATGCCTGTCAATTTAGAATGAATACCGCTCTTGTTATCAAAAGCGACCTGCCCACAACAACACAAGGTGAGGCTTTGTCAACGTGTGTGAATGTTTTGACTTAAAACTTTGGCGACTGCAGAAATTAATATTCTTTGTTCTTTCGGTAAAGTCACGTAGATAGAAAATGAAATGAAAATAGCAATAAAATAAATAAAAAATTGCAAATGAAGCAAAACAACTCACGTCGTTTTGATCGCAACACAAGTGGTCTTTATTTAATGTAATTGTATTATCTGTTATTGTTATTTTCTATCTACGTAACTTTACAGAAAGAAACAAGAATACGTGTGTCAATGTCTATCGGTCAAAGACACTAAACGGAGTGACGCGCAAACTCCAAATATACAGCAGGCGTCAGGGTCGGGATCGAACCCACTACTTCCTGTATACCAGGTGAGGTAGTTAACATCTCACCACGGAGAGAGACACGCAAACTCCTGTTAGCCTCGGATATGTTCGTTGATCCTCAATTACTTGGTGGAGTGAGGAAGCATTCATGCCAAGCAGATGAAGGTGGCCAGGCATGATTCTAGACACGCCACCGCCTGTTTACCCAGTGACAGTGTACAGTTTGTGTTTGCAGTAACGTCTATTAACTCTGTTGAACACGGAGGTTATAGCGTAACAATAGTTTACTTTTGTTTTCCTCTGGAACTCTTTATAAGAATGGAAACAGGAGGTGAACACAGCACACACATTCAGCTGAAGTCGGAACTGTTCATCCCAGCATTCAAGGACATCTGAGCCTGGATTCACAACTCTAAGTTGCGATTGAACGTTGATTTATGCATTTCTGCCTAACACAAATAGTATTGTTTTCAACACCCTTTGCTATGTCAGCTGAATTTAGCTCTCATAAATATTCCTTTTGTAGCCAGACAGCCGAAATTGTGTGCTCGGAGTTTTGGGTGAACATTCATTTTGAAGATACGAGGGCTTCCAGGCATGTTTATGACCATTTGCCCTCTCATTGTGTGCCATAACAGCCCTGTGATGAATTTGGGAAACGTTTTTACTATATCCTGAATATATGAATAAGTATAGACGTGTAAGTCACATGTGACTATATATGCATTCCTCTGTGCCTCGATACTGTCGTGTAGATGGTGTGGATATTATTTTTTTCTGTCTGCAGCTGACGCTTCCTCTGACGCTTCCTCCGCAGAATTGCTCTGATGGAGCAAATGCAGTCAGCGCAGCTCGGTATGACAAGTCAACAATGCGACCAGCGTGCGTACAGCACGGACCGGACTGGAAATTTGACACGGCACCAGAGAACTCACACAGGAGAGAACCCCTTCAAGTGCAGTGTGTGTGACAAGGCATTTTCATACCCATCTGCTCTTAAAATACACCAGAGAACTCACACGGGAGAGAAACCCTTCAAGTGCAGTGTGTGTAACAAGGCATTTGCACAGTCATCTGTTGTTAAAAGACACCAGAGAAGTCACACGGGAGAGAAACCCTTCAAGTGCACTCTGTGTGGGAAGGCGTTTGCACAGTCATCTGTTCTTAAATTACACCAGAGAACACACACGGGAGAGAAACCCTTCAGGTGCACTCTGTGCGGGAAGGCATTTGCACAGTCATCTGCTCTTGTAACACACCAGAGAACACACACGGGAGAGAAACCCTTCAGGTGCACTCCGTGCGGGAAGGCGTTTGCACAGCAACCACATCTTATAGAACACCGGAAAACACAGAAGCATCAGAAGATCCACAAGGAGTGGAGTCTGAAATCAGCTTGTGAAAGTCAAAGTGCCACAATAAGCCCATCCCTCATGAAACAAGAACCGGAAGAAAATCCCAGCTTGGACACTTTTAAAGGTATCGAGGTGAAATATGAAGAGGTGATGGTGAAGAGGGAAGAAGTGATGGTGAAGAGCAAAGAAGTGAAGGTGAAATGTGAAGAAGTGATGGTGAAGAGCCAAGAAGTGAAGGTGAAATATGAAGATGAAGATTCAACTCTAAAATGGGACCTTCACATCGATGGAGGCAACGTGAAGCAGGAGGAGAATTCTGACTGTGAGGCAGAGCGAGGCAACTCCCAGCAGTTTGTGGAAGTGGAGGTGTGGGTGGACTTCCTCCGAGACAATACAAAGTCAAGTGGTGACCCGGTAGATGTGTAAACTTTGCGTTTTAATAATTGTGTTATTTTATTTTGGGCACCTTTATAATATATGCCACAGGGCCCGCACGAGCTTGATCCGGCACTGTCCGGGATACCGTTCCAGTGCCCAACCAGGCTGTTGAAACCACCGCGGGTGGAGTTGAGGGTGACGGTGGAGGGCGCGAAGGGGGCGAGTGATGCCGATGGGCGGCGAGGGGGTCACCCGAGAGGATGCCAAGTGGGGAGACGAAGCAATGAAATCGCTCCACGTGTCAGGCGCTGGGTGGATCACCGCACAGCGGCATCGTGGGAGGTGGCGACGGCACGGGGAGGTCTCTACCCGCTCGTGGATTGACCGTGGCTGATGGTGATGACGACGACGATGGATGTTGCTCACTCAACTCTGCGACGTACGAAACGCCGGAGACGCACGGCGATGTGCGGGGTGTTCAGCGGCACGGTGGAGCCGATGGCCTCCTTGCAGCTGCTGTACAGCTGACGCACGACGTGGAGCAGGGCAGGGAGCACGCTGTCCACTATGTCCTGCCAGCTGCCGCTCAGCTGACCCATAGCCTGCAGTAGGGCAGGGAGCACGCTGTCCACTGTGTCCTGGCAGCTGCCGCTCAGCTGACCCATAGCCTGCAGTAGGGCAGGGAGCACGCTGTCCACAATGTCCTGCCAGCTACTGCACAGCTGACCCATAGCCTGCAGTAGGGCAGGGAGCACGCTGTCCACTATGTCCTCACTGTGGCTACTGCACAGGTGACCCATAGCCTGCACTAGGGCAGGGAGCACGCTGTCCACAATGTCCTCACTGTGGCTACTGCACAGCTGACCCGCAGCGTGCAGGAGAGGAGTCGGCGCGCTGTCCATGAGCCAGGACATCCCGGGGGGCCAGGCTGGGCCGTCCCTCTCCTGTCCGTCTGCGTGGCCGCTGGTGAACATCGGTCCCCAGGTGGCGACCGCTGCCGGTGGAGAGACGTCCTTCACGAGTCCCGAGTAGTTGTTGATCGTGGTGGTGGTGGTGATGGCGTTGATGTTCGAACCCCCACGCCGAGATCCTCCGAGGAGTTCCACCATCGGCTGCGTGAGCAGCAGAACCACAGTGAGCACAGCCGTGAAGATCGCCACGCTGGTGGTGGTGGTGGCGAAGTTCTCCGAAGACCTCGAAGTGGAGGAGCAGCGTGGGGCGAGGTGGTTGACTCTCCCGGAGCCGACTCCACTCTGGTCGCTCCAATGGATGCACCTTTGTCACAGGCCTTTAATGACAAGAATGTGAAGTTGAACACTCAGTTCCTAGGTTAAACCTGCATGGTGAGAGTGGCCAGTCTTTGTGGACCTGTGGGTTGGGTTAATCTCTAACCAGGAGCGAGAGCCAATAAGCTCCCAAGCATTCACTCGGTTTTAATAATTCCATTCTAGATTTGAAGCTTTCGTGACTGCAAGGATCCATACTCTTTGGTTCTATTCAGTAAAGTCACGTAGGTAAAAAGATAAAATAACAAAAATCACGACGTTTCGGCCACAACACAAGTGGCCTTCATCAAGACAGCACGGTCCCTTCACCTGATGAAGGCCACTTGTGTTGTGGCCGAAACATCGTGATTTTTGTTATTTAATTATTCCACTTATATGGTGCTTGCTTAATCGCCTCTGGCAATTCGGAGTTTTGTATCTCGTCTCAAACACTCGAAGAGCATCCCCAAGTAGCAGCTGCCCCTGTGTGGCACAAGGTGGTGGCCCTGCATCGGCCTGCATGTTGTCAAGAGCCTGTCAGTAGGGAGCGATGGTTGATGTGGCATCTTAGTTGTGGAGTTTGTAGGTAATGTTTAGAATTTGATCAATGTTGACCCAGACGCCAGCATGCAATGGCCTACTCGTTTTGAATGACACTACAATAGTTTGTTGTACATACACTGTTAAGCAGACGGTGCGTATTTTTAAAAATAGCTTCTTGTTAATGCGATGTAACCTGATGCAGTATATTTCACTGCAGTAATCCAATTTTGTTAATATGCCTGTCAATAATTTAGAATGTATACTTGTCTGGTTTTGTGAATTCTTGTAACATTTGATCTATAAGGGTCAAACATTAAATAAGTGATGTTAGGACAAAGTGTGTGTGTGTGTTTGGAAGTAACCTGTACAGAGAACTCAGGTGAGACCCGTTGTTCTTGTGATACAGGTCAAACCGTGTTTTTGTGTTCCACGAAGCGTCTGCCTGTGGAGCAACTCATTGTCTTTGAAATAGGGAGCACGCTCGGATCATTCATCAGTTACAAGGCATACCACTTGAAAGTTACACGTATAGGAGGAGGTACATTCTCTACAACACGAATTGTAGTTTTGTCTTACGTATTGACGTAGATTTTGTCTAACTGGGACTAGAAATGCTCCTTGCTGATTCACGTCTGGATGTTCGTACCTATCGGTTGAAGCAAACCCCACTGCTGTTGTTGAGACGCTGTGCACCAATAAGGGTCCAACACATTGACGGCCTTCAGGCCAGGAAAGTCACAACATTTGCACATGAAGGACGCATTCACGCAAGTACCCCATGCTCCGTTTTGAAGTTTTAAAATGAAACATCTTTGAATTGTGTTGTGTTTTGAATTAGATTATTTTATTTCTTCATTAAAAGCTTGTATCAATTTACATCTGGAAGACTTCATTGAAAAGGACATTTCGTGTGAATTTTCTCTCAACGTTAAGTAGATGGCCTTGCCGGGGGTTCGGTTCGATGCGGCCCTTCACCTGTTTGGGATTGCGGGATCGAGATAAGGCAACACGGAGCTGCTGGCCGTGCGAGAAGACCGCCGTCTGCCGATCGATTCCAACGTAATCGAACGTCTGTCCCTGCGCCTCCGTTGTCCATGCAGGGGGTGCGTAGGTTTGCAGCGCCTCCTGCATGAAAACAACAGAAAGTGCAGCGCTCATCACAGATAGATAAAGTTGTGCGCTTATATTTAAAATGTTCTTTTATAAGGTGATGTTGAAATCGAAAAGTGTTTGGCCAGTTCATGATTGCAATCAGGTTGATTCATTTATTATGCACCACATATCCGAGCTTTTGTGGTCCTGTTGAGCTAAAGTTGGAAAAAGTCTGTGACTATAACTTCGCTCAATTTTGTAAACGTGTTTCTATTATTTAGTTATTGTTTAATACAAACTACTTCAGATAATGGGTTTCAAGATGTACTTGAATGGCACGTTCGTTGTTCCGGTGTTTAATGGCTTGGATGTCGTGGCAAATGGCTTCCATCGATGTGGAAGTCAATGGTGGATGATAATTTGACATTTCGGTGTTGATTTGGAGTAGATTGTTTAACTGTTGAATACCGGGTGGTGAAATGCTTTGCCGAGTACCTGAACTGTTGGACCAAGTGAATTCATGAAGAGTTCGATACGAGTTTGAGCGTTAATATTCTTGCGGAACAACAAAGGTCTGATATTTTAAAGATTCATGATCGTACGTTTATTGCGACAATGTTCAAGGGGAACACGTGTGGAGGAGAGTTCCAGGTGAAGTCTCCCCTTACCTGACAACCATGGTGGCTGTCCGCTGATCACGCTCGCTCCGTCACAGCTACGAGCTGTAGGGACGGGACTCTCCACCCTGGCGCTGTTTTAATTCACAGCACCACGAGCGGAGAGCCTCATCCCTGCAGTTCCCTCCTGTTGTGCCGCATCATTTACCGCGTAACGAGGCAAAGTTTTCATGAGCAGTGCGTTCCACTACACACCCACACGAGCGAACCATGTGCAACAGTGTGCGTACATACAGACACGAACAAACACGCGGGTGCACATACACGAGCGCTTACTTGCAGACACGGACGAGTGGAGATGCACGCACGAGTGTGGTCACCACCTGGCTAGCTACACTAGTCACGTGATAACTAGTATACTAAACTATGCACTACACTATACACTACACTATACACTCCACTATACACTACACTACTATACACTACACCAGGGGTGTCCAAAGTTTTTTTAGTGAGGGCCAAATACAGAAAAATAAACAAAAGGCCGGGCCACACACTAGAGGTGACATTGACACATGAATACTGTGTGTATTTCTAACTCACCTATAATGTGAAGAACATTGCACTCAGTGGGAGCAGTGATGCTGTCCGTTGGATTGAAGGATGGCTGACATGTCAGGAGAAAGTTTGGTGGTTGAGACACGAAGGACTTCACAGAGATGGCTATCAGTCATTCTGGTTCTCAGTCTGCTTTTGTTCTGATTTAACATACATATGTATGTTGAGCCGAACAGGCTCATCATTCTTTTTGTGTGGCGTCTCATCAGAGGAAACTTGGCATTATCCAAACTCTGATAGAAGTCAGGGAGGGAGAGAAGCTGATGTTGACTCTTCAGAGAATCATCACATTGCATTTCAATCAGTTCTAACTGCAGACTCTCTTCCACTTCTTCTGCATCCACCAGGAAGGGGGTCGAGAACAGCTTGATTTGTTTTTCAATGACAGAAAAATCTTGGAAACGCTGGTTGAATTCTGTCACGAGAGATACAATCACACACAAATTTATCCTTTTTATCAGAAAGGTCGTCCTTTGGAAAAGCAGACTTGATTTCAGACAGCGCAGGGAAGTGTGCAGCATTAAAGCTTCGTAGTTGTGTCTCAAAACAGGCGGAGCTTTACACAGAAGGCTTTCATGTGCGCATGCAGGTGTGGCACCAGCTGTTCTTTGCCTTGTAGGTTCTTGTTCAGTGTATTCAAATGATGAGTAAGATCAACTAAAAATGCCAGGTCTGCCAGCCACAGAGGGTCACTCAGTTCATGAAGAGGTCAGCCCTTCTCTTTCAAAAACTGGTCGATTTCTGATCTCAGCGAATGAAACCGCTGCAGCACAGAGCCGCGGCTGAGCCAGCGCACATCAGAGTGGTAGAGTACATCCCCGTATTGAGCATCCACATCAGATAAGAAAGCTTGAAATTCTCTGTGGTACAGTCCTCTAGCTCGAATTATGTTGACAGTTTTTACAACGGTGTTCATCACATCGCACAGCTGGACAGTCTTGGCACACAGTGCTTCTTGGTGGATTATACAGTGCATCCTAACAGCCTCACCTACGCTCTCTTTTACCTTGGTGCACACCATCGATGCCATTCCTTTGCGCTCGCCCGTCATGGCCGGAGCTCCATCCGTTGTTACTCCACAGAGCTTGTCCCATTTAAGCCCCATCTTTTCAACTGCCTCTGACACAGCTTCAAAAATATCTCTACCCGTCGTTGTGCCTTTTAGGCTCATCATATCAAGCAGTTCCTCCGTACAGCAAAAATTATCATCTACTCCCCGCAAAAAAATTAACAGCTGCGCGGTGTCTGTGGCATCTGTGCTCTCGTCGCATGCTATCGAGTAAAAATCAAAAGCACAAGCTTTGTCTCTCAGCTGAAGTTTCAAGTTAGCTGACAGGTCCTCGATTCTCCGCACCACTGTATTTCTGGATAAGCTCACGCTGTTGAAATCCTGCACTTTTTCCGGGCACATTATTTCTGTGACTTTGATGAGGCACTGCTTTATGAAATCACCGTCTGAGAACGGTTTGCCATGCTGGGCAATAAGTTTAGTGACTTCATAGCTTGCTGTTGTGGCGTTTTCCTGTATTTTGTTAGCACGAAAAAAAATTGTTGTTGAGCTTGCAGGCTAGCCGCCATTTGCTTGACTTTCTGTGTTCGTTCGGCACCGGTGTACGATGTGTAGCTCTGATGTTTGGTCTCATAGTGCCGACGGACATTATACTCTTTCATCACAGCAACACCTTCATTGCAAATCAAACAGACACACTTTCCGTTGATTTCTTTGAAAAAATATTCATTTTCCCACTGTGTTTGAAATCTTCTACTCTCACTTGCTATTTTGCGTTTCTTCGGTGCTGCCATTTCTGGTGACTCGCGGTAAAAGTTTTTCTTTGCTTAATTTTGTTTAGTGAAGCACGGTTTTCCGTGGCTGGCTCCATCTAGTGTTGAAACTGAGAAGTGCAACAGAGTTGAGCTCAAGCTTCTTGTGCGGGCCATATTCTATTATATTTTCAGAATTTGCTGCGGGCCAATAAAAACTGGGCCGCGGGCCGCAGTTGGCCCGCGGGTCGTAGTTTGGACACCCCTGGTTTAGATGGACGAGTCCATGTATGTTCGGAATAGAGGAGGGGGGAGACGAAAAATTAATGCATGCTGTCTGAAAGCCACCGTTAAATTAGCGCTCGTTTACCATTGATTTACTTATTGTTACCGAGACTATCCTTGCCAAATTACTTGTTTAAGAGATAGCAACTCGCCAGGTGTTTAAGAGGAGAAACCAAAGAGGCAAATTGCTGGGAGGTGCGGCCACAGGCCGAAGAGTGACGCACCTTGAATGTCGTCATTCAAGGTGCGTCACTCTACGTATGAATGTACTCGTCGTCGCTATTAAATCATTGTTTACTGTCGAGCAAGGGCGGGCACGTCCAAGTTGTTTCCCACTGAAGCAAGTGAGTGGTGGGTGTTGATTGGTTACGGCTACACGGGGGGAGTTTCTGTCCTTGCCTTTGGTCAGAATCAGAATCTCAACCAATATTCACACTGGAGGAATACGATGAACTATAAAGCTCGTTCTCACAGATGTTCAGTACCCTTGGTTCGCCTCGTAGACTGCGACCGCTTCGGCCCAAGCGGCTGTGGATGAGGACCTCGCAGGCTTCTTAGAATCCGGAGTCAAAAGGGAGGGAACCGGGGGCGGAGGAAAAAAAAAGTTGTGAAGCGTGCCACTAAGCACGCTCCTCACGTACAACTGCAGAGACGAAGATCCCCCCCTGGTAGCCTTCGGCCGGAGCCGTGCTGAAGAGCAGCACGGCACACCGCGCCTGGCCACCTTTGTCTCCCCTATGTTGATGCCTTCAAGGGGAGGTCTCCACATTGGTAATGTTTTAACACGTTGAATCAGATGCTGTAATCGTTTTGAGTCTGAGTGGATGTAGAGGAGGCCCATGACTTAAAAAAAACAACTGGAACATAAATTCGCGCTAATCCTCTAGCGACGCAACAGCCCTGCCTACTCCCCACACGGGAATCTACACACACACAGCGACACTCGCTCCACTCGCCATGTCAATGTCTTTCTGTGCAATCTTCTCGTACGAGGTCATTCTTCGGGAATCTTGAGCGTCGCAAGAACGCGGCTATTTGGCTGACGGCACGGCACGTCACGTGCTCCGTGGCGCACGAATCAGAGAGGAGCCCAGCACACGAACCACTAGCACGCGCCTCGCGCACCCTTCTGAACAGACTGTTGGTAGAAGGTGCGCACACACACACCCCAACAAATACACTTCATACATGACACACATGAATACGAATGTAAATACACGTTCTGCCGTCCAAATATTGAATTCAGATACCAAGTTGCAAATTCATCAGAATATTTATTTATACAAATCAATCACTCACAAAACCACCTACCCACCCTCTCAAGTTCTCACACACACACAATAGCTCATTCACCAAGCCGTGCTGGCCTACACAGGTGCTCGCTAACAGCACCTGCCCCAACAGTCTGTTCAGGTGCTCGGGGCAGGTGGTCGCAAACAGCACCTACCCCAACAGTCTGTTAAGGTGCTCGGGGCAGGTGCTCCCTAACAGCACCTGCCCCAACAGTCTGTTAAGGTTGTCAGGGCAGGTGGTCGCAAACAGCACCTACCCCAACAGTCTGTTAAGGTGCTCGGGGCAGGTGCTCCCTAACAGCACCTGCCCCAACAGTCTGTTAAGGTGCTCGGGGCAGGTGCCCGCTAACAGCACCTGCCCCAACAGTCTGTTAAGGTTGTCAGGGCAGGTGCTCGCTAACAGCACCTGCCCCAACAGTCTGTTAAGGTGCTCGGGGGCTGGTGCTGTGGGATATTTGTCTTTGCGTGACTGTGTAAATGTGGGAAGCGGTAGTGTCATGATGAACACGCTTCGCCACGAAATCGGCCAACAAGTTGGATTCCCGCTCACGGCAAAGACCGGTGACGATTGTCTGAATCCTTAATGGCCTCGCCTATGTCGATCACTGTTACATTGTTTTTTGTAGCTTTGTTTTGGTGATTTTGAAAACGTTTGTTGTAGTACAGAGTTAGCCTGATAACTTTAATCTAAATTGTCTTATGGTTATTGTTTGACTTGCATCCCACTGGGATTTCTGCACGCAGCGTTGAAATATGGTTGTTTTTTTTCTGGAAGACTCTGCTGGTTTTTTCCTGGATTTTTCTGTTTGCGCGTAGTCACTTTAAGATGTTTCTTGTTCACGTTTTTGTTTTGTTGCGGTTGCACCCGAGTCAAGAGCCGCACGGCTCACAGGGCTCTACACATGAAACTTAAATTAAACTGAAGACGACGTCTCGCCAGCATGCATCTATCCTCCACGCGTGGTTTCTGTCACGCGACTTCCACGATTTCGCCTGAGAGTCTCCCGCCGCGTGCCCCCATAGGTCTTCTCCATCGGTCGCTCGACTCACGTAGACCATTCATCCGCGTGGTCCACGTGGTCAAAGATGAAGTTGGTACCAGCCGAGGCAGCACAACGCCAGTAACACAGACTTATGTTAATGGTCGATAAGAGTGAAGTACAGTACGTCATAACCCACTCATTTCAAATGCTTGCCACATAATTCGTCGCTATTGGTCACATAAAGAACTTGGAATTGCTAATGCTGTGCCACCTCAGGTTCTAAGGCAAAGTGAAATGTCTGCTCTGGGCTGGTCAAGGACACCATTTCTGGGATGAAACGATCACATTCACGACACGTGATAAAGCATTTAAGCAGTATGCACTGCTGTAACCTTAGCAGGTACCCACCACAGTCAGTATGCACTGTTGTAGTGAAAGCAGGTACCACCACAGTATGCCCTGATGTAATTATAGCAGGTACCACCACAGTATACACTGATGTAATCATAGCAGGTACCACTAGTCAGTATGCCTGCTGTTATCATAGCAGGTACCACCACAGTCAGTATACCTGCTGTATTCATAGCAGGTACCATTACGTTCAGTATGTACTGCTGTAGTGAAAGCAGGTATCACCACAGTATGTACTGCTGTAATCATATCAGGTACCACCACAGTCAGTATGTACTGCTGCTATCATAGCAGGTACCACCACAGTATACCTGCTGTAATCATAGCAGGTACCACCACAGTCAGTATGCACTGCTGTTATCATAGCATAAAAAAAATATAACGATACTATCATAGAATGTTAACTAAACGAGCATACATTTTTAACTAATTTAGGATAAACATTAAACTTAATGAGTATGGATAAATATTCTGCATTAGCATTCATATTAAAATTAATTAGCATACCAAAATTAGCATAGGACAACCGTTGACCAATCGCTGCGCACCATCGCTAGAGACGCGTCCAGGTTTGCCTCTCGACCAATCGGATCGCTGGCCCTCCCCCCCCTCCCCACTTTGGCACGCGGCGACCAATCAGATCGCGGGAGGACGCTACCATTTTTAATGCCCTACGCTGAACGCCGCGCGCCCATGTGTGTGTGAGTGTTTAGTTTTAATTATTTTAATCATTAAAGTTCGCGAGTGTCAAGGTAAGCTACGTTGACTTTTTTTTTAAAGCATTTTCTCAAGAGAACCGTTGTTGCTGCTGCTGCTGTTGTAAAAGGCCCGGTACACCCTGAGGCCTTGCCTAGACTAGGACAGCCTTGATGTCACGTGGGTCCACACTCTTTGTGTCTTTCGGTAAAGTCACGGAGGTAGAAAATAAAATTTATTTATTATTAAATTTAATTACATTTTCTTTTAAAATTTTAATTCAATTAAAATGTATTTTATACCTATGTATTTTTTTATAAATGAATATTTTTTTATAATTTAAATACATTTTATTTTATACCTACGTTAAATTTAATTTTAAATTTTAATTAAGTTAATTGAAACTTATTTTATACCTACGTATTTTTTTATAAATGAATATTTTTATAATTTAAATTAAATTAATTTTATGTTATACCTACGTTAAATTTAATTTAGTAATAAATACCTACGTAAAATTAAATTCAAATGTTTAATAAATTAAATATATTTTATTTAAATTAAATTTATTTTATTTAATACCTACGTTTAATTTTATTTTTAAAATATATTACATTACTTTATTTAAATTAATTTTATTTTATACCTACGTTAAATTAAATGAAATTTTTTAATAAATAAAATGTATTACAAAAATAAAGAGATCCCACCAACAGCCTCGTCACACAAACCAACAAAATAATTTCTGATTCAACCGCATTAATTGATCAATCTAAACAGTTTTCGTTGAAACCTTCTGCTGCCAGGCCACCAAGATTATACGGCTTACCAAAAATACATAAAGTAGATACACCCCTTCGTCCCATAGTCTCTACTATCGGCTCCCCCACCTACAAACTAGCTCGTTTTTTGTCTGAAATCCTGCGTCCTTTCACTGGAAAGACCACCTCTGCGGTACAAAATTCTACTCACCTGGTATCGACAATCAAGGGTATTTCCCTGTCCCCAGACGACCTGCTTGTCAGTTTTAATGTAGTTTCCTTATTCACCAAGGTTCCTGTACCTGACACCATTGCAATCATTCAAGACTTGGTTCATCAAGGACTAAACACTGAGGTACCCCCCCTGGTGAGACACTGTTTAACCAATACATACTTCACTTGGAATGGAACTTTCTACAAACAAACTGAGGGCACCCCAATGGGCTCCCCCCTTTCTCCAGTTATAGCTAACATTTTCATGGAGAAATTTGAGACTGACGCCATCCAGACTGCCACTCTGCGCCCAACCTTATGGAAGAGGTACGTGGATGACACTTTTGTCATCTGGCCACATGGCCGGCCTGCTCTAGACCAATTCTTCGACCACATCAATTCCATACACCCAGCCATCAGATTTACCATGGAAGTCGAAATAGATGGCAAGATACCTTTTTTGGATGTCCTAATTAAAAAGAGACCTGATGGTTCAATGAGCCACTCTGTCTACAGGAAAGCTACCCATACGGATGCTTATCTGAAACCGGATTCCCACCACCATCCATCACAGAAGAATTCTCTCATCAAGACTCTGTATCATAGAGCCCAATGCATATCCGACCAGGAACACATAAGCAGTGAACTCAAGCACGTACACCAAGCTCTTAGGGCTAATGGTTACTCCGACTATACAATCCGCAAAGCTATCACTCAAACCATGAAGAAGAACCCTCTTGAGGAGCCTTTCAAAACCATCACTTTACCCTACATTGCGGGGATCACAAAAAAGATCTCCAAAATCTTGAATAAACACAAGATCTAGGTCCGTTTCAACACATTACATAAAATCCGTGATCTGGTTCCGTCTGTAAAAGATGTGATTCCGGACATACAATACCCTGGTGTCTACAAACTAACTTGCCTCTGTGGTAGTAGTTACATTGGAGAAACCAAACGCCATGTCTCGGACCGCATTCGTGAACACAAAGCAGACCTTAAACACGGTAGGACCAACACCTCGGCCGTGGCAGATCATTGTTCCAATTCAGTAGGCTCACATGCCATTGACTTTTCCAAGACAGAGGTTCTTTGTAAGCCATCTGGCTACCATGAGAGATTCGTTCATGAGGCTATCCACATATACAAGCACAGAGACAATTTCAACCGAGAAGATGGATTCTATCTTAGCAATCATTGGAAAGATTTGATAAACCATTTCAGGTCTTAATTGATTGTTCACGCTTACAGTGGCTTTCAGACAGCATACATTATAAAAAATTTCGTCTCCCCCCTCCTCTTTTCAGAATATAGATGGACTAGTCCTAAATAAACTGCCAAATCGTTGCGCGTGGCGCTAACGTTTTTTTAATAAATAAATAAATGCGCCGTTTAAAAATAAATTTATGCAAACCAACACACCTGAAGACGACCGTTTGAGTTATGGTCGAAACGTCGTGAGAATTTTTTTATTGTTTTATATATATTTTATTATTTTGTTGTTTCCCTTCAACGTGACTTTACCGAAAAAACTAAGAATAACAATTCAAAGATGTTTCATTTTAAAACTTCAAAACGGAGCAGGGGGTACTTGCGTGAATGCGTCCTTCGTGTGCAAATGTTGTGACTTTCCTGGCCTGAAGGCCGTCAATGTGTTGGACCCTTATTGGTGCACAGCGTCTCAACAACAGCAGTGGGGTTTGCTTCAACCGATAGGTACGGACATCCAGACGTGAATCAGCAAGGACCATTTCTAGTCCTAGTTAGACAAAATCTACGTCAATACGTAAGACAAAACTACAATTCGTGTTGTAGAGAATGTACCTCCTCCTATACGTGTAACTTTTAAGTGGTATGCCTTGTAACTGATTAATGATCCGAGCGTGCTCCCTATTGCAAAGACGATGAGTTGCTCCAGAGGCAGATGCTTCGTGAAACACAAAAGTACCCTTTGACCCGTATCACAAGAACAACGGGTCTCACCTGAGTTCTCTGTACAGGTTACTTCCAAACAAACACACACACTTTGTCCTAACATCACTTATTCAATCTAGATTTGAACACTTAATCAATGTTTGACCCTCATAGACAAAATGTTACATGTACACGCACAATCAGACAAGTATTCATTCTTAATTATTGACAGACATATTAACAAAATTGAATTACTGCAGTGAAAAGCCTGCATCAGGTTACATCGTATTAACAAGAATCTATTTTAAAAATACGCACGGTCTGCTTAACAGTGGATGTAAAACAAACTATTGTAGTGTCATTCAAAACGAGTAGGCCATTGCATGCTGGCGAATTCTAAACATTAGCGACAAATTACAAAACTGAGATGAAACATCAATCATCGCCCCCTACTGACAGCCTCTTGTTCACATACTCTTTGGTTCTTTCAGTAAAGTCACGTAGGTAGACAAAATAATAATAGATCACGACGTTTCGATCGTAACACAAGCGGTCGTCCTCAGGCGGAAAAAATAAATGCAGGCTGGTGCAGGGCCACCACCCTGTGCCACACAGGGGCAGCTGCTACTTGGGGATGCTGTTCGAGTGTTTCAGACGAGGTACAAAACTCCGAGTTGCCGAGGCGATTAAGCAAGCACCGAGTAAATGCAATTATTATGATAACATAGTGAATGCTTGGGGGCTTCTTTGCCCTCGCTCCTGGTCAGAGATCTCCCCAACCCACAGGTCCACAAAGACTGGCCGCCCTTACTCTGCAGGTTGAACCTAGCAACTGAGTGTCCAACTTTACGTTCTTGTCATTTAAGGCCTGTGACAAAGGTGCATCTATTGTAGCGACATCGTCTCTGGCTTACACATCTACCGGGTCTCCACTTGACTTTGTATTGTCTCGGAGGAAGTCCACCCACACCTCCACTTCCACAAACTGCTGGGAGTTGCCTCGCTCTGCCTCACAGTCAGAATTCTCCTCCTGCTTCACGTTGCCTCCATCGATGTGAAGGTCCCATTTTGGAGTTGAATCTTCATCTTCACATTTTACCTTCACTTCTTTGCTCTTCACCATCACCTCTTCACATTTCACCATCAACTCTTCATATTTCACCTCGGTTCCTTTACAGTGGACATAGTGGACAGCGTGCTCCCTGCCCTGCTCCACGTCGTGCGTCAGCTGTACAGCAGCTGCAAGGAGGCCATCGGCTCCACCGTGCCGCTGAACACCCCGCACATCGCCGTGCGTCTCCGGCGTTTCGTACGTCGCAGAGTTGAGTGAGCAACATCCATCGTCGTCGTCATCACCATCAGCCACGGTCAATCCACGAGCGGGTAGAGACCTCCCCGTGCCGTCGCCACCTCCCACGATGCCGCTGTGCGGTGATCCACCCAGCGCCTGACACGTGGAGCGATTTCATTGCTTCGTCTCCCCACTTGGCATCCTCTCGGGTGACCCCCTCGCCGCCCATCGGCATCACTCGCCCCCTTCGCGCCCTCCACCGTCACCCTCAACTCCACCCGCGGTGGTTTCAACAGCCTGGTTGGGCACTGGAACGGTATCCCGGACAGTGCCGGATCAAGCTCGTGCGGGTCCTGTGGCATATATTATAAAGGTGCCCAAAATAAAATAACACAATTATTAAAACGCAAAGTTTACACATCTACCGGGTCACCACTTGACTTTGTATTGTCTCGGAGGAAGTCCACCCACACCTCCACTTCCACAAACTGCTGGGAGTTGCCTCGCTCTGCCTCACAGTCAGAATTCTCCTCCTGCTTCACGTTGCCTCCATCGATGTGAAGGTCCCATTTTAGAGTTGAATCTTCATCTTCATATTTCACCTTCACTTCTTGGCTCTTCACCATCACTTCTTCACATTTCACCTTCACTTCTTCGCTCTTCACCATCACTTCTTCCCTCTTCACCATCACCTCTTCATATTTCACCTCGATACCTTTAAAAGTGTCCAAGCTGGGATTTTCTTCGGGTTCTTGTTTCATGAGGGATGGGCTTATTGTGGCACTTTGACTTTCACAAGCTGATTTCAGACTCCACTCCTTGTGGATCTTCTGATGCTTCTGTGTTCTCTGGTGTACTTGAAGATGTTGTTGCTGTGAAAACGCCTTCCCACACACAGTGCACTTGAAGGGTTTCTCTCCCATGTGTGTTCTCTGGTGTCTGACGATTTGATGAACGTGCAAACGCCATCCCGCATAGAGTGCACCTGAAGGGTTTCTCTCCTGTGTGTGTTCTCTGGTGTACTTTAAGATGTGGCAACTGTGCAAACATCATCCCGCACAGAGTGCACCTGAAGGGTTTCTCTCCCGTGTGTGTTCTCTCGTGTATTTGAAGATGTGACACATGTACAAACGCCATCCCGCACAGAATGCACCTGAAGGGTTTCTCTCCTGTGTGTGTTCTCTGGTGTAATTTAAGATGTGGTGACTGTGCAAACGCCTTCCCACACACAGTGCACTTGAAGGGTTTCTCTCCTGTGTGTGTTCTCTGGTGTTTTACAAGAACAGATGACTGTGAAAATGCCTTCCCACACACAGTGCACTTGAAGGGTTTCTCTCCTGTGTGTGTTCTCTGGTGGGTCTGAACAACTGATGAATGTGCAAACGCCTTCCCGCACAAGGTGCACCTGATGGGTTTCTCTCCTGTGTGTTCTCTGGTGGGTCTGAAGAACTGATGGCCGTGCAAATGCCTTCCCACACACAGTTCACTTGAAGGGTTTCTCTCCTGTGTGTGTTCTCTGGTGGGTCTGAAGAACTGATGGCCATGCAAATGCCTTCCCACACACAGTGCACTTGAAGGGTTTCACTCCTGTGTGTGTTCTCTGGTGGGTCTGAAGAACTGATGGCCATGCAAATGCCTTCCCACACACAGTTCACTTGAAGGGTTTCTCTCCCGTGCATGTTCTCTGGTGTTTTTTCAGAGCAGATGAATTTGCAAACGCCTTCCCACACTCAGTGCACTTGAAGGGTTTCTCTCCCGTGTGTGTTCTCTGGTGTCTTTTAAGATTATGTGACTGTGAAAATGCCTCCCCACACACACTGCACTTGAAGGGTTTCTCTCCCGTGTGTGTTCGCTGGTGTCTTTTAAGAGCAAATGACTGTGAAAATTCCTCCCCACACACACTGCACTTGAAGGGTTTCTCTCCCGTGTGTGTTCTCTGGTGCTGTGTCAAATTTCCAGTCCGATCCGGTGAGTGCCTTTGCTCCATCAGACCAGCGTCAGCTGCAGACAGAAAAAAATAATATCCACACCATCTACACGTCAGTATCGAGGCACAGAGGAATGCATATATACACAGTAACACGTGACTTACACGTCTATACGTATTCATATATTCATGATGCAGTGAAAAAGTTTCCCAAATTCCTCACACGGGCTGTGATGGCACGCAATGAGAGGGCAAATGTCATAAACATGCCTGGAAGCCCTCGTATCTTCAAAATGAATGTTCACCCAAAACTCTAAGTACACAATTTCGGCTGTCTGGCTACAAAAGGAATATTTATAAGAGCTAAATTCAGCTGACATAGCAAAGGGTGTTGAAAACAATACGATTTGTGTTATGCAGAAATGCATAAATTAATGTTAAATCGCAACTTAGAGGTGTGAAGCCAGGCTCAGATGTCCTTAAATGCTGGGATGAACAGTTCCGACTTCAGCTGCATGTGTGTGCTGTGTTCACCTCCTGTTTCCATTCTTACAAAGAGTTCCAGAGGAAAACAAAAAGAAACTATTGTTTTGATATAACTTCCGTGTTCAACAGAGTTAATAGACGTTACTGCAAACACAAACTTTACACTGTCACACACTGGCGCTGGCGTGTCCAGAATCATGCCTGGCCACCGTCATCTGCTCAGCATTAATGCTTTCTCACTCCACCAAGTAATTAATCGAGGATCAATGAACATAGCCGAGGCTAACTGTAGTTTGCGTGTCTCTCTCCGTGGTGAGATGTTAACTACCTCACCAGGTGTACAGGAAGTCGTGGGTTCGATCCCGACCCTGACGGCTGCTGTGTATTTGGAGTTTGCGCGTCTCTCCGTATAGCGTCTTTGACCGATAAACATTGACACACGTATTCTTGGTTCTTTCAGTAAAGTTACGTAGGCAGAAAATAACAATAACAGATAATACAATTACATTAAATAAAGACCACTTTTGTTGCGATCAAAACGTGGGGTTTTTTTGCTTTATTTACTATTTTTTATTGTTATTTTTATTTTCTATCTACGTGACTTTACCGAAAGAACCAAGAATATTAATTCCTGCAGTCACCAAAGTTTTAAGTCAAAACATTCACACACGTTGACAAAGCCTCACCTTGTGTTGTTGTGGGCAGGTCGCTTCTGATAACAAGAGCGGTATAGCAGCTCAAGCGGGCTTGGCCTGCTAACAAAAGAAAATAAAAACTGCGTGAATATTTACAATAAAACAAAGTTACAAAGTAACGAGCCGGGTGAAGACAAATTAAACTTAAGCGAGATAATTAAAGTGAACGCAATCAGGCGAGGGCAGGAGGCAAGGCCCCGCGTGGCTAGGCCCCGCGTTGTAAAGTTCCAACCTGGACGTCGATTCCTATGCTCGCTGCTACTCAACTGACATCCCTACGAGAGAGAGGCTCTACCTTGGTAAACAACAACCACGACCACCACCACTGCAATGATTGGTTCTTTCGGTAAAGTCACGAAAGCTTTAAATCGAAATTTAACCGCCTCTACGGGGAGGGATTCCACACATCCTTAAGATCATTCAACAGACTTCGGGATAAGAAGGCTCAACTAATCGAGTCTCTCACCTTTCTGAAGAGATGCCGCGACTCTAAGGCTCTTTGTTCCTCTCACACAGCTTAAAAGCCGTGATCTGAACGTGGCTCTCTCACTCCAGCGCTGTCCTACCAGACAGTCTCGCTCCCTTCACCTGATGAAGGCCGCTTGTGTTGTGGCCGAAACGTCGTGAGAATATTATTGTGTTATTTTATTTTATCAATTTATTATTTTATTCTCATTCTACGTGACTTTACCGAAAGAACCAAAGAAGAGGTGAGGATTTATTCAAGTCTTTCATGGAGTTTGCTCAAGAAAAAAGTCTACCTATGGATAAACTTCTCTCAGTGTGTACTGATGGTGCTCCGTGTATGGTGGGGAAAAACAAAGGATTTGTGGTGCTTCTCCGTGAACATGAAAATAGACCCATCCTAAGTTTCCATTGCATTATACACCAGGAGGCACTTTGTGCTCAGATGTGTGACAGGCAGTTTGGCGAAGTGATGTCGCTGGTCATTCGTGTGATCAACTTTATTGTTGCCCGAGCCTTAAATGATCGCCAGTTTAAAACACTGCTGGATGAAGTTGTAAATAACTATCCTGGTCTGCTTTTGCACAGCAATGTGCGTTGGTTGTCAAGAGGGAAGGTGCTTAGCCGTTTTGCGGCTTGCCTGAACGAAATCCGGACTTTCCTTGAAATGAAAGGCGTCGGGCATCCTGAGCTAGCCGACACCGAGTGGCTCCTCAAGTTTTACTATCTCGTAGATCTGACTGAACATCTGAACCAGCTCAACGTGAAAATGCAAGGCATTGGAAATACAGTGTTATCCCTTCAACAAGCTGTATTTGCTTTTGAAAACAAGCTGGAGCTTTTCATCACGGATCTTGAAACAGGTCGTTTACTACATTTTGGAAAACTGAGCCAATTTAAAGATGCATGCACAGCAAGTGAGCCCATTCAAAACCTTGATCTCCACCAGCTAGCTGGCTGCACATCCAGTCTCCTACAGTCCTTCAAAGCACGCTTTGGAGAATTTCGTGAGCACACTCGTCTTTTTAAGTTCATCACCCATCCAAACGAGTGTTCACTGAACACAGCCGACCTGAATTACATCCCTGGTGTCTCCGTCAGAGATTTTGAAGCAGAAGTGGCTGACCTGAAGGCCTCAGACATGTGGGTGAATAAGTTCAAGTCACTGAATGAAGATTTGGAAAGAATCACACGACAGAAAGCGGAGTTGGCGAGCAAGCACATGTGGACAGAAATGAAAAAACTCCAACCCGAAGACCAGCTGATTCTCAAAACTTGGAACGCGCTTCCTGTCACATACCACACACTGCAGCGTGTGAGTATTGCTGTATTGACCATGTTTGGATCTACGTATGCATGTGAGCAGTCATTCTCACATCTTAAAAACATCAAGTCCAACCTACGATCACGTTTAACGGATGAAAGCCTCAACGCTTGCATGAAGCTTAACCTCACCAAGTACCAACCCGACTACAAAGACATCAGCAAATCCATGCAGCACCAGAAGTCGCATTAATGGTGAGTGTTATAACAACATTATTTAAAAGAATAAATTCAGAGGCTTATTATACTGACATTTAGTTGAATTCACTTTTAAAATATATTATATGGCTCTCACTGAAATAAATTTCCAATTTTTTTGCTTTCATGGCTCTCTTAGTCAAAAAGGTTCCCGACCCCTGATTTAGAGAGAGTCTGGCTGTTGAACCGGACGCCATCGGTTGGCAACACGCTCTGACATTGCAGTTGCACCGAGTTCGCCAGACCGAGTGTCGTGCACTTACACGCAGAATGTCACCCCTGTCACCACCCCCCCTGGCTCCGCCTCTGGATCGTGGTATATGCAAATCTTGGCCATACGCACAAGACACCGGGGTCAGCCCTTACCACAGCCACCGCGTCTCCCCCGCCTGCAGGCCCAGACTTGATTGGCCAGTGGGACGTGCTGCTGGGTGGGCGGCGAATCTCAAGGCCCGTGCGGCGCACGGAAGGGTGGCGTGGCCAACTCCATTCCCGGTTGCCGCCTTTGTCTCCCCATGCCGAGTAGACCCAGGGGAGACCCAGGACCGGGACGAACAGAATCCCTCACTCGTGTTAGCCGTGGCTGGGAATGTAACTGGGGTAGCTGGGGTACATCGTGCAGTTGTCTCGCTACTGCACCCACCACTCCCCCCATAATAGATACACACAAGTATCCCTTGTACAGCATTAACACACTTTAGGGGGAAGTGCCGTTGTCGAGTGGCGCCGATGAAGGCCGGCACATCACACGAGGGGGTGGGTGGCAGCACCACGCCCGGCCGCCTTTATCTCCCGAGTGGTAATATACCCCTGCATACACACACACACACAACAACAACCTCGTTGGACATGTTTGTTTTGTTGTAGTACTGATGGCCTTAATCTAAGTTTTTGTGGTCGTTGTTGTTGTTGTTTGACTTGCATCCCACTGTGAGTTTTTGCACACAGCGTTGGTGGTGCACGGTGCTTTTTTTTCAGGAATATTTTTGCTGTTTTTTTTTCTCCATGGATTTTCTGTTTTGCACAAAGTCACACACAAAGTAGTCACTTGAAGATGTTTTTCTTGTTCGTGTTTTATTTTTTTTGTTTGTTGTGGTTGCACTCCGATTCAAGAGCCGGATGGCTCACAGGGCTACACTCTTTGGTTCTATTCGGTAAAGTCACGTAGGTAAAAAATAAAACAACAAAAATCACGACGTTTCGGCCACAACACAAGCGACCTTCATCAGGTGTGGCCGAAACGTGATTTTTGTTGTTTTATTTTTTACCTACGTGACTTTACCGAATAGAACCAAAGAGTATGGATCCTTGCAGTCAGGAAAGCTTTAAATCTAGAATTCACAAGGCTATACTAAAATAAACTGAAACTGAATAAAACTGAACTGATGACGACCGTTTGTGTTATGGTCGAAACGTCGTGAGAATTTTTATTGTTTCATATATATTTTATTGTTTCCCTTCAACGTGACTTTACCGAAAGAGCTAAGAATATGAACCGAACCTACTATTGAAGGCACCGCTTTGTCCGATGCCCAATTCGTGTTCGCCCCCTGGCGGACTGAATGTGAAACCACTGGCAGGCAGTCGGTGCGCCCTCTCACACTTAAGTGGAAATTCCACACTCGCGCGGCAGGGACAAGTGTTTCAAAAAGGACAAACGCCGTTGACCTCTCACCAAGTCGTTTTTTTTTGTATCGACGCCGATGATGGCTGCCCGCGACGATTGAACCGTCCACGTGACGATCGAGACGCAGTCCCCGTGTCAGTCGCTGATGGATCAATTCGGGTGCGCATCGGCCTGGTGGTGTTCTGATGCGGTTGTCGATGAAACAGGTGTCTTCCGAGGAACGCCAAAGCCAGGGAGGTTGCCGTGTTTTGGGGTTTTTGAACGAGTTTGTTTTTTTATTCTGGACGTCCGCGCTAATAATGATTGTGATGTTTTTTTTTTCCTGCATGCCGCTCGTCCGGCCCGCGTGAAGACTGGAAGAATTTCGATTTAAAGCTTTCGTGACTGCAAGGATTCATCCTCTTTGGTTCTTTCGGTAAAGTCACCACGTAGAATGAGAATAAAATAATAAATTAATAAAATAAAATAACACAATGTTCATTGAAGCTCTGTCGTCCCGACAGGTCTGTTCCTTTCACCTGAAGAGGGCCACTTGTGTTGTGGCCCGAAACGTCGTGAGAATTTTATCGTGTTATTTTATTAATTTATTACTTTATTCTCATTCTACGTGGTGACTTTACCGAAAGAACCAAAGAAGGTGAAGCCTGGAAGCGTTTGTTGTTTGTCTGGGCGACCGTCCGCGTGGCGAGCACAGGGCTGTTTGTTTCGCCCGCCCTCCTGCAGCCTCTTGACAGGGCAATGTGGACACCCTGAATGCGCGTGGAGTTATTCACGTCCCCGGGATCTAGTGTGCCTGCGCCGGTGGCCTTTATCCGCCCAAAGGAAATCGAGCTCATCTCCTTTGGTTCTTTCGGTAAAGTCACCGCCACGTAGAATGAGAATAAAATAATAAAATAACACAATAAAATTCTCACGACGTTTCGGCCACAACGCAAGCGGCCGTCTTCAGGTGAAAGGTACAGAACTGTCGGGACGACAGAGCTTCAATGGAGCTTTCACCTGAAGACGGCCGCTTGCGCTGTGGCCAAAACGTCGTGAGAATTTTATTATTTTATTATTCTATTCTCATTCTACGTGGTGACTTTACCGAAAGAACCAAAGAAGATGAATCCTTGCAGTCACGAAAGCTTCAAATCGAAAAATCGAGCTCAGTTAATTGCATCGTCGCACCGCAAATCGACGGCGTGCTGTAGTGTCTCCATCGTTACAATTCGCCGTGCGCCTGCGACCGTAATGATTTGCTATTATGGACCCGTATCTCATGGGTGGGTGAATTAATCGCATCCTTTCAAATACTCTCCCTTGGTTTAATTCTGTTATGGAATGTTGGCCGATGGTTGGTTGAGGATAGTGATGGAATGACAGCCAAGGAATGGAATGCGGCCAATAGGATGCCCATCGAGACGACGGGATGATATCAGCTGATGAGTATCACCTGCAGGTACTGGGTGGATTAATACTTTTCGGGATCTCGGGAGATAGTGAGAGCTTTTTGAGAACCTCATCCAGCAGTGGATTGACCATGGATTCTGATGGTGATGGCACTGGACCACTCAGCAACTGTCGGTACAAAGGCACAATCAATGTTGAAGGCCTCTTTTTATCTGTGTTTCACAAAGCCAAGATAATATAACACATCTGTTCCATTTTTCGATTTAAAGCTTTCGTGACTGCAGGGATTCATATTCTTGGTTCTTTCGGTAAAGTCACCACCACTTAGAAGAGAAACAATAAAATAATAAAAATATAAAACAATACAATTCTCACGTTTCGACTGCAACACAAGAAGCAATCATCATCAGGTGTGAAAACCACAGCAATATTTTTTTTCAAATTTTCTTGTGTGAAAACCACAGTAATAATTTTTTTGAAATTTTCTTGCTGTGGTTTTCACACCTGATGATTGCTTCTTGTGTTGCAGTCGAAACGTCGTGAGAATTTTATTGTTTTATATTTTTATTATTTTATTGTTTCCCTTCTACGAGGTGACTTTACCGAAAAAACCAAGAATACTCATCTGTTCCAGTTATCGACGTCACTGATGATTTGAGATTAGAATGTATATGCTCTGAACCCTCAGCCCTGTTCACAAAAATGTAATGCTGCTTTGGTTAATTCATGAGAACCAGACAGGAGTTAATTAAGGGTAGACACTCGGATAGTAATACAAGAATGGTTATGACAAGAATGTTTATTAACTCAATTATAATTGCCCAAACGTCGTAGCATTGAAATGGTTGTGGTGGCTTTTGAATAGTGAAAAACTCCTTTTAAAAAAGTTTTATTTTAAAGTGCACTAAAAAGTAAAGAACTCGATTGGACAACGGGAAGTGGACGACATCTTGAGTACAAGATTTGACCACGACATCAAACAGAGGAATGAAGTTGAATAACTTTTTTGTCACAACTTCATTCAACTCACCGTCGAGAAGTACGTCAATGATGCGGCGCCTGCTCACACATCAACGCTTACTTGAATTAATTGGTTATTTTATGAATCAATCTTCAATATACAACTTTTGTTTGTGTGGAGTGAGGGTGCCCGTAACTCGTTCACATGGAGCAGGCGAGGCGATTCCACAGTTTAGGGACCGCGGCGTTTTTGACCTACACACAAATATATATGCATAATAAGGCGTCCATACAAAATGTTAATCACTTAAAGGGAGCCAATTAATTGGTTAATTGATGCCGATTTTGATACAGGCATGCATTGTCACCGGATCTGAGTACGTGTGCAAAATATGGAATTGATTGGACGACGGGAAGTGGATGAAATCTTTATCACAACATTTGACCACGACAGAGGAATCAAGTTAAGTAAAACCATTTTGAACGCGAATGAGAAATCTCCCCCCACCCTCCCCCGATGACGCGCGAGCGTTGCTAGGGGCAACCCCCGGGCAGCTTTAGCGGCGCAAGGAAATACTTAAATAATGCGAAATAGCACTAAATTGTTAATTTAACAACTTTTAAAGTTTACGGATGGGAAAACAGAATGGCGCTGGCTCACCACGGGGCTTACGGTGTGGTACCCGGCTACTTTTTTAAAAGTAAACTCCACGATTCGCGAGCAAGTGTGCGTCCACACAGAGACAGACAGACGGACACACAGAAAAAATGCCTTTTATAGGTAAGAAAAGAAAAACGATGACGAGACTCAATATGTGAAGAACACGGGATTTATTCGGTTCACAAGTCAACGGATATAACTTCAAAACACTTTTATCGGTCATCTTTTTCTCGAGACAGCGTTCCCGTGGGATTATTTCCAAGTCGATAGACGACACCTTTTTTTTACTCATCCTGGCAGACACACACACAGACACACGCCTCTGTCTGTGTGTGTGACTGTCTGTGAGTATGTCTGTGTGTTTCTATATGTGTGTGTCTGTGTGTGTCTATGTGTCTGTGTGTGTGCCTATGTGTCTCTGTGTGTGTCTGTGTCTCTGTGTGTCTATGTGTCTTGTGTGTGTCTGTGTCTATGTATCTCTGCGTGTGTCTGTCTTGGTGTGTTTGTCTATGTGTCTGTGTCTATGTGTCTCTGTGTCTATGTGTCTGTGAGTATGTCTGTGTGTCTGTTTGTGTATTTCTATGTGTGTGTCTGTGTGTCTACGTGCTCTGCATGTGCCTATGTGTCTTTGTGTGTCTGTGTCTCTGCCTGTGTCTATGTGTCTTGTGTGTGTCTGTGTCTATGTATCTCTGCGTGTGTCTGTCTTTGCGTGTGTTTGTCTGTGTCTCTGTGTGTGTCTATGTGTCTCTGTGTGTGTCTATGTGTCTGCGTGTGTCTATGTGTCTGTGTGTCTATGTGTATGTGTCTACAGTGACACGCGGTGGTGGTAGTGATGGCGGTAGTGGTGGCGGCCGTGTGGTGCGTGTCGAACTTCTTTCACGCCGTACGTATCGTAAACATCGCCACAGGGGAGATTAAGGTGGCTGCGGGTGCTGGCGATGATTACTGGGCGCCCCCCTGCCCGCCTACGCCGCTAAACGTCGCTCGCCAGTCTGTTCCAAGCTATGGGGTAGGGGGAGCGAGATAGAGAGGGGGGGGGGGTGGTGGTGGTAGACCTTTGTCTTGTGGCGTGTAAATATTGTTGCGTGCGTGCGGGGTTTGTCCATGTGGTGGCGGTAATAGCGGTGAGTCGAGCAAAAGCGGTGAAAGTTTTTGGGGTCGCTCCGAGCTCACCCTGTCACCCATCGCTCTCGAGCTCCCTCCTAGGGGAGGATGACGAGGTTGACGAGGTTGACGAGGTTGATGATCCTCATCGTTTGTGGTTGTGAATGCAGAAATAAACATCAGAATCTGGTGGTTTCATTCTGACCTCCGATCCTGGTCAGCAATTGAACGTCGGGAAACCCTTGCGCCGAGGGGCCCCACTAGTGGGCGTGGCCGTGCCCCACCAGTGGGCGTGGCAGTGCCCCCACCAGTGGGCGTGGCCGTGCCCCCATCACGTGGCGTGTGTAGTGACGGCAGCTACGCTCGGAGTGGCTGGATAATAAAGCTTGAAACGCACAGCAAACCACGTGGCCTCGGTGACACGCGATGCGAAGAGGACAGGCAGCCTATACAAAGACAAAGGCACCCCCAGTAGCCTCAGCACACTTTTGTGGCAAGTTCTGTTGGGAGTAGCAATTAAGGGCAGCACTGTAGGGCACTCCGGGGTGGGGAGATAGGGGGGTGGACAGCACCACAGGCCATCAGCCAGCTGCAGAAACATTCCCCTCCTCCACTCATCTCACTCACCCAGTCACCCCTCCACTCACCCCTCCACTCACCCCACCACTCATCTCACTCACCCCTCCATTCATCTCACTCACCCAGTCACCCCATTCACCCCCCCACTCACCCCTCCACTCATCTCACTCACCCCTCCACTCACCCCTCCACTCATCTCACTCACCCCTCCACTCACTCCTCCACTCACTCCTCCACTCATCTCACTCACCCATCCACTCACCCCTCCACTCACCCCTCCACTCACCCCTCCGCTCACCCCTCCACTCATCTCACTCACCCAGTTACCCACTCACCCCTCCACTCACCCCTCCGCTCACCCCTCCGCTCACCCCTCCACTCATCTCACTCACCCCTCCACTCACCACTCCGCTCACCCCTCCGCTCACCCATCCACTCACCCCACTCACCCCTCCACTCATCTCACTCACCCAGTCACCCACTCACCCCTCCACTCACCCCTCCGCTCACCCTCCGCTCACCCCTCCGCTCACCCCTCCGCTCACCCCTCTACTCATCTCACTCACCCCTCCACTCACCCCTCCGCTCACCCCTCCGCTCACCCCTCCACTCATCTCACTCACCCCTCCACTCACCCCTCCACTGATCTCACTCACCCCTCCACTCACCCCTCCACTCACGCCTCCGCTCACGCCTCCGCTCACCCCTCCGCTCACCCCTCCACTCATCTCACTCACCCCTCCACTCACCCCACTCACCCCTCCGCTCATCTCACTCACCCCTCCACTCACCCCACTCACCCCTCCACTCATCTCACTCACCCAGTCACCCACTCACCCCTCCACTTATCCCACTCACCCCTCCACTCACCCCTCCACTCATCTCACTCACCCACTCACCCCTCCACTCACCCCACCACTCACCCCTCCACTCATCTCACTCACTCACCCCTCCACTCACCCCACTCACCCCTCCATTCATCTCACTCACCCAGTCACCCACTCACCCCTCCACTCACCCCACTCACCCCTCCACTCATCTCACTCACCCACTCACCCCTCCGCTCACCCCTCCACTCATCTCACTCACCCCTCCGCTCACCCCTCCGCTCACCCCTCCACTCACCCCTCCGCTCACCCCACCACTCATCTCACTCCGCTCACCGCCCAGCCCCCCAGTAGCCCGAGCTGCTGCTGCTGGGGGGCGTTGTCCCCCAGCACCGCGTTGGCCCTCAGCAGGAACCTCGTGCGGTGACGCCGCCTCTCCCCCCCCCCCTCCCTCCCCTGCCAGCAGCGCCCTCCTGCACCACCACCTCGTCCGCCTCCTCCTCCGCGTAGGCCGCTGCCAGCAGCAGCTCCGCAATGCCTCCCACCGTGTCGCCGTCCCTCAGGGCCCTCCCCGGGGGGGTCGCCCCCCCCCCACCGCCCCCCCCGCCGCGTGGATCCGCGCCGAGCGGCACACCGGCGTCACGAGCCGCGGCCGCGAGGGGGGGGCTGCCGGCGCTGCGGTGGAAGGGGGGGCCGTGATGTTAGGGGGGGCAGCCAGGGTGGTGGTGGTGGTGCAGGAGATGTTGGCGGCTGGGGTGGTGGTGGTGCAGGAGATGTGGGCGACTGGGGTGGTGGTGCAGGAGATGTGGGCGGCTGGGGTGGTGGTGCAGGAGGTGTGGGCGGCTGGGGTGGTGGTGGTGCAGGAGATGTGGGCGGCTGGGGTGGTGGTGCAGGAGGTGTGGGCGGCTGGGGTGGTGGTGGTGCAGGAGATGTGGGCGGCTGGGGTGGTGGTGGTGCAGGAGGTGTGGGCAGCTGGGGTGGTGGTGGTGCAGGAGATGTGGGCGGCTGGGGTGGTGGTGCAGGAGATGTGGGCGGCTGGGGTGGTGGTGCAGGAGATGTGGGCGGCTGGGGTGGTGGTGCAGGAGATGTGGGCGGCTGGGGTGGTGGTGGTGGTGCAGGTGTGGGCAGCTGGGGTGGTGGTGCAGGAGGTGTGGGCGGCTGGGGTGGTGGTGGTGGTGCAGGTGTGGGCAGCTGGGGTGGTGGTGCAGGAGGTGTGGGCGGCTGCAGTCACGAAAGCTTTAAATAAAAAATGTTCGACTTTAAATTTTAAAAAAAATTCGACTAAATTAAATTAAAAACTTAAAACATTTTTCGACTTAAATAAATTAAAACAAATTAAAAAAAAATTTCGCCCTCAAAATCACTCGAACCTTGGGCAGCTGAGGCGCGCGAGTTCACTTCGTCCATCGTAGACATCGCCGGAGAAGTTGTTGTTGTGCTGTTGTTTAGTCGTCGTTGTATAGCTGTTGTATAGTCGTTGTTTATTTGTAGTTTAATGTTTAAAGTGGTAAAGTTAAATGGTTAAAGTCGCAGCCTCAGTGGAGGCCTTCGAGGCGGCCATCGACAAATTCTGAAATTTCGCGACCCTTGCCCCCTGAACTTGCCTCCGATTGGCTGCGGGAGAGGACATACACACACGAGTGTACACCATCACACCATCACACACAGTGCACACCACCACACTATCACACATACAGAGTGCACACCACCACACTATCACACACACAGAGTGTACATCACCACACCATCACACACACACACCTCACGCTTTCTCTCTGTTTAAACGTGAAAACTCTTAAACTCTTAAAACACCAACCCTTAAACACTAACCCTTAAAAGCCAACTCTTAAACACCAACCCTTAAACGCCAACCCTTAAACACCAACCCTTAAACACAAACCCTTAAACACCAACCCTTAAACACCAACCTTTAAACACTACCCTTAAACACCAACCCTTAAACACCAACCCTTAAACACCAACCCTTAAACACCAACCCTTAAACACCAACCCTTAAACACCAAGCCTTAAACACAAACCCTTAAACATCAACCCTTAAACGCAAACCCGTAAAAGCCAACCCATAAACGCCAACCCTTAAACACCAAACCTTAAGAAGCAACCTTTAAACACTAACCCTTAAACGCCAACCTTTAAACACCAACCCTTAAACGCCAACCTTTAAACACCAACCCTTAAACGCCAACCTTTAAACGCCAACCCTTAAAGGCAAACCCTTAAACACAAACCCTTAAACACCAAACTTGCACGCCACAACCTGGACGGTAGAGGGCATTCTTTACCTCACGCTTTCTCTCAAAAGTGGCGACCTCACACTCCTAGCGGGTCGTCCTCCTCCTCGTCGTCCTCGTCGTTAATTGAGCAACAAAAATAAATTTTCCGGCGTCTGCACCCCCCTCACGAATTAAAAAAAATGGCGGTGGGTGAGGGGGAGGAGCCAAAACAAATTGGCGGGAAAACAAAAAAACTTCGCGTCACGTGGGAAGGGAGACGCCAAATCCGATTGGCTCCGAGGCGGGAGCGACTTTGAGGCAATTTTTTTTTACAGTACGAAATTACAAAACTCAACATCGACAATAAAACTCGCGTTGGCATTCGCGCCGGTGTAAATAAATGTAAAAAAAATAAAAGTTGTATTGTTGACGTACCATATTTAAATCAAATGTTTTTACTCGAACGCGATTCCGTTGTTTCGATTCATTCTCGTGCTGAATCGTGTCGAGCTATGATTACGAAACGCGAATCGTGATCCGAGTTTGCTAAGCCAATGGGAGCGCAACGCTGCTAAAGGCAGCGTCCAATAGGAGAAGGCGATGGTGGGAGGTGGCCGGGTGCCGCTTGGACCAATCAGTGAGCAGGGTGTTCAATGTTTCCCGCTCTTTCGGGGGTTTTTTTGTTAATCACAAAAACAATATTTAAACCCCGGGGTAAAAGTTATGGAGAGCATTGTTTTAAAAAGTGTGTAGTCGGAAAAGTTTGCACGTAAATTATATTGAAACAGAGGAGCAATAACAATAATATAACTCCACCAATATCTTCTACAATGGATTCCAATGTTATCCCAAAGGTAATCGATTCCAACAGCTATAAACACTACTACCAACTCGACTCCCACTTTATCCCCATTGAAAATCGATTCCATGAGCACCATTCACCAACAATCGATTCCCATGTTATCACAACGGGAATCGACTACATACCATCAAAATTCTCCAACAATCGATTCCCATGTTATCCGCAAAGGAATCGATGCGAGTATTTTAATCGAACCGAGAATCGATTTTCCCTCCACGTGAGGTTCATGGAGATGGGGAAGTTCTACGGACCTGGTCGACTCCTCCACCTCCTCCTGCCTCTCCTCCTCCACATCGTCACTTGCAGCCACGGTGAGCCGAGCGGGACAGAGGTCGATACATCTGGTACCAAGCTGTGGTGTACGTGGGGAGCGGTGGTGCAGTGGTTAGCGCACTGTGTGAGTGTGTGGGGAGTGGTGGTGCAGTGGTTAGCGCACTGTGTGTGTGTGGGGAGTGGTGGTGCAGTGGTTAGCGCACTGTGTAATTGTGGGGAGCGGTGGTGCAGTGGTTAGCGCACTGTGTGTTTGTGGGCAGTGGTGGTGCAGTGGTTAGCGCACTGTGTGTGTGTGTGGGGAGTGGTGGTGCAGTGGTTAGCGCACTGTGTTTGTGGGCAGTGGTGGTGCAGTGGTTAGCGCACTGTGTGTGTGTGTGGGGAGTGGTGGTGCAGTGGTTAGCGCACTGTGTAATTGTGGGGAGCGGTGGTGCAGTGGTTAGCGCACTGTGTGTTTGTGGGCAGTGGTGGTGCAGTGGTTAGCGCACTGTGTGTGTGTGTGGGGAGTGGTGGTGCAGTGGTTAGCGCACTGTGTTTGTGGGCAGTGGTGGTGCAGTGGTTAGCGCACTGTGTGTGTGTGTGGGGAGTGGTGGTGCAGTGGTTAGCGCACTGTGTAATTGTGGGGAGCGGTGGTGCAGTGGTTAGCGCACTGTGTGTTTGTGGGCAGTGGTGGTGCAGTGGTTAGCGCACTGTGTGTGTGTGTGGGGAGTGGTGGTGCAGTGGTTAGCGCACTGTGTTTGTGGGCAGTGGTGGTGCAGTGGTTAGCGCACTGTGTGTGTGTGGGGGGAGTGGTGGTGCAGTGGTTAGCGCACTGTGTGTGGGGGGAGTGGTGGTGCAGTGGTTAGCGCACTGTGTGTGGGGGGAGTGGTGGTGCAGTGGTTAGCGCACTGTGTGTGTGTGGGGAGTGGTGGTGCAGTGGTTAGCGCACTGTGTGAGTGGGGAGTGGTGGTGCAGTGGTTTGCTCAATGTGTTGTTCACTCATCTCCCCAGCTCCGCCTTCCCCATTGAATGTACGTTTGGAATCTCGAGACCTCCTTGCAGACCTCTGCTGGGACCCCGGTGAAGTTGACCCCAAAGGGGATAGACCCCCAATTGTTGAGCCTTCAACCATCGACTCCACCACCACCACGGCCAACTCAACTTTTCTGGACGTTACCTACACAGTTCAGAGCAAACTGTGAGATGCTCCCTCACTCACCCACCCGCTTGATCACTTACCAACTCACTCACCCACTCACCAACCCACTCACTCAACCACCCACTCACTCAACTACCCACTCACTTATCCACTCACTAACTCACTCACCCACTCACCCATTCACCCACTCACCTATTCACCCACTCACTCACCCACTCAGTCACTCGCCCACCCTCTCACCCACCTACTCACCCACCCACAAACCCACTCAACCTCCCATCCATTCACGGCTGAATTCACTCACCCACTCATTCACTCACCCACCCATCCGTCACTCACTCAACTCACTCACCCTTAAACCCACTCACCTAATCACTCACCAACCCACTCACCCATTAATTCACTCACCAACCCACTCACTCACTCAACAACAACCGCGATTTGCCACTAATTGGCTGTGACATCATAATGGCACTTGTGCCAGACTATATGCACGTTGAGGCCACGTCAAGTGTTGAACGCCCGCTGGCAGGAGCATGCTGGAGTAGCCCACCGATGGGACTTTGTCCAGATCTTTCAGGAATTTGTGAGCTCCTCACACAATCCTGCCTGGTTAAACCCAGGATGGATTAAATTTCGATTTAAAGCTTTCGTGACTGCAAGGATTAATCTTCTTTGGTTCTTTCGGTAAAGTCACGTAGAATGAGAATAAAATAATACATTGATAAAATAAAATAACACAATAATCTCACGACGTTTCGGCCACAACACAAGCAGCCTTCATCAGGTGAAGGGACGAGACTGTCTGGAGGACAGCGCTGTGTTATTTTATTTTATCAATTTATTATTTTATTCTCATTCTACGTGACTTTACCGAAAAAACCAGGATAGATTGTAGGCAGGCCCGCCTAAATGTTTCGAACTGGCAAAGATGTTCCATTAGGGGGCTCCACGTTTTTCAAGCGTAGAGAAGGAAGGGAATGATTGTGGCCAAGAAGACTTGAAGCTTCGTGCAGAGCGACAGACCAGGTAGCTTCCACACAACGTTACCGATGAAAAGATATTGCCACGCGACTGATTCGGAGTGAGACCTCTACTGTCAAACCTTAGCCGGTCATGAGCACACTGCTCAGGTATGGGAAACTCTCCACTCTCTCCACAAATGCCCCATCACCAATTGGGAGTTGTGGGGGTGGAGTGTCTGATGGTACAAAATACCCAGGCAGGTGCTTAGTTTTGGTGGGTCTGATGGTAAGGCCCCACCTCTTGGTGGCAAGCTCCAGGTTCAGCAGCAGCACCTCCAACTCCTCCTCTGAGTGAGCAGCACTTACCAGACCATCAGCATATGTAACATGGTTGACCAATATGGAGCCATCCCTTGACTGCACCTGGGCATCAATCATCCTCCCATTGTATCTGTACCAGACGTAAATTCCACCGATACAGCCATCAAAGGCTTCACAAACTACTTGGTCGAAATAGGTGTTAAATAATGTGGGACCCAAGGTGAACAGGTAATGGCTCCAACTCCCAGTCACGTAGTTTTATCCGGGCCCGCTCACCATCATGAAGGTCCTTAATTATTGTAAGCAGAGGGTCAGGGACTCCGAAAGCATGAAGAGCAACCCAGAGCCCAGGCCTACTGATGGTATCATAGGCCTTGACCAGGTTAATAAAGCAGAGATGTAGGTCTTGTTGGAATTCCCTACACCTCTGCTGTAGCAGATGGACGGAAAATATGGCATCTGTGCAGGACCACCCTTTCCTGAAACTTGCATTGTGGCTCCGCAAAGCCTCTCCTCAGCATGCCTGGCAGGGCGATGTTGAATAATCCTTGCCAGGACGTTTCCCGGCACACTGAGGAGTGAGATGCCCCTGTTGTTGTTACAATCTGTGCGGTCTCCCTTCTTAAAGGGGGGGGACCACCAGGGCATCCTTCCAATCCTGCGGAACCCGTCCAGTGGTCCAGACTATTGTTATGATGTCATGTGCACAAACGCCACCCTCCCTCAACATTTTGCTCGGGGCCTTTCCTGGTCTCAGACTCTGGATTGCCTTCAGTACTCAACAGATGGCACCTCACCCAGCCACTTACAGGGGGTGACTTCCAACATTTGAGGCACCGCAGCCTCAGCAGGGTCATCCCCACTTTGTCCCACAATGTTTTCCAGGCTGAGGGATTTTCCCTCCCGCAGGACCTCACAGAAATGCTCAGCAAATCTGCAAACCTGTTCCTGGGGGTCGGAAATTGAATCACCGTTCTTTCCGCTAAATATGGAAATAGGTGTGGCGCTGCAAGTTACTTTTTTGACGGAGTTATTTGTGATCGCGGGCCATTGAGGCAGATTCCATCTGCTCAGCAACCCGCGACCACCACCAATCCTTGGAACACCTCACGGCTCTCCGAACCTCCGAGCGAAGGCTGCAGTAAGCCTCCTCATTCTCTGACGTGGGATGCTGTAGACGATTAGAGTGGGCCTGTCACTTTTCTCAGCCAGCCTGAACACCTCTTCTGTCAGTGAGGGTCTCTGGCGAGGTCTGGACCGTATTCCCAAGCAGCCATTAAAGCTGCATGAGTCACAGTCCAAAACCTCGCCCATTTCCCCTCGACATCAGGAGTGGGGGACAATGCCAACCCCAGCTGCAAGCGATGATGAAATTCTCACTTGCAACTTTCATCAGCTAACTGAGACCAGGCCACTGGGTTTGAATGGGGTCCTGGGTATACACCCACCATTGGAGTAGAAGAATGGCAGGCGCATCTTCCAGATGGCAAGTCGATGGTCAGTGAGCAAATCAGCTCCATGGTAGGTCCTTGTGTCAAGGACATGGGCCAGCATCTGCTGTTCCATCACTATGTAGTCCAGCAGATGTTCTTTGCTTGGACCTGGCATGCATCCATGATGTTGCGTGGATGCGCCGATGCCAGAACAGCGTGTTGGTAATTACAAGCCTATGGGCTGCACAAAAATCGTGCAGCCTTCTACCGTTGTTATTGAGCTGATCTGGCCCATGCCTTCCAATCACTCCAGACCAGGTGCCAGCATCATGACCAACTTGGGCATTAAAGTTGACCGACAATGTGAATATCCCGAGGGGCCACTTTAGCTAGCACTTGTGACAGGAGCTCATAGAAGGCATCTGACTCATCGGCCTTGCCTGCGTCCCTCCACGGATGTTCGTCTTCGGTGGGGGCATAAGTAATGACGACCACCGCTCCTCACCTCTGGTTGATGGGAAAGCGAGCCCAAAGTAGCCTGGGGCTTACAGCTTCCCACACCTCACCGCCACACTCCCACGACCCCTTCATTATTTTGTTCATAAGAAGAGCCACTCCCTGTTGTTTGGCAGGCTCCTGCCCCGAGTAGAGGACTGTCCACCCCTCATGGTGGCAGGAGCCAGAGCCGGTCCACCGGACCTCCTGAATACCACAGAGATCCAGGCGGTACCAGTCCAGCTCCCGACAGAGGAGTGGCAGCCTCTCCTTCGCAGTGAGCGTTCGAACATTCCACGTGGCCATCCACAGTGGTTTTTTGCTGTTTCCAAATGGGGTTTTGTAAGGAGACGTCATCGACGCCTGTCCCGCCGGGGCACTAAACAACGCGCATAATTTGATATTTTGTGTGTTGTTTAGTGGTAATTAATTGAAGGTGGAGCGGTTAACAGCCCCTTGCACACGTTCAGAGCTCCCTTTGACCATTGTGGTGGCTACAAACGCCCACTCACTCACCAACCCACTCACCCACCCACTCACTCAGCCACGCACTCAACAACCCACTCACCAACCCACTCGCCCATTAATTCACTCAGCCACTCACTCGACAACCCACTCACCCACTCACTCACCAACCCACTCAATCAGCCACTAACTCGACAACCCACTCACCCACTCACTCACCAATCCACTCGCCCATTAGTTTACTCACACACACACGTCTCTCTCAGTCACCTGCTCACTCGCTCCTCACCACTCCTCACCATTTCCTTTCCATGTTTCTGTCTGCGCAGTTTTGGACAAGTCCACTGGCAGATCGTCTGCTCTGCCACAACAGAGACGCGGTGCAATGTCTCCTCAGCGCTGGAAAATCCCACCGACCGCTACCACCTCCGCGTCAGATCCACCGCCTCATCATCACCACTGTCCTCACCCTGGGTCGTGGTTGAGGTCGTGCACTTGAAGACAAGTGAGTGGCGTGAGATCGGCCATGTGCCGCTGTCTCTGTCTCTGTGTGTGTCTGTGTGCCGAATGGCGGTTGTTGATGTTGTGTGCTCGCCAACAGCACTTACCCCAACTGTCTGTGCAAGCTATATGAGAGATCTTGTTTTTATGTGTCTGTGTGTGTTTCTGTCTCTCTATGTGTGTCTCTTTGTGTAACTGTTTGTGTCTCTGTGTGTGTGAGTGTCTGTGTTTAGGTCTCTGTGTGTGTGAGTGTCTGTGTTTGTGTCTGTCCATGTGTCTGTGTGTCTCTGTGTGTGTGAGTGTGTTTGTGTCTGTCCATGTGTCTGTGTGCCTCTGTTTGTGTGAGTGTCTGTGTGTCTGTGTGTGTGTGAGTGTCTGTGTTTGTGTCTCTGTGTGTGTGAGTGTCTGTGTTTGTGTCTGTCCATGTGTCTGTGTGTCTCTGTGTGTGTGAGTGTCTGTGTGTGTGTGTGAGTGTTTGTGTCTGTTTGTGTCTCTGTGTGTGTGAGTGTCTGTGTTTGTGTCTCTGTGTATGTGAGTGTCTGTGTTTATGTCTCTGTGTGTGTGAGTGTCTGTGTTTGTGTCTCTGTGTGTGTGAGTGTCTGTGTTTGTGTCTCTATGTGTGTTACTGTCTGTGTTTGTGTCTCTGTGTGTGTGAGTGTCTGTGTTTGTGTCTGTCCATGTGTCTGTGTGTCTCTGTGTTTCTCTGTCTGTGTCTGTTTGTGCCTCTTTCTGTCTGTGTCTGTCTGTAACTTTCCCACTCACTCTCACTCACTCTGTAGAACAGGGGGAGATCACACAAACTCCAAACATACAACAGCAGGCATCGTCAGGGTCTGGATTCGAACCAACGGCCTCCGGCTCACTAGGCGAGGGAGATAACACCCCCCCCCCACACGTGACTCCCCCCCCCCCCGGTGTCTCAGCTGTCCTCAGTGCTCCGATATTCACCCTGAAGCTCACCAAGAAAAGGACGGTGGAGGAGGGTGATGGCGACGGCTGTGACGACGGCGGTGACGACGGCGATTGTGTGGTGGCTGGGAAGGTAGACGCGGTGGTTGACGCAGAGCCGGAGGTCTGGGAGCTGTCAATGTCGGCCTACGTTGAGCGTTTGTTGCTGAGAAGGATGGTGGGGCACCGACTGGATTTCTTTTTTCAAGCGGAGTACTCGGCAAAAGGGGGCGCTCCGAATGCGGTGAGCGGTTGCGGGGGTTGTGACGGGGGTTGGAAGGTTGTGGGGGGGACGTGAGTGGTGATTGAGAAGCCTTGGGTATCGGAGGGAGTAGCCAAACCTTGTGAGTGGGTAAGTTAGTGAAAGAGTTAATGAGTGGATGAGTGAGTGATGCTACTCTACTACTGATGATACCTCTGTAGTGTACCACTTCTGAGACACTAATCGTAGGAGGCAACACGTCTATTCTACACATTTAACAATTGTTCACACACGGGATAACTACAGACTGGTCAGAGCAGCCGGCACGCTGCCTGACGATGAAGACGTAGCACATTGGGTTCCACTCCACCGACAGACAGCCTTTATCCAGCCTCAGGACTTCCCTTTTATGCCCCCCCGGTGTGGCCTGGCTCCGCCCTTGGCCACGCCCCCTTCTGGAAACCCACCAGAAGGCTCTGGGCCATACCTCACGTGTCCCCTCGGGCACCCTTGCCACACATCCCTTACCCCGGCCTATCACGTGCTCCACCAGCCGGCCGGTTTGCCATGTCCTCATATGCCCCCTACTGCCAGCAGTGCGCATCATGCACCCGAGTAACCCACTCCGTGGCATTGCATTCTCTGCTGCCAGAACGGCCGCTGCACCCTGCTCTGCTGGCAGGTATGGCTGTGACGCCCACATCTCCTCTCTCTGTCGGTAACCAGCACCACGTGCCGTAGTGACCCATTCTGTGTCACTTCACTACGACTGTAGTGAGTCCAACTGAGTCGCAGACGTTATTCTTTAGAGGCAACACATTTGTTGTAACACGTGACATACAAAGGGGTAACTGCCCCTTTACCAGATATAGCCTAGGGGTGGTGACCACCCAGCTAACTAATCTATACGTCGGAGTTACAGCTACGAAGGGTCGGACCCTCACTCGGGTCCCCGGCCACATGTTGATGCCTTGTAGGACGTAGAGCTTCCAGCTTGTAGACGTGGAGCTTCCAGCTTGTAGACGTAGAGCTTACAGCTTGTAGACGTAGAGCTTCCAGCTTGTAGACGTGGAGCTTCCAGCTTGTAGACGTGGAGCTTCCAGCTTGTAGACGTGGAGCTTCCAGCTTGTAGACGTGGAGCTTCCAGCTTGTAGACGTGGAGCTTCCAGCTTGTAGACGTGGAGCTTCCAGCTTGTAGACGTGGAGCTTCCAGCTTGTAGACGTGGAGCTTCCAGCTTGTAGACGTGGAGCTTCCAGCTTGTAGACGTGGAGCTTCCAGCTTGTAGACGTGGAGCTTCCAGCTTGTAGACGTGGAGCTTCCAGCTTGTAGACATGGAGCTGCCAGCTTGTAGATGTGGAGCTTACAGCTTGATGACACGACTATTGATGATGATACTACTACTACTGATGATGATGCTGCTACTCCAGGTGAACTTCGTCAGTTGCCACCACGCGGTGTGTCCGCCTGGAGACGCTGATGAGTACTGTGCCCGTGCGAGGGTCATCACTGACTTCCTGCGGCGGAAGGCAGGGGAGTGGTCTCCGCTGTCCTGTGTGTCCGTCCCTCCACGACACAGCGCCGTGGGTGAGTGGGTGGGTGAGTGGCTGGGTGAGAGAGAGAGATGTTTGTGTGTGTGTGGTGATTGCAAATCCTTTGATATCGGAGTAAGTTGCCAAACCTTGTGAGTTGATGGGTGAGTGAGTGGGTGGGTGGATGTCTATGTATCTGTATGTATCTAAATTAGTCTCTATGTATCTTTATGAGTCTCTATGTGTCTCTGTATCTCTTTGCAGAGTATCTGTGTGTCTCTGTGGGTCTCTGTGTATCTCTATGTAGGGTCGCTATGTATCTCAACCAGCCTCCATGTGTGTCAATGAGTCTCTGTATCTCTGTAAATCTCTGTGTGAGTAGTTTATGGGTCTCTGAGTAGTCAATGAGTTTTCTGTGTGAGTAGTCTATGGGTCTCTATGAGTGTATTCATCGGACGACTAAAGTTATTAAACTGAGTAAAGTTATATTCTTGGTTCTTTCGGTAAAGTCACGTTGAAGGGAAACAATAAAATAATAAAATATATATAAAACAATAACATTATCACAACGTTTCGACTGTAACACAAACAGTCATCATCAGGTGTGAAAACCAACGGCAAAAAACATTTGAAAGAAGTGGCGGTTTGTATTTATTTTTAAACGTTAACACCACGGACAGCGATTTGTCAGTTTGTTTATAAGGACGAGTCCATCTATGTTCGGAAAAGAGGAGGGGGAGACGAAAAATTAATGTATACTGTCTGAAAGCCACCGTAAACGTGAACAATCAATTAAGACCCGAAATGGTTTATCAAATCCTTCCAATGATTGCTAAGCCAGAATCCATCTTCTCCGTTGAAATTGTCTCTGTGTTTGTATATGTGGATAGCCTCATGAACGAATCTCTCGTGGTAGCCCGATGGCTTGCAAAGAACCTCTGTCTTGGAGAAGTCAATGTCATGTGAGCCTACTGAATTATAACAGTGATCTGCCACGGCCGAGGTGTTGGTCTTACCGTGTTTAAGGTCTGCTTTGTGTTCACGAATGCGGTCCGAGACATGTCGTTTGGTTTCTCCAATGTAACTACTACCACAGAGGCAACTTGGTTTGTAGACACCAGGGTACTGTATGTCCAGAATCACATCTTTTACAGACGAAACCAGATCACGGATGTTATGTAATGTGTTGAAACTGACCTGGATCTTGTGTTTATTCAAGATTTGGAGATCTTTTTTGTGATCCCCGCAATGTAGGGTAAAGTAATGGTTTTGAAAGGCTCCTCAAGAGGGTCATTCTTCATGGTTTGAGTGATAGCTTTGCGGATTGTATAGTCGGAGTAACCATTAGCCTTAAGAGCTTGGTGTACGTGCTTGAGTTCACTGCCTATGTGTTCCTGGTCGGATATGCATTGGGCTCTATGGTGCAGAGTCTTGATGAGATAATTCTTCTGTGATGGATGGTGGTGGGAATCCGGTTTCAGATATGCATCCGTATAGGTAGCTTTCCTATAGACAGAGTGGCTCATTGAACCATCAGGTCTCTTTTTTATTAAGACATCCAAAAAAGGTAGCTTGCCATCTTTTTCGACTTCCATGGTAAATCTGATGGCTGGGTATATGGAATTGATGTGGTCGAAGGATTGGTCTAGAGCAGGCCGGCCATGTGGCCAGATGACAAAAGTGTCATCCACGTACCTCTTCCATAAGGTTGGGCCGAGAGTGGCAGTCTGGATGTCGTCAGTCTCAAATTTCTCCTTGAAAATGTTGGCTATAACTGGAGATAGGGGGGAGCCCATTGGGGTTCCCTCAGTTTGTAGAAAGTTCCATTCCAAGTGAAGTATGTATTGGTTAAGCAGTGTCTCACCAGGGGGGGTACCTCAATGTTTAGTCCTTGATGAACCAAGTCTTCAATGATTGCGATGGTGTTAGGTACAGGAACTTTGGTGAATAAGGAAACTACATCAAAACTGACAAGCAGGTCGTCTGGGGACAGGGAAATACCCTTGATTGTCGATACCAGTGAGTAGAATTTTGTACCGCAGAGGTGGTTTTTCCAGTGAAAGGACGCAGGATTTCAGACAGAAAACGAGCCAGTTTGTAGGTGGGGGAGTTGATAGAGATGATGGGACGGAGGGGTGTATCTACTTTATGCATTTTTGGTAAGCCGTATAATCTTGGTGGCCTGGCAGCAGAAGGTTTCAACAAAAACTGTTTAGATTGATCAATTAATGCGGTTGAATCAGAAATAATTTTGTTGGTTTGTGTGACGAGGCTGTTGGTGGGATCTCTTTTTATTTTTGTATAGCTGCCATCGTCGAGTAATTCTTTCATTTTGTTGTTATATTCTATTTTATCCATGATGACAGTAGCATTGCCCTTGTCAGCTGAGAGGATTACAATGTCATCCCTCTTTTTTAATTTGTATAATTCAAAACGCTCATCTTTGCTGAGGTTGCTAGCTGGCATCTTAGCGTTTTTGAGGGTTGCAGCGATTTCAGATCTTGCTACGTCTGCAGCGATGTGACCCAGGCCCTTGAGAACAACGTCTACTTGGGCAATGATATCAGTAACTGGTATGTGTTTAGGGGTGACTGCAAAGTTTAGACCTTTAGCTAAAACGGATTTCAGACCATCGGAAATAGAACTGTTACTACGATTAATTACGACTTTGTTAACGTCTAACTTTTTGGTGTGTGGGTCCGGTCTTTTGTTGGAGAGGAGGTTAAATTTGGAAATCAGGTTGTCCTTACATTTGGTTGACATAGTAGCAGCTGAAGAGGCAGTCATATTGTCTACATGTTCCCAATCTGATGTGGACATTGTTGCCGTCAATGATAAGTGTGATTTGTAGAGTGTCTTGTCTAACTGATCTAGTTCGGTGCGTATAAGTCAGATTTTCTCTGAGATAAGAGCTAAGCTAGTTTTGAAAAGAATTCGTTTCGCATTAGAAGAAGTTACATCAGCAGAGGTCAGTGTAAATGCGATTGGTATTACCCCAGAGTCGCGACATCTCTTCAGAAAGGTGAGAGACTCGATCAGCTGAGCCTTCTTATCCCGGAGTTTGTTGAAGGATCTTAAAGTTATGTGGAAACCCTCCCCGTAGAGGTGGTTAAATTTTGATTTAAAGCTTTCGTGACTGCAATAATTCATATTCTTGGTTCTTTCGGTAAAGTCACGTTGAAGGGAAACAATAAAATAATAAAATATATAAAACAATGAAATTATCACGACGTTTCGACTGTAACACAAACAGTCATCATCAGGTGTGAAAACCAACGGCAAGAAACATTCGAAAGAAGTGGCGGTTTGTATTTATTTTTAAACGTTAGCACCACGGACAGAGATTTGTCAGTTTGTTTATAAGGACGAGTCCATCTATGTTCGGAAAAGAGCAGGGGGGAGACGAAAAATTAATGTATGCTGTCTGAAAGCCACCGTAAGCGTGAACAATCAATTAAGACCCAAAATGGTTTATCAAATCCTTCCAATGATTGCTAAGCCAGAATCCATCTTCTCGGTTGAAATTGTCTCTGTGTTTGTATATGTGGATAGCCTCATGCACGAATCTCTCGTGGTAGCCCGATGGCTTGCAAAGAACCTCTGTCTTGGAGAAGTCAATGTCATGTGAGCCTACTGAATTATAACAGTGATCTGCCACGGCCGAGGTGTTGGTCCTACCGTGTTTAAGGTCTGCTTTGTGTTCACGAATGCGGTCCGAGACATGTCGTTTAGTTTCTCCAATGTAACTTCTACCACAGAGGCAACTTAGTTTGTAGACACCAGGGTACTGTATGTCCGGAATCACATCTTTCACAGACGGAACCAGATCACGGATTTTATGTAATGTGTTGAAACGGACCTGGATCTTGTGTTTATTCAGGATTTGGAGATCTTTTTTGTGATCCCCGCAATGTAGGGTAAAGTAATGGTTTTGAAAGGCTCCTCGAGAGGGTCATTCTTCATGGTTTGAGTGATAGCTTTGCGGATTGTATAGTCGGAGTAACCATTAGCTTTAAGAGCTTGGTGTACGTGCTTGAGTTCACTGCCTATGTGTTCCTGATCAGATATGCATTGGGCTCTATGGTGCAGAGTCTTAATGAGAATTCTTCTGTGATGGATGTTGGTGGGAATCCGGTTTCAGATAAGCATCCGTATGGGTAGCTTTGTGTGAGTAGTCTATTGGTCTCTGTGAGTAGTCTATGGGTCTCCGTGTGAGTATTCTGTGGGTCTCTCTGTGAGTAGTCTATGGGTCTGTGTGTGAGTAGTCTATGGGTCTTTGTGTTTGTAGTCTGTAGGTCTCTCTGTGAGTAGTCTGTGGGTATCTGTCAGTAGTCTATGGGTCTCTGTGTGAGTAGTCTATGGGTCTCCGTGTGAGTAGTCTGTGGGTCTCTTTGTGAGTAGTCTATGGGTCTCTGTGTGAGAAGTCTATGGGTCTCTGTGTGAGTAGCCTATGGGTGTCTGTGTGAGTAGTCTATGAGTCTCTGTGTCAGTAGTGTGTGGGTCTCTGTGTGAGTAGTGTGTGGTTCTCTGTGTGAGTAATTTGTGGGTCTCTATGAGTAGTCTATGGGTCTCTGTGTGGGTAGTCTATAGCTTTCTATGAGTAGTCTATGGGTCTCTAGTAGCCTATGGGTATCTATGAGTAGCCTATGGGTGTCTGTGTGAGTAGTCTATGGGTCTCTGTGTGAATAGTGTGTGGGTCTCTGTGTGAGTCGTGTGTGGTTCTCTGTGTAAGTAATCTGTGGGTCTCTATGAGTAGTCTATGGCTCTCTATGAGTAGTCTATGAGTCTCTGTGTGGGTAGTCTATGGCTCTCTATGAGTAGTCTATGGCTCTCTATGAGTAGTCTATGGGTCTCTATGAGTGGTGTATGGGTCTCTGTGTGGTCTCCCTGCCCAGGCCCTCCCGTGGGTGTCGTGACGGAGGGCCAGGCCTTGGCAGCCATCGGCCAGAAGGTGGCGCTGCTTCACTGCCACCTGCGGGTTGCGGCCGCGGTGACGCTGACGCAGGTGAACTGGCTGAAGGTCACCGTCGGTGATGACGGCCGGAAGAGGGCCAGCTTGGCGGTGCTCAATCCACGACACGGCACGGCATACCCAAACTCTCCCCTCATGGGCCGTGTGCGCTTCCGCGCCGGGGGGCGCGGAAGTGCACGCGGCGACTTCTCGCTGGAGCTGCTGGACGTGCAGCACGGCGACGGGGGCCTCTTCCTCTGCCACGTGGCCACCTTCCCCACCGGCAACTTCGAGGGAAGCGTCAACCTCTCCGTCGTCGGTGAGAATCGGCGCTCTCCGTTGTCTTTCTTCGCCGGCACTGTGGCCACAACTTTGCCACAACTTTTTTCGTCGGACGAATAAAGTTGTGGCAAAGTTGTTGCGGTCGTTGTTGTTGTGGTCATTGTGCCACACAGAGAAGCCGACGGTGGCATCGGCGTCAGCGGCGTTTACGGCCGGCCTGGTCTGCCGGGCCCCCCGGGCCGGTCAGGCCGGCAGGTCCTGCTGGGCCACTGTCGTCGCCGTGGGCCTCGCCCTCGCGGCCGCACTGCTCTACCGCCGCCGGCTCCAAGCGGCCGCGTGAGTCGCCCACCTCGTCACCTTCCCCGCCACCTCACCCCCTCGCTGAGCCTCTCACCTTTAACCACCGCGGAAGTGCACCACCCCCTCCCGCTGCCCGCTTCCCCGCTCGTCCCGATGTCGCTGGAATGTCACTCGAACGTCAGCGGCGCCCCTCGCGGGCTTCCTCGTGCGACGAATTACCGCTGTGCATCCCGCCCACCCCCCCCCCCCCCCCCCGGCGCGTGTGCAGGGAAGAGCCCCGCGCCTCCCGCAAGCCACCACCAGGCGGCAAGGAGGACGACCGTGGCCACGTGAGTGGGGGGAGGGGGGCGCGCGGGATCGGAGCACGTGGGATCGGAGCCAGCGGGATCGGAGCAAGCGGGATCGGAGCAAGCGGAATCGGAGCAAGCAGGATCGGAGCACTCGCCGCTCGTGTGTGTTGTCTTGATTTAAAGCTTTCGTGACTGCAGTAATTCATATTCTTGGCTCTTTCGGTAAAGTCATGTTGAAGGGAAACAATTAAATAAAATATATATAAAACAATAAAAATTCTCACGACATTTCGACCATAACACAAACGGTCGTCATCAGGTGTGAAAAAAAAACCAACGGCAAGAAACATTTGAAAGAAGTGTCGGTTTGCATTAATTTCATAATAAAGGTTTTTGGGTTAGATCGCGTTATATATAAATGTGTCGTAACCCTCCACCACCCGACACGGCCAATCAGCATGGAAATGGAGGTGAATAACACACTCCCATTCCTAGATATTTTGCTTGGACATGGCCTAAACGGTAAAATAACACACAGCATTTACAGAAAGCAAACGCACACTGATGCCTATCTGAATACAGAGTCACATCATCATCCAGCTCAGAAATCCTCTCTTATCAAGACGCTCATACATCGGGCTAAAACAGTGTCAGATGGTGAGAGTCTAGTGAGAGAGATGAAACACGTTAAAGATGCACTACGACAGAATGGCTACAGTAATGCTCAAATTAACAGAGCACTGAATGCCAAATCATGATCGCAAAGCAATACTGCTGAAAGCGACCAGATTGTTAAAACAATAAAAAATCTATATATCTCAGGAGTAACTGACAAATTAGCCCGTGTTTTGCAAAAGCAAAACATTACAGTAAGATTTGGTACAGTACACAAAATTCAAAAACTAGTATCTTGCACTAAAGACGCATTACCTAAATTATCAACAGAAGGTGTATATCGGATTAATTGTTTATGTGGCGGCTGCTACATTGGACAGACGGGACGTAATATCAGCGTAAGACTAAAAGAACATCAGAGAAATATTAAATTATCTCAAACACAACTGTCGGCAGTGGCAGAACATGCTTGTCAACAAGGACACTCAATTGATTTTGACAATGTTGCAGTGTTGTGTAAAACTAATTATTACTGGCAAAGACTAATTAGAGAATCCATTGAAATTGAGAGGAATAAGAATAACTTTAATCGCTCTGACAGCTACAGGCTTAGTGCGGGCTGGAAGCGTATTATTAAATAATACACATTACATTTTGATTTAAAGCTTTCGTGACTGCAGTGATTCATGTTCTTGGCTCTTTCGGTGGAGTCGCGTTGGGGGGGAAGCAATAAAATAAAAGAATATCTATGTTTATTGTTTCCCTTCGGCGTGGCTTTGCCGAGGAAGCTAGGAATATGAATGCACATTACAATTCCTTATAGGGGAAACACATACTAATTAACGGATTACTAACATAGCATATAATCACTAACATTACAACTAATTACTAATCTACAACTCATTACTAATCATAACCAATGACTGATTACTAATCGATTATATAATTACAATACCCCCCCCCCCCCCGCCTCTAATCACTTCACCTGATATGAGTTAAGTGATGACGTCACCCTGCTGCTCTATATAAAACCGGGAGCAAGCGAGGGCTTTACCATTCTGGCGAATTGCCCGATGATGCTGGATGTATTTACCAGCGAAACGTCGTACTCAAACTGTAAATGTGGATTCACACTTCAACACACCGGTGGGCTAAAATAGTGAATTATTTGTCTTTTGTCAACGTGACACTTTTTTTGCTGATTGGCCGTGTCGGGTGGTGGAGGGTTACGACACATTTATAAATAACGCGATCTAACCCAAAAACCTTTATTATGAATAATATTGGTCGCGAAAGCCTACGTGTTAAATTGCATTAATTTATTTATTTTTAAATGGTGTATTTATAAAAAACGTCAACGCCACGCACAGCGATTTGGCAGTTTATTTAGAAGGACTAGTCCATCTATGTTCTGAAAAGAGGAGGGGGGAGACGAAAAATTAATGTATGCTGTCTGGAAGCCACCGTAAGCGTGAACAATCAATTAAGACCTGAAATGGTTTATCAAATCCTTCCAATGATTGCTAAGCCAGAATCCATCTTCTCGGTTGAAATTGTCTCTGTGCTTGTATATGTGGATAGCCTCATGAACGAATCTCTCATGGTAGCCAGATGGCTTACAAAGAACCTCTGTCTTGGAAAAGTCAATGTCATGTGAGCCTACTGAATTATAACAATGATCTGCCACGGCCGAGGTGTTGGTCCTACCATGTTTAAGGTCTGCTTTGTGTTCACGAATGCGGTCTGAGACATGGTGTTTGGTTTCTCCAATGTAACTAAGTTGCCTCTGTGGTAGTAGTTAGGTCTTAATTGATTGTTCACGCTTACGGTGGCTTCCAGACAGCATACATTAATTTTTCGTCTCCCCCCTCCTCTTTTCAGAACATAGATGGACTTGTCCTTCTAAATAAACTGCCAAATCGCTGCACGTGGCGCTGACGTGTTTTATAAATAAATAAACCGTTTAAAAATTAATTAATTAATGCGAACCGGCACTTCTTTCAAATGTTTCTTGCCGTTGGTTTTTCACACCTGATGACGACAGTTTGTGTTATGGTCGAAACGTCGTGAGAATTTTTATTATATATATTTTATTATTTTATTGTTTCCCTTCAATGTGACTTTACCGAAAGAGCTAAGAATATATATAACATTTAATCTTTAGCCATCCTTGTTAATAAAATAATCACTGACGCGTTTATGTTTTATAAAATGTATTTGATGTTCGTGAACTTGTAACTCTTGAATTTTTGTAAATATTTTAACATCAATTAAAACATGAATAGTGAGTTCAACTGAGTGGCAGATGTTGTCTTTAGGAGCAACACTTTTATTAAACTATTAACACAACATACCCCAGGCGAGGTGTCCACCCGACTAACAACGCTACGGCGAACCACACCTATGGGTTTGCGATCCCGTTCCGTACCACAAGCTGGGTCCCATACCGCTTGGCTGGAGGCTTCTTTAGCTTGACGTGGATCTCCTGCCTCTCCAACAGTAAGAACCCCGAGCTCCTCTCAGGGGAACCCCCTTATATTGGGCAGGGCTGGGGCTGCCTCCGCCTCTCTCTCGCCCTTACCCGAAGGCTCTCGAAAGCTCTTCCCGGACCATGTGACCACCCACTGGCCCCCTCTACTGGTGGCCCCCCTCCAGTATCATCCGGTCACGTGTCCCCAAGTCAGCCAGAGTATCACGACCGATCGTAACCCTGGCTGACTCTCGCTCCCTCAACGGGAGCCCGCACCGCACGCCATGTGTGGTGTCCCCACGCTTAACCAGCGCTCGCCCAAGCCCCCACTAGGGCTGGTACTACACCCCGTATCCGTGGTGTCCACAACAACAATGTAACATCTGCCGTGGCCTCGCAGGCCCGGCACGACACAGCGATATTCTCAGTCACTACACAGGTAACATTCATGGTGTGAGACGTATTCCCTAAGGATTTTTAAGACGGGGAGATATTTATATGGGGGGGGGGCGGGGGGGGGGGCAATCATGACGCTAGCACGTTGATGTTAGAGGTTTGATATATATTTGTGTGTACACTTATTTGTTAATGGTTTAATAATAATTAAATAGTTATTGGCAGTTTGCAGTGTTAATATTGTTAAACTCACCTTTTGCCCGTCCAAGGACAGGTGTATTGCTGTAAATCTGAAACATACAAGCGAAAGGCATATCGCGGCGTCTTATTAATTGCATCAATTCGTGTGCAATTTGTGAGGCCGCAGTGACACAGACCTGTTTCACGTCAAGGTTATAATCCCTTGTTTATCGTGACCATCTTTTTACTTTGATGTCTCAACAACAGCATTACGGAGATCGCGTGACGTGATGAGGGTTCTGCCTTTGTAGTGAGGGTTGTAAGTTGACGCTGAGGAGGGATGAGGTGTCTCCCCCCCCCCCCCCCCATGTAGAGTGACGTCACCTGCTCGTGACTTTACCTATCCACTTGATTTTAACGAGAGACCCAACAATGTCGTCGATGCCATCGTCACCAAAGTTTTAAGTCGACATTTATCGTCGGTATGTTTGGCTGCCACAATTGAGGCCTATATGCTTATTGGTTGCTTACAGTTCGGGATGAACTTTCATCTTAAGGCCTCGATCTGCTCGGTAATGTATCGTCACATTCCCGAACACAGCACGAGGTTGAGTTTCCTTACTGGGCCAACTAATCGCTCGGATGTGGACAAAGCAGTCGCAGGTGGTGACTATGACGAAGTCGCGTGATTTTCGAGAGCATTTCAATTGCAAGATTGATCTCCGTTATGTGTGTGTGGGACCCGGGTTTATGTTTGAGTCTCTAAGGCAGGGGTGGGGAACGTTCGGCCCGTGGGCCGTATGAGGCCCGCGAAATTATTTGGGTCTGGCCCTGCCAAAGCAACCGCAGGCTGGACTCGAAATTAAATACATCTAGGAGCAAACCTGGAAAAGCAGTTGCGAGTAGCAGCAACATCAATACCAGCTAACACCAAAGAGAAGCAGTTCCAGCCATCGCATTATGGGCAAGTTAATAAAATGTTTGACCAAATATAACGGGCACATTTTTAAGTGGATGATTTTGTATGGCCCGCGAATAATGTTATATAAATATCCAAATGGCCCTTGGCAGAAAAAAGGTTCCCCACCCCTGCTCTAAGGCTTCCAGTAATTTCTTTTCAACCGACATTGCTTCAAGAAAGGCAAGAGGGCAGCTTTACAAGAGGCACTTAGCATAACAAGCTGCAACAATAACCTGCTATACCAGCTGGGTTGTGATGAGTGTTGTCATGGTGTCATTGTGCATGGTACGATACCAGTTCTCGCTATTAGGTACGATTGTCGCGATATATGCACGTTCCGTCAAGGGAGACTATCAGAAACCACAGACTCGGTATTCATATCCGTTATTAACGTTTTAATGTTCGGTTTTGCATGACTGCAACAGACGTCAAAAAAACTTTACCATCAAAATATACGAAATGTATAAACACTTGAACACGTGGTAGTAGTAGGAAGCTTTTGCGACCAATTTTATCCATGAGGGGGTTTTTTGGGGGGGTTAGATCACTTAAATATGTCGTTAAACCCGCCACCACCCGACAGCCAATGAGGAAGGTTTGTCACGTGAACAAGACGTGCCAATTCGTTACAAGTGCAGCACGACACCGGTTGTGTGTTGGGGAGCCAAATCTGGCTGTCGCCTGACGATGCCGGCTGTAATTACTGGTGAAACAGCATCCTCAAATAGTAAATGTTGTGGATTTACCCTCAAACACACCGGTGTGCTGTACTATTAAAGAATTGGCCACGTTCTAATTACCCTCAAACACACTGGTGTGCTGTACTAGTAAAGAATTGGCCACGTTCTATTTACCCTCAAACGCACCGGTGTGCTGTACTAGTAAAGAATTGGCTACGTTCTATTTACCCTCAAACACACCGGTGTGCTGTACTAGTTTTGAGGTGCAACTGACGACACGGACACGGTTTTTTAGTAGGGGCTGATGCCAAGGTTTATTAAGGGCTACTGCCGGTAACTTATTAAAGGCTTACGCCCAACAGGTGACAACCCTAATATCTCCCCAGGGGAAAAGGTACTGGGAGGTCCCCAGCTCCACACAGGCTATACGTGATCTCCCCCCCCCCCAGCACCGACCGAGGGATCACCCAACTCGGTCGGCCGAGTGAAGTATCACACTCGCCTGGCGCTGATTCCCCCTACCCTGGATCCCGACCCCCCAACTCTCTCCGTTCCTGGCCCTTCACGACGACCCCCTCTACGTCACGGGTTCCCCCTTATATATCCCCCGTAACGTCTGACGTCATCCCTTTTCACCCTCCTGCGTGACATGACGTCCTCCACTACTCCTCTACATTACCCCCCCCCCCCCGTGAAAAAAACCCAGCCGACCCGTCTGCAACAATTATGCGAACCCCAAGGACGCATGCGTATAGAGACAACCCCGGCTGCTAGTAGAACACAACACTAGGGCAGCACGGGATCAGAAAAGTCTGGACAGTCACCACCTGGCAACGTAAGTGGCGACATGGCAGGGGATCAAAGTAGACGACTTCGCGGGCCGTCAGTGTATGCGCACGCCCCTTGAGTGCGTGCCCGCCGCCGGCCCGCTCCCCCGTGTGTTGTCGGCCGCCTGAGGCGACGGTGCGCCGGCCAAAGCCGAGCCAGCCGGCACGTAGCCGAGCTGAGGCATCGCCGGCGGCACCACTGGCAGGGGCTCAGCTGGCGCCTCTAACGGCAGCCCACTGCTCCCTGTGGCGTCGGTGTCCGGACCGGGCGGTGGCCTGGAGGCCGGGTCGCCGCCGGGACACCCCCCGGACGGCCCGCTGTTGGCGGCGTCACTGTCGGTGGCTCTGCGGGCATACACAAGGGCAGGACATCGCTCGCATTTCCACAACCCCCGCGGCCCGGCTCGTCGGACACAGCAATCGCCGACCGCTCCAAAAATGGGGATGAATCAGGGAGCCCCGGTGGCATCACCCGCTTGAGCCGCGACGGGTGCACAGTCCAGTGACGACGGCCCCACCGGATACGGACACATTGCGAACGGCGGACCTCCGCGACCTCGACAGGGCCCTGCCATGGGCGATGTAATTTAGGAGACGTACCCACCGGCACTTGGGGGCAGTGCAGCCACGCCAACTGGCCCTTTTCCCACGGGCGGCCGACAGCCTGGTGTTTGGGCAGACGCTCGGAGGCCGCCTGTCGGCTGGCCGAATTATCTAACGCCGCCTACTGCGCCTCGCGCAGCTGATCGAGCGCGATCCTCATCTGGATGGGAACAGGCAAACCCTTTTTGGCAGGCCCGAGGTCCAGTTGGACGTGCATCAGGGGTTCGGGTTCTCTCCCATACATGAGGCAAAATGGTGAGAACCCCGTCGAGGCATGAGGAGCTAACCTGTACGCAGCCAGCACCCCCGGGATGAACAGGTCCCAGTCCGATTGGGACGTGCTCACATGATGACACAGCATGGACGTGAGTGTGCGGTTTAATCGCTCTACCATCCCGTCGGACTGGGGGTGGTAGGGCGAGGTGCGGACCTTCGTCCCAAGGAGGTTACAGACCTCCTTGAGCAAACGGGAAGAAAAATTCTGCCCCTGATCCGTCAAGAGCTGTTCTGGCGCCCTTTGTCAAGGACGTACCCCTGAACAAACGCCTCAGTGATGGACGAGGCCGATTGGTCCACCAGAGGCCACGCCATAGGCCAACGTGTGAGATATTCCACGCCCACCAAGAGGTACCTATGGCCCCGTTGGGATGCAGGGAATGGCCCCAGAATGTCGAGTGCCACGAGCTCATTGACATGAGAAACCCGGATGGACTGCAGCGGCGCCCGATCCTGACCAACAGGGGCCTTCCTCCGCGCACAGTCGTGGCAACCTTTCAAAATCAGAGCCACATTATCCTCCACACCCAGCCAATAGTAATCCCGTTTAAGGGTCAACAAGGTCTTATGGTAGCCGAAGTGCATAAGTTTCTCATGAATGACCAGGGTCAATTTTCCTCGTAAGCCAATGGGCACCACCACACAATAGCGTTCCAACTGGGCATCCCAACGCATGAAGAGGCCGTCATGTACGACGATCACCGGGGCCACCGACGGAGCCGAGCTACGGGCCTTTGACCCAACCCGGCGTCGCAGCCTCAGCAGAGAGGAATCCTCCATCTGCAACTTGGAGCATACCTCCCGGGGGAGTCCCAGGCCAAAATCAACAGGCAATGCAATGCCACACCCGGAGGGGGTGCCGCTTCGGCCGATGCGACCAACTGGGCCGCAGTGTTCACTGGGGCCTTACAGCGGCTGGAACCCAGGGCACAAGCGCACCCGCTGTCCGGGGGCAGCCTGGAAAGGCCGTCTGCATTCCCATGCCGAGTCCCCTTCCTATGGATGACATCGAAGGGGTACTCCTGGAGCGCCTCGAGCCAGTGGGACAGCTGACCCGAGGGCTGGTCAATTCACAGGGAATACTGCAGGGCTGCATGGTCAGTCCGGACGGTGAACCGGCGACCATACAAATACGGCCGGTACAGCTGGACAAAAAAAACAAAAGCCAGCAGCTCCCTCCTGGTGACGCAGTACCGCTGCTCACTGGGAGACAATAGGCCACCACCTGTTCCACCCCATCGATCACCTGGGCCAAGACGGCTCCAATGCCCGTGTTACTGGCGTCGGTGTCAAGAAAGGTTTAGAGAAATCGGGATACCCCAAGGGCGGCGCATCCGCCAGGGCCGTGCGAAGCGCCATAAAGGCGTTTTCCTCCTCCATCCCCCAGCGAAATTTTGTACCTTTGGCCGAAAGTGTGTGCAGTGGCTTCGCAAGTCGCAAAATCGCGAACGAAACCGACGATAGTATGATGCTAAGCCGGTTCCGGCGTCGCGCCAACAATGGCGGCCGGTTCCTGCATTGCAGCGACACTGGCGGCTGGATCCGGCGACGCATAAAAAATGGCGCCCGATTGCTGCGGCGCACCTGGCGGCGCGTTGGCGGGAATTATGGTTTTGGCGGGATTCGCGATGTCGGCGATCCCGCGGTTTTGGCGAAAATCACCGCCCGCCGAGTGTATGCGGTCCCCCACCTCTGCCAAAGCGACGGCGAGCTGCGCCATCGTGAGCTGCAGCGTCTCCAGCCTGGCCGCGATGGCGCACCACTCGTCCGACGGCGGCGCGGCAGCTCCCCCGACCGCCGCCTCTTCTGGCCCCGACTGGACCATCTCCACGGGGAACATCACCGGGCCCCCGGTCTCCGGGATCTTCGCCAGCTCGCCGACATCCTTGTCGCCCTGGTGCACCCTAGGCGTAGTCTTTCGTTTCGCGCCGGATCTAGGCATTGCGGCGCGTAACAAAACCACTTCTGGCACCAGATGTTGAGGTGCAACTGACGACATGGACACGGTTCTTTAGTAGTGGCTGATGCCAAGGTTTATTAAGGGCTACTGCCGGTAACTTATTAAAGGTTTACGCCCAACAGGTGACAACCCTAATATCTCCCCAGGGGAAAGGGTACTGGGAGGTCCCTAGCTCCACCCAGGCTATACGTGATCTCCCCCCCCAGCACCGACCGAGGGATCACCCAACTCGGTCGGCCGGGTGAAGTATCACACTCGCCTGGCGCTGATTCCCCCTACCCTGGATCCCGACCCCCCAACTCTCTCCGTTCCTGGCCCTTCGCGACGACCCCCTCTACGTCACGGGTTCCCCCTTATATATCCCCCGTAACTTCTGACATCATCCCTTTTCACCCCCCTGAGTGACATGACGTCTTCCACTACTCCTCTACACTAGGAAAGAATTGGCCACGTCTATTTACCCTCAAACAAATCGGTGTGCTGTGCTAGTAAATAATTGGCCACATCTATTTACCCTCAAACACATTGGTGTGCTGTACTAGTAAAGAATTGGCCACGTTCTATTTACCCTCAAACGCACCGGTGTGCTGTACTAGTAAGGAATTGGCCACGTTCTATTTATGTGACACCATACCAATTGGTTGGCGGGTTTAACGACACTTATATTGAAGTGATCTCACCCAGAAAATAAAACCGTATGGATATATAACTGTCTTGGTACGAAGCGTACCAAATGCCACTAGGTTTGTATTTAAATTCTAGTATGCATTATCTCCACAAGGGTGCACACACACACATACATTGTACCCAGGTTCAATGATATTTTATCGCAAAGAGAAACATACTCTTTGGTTCTTTTGGTAAAGTCACGTAGGTAATAAAATAAAATAAATCACGACATTTCGATTGCAACACAAGCAATCATCATCATCAGGTAGGAAAACCATGCATTGTTAGCCCAATTAGATATTAGACGACAAACTGATTCATCTTCATCGCACTTGTGGTGGTCACGTGACTGATAGGCGTGACCAGGTTGTGATTCGCCGTGGACGTTGATTTATTGGATACGTTATCGGAGCCATTGGCGATGATGGCTTCTGCCTTTTGGCAGCACAGGATTCGCTGCAAAGTGGCGACCATCTCTTCGTCCCGAATCAAGTAGATGATGGGGTTCATGGCGGAGTTGAGCTCCGCTATGAGCAAGAAGTACTTATCAAAGCCCAGGACATTGCAGTCCGAGCAGAACGAATCCAGCAGCAGAATCACCAGGCCTGGCGTCCAGCACACGATGAAGGCTCCTGAGAGGCGACGGCACGAGACACACGAGTCAGGCATTTTGATAGCAACGTATGAAACAAGATCAGCGTTGTTCCCTGAAAACCGTGGAAGGTCAAGGCGCAACCCTGCAATGGCTTGCTCCACGACTGCTGCAAGGAGGGCCCCTCCACTAGAGGAGAACTGTGGAGAGGCCCTTTAGAGGCTTCTTTTCCCACCTGCTTTTCCACCGTTGGCCAGACGAGGAACCACACTTTACCTCGCCACACCCAGACCTGCCGATCGACAAACTGTGGCTAGACCCCTACGTACTGCCGGGTGGACAGAGGCGATGGGGGGGGGGGGGAGATAAAAACAAACTTTGCCCCATTGTTTCAACCGCTGTGCTAGAATAGTCGTCGTACGAATGATAATTCGCAGGCATTCGTCGGTGAAACGACTGGGGAGGTGCCGCACCTGGTGCCGATAACGACTCGCCACCGTTAGCCGTGGTTCGAAATCGAACAGCAGTCGCTGGGTTCATAGCGCCAGTACGCTAACCACTGGGCCACTGTTTCCCCTAAAGCTGTTCGGCATGCGATATGAGCCATGAATGTTGCCCACAACCAAAATCACCCAGAGAACATTCACAAAATCCGATCAGAAGCTGAGCAGAGTGTTGAGCCAAGACGGTGCTTGGTTAGGCGACTGTCACGCACGTCAGATTGATGTAGCCTGCCCCGGAGGCTACATGGTGGCCAGTGCAACAATCTCCATTGTTGTACTACACTTTCTATGCTCCCACGTCTATTTACCCCACCTTTACACAACCCACACTACAAAATGACTCCCTACACATGCACCGGATCGACACAAGGGGCTGTACACACACACACGCTCGAAGACGAATGTGAATCGTGTTGTCGAATATGAGCACCTGCTGCCCAGACCCACAACACTTACCCAACATGATGGTGACCGTTATGAGCAAGCTCATGGTGGCCTTTTTCCTCTGGGTGGACCTGGAGGTATTCGGCGGCACGGGTATTGTGTTCCTCCACACGTGCACGAAGATGTGACCGTAGAGTCCCACCATGATCAGGAATGTGGAGAGATTGGAGCCGGCCCAGAAGATGACGTAGCTGGTGCTGTACAGGGGCGCCATGGTGGAGCACGTGCTGATGTTGCAGATGCAGTTCCAGCCCATGCTGGGAATGGCACCGGTGATGATGGACACGAGCCAGATGATCGCAATGACGACCGCAACGCGCCGCTCGCTCATCCGCGAATGCATCTGCATCCGGAACACCGTGATGTGCCGCTCTATGGCTATGGCCAGGAGGCTGGCAACGGAGGCCGTGAGGCTCGTGTTGATCAGCCCCTCGCGTAGCATCCAGGTCGGCAGCGACAGCTTGTGAGTGTTGGGTCCCGTGTTGAACATCAGGTAGACGTACGCCGCTCCCGCAAAGAAATCCGCCACGGCCAGGTTGGCCATGAGGAAGTAGATGGGGTGGTGGCGTTTCTTGTTGATGTATACGGCGAGCATGACGAGGACGTTGGCCAGCATGATGAAGAGGCACATGGTGATGCCGAGCACCATGACCAGCATGCTGGTGCCAGACCACTCGTCATACAGCGGCCTTTTGATGTTGGTGTAGAAGAAGGTGATCGTCTCATTGTGGTGGCAGCTGCCGTCCATCTCGTTCTCGCGTTTTGTTTCCCACGCCGACACCCACCTGCAAAGTGAAGATTCATTAAAGAGAAACGTTACACTCTTGTCCCGAACCAAATGTTTTTAAATGGACCGATTTATATTTTAAAAAGGCGAATTGAGTATTGTTTTTTGCCGTGTAGTCAAGTTACAAGGTAATTCATGAGGCGGCTATATTGTGCTATGAAAGACGACTGTTGCCTGAAACATCGCCTGTTAGATGTTTTGTCCGTTTTTAAGGTCCACGGTGTTATTATGACAAACTTGTGGAGTTGTTATTTTGTTATTTGTATATCTCATCTTACACAGATGAACACAACAACAATAACATTGTACGTGATATGTGCTGACTATATAATAATTTACAGCTCTCGTTTCAACCCAATGATGGACGAAAGCGCCCCCCCCCCCCCCCCCCAGCATGCTGTGTCACTCGAAGGGCCATCTGATGAGTGGAATAATTAATCAGTGTGGGTCAGCGACAGCGAGGGGCTCACGACTGGTCCGCATGTCACTCGTTACGGATGTCAGATGCGTCTGGGGATCGAATCCAGGTTGCCAGGTTCGGAGCGCTGCGCGCTACCCACTGTGCCACCGCTCTACTCCACGCTGTATTATAGTATACTGGGTCGTTGTCAACAATGCATTAAAAGAGCTGTTGCTATACAATTACATCTCGATAGCGTTCCTTCTGTGAGCGTCATAATCATAGACAATTGCACAATCTTATTATTTGCACTGGCGTCCGTGACTGATTGTCCTATGTAATGACCCCCACGGGAATGTGGAATTTCCACCACTGGCTCAGGGTCGCGAAAAGAGGTGATCACATCTGGGCACACTCCCTATACACGTACGTACACGCGTGTACAAGTATAGGCACTCTCGCATCATACATGTACAGTCCGGTTTAATTCCACTGCTGGATGAGGTCCTCCGCACGTCTTGTGCGTCGGGTCGAGAGCGATATTTCACCATACTTCACCACGCTGGTCAGCGGGGGTTGTGGTGAAGGTGGTGGTCAACCATCCAAAGCACTTCAGAGAAACCCTGCTTAGCTTACAAAATCGGAAAAGACTGCGTGCATGGTGAGTGAGTTGGTCAAAGGCTACGTTGACATTCCCACACTTACATTGCTTGTAATTTAGGAAGGAATGCCACGTTACATATGACAATGTCATGGTTTATATTGCAGATTGTCTTCACGTTGGAGTTGGGGACACAATCAAAGGGGCTTGAACCGCAATCGGCCCTGTGGCAAGGGTTGAGAGGGCTGAGAGGAGAAGCAGACAGAGAAGGCCGTGAGTGTGGTGAAGGTGAGCCCCGGTTACTTGTGGCGTTCACACTCTATGCAAACGCTGCACAATAATAATGAACGCAATGCAAACCTAACAGAATCCTGTAGGCTGTACGTAGGGACGTGAGTAGCATCGCTACGGAGTGTTTGTACGATGTGAGGGCACGGACCTCGACACTAGGCCTCGGCAAGGCAAGTGAACAAAAACAACGAGCCTACCTTTACCTTTTGACTAACCCCTCGGCACGTCGAAACCTTTAACCCTTTACCCCGGTAAAAACAAGGAGTAAATTACCTCACCTCGCCGAGGCCTCCTCTGCAGGGAGTTGACGGAAGAGCGCCCTGCCTGCACGTGACGGCCCAGGCGAGTTCAGGAGGCCCGAATGTCAGGGCCCGGGGACACGTGACGCGGGAGGCGTGGCCGGGGGCGGAGCTCGGGGGAGGACAAGAGGAAAGGGGGCGGAGCAGAGGGCTCAGTCCACGTGTCCTGATCCACTACAGCCTATACAGTATACAGTGTTTACACTATAGTATACACTATAGAATAATAGTATATATATACATACTGTGTACACTATAGTATACACTATAGCCTATATATACACGTGTACCAAGGCCGTGTGAGTCTGTGGGTCTCTGTGTGAGTGTGTGGGTCTATGTGTCAGTCTGTGGGTCTCTGTGAGTCTTTGTGTGAGCCTGTGGATCCTTGTGTGAGTCGGTGGGTCTCTGTGTGAGTCTGTGGGACTCTGTGTGAGTCTGTGGGTCTCTGTGTGAATGTGTGGGTCTCTTTGTGTGTGGGTCTCTGTACGAGTCTGTAGGTCTCTGTGTGAGTGTGTGGTGTTTTTGTGTGAGTCTCCGGGTCTCTGTGTGAGTCTCCGGGTCTCTGTGTGAGTCTCTGTGTGAGTCTGTGGGTCTCTGTGTGAGTCTGTGGATCTCTGTGTGAGTCTGTGGGTCTCTGTGTGAGTTTGTGGGTTCGTGTGAGTCTCTGTGTGAGTGTGCAGGTCTCTGTGTGAGTCTGTGGGTCTCTGTGTGAGTCTGTGGGTCTCTGTGTGAGTCTTTGGGTCTCTCTGTGAGTCTGTGGGTTCGTGTAAGTCTCTGTGTGAGTGTGCGGGTCTCTATGTGAGTCTGTGGGTCTCTGTGTGAGTCTGTGGGTCTCTGTTTGAGTCTTTGGGTCTCTCTGTGAGTCTGTGGGTTCGTGTAAGTCTCTGTGTGAGTGTGCGGGTCTCTATGTGAGTCTGTGGGTCTCTGTGTGAGTCTGTGGGTCTCTGTGTGCGTCTGTGGGTCTCTGTGTGAGTCTGTGGGTGTCTGTGTGAATGTGTGGGTCTCTGTGTGTGTGTGGTGTTTTTGTGTGAGTCTCCGGGTCTCTGTGTGAGTCTCTGTGTGAGTCTGTGGGTCTCTGTGTGCGTCTGTGGGTCTCTGTGTGAGTCTGTGGGTCTCTGTGTGAATGTGTGGGTCTCTGTGTGTGTGGGTCTCTGTACGAGTGTGTAGGTCTCTGTGTGTGTGTGGTGTTTTTGTGTGAGTCTCCGGGTCTCTGTGTGAGTCTCTGTGTGAGTCTGTGGGTCTCTGTGTGCGTCTGTGGGTTTCTGTGTGAGTCTGTGGGTCTCTGTGTGAATGTGTGGGTCTATGTGTGTGTGGGTCTCTTTACGAGTGTGTAGGTCTCTGTGTGTGTGGTGTTTTTGTGTGAGTCTCCGGGTCTCTGTGTGAGTCTCTGTGTGAGTCTGTGGGTCTCTGTGTGAGTCTGTGGGTCTCTGTGTGAGTCTGTGGATCTCTATGTGAGTCTGTGGGTCTCTGTGTGAGTCTGTGGATCTCTATGTGAGTCTGTGGGTCTCTGTGTGAGTTTGTGGGTTCGTGTGAGTCTCTGTGTGAGTGTGCAGGTCTCTGTGTGAGTCTGTGGGTCTCTGTGTGAATGTGTGGGTCTCTCTGTGTGTGGGTCTCTGTACGAGTCTGTAGGTCTCTGTGTGAGTGTGTGGTGTTTTTGTGTGAGTCTCCGGGTCTCTGTATGAGTCTTTGGGTCTCTGTGTGAGTCTGTGGGGCTCTCTGTGAGTCTGTGGGTTTCTGTGTGAGTCTGTGGGTCTCTGTGTGAGACTGTGGGTCTCTGTGTGAGTCTGTGGGTCTCTGTGTGAGTCTTTGGGTCTCTCTGTGAGTCTGTGGGTTCGTGTAAGTCTCTGTGTGAGTGTGCGGGTCTCTATGTGAGTCTGTGGGTCTCTGTGTGAGTCTGTGGGTCTCTGTTTGAGTCTTTGGGTCTCTCTGTGAGTCTGTGGGTTCGTGTAAGTCTCTGTGTGAGTGTGCGGGTCTCTATGTGAGTCTGTGGGTCTCTGTGTGAGTCTGTGGGTCTCTGTGTGCGTCTGTGGGTCTCTGTGTGAGTCTGTGGGTGTCTGTGTGAATGTGTGGGTCTCTGTGTGTGTGTGGTGTTTTTGTGTGAGTCTCCGGGTCTCTGTGTGAGTCTCTGTGTGAGTCTGTGGGTCTCTGTGTGCGTCTGTGGGTCTCTGTGTGAGTCTGTGGGTCTCTGTGTGAATGTGTGGGTCTCTGTGTGTGTGGGTCTCTGTACGAGTGTGTAGGTCTCTGTGTGTGTGTGGTGTTTTTGTGTGAGTCTCCGGGTCTCTGTGTGAGTCTCTGTGTGAGTCTGTGGGTCTCTGTGTGCGTCTGTGGGTTTCTGTGTGAGTCTGTGGGTCTCTGTGTGAATGTGTGGGTCTATGTGTGTGTGGGTCTCTTTACGAGTGTGTAGGTCTCTGTGTGTGTGTGGTGTTTTTGTGTGAGTCTCCGGGTCTCTGTGTGAGTCTCTGTGTGAGTCTGTGGGTCTCTGTGTGAGTCTGTGGGTCTCTGTGTGAGTCTGTGGATCTCTATGTGAGTCTGTGGGTCTCTGTGTGAGTCTGTGGATCTCTATGTGAGTCTGTGGGTCTCTGTGTGAGTTTGTGGGTTCGTGTGAGTCTCTGTGTGAGTGTGCAGGTCTCTGTGTGAGTCTGTGGGTCTCTGTGTGAATGTGTGGGTCTCTCTGTGTGTGGGTCTCTGTACGAGTCTGTAGGTCTCTGTGTGAGTGTGTGGTGTTTTTGTGTGAGTCTCCGGGTCTCTGTATGAGTCTTTGGGTCTCTGTGTGAGTCTGTGGGTCTCTCTGTGAGTCTGTGGGTTTCTGTGTGAGTCTGTGGGTCTCTGTGTGAGACTGTGGGTCTCTGTGTGAGTCTGTGGGTCTCTGTGTGAGTCTTTGGGTTATTCTGAGTCTGTGGGTCTCTGTGTGAGTCTGCGGGTCTCTGTGAGTCTGTGGGTCTCTGTGTGAGTCTGTAGATCCATGTATGAGTCTGTGGGTCTCTGTGTGAGTATGTGGGTCTATGTGTGAGTCTGTGGGTCTCTGTGTGAGTATCTGTGTGAGTCTGTGAATCCATGTTTGAGTCTGTGGGTGTCTGTGTGAGTCTGTGGGTCTCTGTGTGAGTCTGTGGGTCTTTGTGTGAGTCTGTGGGTCTTTGTGTGAGTCTGTGGGTCTCTGTGTGAGGCTGTGGGTCTCTGTGTGAGTCTGTGGGTCTCTGTGTGAGTCTGCGGGTTCTTGTGAGTCTGTGGGTCTCTGTGTGAGTCTGTGGGTTCGTGTGAGTCTCTGTGTGAGTGTGTGGGTCTCTGTGTGAGTCTGTGGGTTCTTGTGAGTCTGTGGGTGTCTGTGTGAGTCTGTGTGAGTGTGGGTCTCTGTGTGAGTCTGTGGGTCTCTGTGTGAGTCTGTGGGTCTTTGTGTGAGTCTGTGGGTCTCTGTGTGAGGCTGTGGGTCTCTGTGTGAGTCTGTGGGTCTCTGTGTGAGTCTGCGGGTTCTTGTGAGTCTGTGGGTCTCTGTGTGAGTCTGTGGGTTCGTGTGAGTCTCTATGTGAGTGTGTGGGTCTCTGTGTGCGTCTGTGGGTCTCTGTGTGAGTCTGTAGATTCATGTTTGAGGCTGTGGGTCTCTGTGGGAGTCTGTGGGTCTCTATGTGAGTCAGTGGGTCTCTGTGTGAGTGTGTGGGTCTATTTGTGAGTCTGTGCGTCTCTGTGAGAGTCTCTGTGTGAGTCTGTGGATCCATGTGTGAGTCTGTGGGTGTCTGTGTGAGTCTGTGTGAGTCTGTGGGTCTCTGTGTGAGTCTCCGGGTCTCTGTGTGAGTCTGTGGGTCTCTGTGTGAGTCTGTGGGTTCGTGTGAGTCTCCGGGTCTCTGTGTGAGTCTGTGGGTCTCGGTGTGAGTCTGTGGGTCTATGTGTGAGTCTATGGGTCTCTGTGTGAGTGAGTCTGTGGGACTCTGTTTGAGTCCATGGGTCTCTGTGTGAGTGTGTGGGTCTCTGTGTGAGTCTCCGGGTCTCTGTGTGAGTCTGTGGGTCTCTGTGCGTCTCTGTGTGAGTCTGTGGGTCTATGTGTGAGTCTGTGGGTCTCTGTGTGAGTGAGTCTGTGGGTCTCTGTGTGAGTCCATGGGTCTTTGTGTGAGTGTGTGGATGCATACTCTTTGGTTCTATTGGGTAAAGTCACGTAGGTGAAAATAAAATAACAAAAAATCACGACGTTTCGGCCACAACATAAGCGGCCTTCATCAGGTGAAGGGACGAGGCTGTCTGGAGGACAGCGCTGGAGTGAGAGAAGCCACGCTTAGATCACGACCTTTAAGCTGTGTGAGAAGAAAAACACAAAGCGCCTTGACAAAAGAATTAGCATTTAATTTAGCATTGAAATGGCTCATTGAAATAGCTAAGTTAAAGTATACACATCCGCAGAGGTACCCCTTGACAAAGGAATTAGCATAGAATTTAGCATTGAAATTGCTGAGTGATTAGCTTGTAACTGGTCACAGAAATAGCTATGTTAAAGTCAGAGCATATACATTCACCGAGGCACCTAGTACTCATCAAAGAGGAGAATTTAACGAAACACAACCACGCTCAGACAGCGGACCTTTAAACTGTGTGCGAGCAAACAGGGTGTTCTGACAAAGAAATTAGCATAAAAATTAGCATTTGATTGGCGGATTTTAGGAAAGAGGTGGTGTACGTGCCGGTGGACTTGCCGTTTGGCGCAGGGGGGGGGGGAGTTTACCTATTGATGGTGTGAAAATTCCCTTTTCACACCATCAATAGGTAAACTCCCCCTCCCCCCCTTCCCCCCCGCGCCAAACAGCAAGTCCACCGGCACGTACACCACCTCTTTCCTAAAATCCACCAATCAAATGCTAATTTTTAAGCTAATTTCTTTGTCAGAACACCTTGTTTGCTCGCACACAGTTTAAAGGTCCGCTGTCTGAGCGTGGTTGTGTTTCGCTAAATTCTCCTGTTTGATGAGTACTAGGTGCCTCGCTGAATGTATATGCTCTGACTTTAACAAAGCTATTTCTGTGACCAGTTACAAGCTAATCACTCAGCTATTTCAATGCTAAATTCTATGCTAATTCCTTTGTCAAGGGGTACCTCTGCGGATGTGTATACTTTAACTTAGCTATTTCAATGAGCCATTTCAATGCTAAATTAAATGCTAATTCTTTTGTCAAGGCGCTTTGTGTTTTTCTTCTCACACAGCTTAAAGGTCGTGATCTAAGCGTGGCTTCTCTCACTCCAGCGCTGTCCTCCAGACAGTCTCATCCCTTCACCTGATGAAGGCCGCTTGTGTTGTGGCCGAAACGTCGTGATTTTTTGTTATTTTATTTTCACCTACGTGACTTTACCCAATAGAACCAAAGAGTATGGATCCTAGCAGTCACGAAAGCTTTAAATCTAGAAGTGTGTGGGTGGTCTGACTTAGTCCACTAGGGGGCGGTAGGGCGCCACCCCACCAGGCAGCTGGACATGAGAATGATTTTTCGAATAAAAAAGACTTTACTATAACCGTTGTTGTGTTGACATAACTTAAAACTATAATCATTCTTTCAACGTGAATTGCCCGAGTAACATTTTAGTAGTTCGTATTAGAAACCGCCGCTGCAACGCCGCGCGGTCTGATTTGTACCTCGTGGGAGGTCTCGAGACCTTTTACCATGGGGTTTATATATTGCAGAACTAATGGACAACCTGAAGTGCATTTCTAGGAGAAAGACCCAGACCAGCCTGTGCATTATGCCTCAAGTTACGTTCGTGTCAAATGAAGACTTGATTTTACAATTTTTAATTTACTGAAATAAGTTTTGATCAAATTAATGTACTTTTTAATCACAAGTATGTTTGTTCTGTTCTGTATATACATGGACACAGTTCAACATTCAAAGCATTACAAGGGACAATATCCTCTAAATGCAATGGGTTTTATTCCGCTCTTTGGCTTTTACAAGCAGCCACTTGTGAGCCCCGTATTTAGACCGCTTCGAATCACACCTTGGCACAGTAATGAGCAATGTCACCCAATTCTGTCAAATGCGGTGTCCAACGTTTTGCCCCACGTGCCGTCGTCAGGTGCTGCCAGCCCACATCACCGTCTGTTGTAACGAGAATGGCCCTTGCAGATCGATCCCAACCAGCTGATTCGTCCGACTGACGCGGAACGGCCTCAGGGGTACCTGGTATCGCGCTGGTTTCGGCCCGCATTGCTGACACGCGCGGCAGCCCTGCACCCAGGCGGCCACATCTGGTGCTAACTTGGGCCAGAGATACTGGCGACGCAGGGTCTCCCGAGTGCACCGTTCCTCATCATGGCCCCCGAGCGGGTGGTCGTGCACCAGTCTTAGCAGCTGGGGTCGCACCTGGGCGGGAACACAGATGCACCCAGGCTGGCCGGCTTCGGTTAGCACGCACAACCGGGCATACAAACCACTCCAGGGTCCTGGTAGGGCGTCCCTCTTCTCCCGTAGGGCCGCTTCCACCGCCGCCAGATCTGGATTCCGCAGCTGGGTCCGTCTCAGCTGCTTGTCGTCCAGGCCCGGGAAGGCGCAGCCGACGTCCTCCTGGATCCGATCGGGTGGGGTTGAGCGATCCGTCAGGCCCCGGGGTGTGGGCCCCGTGCCTCCCGGGCGGTCCTCCGGGTCCCTGGTTCCTCCTGCCGGGGTCTCTGTTGCACATACTGCACTCTCTCCCACGAGGGGGGTTTTAGTTTTGGCGCGCCCTCTGGGGCCCGCTGCTTGCCAGCAGCATCCCCCCGCGAAGCATGGGCAGGCTTCCCCCGTCCTTGTCTCGGCGCACACCGCGGGTCGCCTCGACAAGGCGTCTGTGTTGGTGTGCATATGCCCAGCACGGTACTCGATTTGCAGGTTGTACTCCTGCAGCTGCGCCAGCCATCGGGCCATCTGCCCCCACGGTTCCTTGAATGTAAGGAGGAACTGTAGGGCATAATGGTCAGTGTGTACCCGACATTTTCTGCCATACAAGTACGGCCGGAACTGTTTACATGCGAAGATCACGGCATACAGTTCTTGACGGGTCACACAATAGTTCAGCTCGGCCCCGCTCAGGGTCCAGCTGGCATATGCGATGACTCGCTCTGTCCCATCCTGCACCTGCGACAGCACCGTGCCCAGCCCACTGCCGCAGGCGTCGGTGTCCAAAATAAAGTCAGTGGTGAAATCGGGGAAAGCCAGGGTGGGAGTGTGGGTGAGGTGGTCTTTGAGGGTGGTGTCTTATTTTTGCGTGGGGTAACGTGCCGCGGGTTCGTACCGCTTCCGACACCAATATGCGGGGGCTGCTGCCCCCCGCCTCCTTCGTTTCATTCTCGCTACTACCCCCCGACTGCTCTGTCGGGTTCGGGCTACTGACCTCCAATTCCTCACCCCCCTGTACCCCCGACTTTGCTGCTGCCCGCGTAGGCATAATTCAATTAGTGGGGCCGCCTGCTTTATGCTTACGACGCTCTACGCGGCTCAGTGGCGGACGCGCTGCTGTGAGCACGCCCGCGAAGTAAAACCCCGTCTCGTGCGTAAACAAAAGGGTACAGCGCGCCGACGCGTGACTCTGCGGCTGGCGCTTAGCCCCCCGGGATCTGTTCGTGCACACGCCCTACGTGCCCAGGCACTAACCAACCCGGCTCTGCTACCTGCCCGGCTCCGTACACCAATCACACGTGAGGAACTTGGGGTTAGGGGTTAGAGGGCAGGGGTGTTCACCGTGCGCGCACTGCTGATTGGAGGGAGTCACTCCGCCCCGATTTAAAGGCCGTCTAAACAGCCGCGTGTGTATGCGAACACTAGGCGCTTCACCCTCCTCTTCGCCGTAAACAGCCGCGCATGCACGCGAACGCAAGGCACTCCACCCTCCTCTTCACACTCACAAAGACCACACGAGACCGTTTATACTCTACTGGCTATGTTATTCCCCGTGAGTAACTCGCTAAACTACGCGTGATTGTGTGGGTCAGCAGACCCTAACTAGCCTATCCTTCGTGGATCCTGGACTTAATTTATCCTGCCTGGCGCTCCACTTTCTACCCTCTGACTAATTAGCCCAAACTCACCTCTCTCTTACTTACGCTTACTTCCAATCTGATGCGCCGGAAGCTGTAGAAGGGCAATGCTGTGGGTTGTCCCCATGGAGGATTGTGCCTGGCTGCGTTGAAGCTCGTCACACGGACGACTCGAACGGCTGGCTCCAACACCCCGCTGACTTCGATGGCTTGAAGGAAGGACTCTGATCTTCTTCTTTGTTTTTTTCGGTAAAGTCACGTGGAATGAGAATAAAATAATAAATTGATAAAATAAAATAACACGATAATATTCTCACGACGTTTCAGCCACAACACAAGCGGCCTTCATCAGGTGAAGGGACAAGACTGTCTGGTAGGACAGCACTGGAGTGAAAAAACCACGCTCAGATCACGACCTTTAAGCTCTGTGAGAGGAAACAAAGCGCCTTGACAAAGGAATTAGCATATAATTTAGCATTGGAATGGCTGAGTGATTAGCTTGTGACTGCTCACAGAAATGGCTATGTTAAAGTTAAAGCATACACATCCGCAGAGGCACCCCTTTACAAAGGAATTAGCATAGAATTTAGCATTGAAATAGCTAAGTTAAAGCATACACATCCGCAGAGGCACCCCTTGACAAAGGAATTAGCATAGAATTTAGCATTGAAATAGCTGAGTGATTAGCTTGTAACTGGTCACAGAAATAGCTATGTTAAAGTCAGAGCATACACATTCACCGAGGCACCTAGTACAAAGCAAACAGGAGAATTTAGCATTGAAATAACTAGGCGAATTTAGCATTGAAATAACTGAGTGATTAGCTAGTGACTGGTCACAGAAATGGCTATGTTGAAGTCAAGGCCTGCACATCTGAGCTATTCACAGTAACTGGGTATACAATACAATATATAATGAATACTATATAGTGAACCAATAAAAAAAACTAAAATATAAATTACCTTAATGTTATCAATAAACTCTATATTCTCCAATCAGCTAAGCTACCAACAATAAGTCGTTATATATCACAATGCTATATGGCGAAAAAATGGGTGGATTCTTACCCTCAACTTTTGCAACACGGATAGCTACGGGCCCCGTTCAGACGGACGAGTTCATCCATGGTCGGAACAGAGGAGGGGGAGAGAGACAGCTGCGAGGCGCTATTATACTCCATGTTGTAAACCATACCATTAACCGTGGTGTCAGAGGTATTAAGAGTCAATGCTGGCGAAAGAGCTGCGGTCTGAAGGTCATCGTAAAATACAATTAATTAAGAACAGAAATGGTTTAAAACATCTTTCCAATGGTTACTAAGCCAGAATCCATCTTCTCGGTTGAAATTGTCTCTGTGCTTGTATATGTGAATGGCCTCATGAACGAATCTCTCATGGTAGCCGGTTGGTTTGCAAAGAACCTCCGTCTTGGAGAAGTCAATGTCATGTTAGCCCACTGAATTATAACAGTGATCTGTCACGGCAGAGGAGTTAGTTTTACCGTGTTTCAAGTCTGCTTTATGTTCACGGATGCGGTCCAAGATATGTCGTTTGGTTTCTCCAATGTAGCTACTACCACAGAGGCACTTTAGTTTGTAAATGCCCGGGTACTGTATGTCTGGAACAGCATCTTTTACAGATGGAACTAAATCACGGATTTTATGTACTGTGTTGAATCGGACCTGGATCTTGTGTTTATTCAGGATTTTGGAGATCTTTTTAGTGACCCCTGCAATGTAGGGTAAGGTGATGGTTTTGAGTGGCTCCACAAGAGGATCCTTCTTCATGACTGGAGTGATGGCTTTGCGGATTGTGTAGTCGGAGTAACCATTAGCCCTGAGAGCCTGGTGTACGTGCTTGAGTTCACTGGTAATGTGTTCCTGGTCGGAAATGCATTGGGTTCTATGGTATAGAGTCTTGATGAGGGAGTTCTTCTGGGATGGATGGTGGTGGTAATCCGGTTTCAAGTAAGCATCTGTACGGGTAGCTTTCCTGTAGACAGAGTGGCTCATTGAACCATCATGTCTCCTTTTAATTAAGACATCCAAAAAGGGTAGTTTGCCATCTTTTTCGACCTCCATGGTAAATCTGATGGCTGGGTGTATAGAATTGATGTGGTCGCAGAATTGGTCTAGAGCAGGCAGGCCATGTGGCCAGATGACAAAGGTGTCATCAACGTACCTCTTCCATAAGGTCGGGCGTAGAGTGGCAGTCTGGATGGCGTCAGTTTCAAATTTTTCCATGAATACGTTGGCTACAACCGGAGATAGGGGGGAGCCCATTGGGGTGCCCTCAGTTTGTTTGTAGAAAGTTCCATTCCAGGTGAAGTATGTGTTGGTTAAGCAATGTCTCACCAGGGGGGGTACATCAGTATGCAGTCCTTGATGAACCAAGTCTTCAATGATAGCGATGGTGTCAGGTACCGGGACTTTGGTGAACAAGGACACCACATCAAAACTGACAAGCAGGTCGTCTGGGGACAGGGAAATGCCTTTGATTGTCGATACCAGGTGAGTAGAATTTAGTACCGCAGAGGTGGTTTTTCCAGTGAAAGGTCGCAGTATATCAGCAAGAAAACGTGCCAGTTTGTAGGTGGGGGAGTTGATAGTAGAGACGATGGGACGAAGGGGTGTATCTTCTTTGTGTATCTTTGGAAGGCCATATAATCTTGGTGGTCTGGCAGCAGAGGGTTTCAACGAGAACTGTTTGATCTCATCAATTAATGCTGTTGAATCAGAGATGATTTTGTTCGTTTTGGTGACCAGGCAGTTGGTGGGATCTCTTTTTATTTTTGTATAGCTGCCATCGTTGAGTAGTTCTTGAATTTTGTTGTTATATTCTGTTTTGTCCATGATGACAGTGGCATTGCCCTTGTCGGCTGAGAGGACGACAATATCATCCCTCTTTTTTAATTGAGTTAATTCAAAACGTTCGTCTTTGCTGATGTTGCTGGGTGGCAACTTAGCGTTTTTAAGGGTTGCAGCGATTTCAGATCTTGCTACGTCTGCAGAGATGTGACTCAAGCCCTTGAGTGCAACGTCGACATGTGCAATCATATCATTTATCGGTAATTGTCTCGGTGTGACAGCAAAGTTTAGACCTTTAGCTAAAACGGATTTTAGACCATCAGAAATGGAACTGTTACTGCGATTAATTACAACTTTGTTGACGTCTATCTTATCGGTGTGTAGATCCGATTTTTTGCTGGAGAGGTGATTGAATTTGGAAATCAAATTGTCCCTACATTTGGTCGACATAGTGGCAGCCGAAGAGGTAGTCATATTATCTACATGTTCCCAATCTGATGTAGACATTGTTGCTGTCAATTTTTAGTGTGATTTGTAGAGTGTCTTGTCTAACTGATCGAGTTCGGTGCATGTAAGTCTGATTTTTTCCGAGATAAGAGCGAAGCTAGTTCTAGCTAGAATTCGTTTTGCATTGAGAGAAGTTGCAACAGCAGAGGTTAGTGTAAATGCGGTTGGTATTACCTTAGAGTCGCGGCATCTCTTCAGAAAGGTGAGAGACTCAATTAGTTGAGCCTTCTTATCCCGGAGTCTGTTGAATGATTTTAAGAATGTGTGGATCTTACTGCCTGAATCCCCCTCCTTTTATCCTACCTATAACAAAGGCATTCCGCTGTTTCGCCCCCGTGTTCTCCCGTCCAATCAGGAGCCCGGATTTTCCCGCCCTTTTGACCGTCGGAACCCAGCTCTGGTGACGTCACCGCAGTGGTTCCCTCGACGTCCGCTTTCCGCTACCCGCCCACTGACTCGTGTTGTGTGTGCGCGCTTCCATCCGCGGTGGCTCAACAGCCCCTGCCATGACCATGCCATTACAATCCAAGGTCACGGCGCCGCAGTGCCCATTAGCCTTAGGGGTAGGTCGCCCAATTCCCCGGCCGTGGGAAACCATGAAGCTTGATCTCAGTAGGGGCTTCTGGACGAAAACCCATCGGCCAGGTGACCTTCCCTCCCGGCTCTATGTGGGGTATGCGTGCGTTCATGTGGGGGGCGGCGAGGGGCGCGCAGCGTCGGCGTCGTCACTCTCCGGTGGCGGCATCACGGCGGTGAGCACGGCCCCGACGGAGCGGCTCCGCTGCGGCGGCACCACAAGTCTCACACACACACACACAGAGTCACACACACCACACACACCACACACACAGAGTCACACACACCACACACACACACCACACACACACAGAGTCACACACACCACACACACACACACCACACACACACACACAGTCACACACACAGACACACCACACACACCACACACAGACACAAACACAATCACATACCACACACGCAGTCACACAACACACACACATAGTCACACACACACAGAGTCACACACACAGGCACACACACACACAGTCACACACACAGGCACACATCACACACACCACACACAGACACAAACACAATCACATACCACACACACAGTCACACAACACACAAACAGAGTCACACACACACAGAGTCACACACACACACAGTCACACACACTACACACACACAGTCACACACACAGACACACACCACACACACCACACACAGACACAAACACAATCACATACCACACACACAGTCACACAACACACACACAGAGTCACACACACACACACACCACACACACAGTCACACACACAGACACACACCACACACACCACACACAGACACAAACACAATCACATACCACAGACACAGTCACACAACACACACACAGAGTCACACAAACAGTCACACACCACACACACCACACACAGACAAAGTCACATAACACACAAAGTCACACACACCACACACACCACACATACAACACACACCACACACACAGACTCGCACACCACACACACAACGAAACACTACACAAAGACACAACAACAACCGCCATTCGTCACTAAGTGGTGGTGACGTCACCACGACGCTTGTGCCAGGCAATGTGCACCTTGAGGCCACGTGAAGTGTCGAACGCCCACTGGCAGGAGGTCACAGGGCAGACCCAAAGTGCCACGGGTCGACTGACTAAGATGACTGAGATGACTGGCTGATGCACCACCTGTGCCCCCTACTGTGCCAACCTGCTGTGCTTTAGCCACCAGGCGCTCCGCTCGTTGTTGTGAGCGTCGCTCCTCCGCCCTCCGTTGTTGTTGGAGGGCGACTGCCTCCAACTGCCCAGTAGCGTCCTTCACGAGCCTCCTCCACAGAGGCCGATCTTGACACCGCTGGTACCAGTCATCGGCAAGTCCACTCAGCTCCACGTCCTCCTGTACGACATCACTCCATCTCTTCTCTAGCCCGTGCCGCGCCCATTTAGCCCCCTCGATCCGGCCGAACAAAAGCTGTTTAGGCATGCGGTGGCTGGGCATGCGGTCTTCATGACCCAGCCAACACAGCCTTACCTGCCGGAGGAGCTCACAGATGGGACCTTGTCCAGATCTTTCGGGTATTTGTGAGCTCCTCACACAATCCAGCCTGGTTAAACCCAGGATGGATCGTAGGCAGGCAAACCTAAATGTTTCTAACTGGCGACGATGTTCCATTAGAGGGGTCCACGTTTCGCAAGCGTAGAGAAGGCAGGGAATGACCGTGGCCGAGAAGACCAGAAGCTTCGTGCGGAGCGACAGACCAGGTAGTTTCCACACAGTGTTGTGCCGGACTGATTCGGAATGAGACCTCTGCTGTTAAACTGGAGCCGGTCATGAGCACACTGCCCAGGTATGGAAAACTCTCCACTCTCTCCACAACTGCCGCATCACCGATTGGGAGTTGTGGGGGTGGAGTGCCCGATGGTACAAAATACCCAGGCAGGTGCTTCGTTTTGGTGGGGTTGATGGTAATGCCCCACAACAACCGCCATTCGCCACTAAGTGGCGGTGACATCACCACGACGCTTGTGCCAGGCCATGTGCACCTTGAGGCCACGTGAAGTGTCGAACGCCTGCTGGCAGGAGGTTACCGGGCAGACCCAGGTGCCACGGATCGACTGACTGAGATGACTGGCTGATGCACCACCTTTGCCCCCTACTGTGCCAACCTGCTGTGCCTTAGTCACCCGGGGCTCCACTCGTTGTTGTGAGCGTCGCTCCTCCGCCCTCCGTTGTTGTTGGAGGGCGACTGCCTCCAACTGCCCAGTAGCATCCTTCACGAGCCTCCTCCACAGAGGCCAATCTTGACACCGCTGGTACCAGTCATCGGCACGTCCACTCAGCTCCACGTCCTCCTGTACCACATCACGCCATCTCTTCTCTAGCCCGTCCTGCACCCGTTTAGCCCCCTTGATCCAGCCGAACAAAAGCTGTTTCGGCATGCGGTGGCTGGGAATGCGGGCTACATGACCCAGCCAACGCAGCCTTGCCTGCCGGAGGAGCTCACCGATGGGACTGTGCTCAGATCTTTCAAGGATTTGTGAGCTCCTCACACAATCCAGCCTGGTTAAACCGAGGATGGATCATAGGCAGGCCAGCCTAAATGTTTCTAACTGGCGAAGATGTTCCATTAGGGGGGTCCACGTTTCGCAAGCGTAGAGAAGGGAGGGAATGACCGTGGCCGAGAAGACCTGAAGCTTAGTGCGGAGCGACAGACCAGGTAGCTTCCACACAGCGTTATGCAACCGATGAAAAGATATTGCCGCTCGACTGATTCGGAGTGAGACCTTTGCTGTTAAACTGCAGCCGGTCATAAGCACACTGCCCAGGTATGGGAAACTCTCCACTCTCTCCACAACTGCCCCATCACCAATTGGGAGTTGTGGGGGTGGAGTGTCCGATGGTACAAAATACCCAGGCAGGTGCTTAGTTTTGGTGGGGCTGATGGTAAGGCCCCACCTCTGAGTGGCACGCTCCAGTCTCAGCAGCAGTGTCTCCAACTCCTCCTCTGAATGAGCGGCTATTACCAAATCATCAGCATACATAACGTGGTTGACCAATAGGGAGCTATCCCTTGACAGCACCCGGGCATCGATCAGCCTCCCATTATATCTGTACCATATGGAGATTCCCCCGGTACAGCTATTGAAGGCTTCACGAACTACGTGGTCAAAATAGGTGTTAAATAATGTGGGAGCCAGAGGACATCTCTGTCACACCCCAAGGTGTACAGGGGATGGCTCTGACTCCCGACCTCCTAGTTTTACCCGGGCCCGCTCACCATCATGAAGGTCCTTAATGATCGTGAGCAGAGGGTCAGGTACTCCAAAAGCACGAAGAACGACCCAGAGCCCAGGCCTACTGATGGTATCATAGGCCTTGACCAGGTCAATAAAGCAGAGATATAGGTCTTGCTGGAATTCCCTACACCTCTGCTGAAGCAGACGGACAGAAAATATGGCATCTTTGTAGGACTGCCCTTTCCTGAAACCGCATTGGGGCTCCGCAAGTCTCTCCTCAGCGTGCATGGCAAGGCGATGTTGAATAATCCTTGCCAGGACCTTTTCCGGCACACTGAGGAGTGAGATGCCCCTGTAGTTGTTACAGTCTGTGTGGTCCCCCTTCTTAAAGAGGGGGACCACCAGGCCACCCTTCCAATCCTGTGGAACCCGTCCAGTGGTCCAGACTGTTGTTATGATGTCATATAGGGCAGTCTATGCACAAACGCCACTCTCCTTCAGCATTTCGCTTGGGAGATCATCTCTGCCCGCTGTCTTTCCTGGTCTCAGACTCCGGATCGCCTTCAGTACTTCCTCAACAGATGGCACCTCAGCCAGCCACTCACAGAGGTGACTTCTTCCAATATTTGAGGTACCACAGCCTCAGTAGGGTCATCCTCACTTTGTGCCACGATGTTTTCCTGGCTGAGGGATTTTTGTAGTGCCACAACAGCGAAGCCGCTCCGTCGAAACCGGGGCCGTCGCTGTGCTGCTGCGACCGAGAAGCCACCCGGCTCCCATCACAGCACTTCCCCCGCCACCCCCCGCCACCCCCCCCCCCCACCATCAGGCACACACACTCAAGTAGGGCCTCATGGGGAGGGGAGGGGGGCACCTGCCCTGAGTTTTTACCCGAGAGGCCCCCTCGTGGGGGTGCTCCACGGTTTCTCAGGGTCAGGGAATTGGCAGGCACCCCCCCCCCCCGGGCCAAATGGCACTGCGGCGCCGTGGCTTAACTTAGAATTAAATGACCACGGCGAACCCACTGAGAACCGCAATGAGGAGATGCCCAAGACACACACGGACCAGCAGACAGGTGGGGAGCGGGGCAGCATGGGTTAAGCGTCTCTACCCATGGTGCACCGCGGGCTAGCATCTCTACCCATTATGCACCGCGGATTAACGGCCCTACCCATGATGCACCACGGATTAACAGCCCTACCCATGATGCACCGCGGATTAACGGCCTGACCCGTGATGCACCGCGGATTAACGCCCCTACCCATGATGCACCACGGATTAACGGCCCTACCCATGATGCACCACGGATTAACGGCCCTACCCATGATGCACCGCGGATTAATGGCCTGACCCGTGATGCACCGCGGATGGGCGGTGCGGGGGCTTTGAAAGGAGCATAAAAAGGGACGCTTTGGGGAAGCAAGGGGCCATTTTTTTATTTGACTGGAGATCAACAGGAGGGAGGGATCGGGGAGCCGTCACCTGACTGTTACTCGCACGTCCGTGAGACGGGGCAGAGAACAGCCAGATTCTGTTTACAGCATCATCTATCCGCGACCTCCATCGCTGCGAGGTCGGACTGTGAGTACGAGGGAGAGAGGTAAGACAAAGGGACGAAATTCGGAGAGAAAATAGAGGGCAGACAGGTCCATTAAGTATCAGGCAGTAGCGAGATAGGTTAGACCTGTCCTGCTGGTCCGTACTGACACACACAGTCTAGTTCGATACTCGTGGGGAATAAAACCACTAATAGGATAAAGCTGTGTCGTGGTCACTGTGAGTGCGAGGAGGGAGACGGAGTGTTTGGTGTTCGCATACCGGTACGAGTGTGTACAGAGTGTTTTGTGTTCGCGCGCATACGCGGCTGTTTGCAGCGAATAAGGGAGTAGAACGTGCTTAGTGCCGGTACCTGTACGATCGTTTACAGTATTGTTCAGCGCGCGCGTACCTACACGAATATCTTCGGTGGTGCCCAGCGCTTGCGTACCTGCGCAATAGCCTACAGTAGAGCTTTGCGCTCGCGCGCCTGTGTGACGGGGTGGCGGGGTGGCGGGCGCGCACTCGCGCTATTGTCTAATAGCGAATTAAGCGCCTGGCGTGCGCGAATACGCAGCTGTGTAAACAGCCCGTTAAATCGGAGCAAAGTAATCACGGCGTGGTTGTTTTTGCTTAAGCGCGTGGAGCGTGGGTGGAAGGGAATCCCACGGGGGCGCGCCGCGCCTGTTTATTCCCGTGCAGGACGGGGTTTTACTTTGCGAACGGGCTCACCGCGACACGCCGCCGTTGAACAGGGTAGCGCATCGCAAGCGCAAAGCGTACGAACCGCTAATTAAGCTACGCAAACGCGGTCGACATCCCAGGCAGAGGTACAGGGGGGCGAGGCATTAGGGGTCGGTAGTCTGGACCTGACAGAGCAGCCGGGGAGGTAGCGGTATGAATGGAATGGGGGAGTCGGTGGGCAACGGCCCCGACAATTCAGTGATGGCGGGGGACGGTAGCCCCCACAGTTTGGCGTGAGAAGCGGTACGAACCCCCGCGTTACCCCACGCGAAAATAAGGCATATATTCACCGGCCAGGGTACCCCTTCGTGGAAAGCATTTGCCCGCAACGTCCGCGGAGCTAAGGAAATTAATGGGTGGACGGATGCGCAGGCGTTACGTCAACTTAATATGAATCTGGATGGGCGGGCAGCCGATTTTGTGGAAGCCCTACCAGCAGGCGCGCAGACACAGCTAAAGGAGCTGATGCGCCGACTTGATCTGCGTTTCGGTACGCGCGATGAGGAGGAGGCAAAAGCAGCCTTAGAGGCACGCCGTCACTAACCTGGCGTGGACCTGCGCGATTATGCCGAGGATGTGTTCGAGCTAACAAAGATCGCACGCCCGGGGTACACGACGGAAGTGATTGAGGAGCTGGCCGCAGGGAAAATCCAGCGATACTTAACGCGCACGGCGTGGTGGCAGCCAGACATGAACTATACGTGCCTCCCCTTTAACGCCCTTGTCGAGCGCGTGCGCGAATGTGAAAGAATTTCTAGCGAACGCGCACAGCTCCGAGGACTGGGACGGGAGCACACCATCGCAAGTCTGTCCACCGAGGAGGAAGAGGAGGAACAGGAGCTCGCCAGGACGGTAAGGGGTCGGGAAAGCGAGCCTCCGGCATCCCACGAGACAACCCCGGGATGGGTAGCGGGGATACAGATGGGCATCGGGGGGATCGACAACAAGGTAACCCAAGTAGGTGAAAGAATAACCCAAGTGGACAACAAGGTAACCCGAGTGGACAACAAGGTAACCCAAGTACGGGCACATGACTGCGCTGCAGACTACGGTGGAGACGGTTCAGACCGAGGTGGGAGGGCTGGCCGGGAGGGTAGCCCGACTAGAGGCGGAGTCTGGGCAGCGGCGTACGGGAGGGGAAAGAGGGAGCGAGCAGGGAGGCTCCTACGGGGCCGCCGCCCTTCCCCGAGCATGTTACCTGTGCGAACAGCGAGGGCATCTGGTGAGGGACTGTCCCCAGATCGCCCGCGCTATAAAGGCGCCAGGGTTAAAACGCCAACGCCCCCTAGAGAGTGGACCACCTAGGGGTGCAATCAATGAGGTCCCGAAACAAAACGGCGATAATAATAATGGTGAGCGAGTGACCTCTACACAGGTTCTGACCACAACACCCAAGGACGCGGTGAGGACGGGTGACTGGCTGCGGGAGCTGGTAGCAGGAATCACGGGGGCCACGTCACTGGTGGAAGGACAGGTGAACGGGCAGCGCACCCGGATCCTACTGGACACGGCGGCCGTAGCCTCACTCGTGAGCGCCGCACACTGCAGCGTGCTCGGGGTTGACGTGAACCGCCTGCAGGCCCCGGATCACGCGCTGCACACAGCGAGTGGAGCCGGGATGGGGTTGCTGGGAAGGATCTCCCTCGAGGTCCGTCTCGGAAACCAGGTGTGCACCCAGGAATTCTATGTCTCGAGTGTGTTGTGCCACGAGTGTATTGCAGGCACGGACCTCCTGGAAAAGCTGGAGCTCAACGTGCAGCCCCGCCAGCGATGCGCCACCGTGAAGGGCAGCGGGGAGCGGATCCCGTTCCTGGGACCCGAGCCGAATCGCCCTCGCTTCACACCCGTGGCCGCTACGCTGGTGTCGGCCGTCACCATCGGGCCGCTCGCCGAGATGCTGGTGCCAGTGGCAACCCCTCCGCCGACCCCACATACCGACCATCGGGCGAGGTAATGCTAACTCCTCACCCGGAGTTGGCAGCGCGGTACAGAATCGTAGGGTCAGCCACGCTGGTAAACGCAAATGGGGGCCGACTGTTCATGCGGGTGTTTAACCCACACAGTACCCCGGCGTTGCTACGACGACGCACCACAGTAGCTACCATACATCCCCTGCACACGCGCCACTCTAACGACTCGGTGTTTGCACTCTGGGCGGAAGACCCTGGCCACTCCGAGGACAACCAGGATCTGGCCTGGCGGGTCGGCCCAACCCCCCGGGCCGAGGTCGCTCCCCTGCATGATGCGTTACATGTGCCTTGGGCAGATTTACCTAAGGGGGAGGCCGATCAGCTACGCGGGTTGTTACGGGAGTACGCCGACATGTTCAGTGAGCACCATTCAGATGTAGGCCGAACAGACCTTGTTAAGCACCAAATTGACACAGGTGCAGCCCGACCGATCAAACTCCCCGCATACCGGGTGGGCGCGCCCGAACGGACCCAGATCAAGGAGGCAGTCACGGACATGCTACGTGATAACATAATTCAGCCCTCGACGAGCCCCTGGTCTGCCCGGTGGTGCTAATGACGAAAAGAGACGGGTCGACCCGATTCTGCGTTGATTACCGAAAATTGAACGCAGTCACCCTCGGTGACGCCTTCCCCATACCGCGCATCGACGACACCTTTGACAGCCTCGCAGGAGCACGGTATTTTTCCACCCTCGATCTGGCGTGCGGGTACTGGCAGGTGGAGATGGTGGAGGAGGATCGGCCGAAAACCGCGTTTACCACCCCGATGGAGCTGTTCGAGTTTCGAGTGCTTCCGTTCGGACTCACTAACGCGCCCGCGACGTTCCAGCGGTTGATGGAGTTGGTAATGCGGGGCTTACAGTGGGAACAGTGCCTGATTTACCTGGATGACGTGATAGTGTTCAGCAGATCTCTGTCCAAGCACTGGTCCAGGTTGCGAGAGGTGTTCCAGCGACTACGAGCAGCCCATCTCAAGCTCAAGCCGCCTAAGTGCTACATTGTGCAGCGCGAGGTAGGGTACCTCGGACAACGAGTCAGCGAGGCGGGGGTGCGCACCAATCCAGAAAAGGTGCGCGCCATAGTGGAATGGCCACGGCCCAGGAATCTGACGGAGATCAGGTCATTCTTGGGACTCGCCACCTATTATCGTCGATTTTTAAAGGGATTCGGCGAGATTGCACGCCCCTCACCCAACTAACCTCCCCTAAGAACCCCTATCGATGGACGGAGGCCTGCCAAACGGCCTTCACCACCCTCAAAGACCCCCACACCCCCACCCTAGCTTTCCCAGATTTCACCACGGATTTTATCTTGGACACCGACGCCTGCAGCAGTGGGCTGGGCGCAGTGCTGTCACAGGTGCAGGGTGGGACGGAGCGGGTCATCGCATACGCCAGTCGGACCCTGAGTGGGGCCGAGCTGAATTATTGCATGACCCGTCAAGAACTGTATGCCGTGATCTTCGCGTGTAAACAGTTCCGACCGTATTTGTACGGCAGGAAATGTCGGGTGCGCACCGATCATTATGCCCTGCAGTTTCTCCTTACATTCAAGGAACCGCGGGGGCAGATGGCCCGATGGCTGGCACAGTTGCAGGAGTACAACCTGCAAATAGAGTACCGAGCTGGGCGTACGCACGCAAACGCGGACGCCTTGTCGAGGCAGCCCGCGGTGTGTGCCGAGACAAGGTTGGAGGAAGTCTGCCCGTGCTTCACGGGGGGCCGTTGCTGGCAGGTGGCAGGCCCCCAGGAGCGCACCGAGACTAACCCTCCCCCGGTGAGAGGCAGTGCAGTATGTGCCACAGAGACCCCGGTAGGAGGAACCAGGGACCCGGGGGACCACTCGACAGGCACGGGGCCCACACCCCGGGGCCCAACGGGTCGCGCAACCCCACCCGATCGGATCCAGGAGGACGTCGGCTGCGCCGTTCCGGGCCTGGACCACGCGCAGCTGATACGGACCCAGCTGCGGGATCCGGATCTGGCGGCGGTGGAAGCGGCCCTACGGGAGAAGAAGGACGCCCTACCAGGACCCTGGAGTGGTTTGTACGCCCGGTTGTGCGTGCAGAACGGGGTAGTACGAGAGCTGACAGAAGCCGGCCAGCCTGGGTGCATCTGTGTTTCCGCCCAGGTGCGACCCCAGCTGCTAAGACTGGTGCACCACCACCCGCTCGGGGACCATGACGGGGAAACGGCGCACTCGGGAAACCCTGCATCGCCAGTATCTCTGGCCCAAGTTAGCACAAGACGTGGCCGCCTGGGTACAGGGCTGCCGCGCGTGCCAGCAATGTGGGCCGAAACCGGCACGATACCAGGTACCCATGAGACCGTTCTGCGTCAGTCGAACGAATCAGCTGGTTGGGATCGACCTGCAAGGGCCATTCCCGCGATTCCACCGGGGCAACCGATATATTCTCATAGCGGTGGAGTACTTCACACGCTATCCCGTAGCGGTGGCCATCCCCGATAAGACAGCCCTCGTAGTAGCCCGAGCGTTCTTGGAACACTGTGTACTTAAGCACGGGATCCCTCAACGAGTCATTACTGACCAGGGTAGTGAGTTTGAGGCAGAGCTATTCCAGGCGCTGTGCCGGGAGTTCGGGATCCAGAAGGACCGAACTATGGCGTATCATCCCCAGGCAAATGGGATGGTAGAGAGAATGAACCAGACCCTAGCCGGGAAGCTTAAACGCATGGCGGCCGCGAATCAACGGGACTGGGACGAACACCTCCCCTATGCTCTGTTCGCCTACGCCACCACAGTACACACATCTACGGGACAGACCCGTTCCTAATGATGTTTGGTCGCGAGTCTCGCCTGCCTACAGATCTGCTGTTCGGTGTCCCTCCACCGCAATGGGAGGAAGGGAGCCACCCCGTGGAGGATCTGATGGAGACCCTACGAGGAGCGAGGGTCCGGGCCTACCCGCAAGGCGAGACCGCGCACCAGTGGCAGGAGCGGGGCACCCGACCCCGAATGGAGGCCCCCTTCTACTCGGCGGGCTCTCAGGTGTGGCTGCACACCCCTCGCGTCGGGGCCGGGCAGGTGGGGAAGTAAACCACCTACTGGCGGGGGCCCTGGACGGTGGGGCGACAGATCTCCCCTTGGATGGTACTGATTCAAGGGGGAGAGGGGGGCTGGGAGATGGTAGTCAATGTCCGGCGACTGAAACCATGGAGGGCGGCCCCAGCAAGGGAGAACCCCGCCGCTCGAGGACGCCGGAACCCCCCCCCCCCACACCCCCCATACCCGGGGGCCTCGTGCCGTATATGGGCCCCACGGGGCCCTGGGCCCCAGGGGGTACCGACCCAAGCCAAGGGAGACGAGGACGATGGCCCCTGAACCCTACCGCCCCCGAGTTTGTCTCCCAGCCCGCAGGTACCCAGGACCGGAAAGAACCCCTGGAGTGGAGGAGGAGACCGCCGCCAGAACCCCGAGAGACGGACCCGCCACCGCCGAGACCAGCCACAAGAGCTGGACGAGTCCCGCGGACCCCGCGGTGCTACCTCGTAGGGGCAACCCAGGCGAGGTGCTCCAGTCAACCCGGGACGGGGACTGGCACCTCGGGGGGCTGTGTGGTGCCGCCGCAGCGGAGCCGCTCCAGCGGAGCCGTACCCATCGCCGCGACGCCGTCACCGATGCCTCGGATTTCCCGCCACTCTCCCGGGGCCGGTGCCTTCTCAGACGTCCGCGTTTTGCCCACTGCACAGTCGTGAGGCCGCCGCAGCAGGGCCGCTCTGCCGAGGCCGTGCCCACCGCCGCTCTGCCGCCACCGGGGGATGCCGACGCGGTGCACCCTCACCACCCCCCCCCCCCCCCCCGCACGAACGCACACACGCCCCACGTAGAGCCGGGAGGGGAGGTCACCCGGCCGATAGATTTTTTTCCAGAAGTCCCTAATGGGATCGAACTTCATGGTTTCCTGCGGCCGGGAAATTGGGCGATCTTCCCCCTGTAGCTGACATGCACTGCGGCGCCGTGACCTAATAGTAAAAGTTGCATGGTCACGGAAAGGGCCATCGAGCCACCGCGAGTGGAACCACACACACACAAGCACGGGTCAGTGGACTGGTAGCGGGAGAACAAAGAGCGGATGTCGGAGAGATCATTGCGGCGACGTCACCTGAGCTGGGATCCGGGTATCGAAAGGGCGGGAAAATCCGAGCCCCTGATTGGACGGGAGGTCAAGGAAGCGAAACGCCGAAATTCCTTTGTTGTAGGTGGGATAAAGGGAGGGGGATTCAGGTAGCAAGGCAGTTCTTCTTCAAGATCATCGCGGTCCACGCAGGAGGGGAGTCAGCCGTTCGAGACGTCCGCGTGACGAACTTCAGCGCAGCCAGGCTCAACCCTCTACTGATCGCTTTTCTACAGCTTCCAGCGCAGCAGAGTGGAAGTACGCATGAGTAAGAGAGAGAGGTAAGTTTGGGCTGACATCCACTTACCCACAGAATTACGCGTAGCTTAACGGGTTGCTCGCGGTAAATAAAATAACTGGTAGGGGAAAAAACTGTTTCGTGTGGTCCTTTGGAGGGTGAAGAGGAGGGTGGAGAGTGTTTTGTGTTCGCGCGCACACGCGGCTGTTTGCGGCGAATAAGGGAGTAGAGCGTGCTTGGTGTCCGTACCTGTACGATCGTTTACAGTATTGTTCAGCGCATACCTACACGACTATTTTCGGTGGTGCCCAGCGCTCGCGTACCTGCGCAATCGCCTACAGTAGCGCTTTGCGCTCGCGTGCGTGCGCGGTTGTTTTCCACGAAGCGGATTGTTCAGTGTACGCGTGCCTACGCGTCTGGTTTCGGTGGCGTTTAGCGCTCGCATACCTGTACGATTGTTTACAGTAGGGCTTAACGCTCGCGCACCTGTGTGACGGGGTGGCGGGGTGGCGGTCGCGCACCCGCGCGATAGTCTAATAGCGAGGGAGCGAATTAAGCGCCTAGCGTGCGCGAAAACGCAGCTGTGTAAACAGCCCGTTAAATCGGAGCAAAGTAATCGCGGCGTTTTGTTTTTGCTTAAGCGTGTGGAGCGTGGGTGGGAGGGAATCCCACGGCGGCGCGCCGCACCTGTTTATTCCCATGCAGGACGGGGTTTTACTTTGCGAGCGCGCTCACCGTGGCACGCCGCCGTTGAACAGTGTAGCGCATCGCAAGCGCAAAGCGTACGAGCCGCTAATTAAGCTACGCAAACACGGTCGACATCCCAGGCAGAGGTACAGGGGTGCGAGACATTAGGGGTCGGTAGTCTGGACCTGACAGAGCAGCCGGGGGGTAGCGGTATGAGTGGAACGGGGGAGTCGGTGGGCAACGGCCCCGACAATTCAGTGATGGCGGGGGACGGTAGCCCCCACAGTTTGGCGTCAAAAGCGGTACGAACCCCCGCGTTACCCCACGCAAAAATAAGGCATATATTCACCGGCCGGGGTACCCCTTCGTGGAAAGCGTTTGCCCGCAATGTCCTAGCAGCTAAGGAAATTAATGGGTGGACGGACGCGCAGGCGTTACGTCAACTTAATATGAATCTGGATGGGCGGGCAGCCGATTTTGTGGAAGCCCTACCCGCAAGCGCGCAGACACAGCTAGAGGAGCTGATGCGCCGACTTGATCTGCGTTTCGGTACGCGCGATGAGGAGGAGGCAAAAGCAGCCTTAGAGGCACGCCGTCGCCAACCCGGTGAGGACCTGCCTGATTATGCCGAGGATGTGCGTGAGCTAACAAAGATCTTACGCCCGGGGTACACAACGGAGGTTTTTTATTGGTTAGATGGCGTAGATATATGAATGTCTTCAAACCCGCCACCACCCGACAGCCCATTTAGTCAGGTTCGTCACGTAAACAGAATGTGCCGATTCGTTACCTGCACGGCACACCAGTTGTGTTGGAGAGCTAAAGCCACGACATTGATGATCTATGTTCGTGTTTGAGTACGGATGAAGCTGTCACGTTTTTAATTCATTAATGTTTTATCGTTGAAGCGATTTGTGGATCGAGAACGCCAGCCCCACATTTAGGCCGCCCCTTGACGCTGGTTGGCTTGCCACTTCATCAACGCACATTTATCGTAAATTCTGTCGCGTTTTTGATCCACAAATTGTCGCATTGAACGCGGCAGTTGCGTGACAGGAAATTACTTGGACAATTTAAGAAAAAAATTGCTCACAAATGCACTTCACCTACCTCTCATCTCACTCCACTCTCCTCTCATCTCACTCCCCTCCACTCACTCTCCTGCCTCTCCCTCTCAATCCACTCCCCTCCACGCACTCTCCTGCCTCTCCCTCTCACTCCACTACCCTCCACTCACTCTCCTGCCTCTCCCTCTCATCCCACTCCACTCCACTCACTCTCCTGCCTCTCCCTCTCATCTCACTCCACTCACTCTCCTGCCTCTCCCTCTCATCTCACTCCACTCCACTCACTCTCCTGACCCTCCCCTCTCATCTCACTCCACTCCCCTCACTCTCCTGCCTCTCCCTCTCATCTCACTCCCCTCCACTCACTCTCCTGCCTCTCCCTCTCATCTCACTCCACTCACTCTCCTGCCTCTCCCTCTCACTCCACTCCACTCACTATCCTACCTCTCCCCTCTCATCTCACTCCACTCCACTCCCCCCACTCTCAGACCCCTTCCCCTCTCGTCTCTCCGTGGCCGCGTGTATTTTCACTCGCGACACGTTATTAACATTCACGTCTTCAGCTCCCAGTCCCCCGAGCTTGGAGAACTTCGCTCCCCATTCCGGCGTCGGTGGGAGCCGTTGCTCTCCCAGCTTTGGCATCTCCCGTGCCTCCAGGCGCACCTCGTCGGGGCCTTTGGGAGGAAGTTTGGGGGAGCGACCACCCTCCGTGTTACCGCCACCACCGCCGCCATCGCCGCCGCCGCCCAAGTTGTTAGCTATCCAGGAAACTTCCCTGGGCCGGCGCCTGAGACACCGCGGCCGGCAGCGGCGGCCTACGGCCAGGTCGCTCAGCAGGCAGACGGCCAGCGACAGGGGGAGCAGCACAGGCAGCAGGGAGCCTGGGGCAGGGGAGGGGGAGGGAGGGGGATGGAGGGAGGGGGGAGGAAGGGGATTGAGACCACAAACTCCAAACACTCCCCTACTTAGGTACCATGCAATTGCAGGTGGACAACTCTACTAACGAACAAGTAACGTTCCAGAGCTCCGTGTGTTCCTAAGTCTCAACGTCACCACCATCACGGTCAACTACTCAGTCCCCTGTCACCACCCCCCCCCCCCCAGTCAACTACTCAGGCCCCTGTCACCACCCCCCCCCCGCCACGGTCAACTACTCAGTCCCCTGTCACCCCCCCCCCGCCACGGTCAACTACTCAGTCCCCTGTCACCACCCCCCCCCCGGTCGGTCAACTACTCAGTCCCCTGTCACCACCCCCCCCCCAGTCAACTACTTAGTCCCCTGTCACCCCCCCCCGGTCAACTACTCAGTCCCCTGTCACCCCCCCCCCCCCCCCCCCACTCACCATCCACGCCGGCGGAAGCCGGGGGGACGAATCTGCCACCGTCGATGGTCGTGACGCCCTCGCTGGACGCACACGAGGAGCCAACACCGTCAACGCTGCTGCACTCCTCCACCTCCTCCACCTCCTCGTTGTCGTCGTCATCGTCGTTGTCATCGTCCACCTTCTCTCCTGATGGCGCACAAAAAACACAAAAAGGCCGTAGGTACGTCTATGGGTCTCTGTGTGGTGAGTCTATGGGTCTCTGTGTGATGAGTCTATGAGTCTCTGTGTGGTGAGTCTATGGGTCTCTGTGTGGTGAGTCTATGGGTCTCTGTGTGATGAGTCTATGGGTCTCTGTGTGGTGAGTCTATGGGTCTCTGTGTGATGATTCTATGGGTCTCTGTGTGGTGAGTTTATGGGTCTCTGTGTGATGAGTCTATGGGTCTCTGTGTGGTGAGTCTATGGGTCTCTGCGTGGTGAGTCTATGGGTCTCTGTGTGGTGAGTCTATGGGTCTCTGGGTGGTCAGTCTATGGGTCTCTGTGTGGTCAGTCTATGGGTATCTGTGTGATTAGACTCTGGGTCTCTGTGTGATGAGTCTATGGGTCTCTGCGTGGTGAGTCTATGGGTCTCTGTGTGATGAGTCTATGGTTCTCTGTGTGGTGAGTCTATGGGTCTCTGCGTGGTGTGTCTATGGGTCTCTGTGTGTGATGAGTCTATGGGTCTCTGTGTGGTGAGTCTATGGGTCTCTGTGTGGTGAGTCTATGGGTCTCTGCATGGTGAGTCTATGGGTCTCTGTGTGTGATGAGTCTATGGGTCTCTGTGTGGTGAGTCTATGGGTCCCTGTATGATGAGTCTATGGGGGGGATCGGCAACAACACACCACACACTCACCACACTCACCACACTCACCACACACACTCACTACACTCACTACACTCACCACACTCAACACACACACACCACACTCACCACACACTCACCACACACTCACGACACACACACACACTCACCACACTCACCACACTCAACACACACTCACCACACTCACCACACACTCACCACACACTCACGACACACTCACCACACTCACCACACACACACCACACACACACACCACACACTCACCACACACTCACCTATCTCGCAGCTCATGCCGGAATACCCTTGGGGGCAGTTGCAGGTGAACTCATCCGGCTTGGCGTTGATGCAGCTGCCTCCATTCAAGCACGGCTGGTGGCTGGCGCAGTAATTCAGATCTAGCGAGAAGCGAGGGAGGGGAACGGCAACAACATCTACCACCGTGTGACAATTGGGTTTCCCCTTTTTATCTGGCAGCAAAACAGCGACGTTAAGATGTTAAAACACCAAATTGTGAAACCCTTTTACAAGGAATCACGTCACTGCATTAACCACAATGCTTGTGGTCAGAATGCAAACAAAACACACCATCTGATAGTAGATGATGATGATGCGCTGTCCTTGAAGCTGATTGGTCCACACCAGAGACAGCTTTCTTTAGAGCCTCGTCTCAAACGGTGTGAGACCAGAGGTGACCTCTAGACCAGAGATGACCTCTAGACCAGAGGTGACCTCTAGACCAGAGGTGACCTCCAGACCAGAGGTGACCTCTAGACCAGAGGAGTCCCGCGGACCCCGCGGTGCTACCTCGTAGGGGCAACCCAGGCGAGGTGCTCCAGTCAACCCGGGACGGGGACTGGCACCTCGGGGGGCTGTGTGGTGCCACCGCAGCGGAGCCGCTCCAGCGGAGCCGTACCCATCGCCGCGACGCCGTCACCGATGCCTCGGATTTCCCGCCACTCTCCCGGGGCCGGTGCCTTCTCAGACGTCCGCGTTTTGCCCACTGCACAGTCGTGAGGCCGCCGCAGCAGGGCCGCTCTGCCGAGGCCGTGCCCACCGCCGCTCTGCCGCCACCGGGGGATGCCGACGCGGTGCACCCTCACCACCCCCCCCCCCCCCCGCACGAACGCACACACGCCCCACGTAGAGCCGGGAGGGGAGGTCACCCGGCCGATAGATTTTTTTCCAGAAGTCCCTAATGGGATCGAACTTCATGGTTTCCTGCGGCCGGGAAATTGGGCGATCTTCCCCCTGTAGCTGACATGCACTGCGGCGCCGTGACCTAATAGTAAAAGTTGCATGGTCACGGAAAGGGCCATCGAGCCACAGCGAGTGGAACCACACACACACAAGCACGGGTCAGTGGACTGGTAGCGGGAGAACAAAGAGCGGATGTCGGAGAGATCATTGCGGCGACGTCACCTGAGCTGGGATCCGGGTATCGAAAGGGCGGGAAAATCCGAGCCCCTGATTGGACGGGAGGTCAAGGAAGCGAAACGCCGAAATTCCTTTGTTGTAGGTGGGATAAAGGGAGGGGGATTCAGGTAGCAAGGCAGTTCTTCTTCAAGATCATCGCGGTCCACGCAGGAGGGGAGTCAGCCGTTCGAGACGTCCGCGTGACGAACTTCAGCGCAGCCAGGCTCAACCCTCTACTGATCGCTTTTCTACAGCTTCCAGCGCAGCAGAGTGGAAGTACGCATGAGTAAGAGAGAGAGGTAAGTTTGGGCTGACATCCACTTACCCACAGAATTACGCGTAGCTTAACGGGTTGCTCGCGGTAAATAAAATAACTGGTAGGGGAAAAAACTGTTTCGTGTGGTCCTTTGGAGGGTGAAGAGGAGGGTGGAGAGTGTTTTGTGTTCGCGCGCACACGCGGCTGTTTGCGGCGAATAAGGGAGTAGAGCGTGCTTGGTGTCCGTACCTGTACGATCGTTTACAGTATTGTTCAGCGCATACCTACACGACTATTTTCGGTGGTGCCCAGCGCTCGCGTACCTGCGCAATCGCCTACAGTAGCGCTTTGCGCTCGCGTGCGTGCGCGGTTGTTTTCCACGAAGCGGATTGTTCAGTGTACGCGTGCCTACGCGTCTGGTTTCGGTGGCGTTTAGCGCTCGCATACCTGTACGATTGTTTACAGTAGGGCTTAACGCTCGCGCACCTGTGTGACGGGGTGGCGGGGTGGCGGTCGCGCACCTGCGCGATAGTCTAATAGCGAGGGAGCGAATTAAGCGCCTAGCGTGCGCGAAAACGCAGCTGTGTAAACAGCCCGTTAAATCGGAGCAAAGTAATCGCGGCGTTTTGTTTTTGCTTAAGCGTGTGGAGCGTGGGTGGGAGGGAATCCCACGGCGGCGCGCCGCACCTGTTTATTCCCATGCAGGACGGGGTTTTACTTTGCGAGCGCGCTCACCGTGGCACGCCGCCGTTGAACAGTGTAGCGCATCGCAAGCGCAAAGCGTACGAGCCGCTAATTAAGCTACGCAAACACGGTCGACATCCCAGGCAGAGGTACAGGGGTGCGAGACATTAGGGGTCGGTAGTCTGGACCTGACAGAGCAGCCGGGGGGTAGCGGTATGAGTGGAACGGGGGAGTCGGTGGGCAACGGCCCCGACAATTCAGTGATGGCGGGGGACGGTAGCCCCCACAGTTTGGCGTCAAAAGCGGTACGAACCCCCGCGTTACCCCACGCAAAAATAAGGCATATATTCACCGGCCGGGGTACCCCTTCGTGGAAAGCGTTTGCCCGCAATGTCCTAGCGGCTAAGGAAATTAATGGGTGGACGGACGCGCAGGCGTTACGTCAACTTAATATGAATCTGGATGGGCGGGCAGCCGATTTTGTGGAAGCCCTACCCGCAAGCGCGCAGACACAGCTAGAGGAGCTGATGCGCCGACTTGATCTGCGTTTCGGTACGCGCGATGAGGAGGAGGCAAAAGCAGCCTTAGAGGCACGCCGTCGCCAACCCGGTGAGGACCTGCCTGATTATGCCGAGGATGTGCGCGAGCTAACAAAGATCTTACGCCCGGGGTACACAACGGAGGTTTTTTATTGGTTAGATGGCGTAGATATATGAATGTCTTCAAACCCGCCACCACCCGACAGCCCATTTAGTCAGGTTCGTCACGTAAACAGAATGTGCCGATTCGTTACCTGCACGGCACACCAGTTGTGTTGGAGAGCTAAAGCCACGACATTGATGATCTATGTTCGTGTTTGAGTACGGATGAAGCTGTCACGTTTTTAATTCATTAATGTTTTATCGTTGAAGCGATTTGTGGATCGAGAACGCCAGCCCCACATTTAGGCCGCCCCTTGACGCTGGTTGGCTTGCCACTTCATCAACGCACATTTATCGTAAATTCTGTCGCGTTTTTGATCCACAAATTGTCGCATTGAACGCGGCAGTTGCGTGACAGGAAATTACTTGGACAATTTAAGAAAAAAATTGCTCACAAATGCACTTCACCTACCTCTCATCTCACTCCACTCTCCTCTCATCTCACTCCCCTCCACTCACTCTCCTGCCTCTCCCTCTCAATCCACTCCCCTCCACGCACTCTCCTGCCTCTCCCTCTCACTCCACTACCCTCCACTCACTCTCCTGCCTCTCCCTCTCATCCCACTCCACTCCACTCACTCTCCTGCCTCTCCCTCTCATCTCACTCCACTCACTCTCCTGCCTCTCCCTCTCATCTCACTCCACTCCACTCACTCTCCTGACCCTCCCCTCTCATCTCACTCCACTCCCCTCACTCTCCTGCCTCTCCCTCTCATCTCACTCCCCTCCACTCACTCTCCTGTCTCTCCCTCTCACTCCCCTCCACTCACTCTCCTGCCTCTCCCTCTCATCTCACTCCACTCACTCTCCTGCCTCTCCCTCTCACTCCACTCCACTCACTATCCTACCTCTCCCCTCTCATCTCACTCCACTCCACTCCCCCCACTCTCAGACCCCTTCCCCTCTCGTCTCTCCGTGGCTGCGTGTATTTTCACTCGCGACACGTTATTAACATTCACGTCTTCAGCTCCCAGTCCCCCGAGCTTGGAGAACTTCGCTCCCCATTCCGGCGTCGGTGGGAGCCGTTGCTCTCCCAGCTTTGGCATCTCCCATGCCTCCAGGCGCACCTCGTCGGGGCCTTTGGGAGGAAGTTTGGGGGAGCGACCACCCTCCGTGTTACCGCCACCACCGCCGCCATCGCCGCCGCCGCCCAAGTTGTTAGCTATCCAGGAAACTTCCCTGGGCCGGCGCCTGAGACACCGCGGCCGGCAGCGGCGGCCTACGGCCAGGTCGCTCAGCAGGCAGACGGCCAGCGACAGGGGGAGCAGCACAGGCAGCAGGGAGCCTGGGGCAGGGGAGGGGGAGGGAGGGGGATGGAGGGAGGGGGGGGGGAGGAAGGGGATTGAGACCACAAACTCCAAATACTCCCCTACTTAGGTACCATGCAATTGCAGGTGGACAACTCTACTAACGAACAAGTAACGTTCCAGAGCTCCGTGTGTTCCTAAGTCTCAACGTCACCACCATCACGGTCAACTACTCAGTCCCCTGTCACCACCCCCCCCCCCCCAGTCAACTACTCAGGCCCCTGTCACCACCCCCCCCCCCGCCACGGTCAACTACTCAGTCCCCTGTCACCCCCCCCCCCCGCCACGGTCAACTACTCAGTCCCCTGTCACCACCCCCCCCCCGGTCGGTCAACTACTCAGTCCCCTGTCACCACCCCCCCCCCCCCCAGTCAACTACTTAGTCCCCTGTCACCCCCCCCCGGTCAACTACTCAGTCCCCTGTCACCCCCCCCCCCCCCCCCCCACTCACCATCCACGCCGGCGGAAGCCGGGGGGACGAATCTGCCACCGTCGATGGTCGTGACGCCCTCGCTGGACGCACACGAGGAGCCAACACCGTCAACGCTGCTGCACTCCTCCACCTCCTCCACCTCCTCGTTGTCGTCGTCATCGTCGTTGTCATCGTCCACCTTCTCTCCTGATGGCGCACAAAAAACACAAAAAGGCCGTAGGTACGTCTATGGGTCTCTGTGTGGTGAGTCTATGGGTCTCTGTGTGATGAGTCTATGAGTCTCTGTGTGGTGAGTCTATGGGTCTCTGTGTGGTGAGTCTATGGGTCTCTGTGTGATGAGTCTATGGGTCTCTGTGTGGTGAGTCTATGGGTCTCTGTGTGATGAGTCTATGGGTCTGTATGGTGAGTCTATGGGTCTCTGTGTGATGATTCTATGGGTCTCTGTGTGGTGAGTTTATGGGTCTCTGTGTGATGAGTCTATGGGTCTCTGTGTGGTGAGTCTATGGGTCTCTGCGTGGTGAGTCTATGGGTCTCTGTGTGGTGAGTCTATGGGTCTCTGGGTGGTCAGTCTATGGGTCTCTGTGTGGTCAGTCTATGGGTATCTGTGTGATTAGACTCTGGGTCTCTGTGTGATGAGTCTATGGGTCTCTGCGTGGTGAGTCTATGGGTCTCTGTGTGATGAGTCTATGGTTCTCTGTGTGGTGAGTCTATGGGTCTCTGCGTGGTGTGTCTATGGGTCTCTGTGTGTGATGAGTCTATGGGTCTCTGTGTGGTGAGTCTATGGGTCTCTGTGTGGTGAGTCTATGGGTCTCTGCATGGTGAGTCTATGGGTCTCTGTGTGTGATGAGTCTATGGGTCTCTGTGTGGTGAGTCTATGGGTCCCTGTATGATGAGTCTATGGGGGGGATCGGCAACAACACACCACACACTCACCACACTCACCACACTCACCACACACACTCACTACACTCACTACACTCACCACACTCAACACACACACACCACACTCACCACACACTCACCACACACTCACGACACACACACACACTCACCACACTCACCACACTCAACACACACTCACCACACTCACCACACACTCACCACACACTCACGACACACTCACCACACTCACCACACACACACCACACACACACACCACACACTCACCACACACTCACCTATCTCGCAGCTCATGCCGGAATACCCTTGGGGGCAGTTGCAGGTGAACTCATCCGGCTTGGCGTTGATGCAGCTGCCTCCATTCAAGCACGGCTGGTGGCTGGCGCAGTAATTCAGATCTAGCGAGAAGCGAGGGAGGGGAACGGCAACAACATCTACCACCGTGTGACAATTGGGTTTCCCCTTTTTATCTGGCAGCAAAACAGCGACGTTAAGATGTTAAAACACCAAATTGTGAAACCCTTTTACAAGGAATCACGTCACTGCATTAACCACAATGCTTGTGGTCAGAATGCAAACAAAACACACCATCTGATAGTAGATGATGATGATGCGCTGTCCTTGAAGCTGATTGGTCCACACCAGAGACAGCTTTCTTTAGAGCCTCGTCTCAAACGGTGTGAGACCAGAGGTGACCTCTAGACCAGAGATGACCTCTAGACCAGAGGTGACCTCTAGACCAGAGGTGACCTCCAGACCAGAGGTGACCTCTAGACCAGAGGTGACCTCCAGACCAGACGTGACTTCTAGACCTGAGGTGACCTCTAGACCAGATGTGACCTCTAGACCAGAGGTGGCCTCCAGACCAGAGGTGACCTCTAGACCAGAGGTGACCTCCAGACCAGAGCTGACCTCCAGACCAGAGGTAACCTCTAGACTAGAGGTTCATTCTGAACCGCAAGGCATTGTGGTTCGTGCAGTGACGTTATGCCTTGTAAAATGTTTCACAGTTTGGTGTTTTAACATCTTAACACCGCTGTTTTGTTGCCAGAAAAAAGGGGGAAAGTTATTATCATATTTTGGTACTGGCAGAGGAGGTCCCATGATGTAACATCCACAACCACCACAGCAACCACCACCACATCCACCAACACCACCACCACAACCACCACAACCACCACCACCAACACCACCACCACCACCAGCACCACCACCAACACCACCACCAACACCATCACGACTATCACCATCACCACCACCACAACCACCACAACCACCACAACCACAACCACCACAACCACCACCAACACCATCACCACCAGCACCACCATCACCACCACTATCACCAACACCACCACCACCATCACGACTATCACCATCACCACCACCACCACAACCACCACAACCACCACAACCACCACCAGCACCACCATCACCACCACTATCACCACCACCATCACCACCACCACTATCACCACCACCATCACCACCACCACTATCACCACCACCATCACCACCACCACTATCACCACCACCACCAACACCACCATCACCACCACTATCACCACCACTACCAACACCACCACCACTATCACCACCACTATCACCACCACCAACACCACCACCATCACCACCATCACCACCAACACCACCACCACCACTATCACCACCACCACCACCACCCCCACCATCAACACCATCAACACCACCATCACAACCACCACTATCACCACCACCACCACCAACACCACCACCACCACCAACACCACCACCACTATCACCACCACCACCCCCACCACCACCCCCACCATCACCACCACCACCATAACCACCACCACCATTACCACCACCACCATCACCACCACCACCAACACCACCACCCCCACCACCAACACCACCACCACCCCCACAATCACCACCACTATCACCACCACTATCACCACCACCACCACCATTACAACTATTACCATCACCACCACCAACACGACCACCATCACCACCACCACCAACACCACCACCATCACCACCACCATCACCACCATCACCACCAACATCACCACCACCACGGATGATGATGATGATAGGTAAATATTGATGGACACATCCGAGCGTTGGATGGGGAGCGAGTGGCGTGAAATTCACCGGGTGACTGGGGGGGAGGAGGGGGGAGGAGGGGGGGAGGAGGAGTGGGGGGAGGAGGAGGGGGGGATGAGGAGGGGGGGTAGGTGGAGGAGGGGGGGGGAGGAGGGGGTAGGTGGAGGAGGGGTGGGGAGTTGGAGGAGGGGGGGTGCGGTAGTGGCACCTTTGTCACAGAGGAGGCCTCCCCAGCCACTGTCACAGCTGCAGCGCCAGGGCTGCTGTCTGCAGCTGCCGTGGCCACAGCCTGGGTAGGGGACGCAGCGCTGGCACAGCTCGCCCTGCCACCCGGAGCGGCACCTGCGGACACGCGGGCAGTGCTGAGTCTATGGTGCAGTGTTGAGTCTATGGTGCAGTGTTGAGTCTATGGGTAGTGTTGAGTCTATGGTGCAGTGCTGAGTCTATGGTGCAGTGTTGAGTCTATGGTGCAGTGCTGAGTCTATGGTGCAGTGTTGAGTCTATGTTGCAGTGTTGAGTCTATGGTGCAGTGTTGAGTCTATGGGTAGTGTTGAGTCTATGGTGCAGTGCTGAGTCTATGGTGCAGTGTTGAGTCTATGGTGCAGTGTTGAGTCTATGGGTAGTGTTGAGTCTATGGTACAGTGTTGAGTCTATGGTGCAGTGCTGAGTCTTTGGTGCAGTGCTGAGTCTATGGGTAGTGCTGAGTCTATGGTGCAGTGTTGAGTCTATGGTGCAGTGTTGAGTCTATGGGCAGTGTTGAGTCTATGGTGCAGTGTTGAGTCTATAGGCAGTGCTGAGTCTATGGTGCAGTGTTGAGACTATGGTGCAGTATTGAGTCTATGGTGCAGTGTTGAGTCTATGGTGCAGTGTTGAGTCTATGGGTAGTGTTGAGTCTATGGTGCAGTGCTGAGTCTATGGTGCAGTGTTGAGTCTATGGTGCAGTGCTGAGTCTATGGTGCAGTGTTGAGTCTATGTTGCAGTGTTGAGTCTATGGTGCAGTGTTGAGTCTATGGGTAGTGTTGAGTCTATGGTGCAGTGCTGAGTCTATGGTGCAGTGTTGAGTCTATGGTGCAGTGTTGAGTCTATGGTGCAGTGTTGAGTCTATGGGTAGTGTTGAGTCTATGGTACAGTGTTGAGTCTATGGTGCAGTGTTGAGTCTATGGTGCAGTGTTGAGTCTATGGTGCAGTGTTGAGTCTATGGGTAGTGTTGAGTCTATGGTGCAGTGCTGAGTCTTTGGTGCAGTGCTGAGTCTATGGGTAGTGCTGAGTCTATGGTGCAGTGTTGAGTCTATGGTGCAGTGTTGAGTCTATGGGCAGTGTTGAGTCTATGGTGCAGTGTTGAGTCTATGGGCAGTGCTGAGTCTATGGTGCAGTGTTGAGACTATGGTGCAGTGTTGAGTCTATGGTGCAGTGTTGAGTCTATGGTGCAGTGTTGAGTCTAGGGTTCAGTGCTGAGTCTATGGTGCAGTGCTGAGTCTATGGTGCAGTGTTGAGTCTATGGTGCAGTGTTGAGTCTATGGGTAGTGTTGAGTCTATGGTGCAGTGCTGAGTCTATGGTGCAGTGTTGAGTCTATGGTGCAGTGCTGAGTCTATGGTGCAGTGTTGAGTCTATGTTGCAGTGTTGAGTCTATGGTGCAGTGTTGTGTCTATGGGTAGTGTTGAGTCTATGGTGCAGTGCTGAGTCTATGGTGCAGTGTTGAGTCTATGGTGCAGTGTTGAGTCTATGGGTAGTGTTGAGTCTATGGTACAGTGTTGAGTCTATGGTGCAGTGTTGAGTCTATGGTGCAGTGTTGAGTCTATGGTGCAGTGTTGAGTCTATGGGTAGTGTTGAGTCTATGGTGCAGTGCTGAGTCTTTGGTGCAGTGCTGAGTCTATGGGTAGTGCTGAGTCTATGGTGCAGTGTTGAGTCTATGGTGCAGTGTTGAGTCTATGGGCAGTGTTGAGTCTATGGTGCAGTGTTGAGTCTATGGGCAGTGCTGAGTCTATGGTGCAGTGTTGAGACTATGGTGCAGTGTTGAGTCTATGGTGCAGTGTTGAGTCTATGGTGCAGTGTTGAGTCTAGGGTTCAGTGCTGAGTCTATGGTGCAGTGCTGAGTCTATGGTGCAGTGTTGAGTCTATGGTGCAGTGTTGAATCTATGGCTAGTGTTGAGTCTATGGTGCAGTGCTGAGTCTATGGTGCAGTGTTGAGTCTATGGTGCAGTGTTGAGTCTATGGTGCAGTGTTGAGTCTATGGGCAGTGTTGAGTCTATGGTGCAGTGTTGAGTCTATGGGCAGTGTTGAGTCTATGGTGCAGTGTTGAGTCTATGGGCAGTGCTGAGTCTATGGTGCAGTGTTGAGTCTATGGTGCAGTGTTGAGTCTATGGTGCAGTGCTGAGTCTATGGGCAGTGTTGAGTCTATGGGCAATGTTGAGTCTATGGTGCAGTGCTGAGTCTATGGGGCAGTGTTGAGTCTATGGGTAGTGTTGAGTCTATGGTGCAGTGTTGAGTCTATAGGCAGTGCTAAGTCTATGGTGCAGTGTTGAGTCTATGGTGCAGTGTTGAGTCTATGGGCAATGCTCAGTCTATGGTGCAGTGTTGAGTCTATGGGCAGTGCTAAGTCTATGGTGCAGTGCTGAGTCTATGGTGCAGTGCTGAGTCTATGGTGCAGTGCTGAGTCTATGGGCAGTGTTGAGTCTATGGGTAGTGTTGAGTCTATGGTGTAGTGTTGAGTCTATGGTGCAGTGTTGAGTCTATGGTGCAGTGTTGAGTCTATGGTGCAGTGTTGAGTCTATGGTGCAGTGTTGAGTCTATGGTGCAGTGTTGAGTCTATGGGCAGTGTTGAGTCTATGGTGCAATGTTGAGTCTATGGGCAGTGCTGAGTCTATGGTTGAGTCTATGGTGCAGTGTTGAGTCTATGGGCAGTGCTGAGTCTATGGTGCAGTGTTGAGTCTATGGTGCAGTGTTGAGTCTATGGTGCAATGTTGAGTCTATGGTGCAGTGTTGAGTCTATGGGCAGTGTTGAGTCTATGGTGCAGTGTTGAGTTTATGGTGCAGTGTTGAGTCTATGGGCAGTGTTGAGTCTTTGGGGCAGTTTTGAGTCTATGGTGCAGTGTTGAGTCTATGGTGCAGTGTTGAGTCTATGGTGCAGTGTTGAGTCTATGGTGCAGTGTTGAGTCTATGGTGCAGTGTTGAGTCTATGGTGCAGTGTTGAGTCTATGGTGCAGTGTTGAGTCTATGGTGCAGTGCTGAGTCTATGGTGCAGTGTTGAGTCTATGGTGCAGTGCTGAGTCTATGGTGCAGTGCTGAGTCTATAGGTAGTGTTGAGTCTATTGTGCAGTGCTGAGTCTATGGTGCAATGTTGAGTCTATGGTGCAGTGCTGACTCTATGGGTAGTGTTGAGTCTATGGTGCAGTGTTGAGTCTATGGTGCAGTGTTGAGTCTATGGTGTAGTGTTGAGTCTATGGGTAGTGTTGAGTCTATGGGCAGTCTTGAGTCTATGGGCAGTGTTGAGTCTATGGTGCATTGTTGAGTCTATGGGTAGTGTTGAGTCTATGGGGAAGTGCTGAGTCTATGGTTAGTGTTGAGTCTATGGTGCAGTGTTGAGTCTATGGGCAGTGTTGAGTCTATGGTGCAGTGTTGAGTCTATGGTGCAGTGTTGAGTCTATGGTGCAGTGTTGAGTCTATGGTGCAGTGTTGAGTGTATGGGCAGTGTTGAGTCTATGGTGCATTGTTGAGTCTATGTGCAGTGTTGAGTCTATGGGCAGTGTTGAGTCTATGGTGCAGTGTTGAGTCTATGGGCAGTGTTTAGTCTATGGGCAGTGTTGAGTCTATGGGCAGTGTTGAGTCTATGGTGCAGTGTTGAGTCTATGGTTCAGTGTTGAGTCTATGGTGCGGTGTTGAGTCTATGGTGCGATGTTGAGTCACTGGTGCAGTGTTGAGTCTATGGGCAGTGTTGAGTCTATGGGCAGTGTTGAGTCTATGGGCAGTGTTGAGTCTATGGTGCAGTGTTGAGTCTATGGTGCAGTGTTGAGTCTATGAGCAGTGTTGAGTCTATGGTGCAGTGTTGAGTCTATGGTGCGGTGTTGAGTCAATGGTGCAGTGTTGAGTCTATGGGCAGTGTTGAGTCTATGGGCAGTGTTGAGTCTATGGGCAGTGTTGAGTCTATGGGCAGTGTTGAGTCTGTGGGCAGTGTTGAGTCTATGGTGCAGTGTTGAGTGTATGGGCAGTGTTGAGTCTATGGTGCAGTGTTGAATCTATGTGCAGTGTTGAGTCTATGGGCAGTGTTGAGTCTATGGTGCAGTGTTGAGTCTATGGGCAGTGTTCAGTCTATGGGCAGTGTTGAGTCTATGGGCAGTGTTGAGTCTATGGTGCAGTGTTGAGTCTATGGTTCAGTGTTGAGTCGATGGTGCGGTGTTGAGTCTATGGTGCGGTGTTGAGTCACTGGTGCAGTGTTGAGTCTATGGGTAGTGTTGAGTCTATGGTTCAGTGTTGAGTCTATGGGCAGTGTTGAGTCTATGGTGCAGTGTTGAGTCTATGGGCAGTGCTAAGTCTATGGTGCAGTGTTGAGTCTATGGTGCAGTGTTGAGTCTATGGGCAATGCTCAGTCTATGGTGCAGTGTTGAGTCTATGGTGTGGTGTTGAGTCTATGGGCAGTGCTGAGTCTATGGTGCAGTGCTGAGACTATGGGCAGTGTTGAGTCTATGGGTAGTGTTGAGTCTATGGTGTAGTGTTGAGTCTATGGTGCAGTGTTGAGTCTATGGTGCAGTGTTGAGTCTATGGTGCAGTGTTGAGTCTATGGTGCAGTGTTGAGTCTATGGTGCAGTGTTGAGTCTATGGGCAGTGTTGAGTCTATGGTGCAATGTTGAGTCTATGGGCAGTGCTGAGTCTATGGTTGAGTCTATGGTGCAGTGTTGAGTCTATGGGCAGTGCTGAGTCTATGGTGCAGTGTTGAGTCTATGGTGCAGTGTTGAGTCTATGGTGCAATGTTGAGTCTATGGTGCAGTGTTGAGTGTATGGGCAGTGTTGAGTCTATGGTGCAGTGTTGAATCTATGGGCAGTGTTCAGTCTATGGGCAGTGTTGAGTCTATGGGCAGTGTTGAGTCTATGGTGCAGTGTTGAGTCTATGGTTCAGTGTTGAGTCTATGGTGCGGTGTTGAGTCTATGGTGCGGTGTTGAGTCACTGGTGCAGTGTTGAGTCTATGGGTAGTGTTGAGTCTATGGTTCAGTGTTGAGTCTATGGGCAGTGTTGAGTCTATGGTGCAGTGTTGAGTCTATGGGCAGTGCTAAGTCTATGGTGCAGTGTTGAGTCTATGGTGCAGTGTTGAGTCTATGGGCAATGCTCAGTCTATGGTGCAGTGTTGAGTCTATGGTGTGGTGCTGAGTCTATGGGCAGTGCTAAGTCTATGGTGCAGTGCTGAGTCTATGGTGCAGTGCTGAGTCTATGGTGCAGTGTTGAGTCTATGAGCAGTGTTGAGTCTATGGTGCAGTGTTGAGTCTATGGTGCGGTGTTGAGTCAATGGTGCAGTGTTGAGTCTATAGGTAGTGTTGAGTCTATGGGCAGTGTTGAGTCTATGGGCAGTGTTGAGTCTGTGGGCAGTGTTGAGTCTATGGTGCAGTGTTGAGTGTATGGGCAGCGTTGAGTCTATGGTGCAGTGTTGAATCTATGTGCAGTGTTGAGTCTATGGGCAGTGTTGAGTCTATGGTGCAGTGTTGAGTCTATGGGCAGTGTTCAGTCTATGGGCAGTGTTGAGTCTATGGGCAGTGTTGAGTCTATGGTGCAGTGTTGAGTCTATGGTTCAGTGTTGAGTCTATGGTGCGGTGTTGAGTCTATGGTGCGGTGTTGAGTCACTGGTGCAGTGTTGAGTCTATGGGTAGTGTTGAGTCTATGGTTCAGTGTTGAGTCTATGGGCAGTGTTGAGTCTATGGTGCAGTGTTGAGTCTATGGGCAGTGCTAAGTCTATGGTGCAGTGTTGAGTCTATGGTGCAGTGTTGAGTCTATGGGCAATGCTCAGTCTATGGTGCAGTGTTGAGTCTATGGTGTGGTGTTGAGTCTATGGGCAGTGCTAAGTCTATGGTGCAGTGCTGAGTCTATGGTGCAGTGCTGAGTCTATGGTGCAGTGCTGAGTTTATGGGCAGTGTTGAGTCTATGGGTAGTGTTGAGTCTATGGTGTAGTGTTGAGTCTATGGTGCAGTGTTGAGTCTATGGTGCAGTGTTGAGTCTATGGTGCAGTGTTGAGTCTATGGTGCAGTGTTGAGTCTATGGTGCAATGTTGAGTCTATGGGCAGTGCTGAGTCTATGGTTGAGTCTATGGTGCAGTGTTGAGTCTATGGGCAGTGCTGAGTCTATGGTGCAGTGTTGAGTCTATGGTGCAGTGTTGAGTCTATGGTGCAATGTTGAGTCTATGGTGCAGTGTTGAGTGTATGGGCAGTGTTGAGTCTATGGTGCATTGTTGAGTCTATGTGCAGTGTTGAGTCTATGGGCAGTGTTGAGTCTATGGTGCAGTGTTGAGTCTATGGGCAGTGTTTAGTCTATGGGCAGTGTTGAGTCTATGGGCAGTGTTGAGTCTATGGTGCAGTGTTGAGTCTATGGTTCAGTGTTGAGTCTATGGTGCGGTGTTGAGTCTATGGTGCGATGTTGAGTCACTGGTGCAGTGTTGAGTCTATGGGCAGTGTTGAGTCTATGGGCAGTGTTGAGTCTATGGGCAGTGTTGAGTCTATGGTGCAGTGTTGAGTCTATGGTGCAGTGTTGAGTCTATGAGCAGTGTTGAGTCTATGGTGCAGTGTTGAGTCTATGGTGCGGTGTTGAGTCAATGGTGCAGTGTTGAGTCTATGGGCAGTGTTGAGTCTATGGGCAGTGTTGAGTCTATGGGCAGTGTTGAGTCTATGGGCAGTGTTGAGTCTGTGGGCAGTGTTGAGTCTATGGTGCAGTGTTGAGTGTATGGGCAGTGTTGAGTCTATGGTGCAGTGTTGAATCTATGTGCAGTGTTGAGTCTATGGGCAGTGTTGAGTCTATGGTGCAGTGTTGAGTCTATGGGCAGTGTTCAGTCTATGGGCAGTGTTGAGTCTATGGGCAGTGTTGAGTCTATGGTGCAGTGTTGAGTCTATGGTTCAGTGTTGAGTCTATGGTGCGGTGTTGAGTCTATGGTGCGGTGTTGAGTCACTGGTGCAGTGTTGAGTCTATGGGTAGTGTTGAGTCTATGGTTCAGTGTTGAGTCTATGGGCAGTGTTGAGTCTATGGTGCAGTGTTGAGTCTATGGGCAGTGCTAAGTCTATGGTGCAGTGTTGAGTCTATGGTGCAGTGTTGAGTCTATGGGCAATGCTCAGTCTATGGTGCAGTGTTGAGTCTATGGTGTGGTGTTGAGTCTATGGGCAGTGCTAAGTCTATGGTGCAGTGCTGAGTCTATGGTGCAGTGCTGAGTCTATGGTGCAGTGCTGAGACTATGGGCAGTGTTGAGTCTATGGGTAGTGTTGAGTCTATGGTGTAGTGTTGAGTCTATGGTGCAGTGTTGAGTCTATGGTGCAGTGTTGAGTCTATGGTGCAGTGTTGAGTCTATGGTGCAGTGTTGAGTCTATGGTGCAGTGTTGAGTCTATGGGCAGTGTTGAGTCTATGGTGCAATGTTGAGTCTATGGGCAGTGCTGAGTCTATGGTTGAGTCTATGGTGCAGTGTTGAGTCTATGGGCAGTGCTGAGTCTATGGTGCAGTGTTGAGTCTATGGTGCAGTGTTGAGTCTATGGTGCAATGTTGAGTCTATGGTGCAGTTTTGAGTGTATGGGCAGTGTTGAGTCTATGGTGCAATGTTGAATCTATGTGCAGTGTTGAGTCTATGGGCAGTGTTGAGTCTATGGTGCAGTGTTGAGTCTATGGGCAGTGTTCAGTCTATGGGCAGTGTTGAGTCTATGGGCAGTGTTGAGTCTATGGTGCAGTGTTGAGTCTATGGTTCAGTGTTGAGTCTATGGTGCGGTGTTGAGTCTATGGTGCGGTGTTGAGTCACTGGTGCAGTGTTGAGTCTATGGGTAGTGTTGAGTCTATGGTTCAGTGTTGAGTCTATGGGCAGTGTTGAGTCTATGGTGCAGTGTTGAGTCTATGGGCAGTGCTAAGTCTATGGTGCAGTGTTGAGTCTATGGTGCAGTGTTGAGTCTATGGGCAATGCTCAGTCTATGGTGCAGTGTTGAGTCTATGGTGTGGTGTTGAGTCTATGGGCAGTGCTAAGTCTATGGTGCAGTGCTGAGTCTATGGTGCAGTGCTGAGTCTATGGTGCAGTGCTGAGTCTATGAGCAGTGTTGAGTCTATGGTGCAGTGTTGAGTCTATGGTGCGGTGTTGAGTCAATGGTGCAGTGTTGAGTCTATGGGCAGTGTTGAGTCTATGGGCAGTGTTGAGTCTATGGGCAGTGTTGAGTCTGTGGGCAGTGTTGAGTCTATGGTGCAGTGTTGAGTGTATGGGCAGCGTTGAGTCTATGGTGCAGTGTTGAATCTATGTGCAGTGTTGAGTCTATGGGCAGTGTTGAGTCTATGGTGCAGTGTTGAGTCTATGGGCAGTGTTCAGTCTATGGGCAGTGTTGAGTCTATGGGCAGTGTTGAGTCTATGGTGCAGTGTTGAGTCTATGGTTCAGTGTTGAGTCTATGGTGCGGTGTTGAGTCTATGGTGCGGTGTTGAGTCACTGGTGCAGTGTTGAGTCTATGGGTAGTGTTGAGTCTATGGTTCAGTGTTGAGTCTATGGGCAGTGTTGAGTCTATGGTGCAGTGTTGAGTCTATGGGCAGTGCTAAGTCTATGGTGCAGTGTTGAGTCTATGGTGCAGTGTTGAGTCTATGGGCAATGCTCAGTCTATGGTGCAGTGTTGAGTCTATGGTGTGGTGTTGAGTCTATGGGCAGTGCTAAGTCTATGGTGCAGTGCTGAGTCTATGGTGCAGTGCTGAGTCTATGGTGCAGTGCTGAGACTATGGGCAGTGTTGAGTCTATGGGTAGTGTTGAGTCTATGGTGTAGTGTTGAGTCTATGGTGCAGTGTTGAGTCTATGGTGCAGTGTTGAGTCTATGGTGCAGTGTTGAGTCTATGGTGCAGTGTTGAGTCTATGGTGCAGTGTTGAGTCTATGGGCAGTGTTGAGTCTATGGTGCAATGTTGAGTCTATGGGCAGTGCTGAGTCTATGGTTGAGTCTATGGTGCAGTGTTGAGTCTATGGGCAGTGCTGAGTCTATGGTGCAGTGTTGAGTCTATGGTGCAGTGTTGAGTCTATGGTGCAATGTTGAGTCTATGGTGCAGTGTTGAGTGTATGGGCAGTGTTGAGTCTATGGTGCAGTGTTGAATCTATGTGCAGTGTTGAGTCTATGGGCAGTGTTGAGTCTATGGTGCAGTGTTGTGTCTATGGGCAGTGTTCAGTCTATGGGCAGTGTTGAGTCTATGGGCAGTGTTGAGTCTATGGTGCAGTGTTGAGTCTATGGTTCAGTGTTGAGTCTATGGTGCGGTGTTGAGTCTATGGTGCGGTGTTGAGTCACTGGTGCAGTGTTGAGTCTATGGGTAGTGTTGAGTCTATGGTTCAGTGTTGAGTCTATGGGCAGTGTTGAGTCTATGGTGCAGTGTTGAGTCTATGGGCAGTGCTAAGTCTATGGTGCAGTGTTGAGTCTATGGTGCAGTGTTGAGTCTATGGGCAATGCTCAGTCTATGGTGCAGTGTTGAGTCTATGGTGTGGTGTTGAGTCTATGGGCAGTGCTAAGTCTATGGTGCAGTGCTGAGTCTATGGTGCAGTGCTGAGTCTATGGTGCAGTGTTGAGTCTATGAGCAGTGTTGAGTCTATGGTGCAGTGTTGAGTCTATGGTGCGGTGTTGAGTCAATGGTGCAGTGTTGAGTCTATGGGCAGTGTTGAGTCTATGGGCAGTATTGAGTCTATGGGCAGTGTTGAGTCTGTGGGCAGTGTTGAGTCTATGGTGCAGTGTTGAGTGTATGGGCAGCGTTGAGTCTATGGTGCAGTGTTGAATCTATGTGCAGTGTTGAGTCTATGGGCAGTGTTGAGTCTATGGTGCAGTGTTGAGTCTATGGGCAGTGTTCAGTCTATGGGCAGTGTTGAGTCTATGGGCAGTGTTGAGTCTATGGTGCAGTGTTGAGTCTATGGTTCAGTGTTGAGTCTATGGTGCGGTGTTGAGTCTATGGTGCGGTGTTGAGTCACTGGTGCAGTGTTGAGTCTATGGGTAGTGTTGAGTCTATGGTTCAGTGTTGAGTCTATGGGCAGTGTTGAGTCTATGGTGCAGTGTTGAGTCTATGGGCAGTGCTAAGTCTATGGTGCAGTGCTGAGTCTATGGTGCAGTGCTGAGTCTATGGTGCAGTGCTGAGTCTATGGGCAGTGTTGAGTCTATGGGTAGTGTTGAGTCTATGGTGTAGTGTTGAGTCTATGGTGCAGTGTTGAGTCTATGGTGCAGTGTTGAGTCTATGGTGCAGTGTTGAATCTATGGTGCAGTGTTGAGTCTATGGTGCAGTGTTGAGTCTATGGGCAGTGTTGAGTCTATGGTGCAATGTTGAGTCTATGGGCAGTGCTGAGTCTATGGTTGAGTCTATGGTGCAGTGTTGAGTCTATGGGCAGTGCTGAGTCTATGGTGCAGTGTTGAGTCTATGGTGCAGTGTTGAGTCTATGGTGCAATGTTGAGTCTATGGTGCAGTGTTGAGTGTATGGGCAGTGTTGAGTCTATGGTGCAGTGTTGAATCTATGTGCAGTGTTGAGTCTATGGGCAGTGTTGAGTCTATGGTGCAGTGTTGAGTCTATGGGCAGTGTTCAGTCTATGGGCAGTGTTGAGTCTATGGGCAGTGTTGAGTCTATGGTGCAGTGTTGAGTCTATGGTTCAGTGTTGAGTCTATGGTGCGGTGTTGAGTCTATGGTGCGGTGTTGAGTCACTGGTGCAGTGTTGAGTCTATGGGTAGTGTTGAGTCTATGGTTCAGTGTTGAGTCTATGGGCAGTGTTGAGTCTATGGTGCAGTGTTGAGTCTATGGGCAGTGCTAAGTCTATGGTGCAGTGTTGAGTCTATGGTGCAGTGTTGAGTCTATGGGCAATGCTCAGTCTATGGTGCAGTGTTGAGTCTATGGTGTGGTATTGAGTCTATGGGCAGTGCTAAGTCTATGGTGCAGTGCTGAGTCTATGGTGCAGTGCTGAGTCTATGGTGCAGTGCTGAGTCTATGGGCAGTGTTGAGTCTATGGGTAGTGTTGAGTCTATGGTGTAGTGTTGAGTCTATGGTGCAGTGTTGAGTCTATGGTGCAGTGTTGAGTCTATGGTGCAGTGTTGAGTCTATGGTGCAGTGTTGAGTCTATGGTGCAGTGTTGAGTCTATGGTGCAGTGTTGAGTCAATGGTGCAGTGTTGAGTCTATGGGCAGTGTTGAGTCTATGGGCAGTGTTGAGTCTATGGGCAGTGTTGAGTCTATGGGCAGTGTTAAGTCTATGGTGCAGTGTTGAGTCTATGGTGCAGTGTTGAGTCTCTGTGCAGTGTTGAGTCTATGGTGCAGTGTTGAGTCTATGGGCAGTGTTGAGTCTGTGGGCAGTGTTGTGTCTGTGTGCAGTGTTGAGTCTATGGGCAGTGTTGAGTCTATGGTGCAGTGTTGAGTCTATGGTTCAGTGTTGAGTCTATGGTGCGGTGTTGAGTCTATGGTGCGATGTTGAGTCACTGGTGCAGTGTTGAGTCTATGGGCAGTGTTGAGTCTATGGGCAGTGTTGAGTCTATGGGCAGTGTTGAGTCTATGGTGCAGTGTTGAGTCTATGGTGCAGTGTTGAGTCTATGAGCAGTGTTGAGTCTATGGTGCAGTGTTGAGTCTATGGTGCGGTGTTGAGTCAATGGTGCAGTGTTGAGTCTATGGGCAGTGTTGAGTCTATGGGCAGTGTTGAGTCTATGGGCAGTGTTGAGTCTATGGGCAGTGTTGAGTCTGTGGGCAGTGTTGAGTCTATGGTGCAGTGTTGAGTGTATGGGCAGTGTTGAGTCTATGGTGCAGTGTTGAATCTATGTGCAGTGTTGAGTCTATGGGCAGTGTTGAGTCTATGGTGCAGTGTTGAGTCTATGGGCAGTGTTCAGTCTATGGGCAGTGTTGAGTCTATGGGCAGTGTTGAGTCTATGGTGCAGTGTTGAGTCTATGGTTCAGTGTTGAGTCTATGGTGCGGTGTTGAGTCTATGGTGCGGTGTTGAGTCACTGGTGCAGTGTTGAGTCTATGGGTAGTGTTGAGTCTATGGTTCAGTGTTGAGTCTATGGGCAGTGTTGAGTCTATGGTGCAGTGTTGAGTCTATGGGCAGTGCTAAGTCTATGGTGCAGTGTTGAGTCTATGGTGCAGTGTTGAGTCTATGGGCAATGCTCAGTCTATGGTGCAGTGTTGAGTCTATGGTGTGGTGTTGAGTCTATGGGCAGTGCTAAGTCTATGGTGCAGTGCTGAGTCTATGGTGCAGTGCTGAGTCTATGGTGCAGTGCTGAGACTATGGGCAGTGTTGAGTCTATGGGTAGTGTTGAGTCTATGGTGTAGTGTTGAGTCTATGGTGCAGTGTTGAGTCTATGGTGCAGTGTTGAGTCTATGGTGCAGTGTTGAGTCTATGGTGCAGTGTTGAGTCTATGGTGCAGTGTTGAGTCTATGGGCAGTGTTGAGTCTATGGTGCAATGTTGAGTCTATGGGCAGTGCTGAGTCTATGGTTGAGTCTATGGTGCAGTGTTGAGTCTATGGGCAGTGCTGAGTCTATGGTGCAGTGTTGAGTCTATGGTGCAGTGTTGAGTCTATGGTGCAATGTTGAGTCTATGGTGCAGTTTTGAGTGTATGGGCAGTGTTGAGTCTATGGTGCAATGTTGAATCTATGTGCAGTGTTGAGTCTATGGGCAGTGTTGAGTCTATGGTGCAGTGTTGAGTCTATGGGCAGTGTTCAGTCTATGGGCAGTGTTGAGTCTATGGGCAGTGTTGAGTCTATGGTGCAGTGTTGAGTCTATGGTTCAGTGTTGAGTCTATGGTGCGGTGTTGAGTCTATGGTGCGGTGTTGAGTCACTGGTGCAGTGTTGAGTCTATGGGTAGTGTTGAGTCTATGGTTCAGTGTTGAGTCTATGGGCAGTGTTGAGTCTATGGTGCAGTGTTGAGTCTATGGGCAGTGCTAAGTCTATGGTGCAGTGTTGAGTCTATGGTGCAGTGTTGAGTCTATGGGCAATGCTCAGTCTATGGTGCAGTGTTGAGTCTATGGTGTGGTGTTGAGTCTATGGGCAGTGCTAAGTCTATGGTGCAGTGCTGAGTCTATGGTGCAGTGCTGAGTCTATGGTGCAGTGCTGAGTCTATGAGCAGTGTTGAGTCTATGGTGCAGTGTTGAGTCTATGGTGCGGTGTTGAGTCAATGGTGCAGTGTTGAGTCTATGGGCAGTGTTGAGTCTATGGGCAGTGTTGAGTCTATGGGCAGTGTTGAGTCTGTGGGCAGTGTTGAGTCTATGGTGCAGTGTTGAGTGTATGGGCAGCGTTGAGTCTATGGTGCAGTGTTGAATCTATGTGCAGTGTTGAGTCTATGGGCAGTGTTGAGTCTATGGTGCAGTGTTGAGTCTATGGGCAGTGTTCAGTCTATGGGCAGTGTTGAGTCTATGGGCAGTGTTGAGTCTATGGTGCAGTGTTGAGTCTATGGTTCAGTGTTGAGTCTATGGTGCGGTGTTGAGTCTATGGTGCGGTGTTGAGTCACTGGTGCAGTGTTGAGTCTATGGGTAGTGTTGAGTCTATGGTTCAGTGTTGAGTCTATGGGCAGTGTTGAGTCTATGGTGCAGTGTTGAGTCTATGGGCAGTGCTAAGTCTATGGTGCAGTGTTGAGTCTATGGTGCAGTGTTGAGTCTATGGGCAATGCTCAGTCTATGGTGCAGTGTTGAGTCTATGGTGTGGTGTTGAGTCTATGGGCAGTGCTAAGTCTATGGTGCAGTGCTGAGTCTATGGTGCAGTGCTGAGTCTATGGTGCAGTGCTGAGACTATGGGCAGTGTTGAGTCTATGGGTAGTGTTGAGTCTATGGTGTAGTGTTGAGTCTATGGTGCAGTGTTGAGTCTATGGTGCAGTGTTGAGTCTATGGTGCAGTGTTGAGTCTATGGTGCAGTGTTGAGTCTATGGTGCAGTGTTGAGTCTATGGGCAGTGTTGAGTCTATGGTGCAATGTTGAGTCTATGGGCAGTGCTGAGTCTATGGTTGAGTCTATGGTGCAGTGTTGAGTCTATGGGCAGTGCTGAGTCTATGGTGCAGTGTTGAGTCTATGGTGCAGTGTTGAGTCTATGGTGCAATGTTGAGTCTATGGTGCAGTGTTGAGTGTATGGGCAGTGTTGAGTCTATGGTGCAGTGTTGAATCTATGTGCAGTGTTGAGTCTATGGGCAGTGTTGAGTCTATGGTGCAGTGTTGTGTCTATGGGCAGTGTTCAGTCTATGGGCAGTGTTGAGTCTATGGGCAGTGTTGAGTCTATGGTGCAGTGTTGAGTCTATGGTTCAGTGTTGAGTCTATGGTGCGGTGTTGAGTCTATGGTGCGGTGTTGAGTCACTGGTGCAGTGTTGAGTCTATGGGTAGTGTTGAGTCTATGGTTCAGTGTTGAGTCTATGGGCAGTGTTGAGTCTATGGTGCAGTGTTGAGTCTATGGGCAGTGCTAAGTCTATGGTGCAGTGTTGAGTCTATGGTGCAGTGTTGAGTCTATGGGCAATGCTCAGTCTATGGTGCAGTGTTGAGTCTATGGTGTGGTGTTGAGTCTATGGGCAGTGCTAAGTCTATGGTGCAGTGCTGAGTCTATGGTGCAGTGCTGAGTCTATGGTGCAGTGTTGAGTCTATGAGCAGTGTTGAGTCTATGGTGCAGTGTTGAGTCTATGGTGCGGTGTTGAGTCAATGGTGCAGTGTTGAGTCTATGGGCAGTGTTGAGTCTATGGGCAGTATTGAGTCTATGGGCAGTGTTGAGTCTGTGGGCAGTGTTGAGTCTATGGTGCAGTGTTGAGTGTATGGGCAGCGTTGAGTCTATGGTGCAGTGTTGAATCTATGTGCAGTGTTGAGTCTATGGGCAGTGTTGAGTCTATGGTGCAGTGTTGAGTCTATGGGCAGTGTTCAGTCTATGGGCAGTGTTGAGTCTATGGGCAGTGTTGAGTCTATGGTGCAGTGTTGAGTCTATGGTTCAGTGTTGAGTCTATGGTGCGGTGTTGAGTCTATGGTGCGGTGTTGAGTCACTGGTGCAGTGTTGAGTCTATGGGTAGTGTTGAGTCTATGGTTCAGTGTTGAGTCTATGGGCAGTGTTGAGTCTATGGTGCAGTGTTGAGTCTATGGGCAGTGCTAAGTCTATGGTGCAGTGCTGAGTCTATGGTGCAGTGCTGAGTCTATGGTGCAGTGCTGAGTCTATGGGCAGTGTTGAGTCTATGGGTAGTGTTGAGTCTATGGTGTAGTGTTGAGTCTATGGTGCAGTGTTGAGTCTATGGTGCAGTGTTGAGTCTATGGTGCAGTGTTGAATCTATGGTGCAGTGTTGAGTCTATGGTGCAGTGTTGAGTCTATGGGCAGTGTTGAGTCTATGGTGCAATGTTGAGTCTATGGGCAGTGCTGAGTCTATGGTTGAGTCTATGGTGCAGTGTTGAGTCTATGGGCAGTGCTGAGTCTATGGTGCAGTGTTGAGTCTATGGTGCAGTGTTGAGTCTATGGTGCAATGTTGAGTCTATGGTGCAGTGTTGAGTGTATGGGCAGTGTTGAGTCTATGGTGCAGTGTTGAATCTATGTGCAGTGTTGAGTCTATGGGCAGTGTTGAGTCTATGGTGCAGTGTTGAGTCTATGGGCAGTGTTCAGTCTATGGGCAGTGTTGAGTCTATGGGCAGTGTTGAGTCTATGGTGCAGTGTTGAGTCTATGGTTCAGTGTTGAGTCTATGGTGCGGTGTTGAGTCTATGGTGCGGTGTTGAGTCACTGGTGCAGTGTTGAGTCTATGGGTAGTGTTGAGTCTATGGTTCAGTGTTGAGTCTATGGGCAGTGTTGAGTCTATGGTGCAGTGTTGAGTCTATGGGCAGTGCTAAGTCTATGGTGCAGTGTTGAGTCTATGGTGCAGTGTTGAGTCTATGGGCAATGCTCAGTCTATGGTGCAGTGTTGAGTCTATGGTGTGGTATTGAGTCTATGGGCAGTGCTAAGTCTATGGTGCAGTGCTGAGTCTATGGTGCAGTGCTGAGTCTATGGTGCAGTGCTGAGTCTATGGGCAGTGTTGAGTCTATGGGTAGTGTTGAGTCTATGGTGTAGTGTTGAGTCTATGGTGCAGTGTTGAGTCTATGGTGCAGTGTTGAGTCTATGGTGCAGTGTTGAGTCTATGGTGCAGTGTTGAGTCTATGGTGCAGTGTTGAGTCTATGGGCAGTGTTGAGTCTATGGTGCAATGTTGAGTCTATGGGCAGTGCTGAGTCTATGGTTGAGTCTATGGTGCAGTGTTGAGTCTATGGGCAGTGCTGAGTCTATGGTGCAGTGTTGAGTCTATGGTGCAGTGTTGAGTCTATGGTGCAATGTTGAGTCTATGGTGCAGTGTTGAGTCTATGGGCAGTGTTGAGTCTATGGTGCAGTGTTGAGTCAATGGTGCAGTGTTGAGTCTATGGGCAGTGTTGAGTCTATGGGCAGTGTTGAGTCTATGGGCAGTGTTGAGTCTATGGGCAGTGTTAAGTCTATGGTGCAGTGTTGAGTCTATGGTGCAGTGTTGAGTCTCTGTGCAGTGTTGAGTCTATGGTGCAGTGTTGAGTCTATGGGCAGTGTTGAGTCTGTGGGCAGTGTTGTGTCTGTGTGCAGTGTTGAGTCTATGGTGCAGTGTTGAGTCTATGGGCAGTGTTGAGTCTATGGGCAGTGTTGAGTCTATGGGCAGTGTTAAGTCTATGGTGCAGTGTTGAGTCTATGGTGCAGTGTTGAGTCTATGTGTAGTGTTGAGTCTATGGTGCAGTGTTGAGTCTATGGGCAGTGTTGAGTCTGTGGGCAGTGTTGTGTCTGTGGGTAGTGTTGAGTCTGTGGGCAGTGTTAGTACCTCCATCATCCCCAACTCCCTCCCTCCCCCCATCCACGGTGCCTATTGTAGCCTGTTGGACACCACGGCCCTGACGAGACCCCACGTGGACATCGCCAGGTATGGCTGCGAGACGATGCAGCGCTGACGTCGTCAGGGAACGGTTGCAAATGGTTTAAAAATGCAAATCCTGTTCATTCCTTCACTATACACTACACTATACACTACACTACACTATACACTACACTACACACTACACTATACACTACACTACTATACACTACACTATACACTACACTACTATACACTACGCTATACACTACACACTACACTATTATACACTACACTACTATACACTACACTACTATACACTACACTAAACACTACACTACTATCCACTACACTACACTATACACTACACACTACACTACACTAGACACTACACTACACTATACACTACACACTACACCATACACTACACTATACACTACTATACACTACACTATACACTAGTATACACTACACTATACACTACACTATACACTACTATACATTACACTATACACTACACTATACACTACACACTACACTATACACTACACTATACACTACACTATACACTACACTATACACTACACTATACACTACACTACTATACATTACACTACACTATACACTACACACTACACTACACTATACACTACACACTACACTACACTATACACTACACTATATATTACACTTTACACTACACTATACACTACACTACTATACACTACACTATACATTACACTACACTATACACTACACTACACACTACACTACACACTACACTATACACTACACTATACACTACACTACTATACACTACACTATACACTACACTATACACTACACTATACACTACACTATACACTACACTTTACTTTACACTACACACTCCACTACTCGACACACGATGTCGGTGCGCTCAGCGGCAGGTCGTCCAACGCCTCGCTGGGAGTGCATTGCGGCGTTGTTGGCGTCAACGTTTCGCTCACCGGCATTGTCCGGGGACGTCGCAACCTCCATGCAGCGAATCGCAGCCCGGCCTGCAAATTGCTGAGGCAGGAAGCCGAAGAGAAAATTTTTCGCCATTCTGGCAAATCGCCCGATCACGGCAACGATTCCGCTGGTTGATGTAACGGCGAAACGTCACGGTGCTCACACACATTGTCAATGTCGTGGATTTACTCTGCAAACACACCGGTGGGCTCATGTCGTATACTACACTATACACTACACTACTATACACTACAATATAAACTACACTACAATATACTACACTACTATACACTACACTACAATATACTACACTACTATACACTACACTATTATACACTACACTATACACTACACTACAATATATTACACTACTATACACTACATTATACACTTCACTACAATATACTACACTACTATACACTGCACTATACACTACTATACACTACACTACTATACACTATACACTACACTATACACTACACTATAATATACTACACTACAATACACTACTATACACTACACTATACACTACACTATAATATACACTACTATACACTACACTATACACTACACTATACACTACACTACTATATACTACTATATACTATACGACATTACCATACACTACACTATACACTACACTACTATACACTACACTATACACTACACTACTATACACTAACACTACACTATACACTACACTACTATACACTACACTACTATACACTACACTATAATATACTACACTACTATACACTATACTATACACTACACTACTATACACTACACTACTATACACTACACTATACACTATACTATACACTACACACTACACTATACACTACACTACTATACACTACACTACTATACACTACACTACTATACACTACACTATACACTACACTACTGTACACTATACACCACACTACTATACACTGCACTATACTTTAAACTACAATATACTACACTACTATACACTACTGTGCACTTCACTATACTATACACTACTGTACACCACACTACTATACACTATAAACTACACTATACTTTACACAATACTTTACACGATACACTACACTAATATACACTACACGACTATACACTACTATACATTACACTATATACTGCACTATATATTACATTAAACACGACTATACACACACTATGCACCACTAGACACTGCACTACTATACACTATACTGTACACTACACTACTATACTATGCACAACTATACACTACACTATACTATACACAACTATACACTACACTACTACACTATACACTACACTATACACTACACCATACACTACTATACACTACACTATACAGTACACTTTACACTACACTATACTATACACTACACTATACACTACACTATACTATGCACTACACTATACACTACTATACACTACACTATACACTATACTATACACCACACACTACTATACACTACTATACCCCACTATACACCACACTATATACTACACTATACACTACACTATACAATACACAACTATACACTACACTATACACTACTATACACTACACTATACACTACACGATACACTACACTACTATACACTACTATACACTACTACACTATACACTACACTACACTATACACTACACTAAACACTACTATACACCACACTACTACACTATACACTACTATACCCTATACTACTATACACTATACTGTACACTATACACGACACTATACACTACACTATACATTACTTTAAATTATAATAGTAACAAATTGGCATTTTGTTGACGTTACAAATCCCTTACTGATTGGTTGTGTCGGGTGGTGGAGGGTTACGACACAACATCGATACTTATGCAATCTGATACCAACAAACCTTTGTTACGACAAATATCGGTCGTGAAAGGCTCCCTACGCGTCAAGCTTGAGAAAGTATTCGCTTCCAAAGCAACGAGGTCGTCAATTCGGGGCGGCGGTTTCAGAGTGCACGGCCTCCCAGCGGCTCCCCAAGATATCGGCAGGAAAGAACGCTCCAGAAGGCCGCTGCTGCTGCGAGAATGAGCGTAGTTCGCGTGGTGGTGGTGGTGGTTCCTGCTCCTTGACGAGCTCAGCAGCAGCGAGGGAGGTGTCGGGGGTTTATTTGTGTCAAGGATTGTGTTGTGTGTGTGTGCTTCATCAGGGCCTCACGTCACCACTGCTACCACCACCGCTACCACCACCACTACCACCACCACCAACACCGCCACCACCGCTACCACCACTACCACCGCTACCACCACCGCTACCACCACCGCTACCACCACCAAAACTACCACCACCGCCACCACCACCACCACCGCCACCACCACCGCCACAACCATCACCACCACCGCCACCGCCACCACCACCGCTACCACCGCTACCACCACCGCTACCACCGCTACCACCACTGCTATCACCACCGCTTCCACCACCACCACCACCACCGCCACCACCACCACTACCACCAACACCAACACCACCACCACCACCGCCACCAGCGCACCTCTGTCACAATATTCCCCCGCCCAGCCCGGCATGCACTCCTTGCGTCCGTGGGCGTCGCACTCGCTGTGGCCGAAGTGGTCGTCACGGCGACGGCACCACCGCTTGCAGTCGGCGCCGTAGTAGTCGGCGTGGCATCGCACGCGGACGCGGTACTCCAGGGCGGTGGCGTTGGCGGCGGCCGCGTGGTGCAGCGTCCGCCACGGCTCGCCGGGGCGGTCGCCAATGACGTGGACGGCTCGCGTCACCTGCCGGAGATCTCCTCCTGTGGGGGGGGGGGGGGGTGGAGGAAGAGGAGGAGGAGGATGTCGCGTGACGATTCAAATAAATAGCGAAATAAAAATGTGCAAAATAAAAGCATGCGAATATTTATTGAAATATTTACATGAATATTTTTTTGTTTGTTGTTTTTTTACGTGACTTTACCGAAAAGAACCAAAGAGTATAGAAATATTTACATGACTATTTATAGAAATATTTACATGAATATTTACGTAACATTTTTTTGCTGTATTATGTAACTATGTAAATACATAGCTGGATAAATATATGAACAATAAATACGTGTTATATGAAGATTTAAATAAATATGGTCGTAAATATTTCAACTATATTTATTTTTTAAAAAATATTTCAATATTGGCTGCGAATTTTAATAGCGCAGTGAGCTAACCACTGCACCACCGCTCATCATACGTGAGCAATATGCACGTACACACACGCGTACACACACGTACACACACACGCGTGCACGCACACACGCACACACGTACACACACACACACGTACACACGCACACACGTACACACACACGTACACACACACGTACACACACACGTACACACACACGTACACACACACGTACACACACACAAGTACACACACACACACGTACACACACGCACGTACCTGGCGCGGTGCCGTTGTGCTGTTCCCACACATCCACAGCCAGCGAGCACCACAGCTGCAAAGTTCAAGGTCACCGTCAATGAGTCACTCATTGATGGCGAGGTCACGGCGAGGTCACGGCACTCCCTCCCCTCTCTCACTTCCCTCCCTCCCTGCCTCCCTTCCCTCCCTCCCTGCCTCTCACCAGGTGAGCGTCTCACCAGGTGAGCGTCTCACCCTCACCAGGTGAGCGTCTCACCCCTACCAGGTGAGCATCTCACCCTCACCAGGTGAGCGTCTCACCCTCACCAGGTGAGCGTCTCACCCCCACCAGGTGAGCGTCTCACCAGGTGAGCGTCTCACCCTCACCAGGTGAGCGTCTCACCAGGTGAGCGTCCCACCCCCACCAGGTGAGCGTCTCACCCTCACCTGGTGAGCGTCTCACCCTCACCAGGTGAGCGTCTCACCCTCACCAGGTGAGCGTCTCACCAGGTGAGCGTCTCACCCCCACCAGGCGAGCGTCTCACCAGGTGAGCGTCTCACCAGGCGAGCGTCTCACCCCCACCAAGTGAGCGTCTCACCAGGTGAGCGTCAGGTGAGCGTCTCACCCTCACCAGGTGAGCGTCTTACCAGGTCAGTGTCTGACCCCCACCAGGTGAGAGTCTCACCCTCACCAGGTGAGCGTCTCACCATCACCAGGTGAGCGTCTCACCCCAACCGGGTGAGCATCTCACCCCCACCAGGCGAGCGTCTCACCCCCACCAGGTGAGCGTCTCACCAGGTGAGCGTCTCACCCTCACCAGGTGAGCGTCTCACCCTCACCAGACGAGCGTCTCACCAGGTGAGCGTCTCACCCTCACCAGGTGAGCGTCTCACCCTCACCAGGTGAGCGTCTCACCCTCACCAGGCGAGCGTCTCACCCCCACCAGGTGAGCGTCTCACCAGGTGAGCATCTCACCCTCACCAGGCTAGCGTCTCACCCCCACCAGGTGAGCGTCTCACCCCCACCAGGTGAGCGTCTCACCCTCACCAGGTAAGCGTCTCACCCTTAACCAGGTGAGCATCTCACCCCCACCAGGTGAGCGTCTCACCCCCACCAGGTGAGCATCTCACCCCCACCAGGTGAGCGTCTCACCCCCACCAGGTGAGCATCTCACCAGGTGAGCGTCTCACCAGGTGAGCATCTCACCCTCACCAGGCGAGCGTCTCACCCTCACTAGGTGAGCGTCTCACCAGGTGAGCGTCTCACCCTCACCAGGTGAGCGTCTCACCCTCACCAGGTGAGCGTCTCACCAGGTGAGCGTCTCACCCTCACCAGGTGAGCGTCTCACCAGGTGAGCGTCTCACCCTCACCAGGTGAGCGTCTCACCCTCACCAGGTGAGCGTCTCACCAGGTGAGCGTCTCACCCTCACCAGGTGAGCGTCTCACCAGGTGAGCGTCTCACCCTCACCAGGTGAGCGTCTCACCAGGTGAGCGTCTCACCCTCACCAGGTGAGCGTCTCACCCTCACCGGCCACGCGAAGTCGAAGGCCACTGACAGGAGGAGCCCCGCACCGCCTTCGCCGCGAGCGATGGCCGAGCCCAAGGGGCAAGGGCGGAGGCCCGGCGAGGGCCTCCGCCCGTGGGACGCCTACCCGAGGCAGACGCGGACCACGAAGGAGGAGGGGAAGGAGCCACGCAGAGCGTCGCCCCCGCTGGGCAGGGCCTGGAGAGAAGTCACCTGCAGGGAGAAGTCGCCAGAGGCGTCGCACTGCTGGGGGGGAGGGGGGAGGGAGAGGAGAGGAGGAGGTGAGGGGGGAGGTGAGGGAGGTGAGGGGGGGACATTGTAAGGAGCAACAGCAGGGGCAGAAGCAGCAGCAGGGGCAGCAGCGGCAGGGGCAGCAGGGGCAGGGGCAGCAGCAGCAGGGGCAGCAACAGGAGCAGCAGCAGGGGCAGCAGTGGCAGGGGCAGCAGCAGCAGGGGCAGCAACAGGAGCAGCAGCAGGGGCAGCAGTGGCAGCAGCAGCAGGGGCAGCAGCAGCAGGGGCAGCAGGAGGCCGGTGCAGTACGAACCCCGCACAGCGGCAGCAGCAGCAGGGGCAGGAGGAGGTAGCGGACAAAGTTCCCTGCTGCGTGGGGCCGCTGCAGATGCAGTTCACCCATCCTCCTCCTCTCCCTCATCCTCTTCCTCCTCTTCCTCCTCCTCTCCCTCCTCCTCTTCCTGCTCTTCTTCCTCTCTCCTCTTCCTCTTCCTGCTCCTCTCCCTCCTCCTCTCCCTCCTCTTCCTTCTCTTCCTCTTCCTCCTTCTCACCTTTCTCCTCCTCACTTCACCTTCCTCCACACCTCCTCCGTCTTTCGAGTAAGCTCCTCTCTGCACCACCGCCACCGCCTCCCCTCTTCTGCCTCTCCACACGTGATGATGGTGGTGGTGATGGTGGTGATGGTGATGGCGGTGGTGGTGATGGTGGTGCAGGGATATGACATCAGCATTGGACGCGAGATGATTGTGGTGGTGGTGGTGTTAATTTGCATTATCCCAGCCACGCGTTGTGCTACAGGTGCCCAACCCCCCAACCCATCACCTTAATTCACTGAGTGGTTAATTGCTTCGGCCAGGTGCGGCCGTCAAACCGCGTGCCGCTTCAACAGCTGCGAACCAGGTGGGGGGAGGGGGGGTGGGGGGAGGGGGGCGGCGTTGTTGTCGACTCATTGTTTGAGATTCTGTGGCAACGCATTGACCGCTTGGATTGGTGCAAAGTGTCTGTCTCTCTCTCATCATCACCATCATCATCACTACGGTGGCTAGGAGGTTAACTCTCTCGCCTGGTACACGGGGGGTTGTGGGTTCAATACAGACCATGAGGATGTCTGCTGCTGTACATTTGGAGTTATTTCTCTCTCTCTCTCTCATCACTCATCATCACTACGGTGGCTAGGAGATTAACTCTCTCGCTTGGTATATGGAGGTCGTGGGTCAATACAGACCCTGAGGATGTCTGCTGCTGTACATTTGGAGTTATTTCTCTCTCTCTCTCATCACTCATCATCACTACGGTGGCTAGGAGGTTAACTCTCTCGCCTGGTACACGGGGGGTCGTGGGTCAATACAGACCATGAGGATGTCTGCTCCTGTACATTTGGAGTTATTTCTCTCTCTCTCATCATCATCATCACCACTACAGTGGCTAGGAGGTTAACTCTCTCGCCTGGTATAGGGGAGGTCGTGGGTCAATACAGACCCTGAGGATGTCTGCTGATGTACATTTGGAGTTATTTCTCTCTCTCATCATCCACATCACCACTACGGTGGCTAGGAGGTTAACTCTCTCGCCTGGTATACGGGAGGTCGTGGGTCAATACAGACCATGAGGATGTTTGCTGCTGTACGTTTGGAGTTATTTCTCTCTCTCTCATCACTCATCACCACCACCACGGTGGCTAGGAGATTAACTCTCTCGCTTGGTATACGGGCGGTCGTGGGTCAATACAGACCCTGAGGATGTCTGCTGCTGTACATTTTGAGTTATTTCTCTCTCTCATCATCATCATCACCACTGCGGTGGCTAGGAGATTACCTCTCTCGCCTGGTACACGGGGGGTCGTGGGTTCAATACAGACCCTGAGGATGTCTGCTGCTGTACATTTGGAGTTATTTCTCTCTCATCACCATCATCACCACCACCACGGTGGCTAGGAGATTATCTCTCTCGCCTGGTATACGGGAGGTCGTGGGTCAATACAGACCATGAGAATGTCTGCTGCTGTACATTTGGAGTTATTTCTCTCTCTCATCATCATCATCACCACGGTGACTTGGAGATTAACTATCTTGTCTGGTATTACAGGAGGTCGTGGGTTCCATCTCGACCTTGACGATATCTGCTGCTGTACATATGGAGTTTTCGTGGTAGTGTATAGTGTATTTTTACGCGTGCATGGTGTGGTGTACACATAAAACAGCGTATCGTGTAGTGTATAGTGTACACTACGCGATACACTACACCAGTGGCGTCGCTAGGATTGGTGTCACCCAGTGCGGTGACCCATGTTGTCACCCCTCATGGACCTCTGCCCGCACCAGACCATACAGACTCCTGAGATTTTTGTACCGTTACTCGTACATCGTAATTCCCATATATCACTGAATGCAATGGCAATATTAGTGACGTAAACAACGAGCAACATTAAAATTACACCTTTAAATGACAATATCGCTTTTAATTACTACTTCATTCTCAAAAACGTTATCGATATAGGTTCACAAAAACTAAATGGCGCAATATTGTAGCTAAAACACCAGAAAATCTGACAAAATTCAGCGACTATAGAAACACCAGCAGTGACCGAAACCGGCAGCGCGTGCAGACGAAACCACGTGACTTCGAAGCGTCACTGTGATTGGGTAGTAACGACAGCTCTGACCGGGGCGCATTAGGTTAAAAAGTAAATTAGCATAGAGTTTTAGCCTTTGTAGGTGTATTGTACACGTGTAGAGGTGCTAACTACTCACTGTTCGGTAACCTGCATGGCCACTAGGTATCAAAGGGGCAGTGCAGCGTTACCTCGGTGTAGATAACGGTTAGGGTCAGACGAGGTGAAGTGGGTCGTAGCCACGGTTTGGTAAGAACCAATCAGACAGTTCCACGTGTGAATGTGGGATTGGTTACACCTGGCCACAAACGGGTATAAGGGTGAGTTCTCTCCCTACACGAAGACCGAAGCCCGGGCTGAAGATAGCCAGGACCCTGGACCCGGCTTCCCGGCCCTTCTGAGGGCTAAGGCTCGGCGTATCCAGTGGTCAAGACCCGCCAGGCCAGCGGTGGGTCAGATAGCCTCCCTAGGTCCAAGCCGGAGGACTGTAGGATAGCGGTAGACGTGTAAGTCCCGCCAAGACAGGATGCTGTACCTCCTTAGGTTAGCAAGAGACTTGTGTGTAGGTCCCGCTAAGTCCGGACGCTGTACCTTCTTAGGGTATCGGTTGAGAGGACCGTATACCCCTCTGTGTGTGTTAAGGACTGTGTAAGAGAAGACAATAAACAGAGTGTGCCTCGTAAGAAGTTTACTCGTCATTATACAACACAACACACGTGTGGCGATGTCAATGGGCTGTGTACACTTACCTGCAGGGGCAGGCAGGGTCCAGCAGGGGCAGTCGCTATATCCCCAGCCCCAAAGCAGGAGGGGGCTATGGGGTGTCCTGGGATCCCCCAGAGCCCCCTCTGGAACTCTCTGGAAGGTGGGCGGAGTCAGGGGCTGACGCACCGGTGCTGGGTATAAAAGCCGGACCACGGGAAGGGTCCGGGGCCAGTCCAAGACAGAAGCCAGAAGACCGGCTGGCTAGTGCCCTGGGACCCCCTAGCCCCGCTGCCCTTGTAAGGACCGGGACTCTGTGTGGCTCAGTTGTGAGACCCTGGGATACCCCCGGCCCGATGTCTTTGTGAGGGCCGGGTCCGAGTGGGCCAGTGGTCGGAACCCGCACCTTGGCTGGGTCGGGTCGGTGCAGCCTCCTCTAGGGCACCCGTAGCCGGAGGACCCAGAGTTGTAGCCCCGTGACAGGGCAACGCTTGCCCAGAGGCAGTAACTCCCCAGGCAGTGGTTGGAAGGGCCCATCGCCCTGTGTGAGACTGGGACTGTACTGCCGGGTGTTTATGTTGCATAAAAGTGTCGCCTCCAAGATTTGTCTCTGACTTCCATAAAACCCGCTGCGCGTGTAAGCTGGACTTAGCTATAGAACTGCAGGAATATATTTATTTATTAAAATAATAAATTTATACTGAAACACTGCACAGAAATTGTACAGTCATTTTGGTGTCACCTCCTCTGATGGTGTCACCCTGTGCGGTCCGCACCCCCCGCACCCCCCTAGTGACGCCACTGCACTACACTCCTATGCACTACCCTATACACTAACCCATACACAACCCCTGTTGTGGGTGTGTGATCTTGCTGATCCTAAACGGGCTACGATTTGCTAATGCGTCATAGTCATTGGGAGCGTAATGGGGCGGAAGCTTTACAAACGACAAACATTTGAGAGTGATGCCAGTCTTTATTAACACCGGAGGAATCTGAAGAGCTGTAAAGCTCTTGGTGTGTCACAGATGTCCAGTAGGGGGCACGGTGTCAGAACGTTACAACAAAAACAACACAAGACACAAACACGATAGGACTTTAACAGTATAGGAAAGGTTGATGGTCACTCATCCAGCTGTGGATTGACCAGTGAGGCCTAGTGGAGTCTGTTCAGTCAGGCCTAGTAAAGACCCAAACACCTCTATTATGGCTAGTAAAGCCTGTTTAGTAAGGCCTAGTGAAGCCTGTCCAGTCAGGCGTAGTAAAGCCTGTCCAGTCAGGCCTAGTGAAGCCTGTCCAGTCAGGCCAAGTGAAGCCTGTCCAGTCAGGCCTAGTGAAAAAGCCTGTCCAGTCAGGCCAAGTGAAGCCTGTCCAGTCAGACCTAGTGAAAAAGCCTGTCCAGTCAGGCCTAGTGAAGCCTGTCCAGTCAGGCCTAGTATAAAAGCCTGCCCAGTCAGGCCTAGTGAAGCCTGTCCAGTCAGGCCTAGTGAAAAGCCTGTCCAGTCAGGCCTAGTGAAGCCTGTCCAGTCAGGCCTAGTGAAAAGCCTGTCCAGTCAGGCCTAGTGAAGCCTGTCCAACCAGGCCTAGCAAAGCCTGTCCAGTCAGGCCTAGTGAAGCCTGTCCAGTCAGGCCTAGTGAAGCCTGTCCAGTCAGGCCAAGTGAAGCCTGTCCAGTCAGGCCTAGTGAAAAAGCCTGTCCAGTCAGGCCTAGTGAAGTCTGTCCAGTCAGGCCTAGTGAAGCCTGTCCAGTCAGGCCTAGTGAAAAGCCTGTCCAGTCAGGCCTAGCAAAGCCTGTCCAGTCAGGCCTAGTGAAAACAGCCTGTCCAGTCAGGCGTAGTAAAGCCTGTCCAGTCAGGCCTAGTGAAGCCTGTCCAGTCAGGCCTAGTGAAAAGCCTGTCCAGTCAGGCCTAGTGAAGCCTGTCCAGCCAGGCCTAGCAAAGCTGATGGTCATTCGTCCAACTCATGGGGTACCCCCCCCACCCCTACCCACCGCGCCCGCCCCGGCCTAGAGGCTCGACTCCTCGATGGGGGCGACAAGGAGGAGGAGTGAAGGGGGTGTCGGGGTGGAGAGACGGACAACGACGCCGGGGTCGGAGCAGAAGGGCCTGGCGGTGCCGGTGGTGGGTGGAGGGGCGGTGACGGTGGCGGTGGTGGTGGTGGGTGGAGGGGCGGTGACGGTGGCGGTGGTGGTGGGTGGAGGGGTGGTGACGATAGTGGTGGTGGTGGCGGTGGGTGGAGGGGCGGTGACGGTGGCGGTGGTGGGTGGAGGGGCAGTGGTGGTGGTGGTGGGTGGAGGGGCGGTGACAATAGTGGTGGTGGTGGCGGTGGGTGGAGGGGCGGTGACGGTGGTGACGGTGGCGGTGGGTGGAGGGGCAGTGACGATAGTGGTGGTGGTGGTGGGTGGAGGGGCGGTGATGATAGTGGTGGTGGTGGTGGGTGGAGGGGCGGCTGTGGTGCCACCGCTGCCACCAGGCAGCCCCGGGTCAGTCCGCAGCTGCGCCAGACGCTCCTCCACGCAGTGCGCCGAGAGGCGAGCCTCCGCGTCCTTGTCCCAGCACTCCTCCATGGTGACACACAGCTGGGACAGTCCCTGGGAGTCACGCACCAACATCGTCACCACCACCGCTACCACCACCATCCCCACCAAGCCACCACCACCACCAAGCCACCACCACCACCAAGCCACCACCACCACCAAGCCACCACCACCACCAAGCCACCACCACCAAGCCACCACCACTGCCACCACCACCACCACTGCCACCACCAAGCCACCACCACCAAGCCACCACCACTGCCACCACCACCGCTACCACCACCACGCCACCACCGCCGATAGCGAAAGATCAAAATCAATCACCGATTGACAGACCGGGAGAGACGATGGTAAATGTGACATCAGTCGTGGTCAATCCACTGCTGGATGAGTGACCATCATCAGAGGTTAAAACGCAACTCCAAATACAGCAGCAGACATCGTCAGGGTCTGGATCGAACCCACGGCCTCCTGTAGACCAGGTGAGGTAGTCAACATCTCATAGCCACCGCTGCACCCTAGGAACATTGACCAGGAGGCGCGACAGAGGAGGCTAAGAGAGAAGGGAGACGACATAGAGGGAGGGAGGAGGGGAGGGAAAGAGTGAGTGAGCGAGTGACTCAGTGAGTGAGTGGGTGAGCGAGCGAGTGACTGAGTGAGTGAGGAAGTGAGTGAGCGAGTGAGTGACTGAGTGAGTGAGCGAGTGAGTAAGCAAGTGAGTGACTGAGTGAGCGAGTGAGTGACTAGTGAGTGAGTGACTGAGTGAGTGAACGAGTGAGTAGGAGGGTGAGTGAGTGAGTGACTGAGTGAGTGAGTGGGTGAGTGAGTGACTGAGTGAGTGAGTGAGTAAGCAAGTGAGTGACTCAGTGAGTGAGTGGGTGAGCGAGCGAGTGACTGAGTGAGTGAGGAAGTGAGTGAGCGAGTGAGTGACTGAGTGAGTGAGCGAGTGAGTAAGCAAGTGAGTGACTGAGTGAGCGAGTGAGTGACTAGTGAGTGAGTGACTGAGTGAGTGAACGAGTGAGTAGGAGGGTGAGTGAGTGAGTGACTGAGTGAGTGAGTGGGTGAGTGAGTGACTGAGTGAGTGAGTGAGTAAGCAAGTGAGTGACTGAGTGAGTGAGTGGGTGAGTGAGGGAGTGAGTGGGTGAGGGAGTGAATGAGTGAGCCAGTCAGTGAGTGAGTGACTGAGTAAGAGAGTGAGTGAGGGAGTGAATGACAGAGTAAGTGAGTATTGTGAGCGAGTTAGCGAGCGATTTAGTGAGTGAGTGAGTGAGCGAGTTAGTGAGTGAGTGAGCGAGTTAGTGAGTGAGTGAGCCAGTCAGTGAATGAGTGAGTGAGGGAGTGTGTGAGTGAGCCAGTGAGTGAGTAGGAGAGAGAGTGAGGGAGTGAATGAGAGAGTGAGTGAGTGACTGAGTGAGTGGGTGAGTGAGTGACTGAGTGAGCGAGTTAGTGAGTGAGTGAGGGAGTGTGTGAGTGAGCCAGTGAGTGAGTGACTGAGTGAGTGGGTGAGTGAGTGAGTGAGTGACTGAGTGAGTGAGCGAGTGAGTGAGCGAGTGAGTGAATGACTGAGTGGGTGAGTGAGTGAGGGAGTGACTGAGTAACTGAGTGAGTGAGTGAGCGAGTAGGTGAGTAAGCAGGTGAGTGAGTGAGCTAGTGAGTGAGTGAGAGACTGAGTGACTGAGTGAGTGACTGAGTGAGTGAGCTAGTGAGTGAGTGAGTGACTGAGTGATTGAGTGACTGAGTGACTGAGTGAGTGACTGACTGAGTGACTGAGTGAGTGACTGAGTGATTGAGTGACTGAGTGACTGAGTGAGTGAGTGACTGAGTGACTGAGTGAGTGACTGAGTGAGTGAGCTAGTGAGTGAGTGAGTGAGAGACTGAGTGAGTGACTGAGTGAGATGTCGACCGGGTGCTTGAGCCAGGGCTCCTGGATCGCTGGGCGGCCATTGCCGTGCACCACGATGTGCTGGAGCTCATCCAGCGTGGGGCACTCACCCACCTCGTCCTCAAAGGGAGCGCGGTGCTCACCCAGCACGCCTGGCACAACACACACAGACACACACACAGACACACACACAAACACAACACACACAGACACACAACACAGACACAACACACAGACACACACACACAGACACACACACACAGACACACACAGACACACACACAGACAACAACAACCGCCATTCGCCACTAAGTGGCGGTGACGTCACCACGACGCTTGTGCCAGGCCATGTGCACCTTGAGGCCACGTGAAGTATCGAATGCCCGCCAGCAGGAGGTCACGGGGCAGACCCAGGTGCCACGGGTCGACTGACTGAGATGACTGAGATGACTGGCTGATGCACCACCTGTGCCCCCTACTGTGCCAACCTGCTGTGCTTTAGCCACCCGGCGCTCCGCTCGTTGTTGTGAGCGTCGCTCCTCCGCCCTCCGTTGTTGTTGGAGGGCGACTACCTCCAACTGCCCAGTAGTGTCCTTCACGAGCCTCCTCCACAGAGGCCGATCTTGACACCGCTGGTACCAGTCATCGGCAAGTCCACTCAGCTCCACGTACTCCTGTACCACATCACTCCATCTCTTCTGTAGCCCATGCCGCGCCCGTTTAGCCCCCTTGATCCGGCCGAACAAAAACTGTTTCGGCATGTGGTGGCTGGGCATGCGGGCTACATGGCCCAGCCAACGCAGCCTTGCCTGCCGTAGGAGCTCACCGATGGGATTTTGTCCAGATCTTTCGAGGATTTGTGAGCTCCTCACACAATCCAGCCTGGTTAAACCCAGGATGGATCGTAGGCAGGCCACCCTAAAAGTTTATAACCGGGGGGTCCACGTTTCGCAAGCGTAGAGAAGGGAGGGAATGACCGTGGCCGAGAAGACCTGGAGATGCGGAGTGAGAGACCAGGTAGCTCCATACAGCGTTACGCAACCGATGAAAAGATATTGCCGCTCGACTGATTCGGAGTGAGACCTCTGCTGTTAAACCGGAGCCGGTCATGAGCACACTGCCCAGGTTTGAGAAACTCTCCACTCTCTCCACAACTGCCCCGTCACCAATTGGGAGTTGTGGGGGTGGATTGACCGATGGTACAAAATACCCAGGCAGGTGCTTAGTTTTGGTGGGGCTGATGGTAAGGTCCTACCTCTTAATGGCAAGCTCCAGGTTCAGCAGCAGCGCCTCCAACTCCTCCTCTGAGTGAGCAACTATCACCAGATCGTCGGCATACGTAACATTGTTGAGCAATAGGGAGCCATCCCTTGACCGCACCCGGGCATCGATCAGCCTCCCATTATATCTGTACCCGATGGAAATTCCACCGGTACAGCTATTGAAGGGCTCATGAACTACGTGGTCAAAATAGATGTTAAATTATGTGGGAGCCAGAGGACATCCCTGTCGCACCCCAAGGTGTACAGCGAATGGCTCCGACTCCCAGCCACGTAGTTTTACCCGGGCCCGCTCATCATCATGAAGGTCCTTAATGATTGTGAGCAGAGGGTCAGGTACTCCAAAAGCACGAAGAACAACCCAGAGCCCAGGCCTACTGATGGTATCATAGGCCTTGACCAGGTCAATAAAGCAGAGATGTAGGTCTTGTTGGAATTCCCTACACCTCTGCTGTAGCAGACAGACGTAAAATATGGCATCAGTGCAGGACCGCCCTTTCCTGAAACCGCATTGGGGCTCCGCAAGCCTCTCCTCAGCGTGCCTGGCAAGGCGATGTCGAATAATCCTTGCCAGGACCTTTCCCGGCACACTGAGGAGTGAGATGCCCCTGTAGTTGTTCCAGTCTGTGTGGTCCGCCTTCTTAAAGAGGGGGACCACCAGAGCATCCTTCCAATCCTGCGGAACCCATCCAGTGGTCCAGACTGTTGTTATGATGTCATGTAGGGCAGTTTGTGCACAAACGCCACCCTCCCTCAGCATTTCGCTTGGGAGATCATCTCTGCCCGGTTCCTTTCCTGGTCTCAGACTCTGGATCGCCTTCAGTACTTCTGCAACAGATGGCACCTCAGCCAGCCACTCACAGGGGGTGACTTCTTCCTCCAATATTTGAGGCACCGCAGCCTCGCCAGGGTCATCCCCACTTTGTCCCATGTTCTTTTCCTGGGTGAGGGATTTCCCCTCCCCTAGGACCTCACAGAAATGCTCAACAAATCTGCAAACCTGTTCCTGGGGGTCAGAGATTGGATCACCGTTCTTTCCCTTAATGATGGTATTACACACACACACAGACACACAGAAACACACACACACAAAGACACACGCACAGACACACGCACAGACACACACACAGACACACGCACACACCACACACACACAGACACACGCACACACCACACACACACAGACACACGCACAGACACACACACACAGACACACACAGAAACACACACACACAGACCCACACACAGACACACGCACAGACACACGCACAGACACATACACACACAGACACAGAAAAAGATACACACACACCACACACACAGACACACGCACAGACCCACACACAGACACACGCACAGACACACGCACAGACACACGCACAGACACACGCACAGACCGACACACAGACACACGCACAGACCCACACACAGACACACGCACAGACACACCCACACATAGATCCCCCCCACACACATCACGTGGTGTCGGCACCGTGGTATCGGGGTGGGCGGGGTCGGCCAGCACCACGCCCCGGCGGCCTTTGTCTCCCCCGGGGCCACGCTGCCTCCGCCACCGCCACTCACCGCCACCGGCCGTGCAGCGTGTGGCGATCTCCCACAGAACCAGCCCCAGGGCGTAGACGTCGATGCGAAGGAAGGCGTCGCGCCGCAAGCAGACGGCGCCCTCCAGCAGCTCGGGGGCCATGTAGCAGAGAGTGCCGACCTGCAGGGCGCGACGCTCGGGTTTCACGTTCGGCGCGACGCTCTCCGGTCTCTTGGCGGGTAACGAACGGCGGCGGCGTCCGACGCTCGGCGTCTCCGACGAGCAAGCGGCGACGGCGTTTACCCGCGGGATGTCGCCGAGCGGGCGGCCCGGCTGGAGTTTGAGCGCCAGGCCGAAGTCGGCGATGACGGCCGACAGATCGCTCCTCAGCAGCACGTTGTTGCTCTTCAAGTCGCTGTGGGTAGAGATAAACGGGGGGGGGGGGGGTGGGGGTATTGGGGTGATATAATAACAAAAAGAGTTTAAAGATTAGATTAGTTTTTAGTTTTCTCTCATCGCGTTCGAGCGGTCGAAGGGTCAGAGAGAGCAGCGTGAGCAGCAAGCGGAGTCTGAACCCAAGGTTGGCAGGGCCCCCCCCCCCACCCACTCCGCCACCCACGGTGATCCGTGGGCGGCCTGCTACTGACATACCGATGGGCGATGGCCGGCTTGCCTCCATGAACGTGGTGGTGCAGATGGGCGAGGCCGCATGCCAACGTCTCGCCAATGTGGCACAGCTCGGCCCACGACAACGTGGAGCACTTGAGGTGATCGGACAGGGAGCCCTGGGGTGATGAGAGGGGAGCAGCAGCAGTGGTGGTGGTAGTGGTGGTGATAGTAGTGGTAATGGTGGTGGCAGTGGTGGTAGTGGTGATGGCAGTGGTAGTGGTGGTGGCAGTGGTGGTAGTGGTGATGGTGTTGATGGTGGTGATAGTGGTGGTGGTGGTGATAGTAGTGGTAGTGGTGATAGTAGTGGTAGTGGTGGCGGCAGTAGTGGTGATAGTGGTGATGGCGGTGATAGTGGTGGTGGTGGTAGTGGTGGTGGTAGTAGTGGTGGTGGTAGTGGTGGTGGTGGTGATAGTAGTGGTTGTAGTGGTGATAGTAGTGGTAATGGTGGTAGTGGTGATGGTGGTGGTAGTAGTGGTAGTAGTGGTGGTGATGGTGGTGGTAGTGGTGGTGGTAGTAGTAGTAGTGGTTATAGTAGTGGTGGTAGTAGTGGTAGTGGTTATAGTAGTGGTGGTTGCAGTGGTAGTAGTAGTGTAAGTCTTTGGATGAGTAGTCTATGGGTCTCTATGTGAGTAGTCTATGAGTCTCTGTGTGTTGCTCTTTTCCTCGCACTTTCTGTTTATAGGTGGCGTTGTATCGCCACTTTGGAAGGGTCTAGCCAGAGATCAATCGATCTAATTTTTGGTCCGCGTTTTGGGCAACTGAGAAAATGGGAGACGTCTTCTGGCGTTGCTTGGCACAAAGGGCAGCAGCAGTTTGGGACGTTTGGGTCGATTCGATGTTGGTATTCGGCTAGCACGGAGCAGCAGTCACCTGAACGGAGTCGAGCCGGTCTTGTGCGAGTTGCCCGGGTCTGGGGATTATTCATCGTCTGCTATGGGTGGGGGCCAACCCCCTAGCACGACATTGGGGGCTTGTAGGCGTTCAGGCGGTGCACGGTGGTGGCGGTGCACAAGTGGTTCTACATTGATTTGGTGGTGCTATTTGGTGGAAGAGCGTTTAAAATTTATTGCACGTTGGTGGAGCTGAAGTAAAGGAAGGTGGATTTCATTTCCCTAGCAGGTGCAGGGGGGGGCTCTGAGTAGCTTTGTGCAAGGATGCGTTGTCGAGTGGCATGATGCCGGATATTGATCGGTGAGAAGCTTGCAGTGTTCTTGAATCGGAAGAACTTTGGTTTCTTGGTGGAGATGGTCAATGGGCGCCACGAGGTGGCATCCTGTAGCTAGGCGAAGTGCCTGGTTTTTTGAGGTTTGGAGCTTTTGGTAACCTGTAGAGGAGTGGTTTGGGCACCAAATGGGACTGGCGTAATTGATGATGGGACGTCCAATGGCTTTGTGGGTTAGGAGTAAAGTCTCCTTTTGTTGACCCCAAGATGTGCCGGCTAAGGCTCGTAAGATGTTATTTCGTTTGTTAACCTTTGCATGGACGTTTCTGCCGTGTTGAGCGAAGCTAAACATAGTGTCAAAGGTTACACCTAGAATTTTGGGGGTTTTTGCTAGTGGGAGGCGTTGGTTGTAGCAACCCGCCGGGGTGGTGTGCTTGGTGGTGGTTGCGATGATGCTTATGAAAATATTTTCAGAGTTATGTGCGGATGTGTGGATATGGTTGATGTTGTCGGCGAATAATGCTTCTGATTCTGAAGTAAAAAGTGGCCAGTTGGTTTTTTTAAAAGTTGTAATACAAGCGATGTTCAGGAGTTTGTGAAGGCTTGGCGGCATTGAGGGTCAACACAATTGGTAGGTAGAAGGATCCAAGGGCCCTAAAGACTTACCAGCCGGTTGACGACAGGAGGTTTCCTGATGCTATTGAGATATCTGGTGAGGATGAAGGGCCAGATAATGGAACTCTGGTTTGATTTTCACCGAGTACCCCATAGGGGGAGCCGTTCAAGATATTTTACCCTTTTATCTGGCAACAAACCTGACACATTTTTGACAAGGAGTCACGTTTGCTTTGACCACAATACCTGCGGTCAGAATGCAAACAAAAAACACAGAACTCTGATAATGTATTGGCACTGTACTTGAAATTGATTGGTCCACACCCGAGACAGTTTTCCTTAGAGCCCTCGTCTAACATGGGTGTTGGACCGCAGGTATTGTGGTCAATGCAAACATGACTCCTTGTAAAAAAAAGGTGTCAGTTTGTTGCCAGATATAAGGGTAAAAACCAATTATCATATTTTGCTACTGGCAAAGGAGGTTCCAATGGTGTAAATTGAGTCGTTGTTTGGTAAAAGTCGATTTATCTTGAACTGATAGTTACGAGGGCAAGAACTGGTCGGTTGGGGTGTAGACGTTGATCACAGTGAGTGGGCCGAGATGGGATTTGATACGGACGCTTAAGACTTCTGTGGTGATATCGGAAGGAGGCATTGGGATTTTAATTTCTTCAAATTGAATGCTGTTATGGTCGGTCTCGACGGAGGAAAGTGAAATTTTGAAATTTGGGCGGTCTCTGGGAATCAATCCGCCATCTTCAAGCCTGGGTCCTCGGTCTCCGGTCTTCGCGCGCGTGGACCAGGCAGCGTGTTCGCTGTCCTGGTCCGACTCAGTAATTATCCCGTCCAGCGTGTAGATCAGGGGTCGGGAACCTTTTTGACTAAGAGAGCCATGAAAGCAAAAAATTTGGAAATTTATTTCAGTGAGAGCCACATAATATATTTTAAAAGTGAATTCAACTAAATGTCAGTATAATAAGCCTCTGAATTTATTCTTTTAAATAATGTTGTTATAACACTCACCATTAATGCGACTTCTGGTGCTGCATGGATTTGCTGATGTCTTTGTAGTCGGGTTGGTACTTGGTGAGGTTAAGCTTCATGCAAGCGTTGAGGCTTTCATCCGTTAAACGTGATCGTAGGTTGGACTTGATGTTTTTAAGATGTGAGAATGACTGCTCACATGCATACGTAGATCCAAACATGGTCAATACAGCAATACTCACACGCTGCAGTGTGTGGTATGTGACAGGAAGCGCGTTCCAAGTTTTGAGAATCAGCTGGTCTTCGGGTTGGAGTTTTTTCATTTCTGTCCACATGTGCTTGCTCGCCAACTCCGCTTTCTGTCGTGTGATTCTTTCCAAATCTTCATTCAGTGACTTGAACTTATTCACCCACATGTCTGAGGCCTTCAGGTCAGCCACTTCTGCTTCAAAATCTCTGACGGAGACACCAGGGATGTAATTCAGGTCGGCTGTGTTCAGTGAACACTCGTTTGGATGGGTGATGAACTTAAAAAGACGAGTGTGCTCACGAAATTCTCCAAAGCGTGCTTTGAAGGACTGTAGGAGACTGGATGTGCAGCCAGCTAGCTGGTGGAGATCAAGGTTTTGAATGGGCTCACTTGCTGTGCATGCATCTTTAAATTGGCTCAGTTTTTCAAAATGTAGTAAACGACCTGTTTCAAGATCCGTGATGAAAAGCTCCAGCTTGTTTTCAAAAGCAAATACAGCTTGTTGAAGGGATAACACTGTATTTCCAATGCCTTGCATTTTCACGTTGAGCTGGTTCAGATGTTCAGTCAGATCTACGAGATAGTAAAACTTGAGGAGCCACTCGGTGTCGGCTAGCTCAGGATGCCCGACGCCTTTCATTTCAAGGAAAGTCCGGATTTCGTTCAGGCAAGCCGCAAAACGGCTAAGCACCTTCCCTCTTGACAACCAACGCACATTGCTGTGCAAAAGCAGACCAGGATAGTTATTTACAACTTCATCCAGCAGTGTTTTAAACTGGCGATCATTTAAGGCTCGGGCAACAATAAAGTTGATCACACGAATGACCAGCGACATCACTTCGCCAAACTGCCTGTCACACATCTGAGCACAAAGTGCCTCCTGGTGTATAATGCAATGGAAACTTAGGATGGGTCTATTTTCATGTTCACGGAGAAGCGCCACAAATCCTTTGTTTTTCCCCACCATACACGGAGAACCATCAGTACACACTGAGAGAAGTTTATCCATAGGTAGACTTTTTTCTTGAGCAAACTCCATGAAAGACTTGAATAAATCCTCACCTCTTGTGGACCCTTTTAATGGCAGAACAGCAAGACTTTCTTCGCGCAGTGTGTCACCAACAGCATATCTTGCAATCACGCTGAACTGCGACAAATGGCTCACGTCTGTTGACTCATCCAAAGCCAGAGAAAAGAACGGCGCTGCATTTATGTCCTTCACTTGCGTTTCCTCCACTTTGTTTGCCATCACGATGGTACGATCATGAACAGTTCTTGCCGACAGAGGCATGTCTTGTATCCGTTTGATTATCTTGTCTTTGTTCGGAAGATCATCAAAAAGTTCATTGGCTACATCCAGCATGAACGTTTTAGCATACTCGCCATCTGTGAATGGTTTTCCGTTCCTCACTATTGCTAAAGAACCAGCAAAGCTAGCCGAATTATAGTCACCTTGCCGGGTCCATACGCGGAGTTGCTGCTGGCTAGCTTGCACCCTGCTCAGAAGCTCTTGGCACGCTTTCTTTCTGCTGTCTCCCGCAGGGTATTTTGATGCAAAGGTAGCGTGGCGCGTGTCGAAGTGCCGCTTTACATTCGACCGTTTCAACGATGTAATTTTGTCATTGCAAATTAGACACACCGCAGAACCCGCTCTCTCCACAAAGGCGAATTCTTCGGTCCATTCGTCCTGAAATGTACGATACTCGTCGTCTTTTTTTCTTTTCGCCATCTTCTTCGTCGAAGGGTTAGCTTTGAACTAATGACCGAGCAGACGCAGTCTCAGACTGATTCAAAAGGGGGCGTTTACCTGTTTTACCCAGCAACGGCAAACGTAGGCCAGTATCATCCAATTAAAATAATGGACAATTGCTCCTGCAGCCCTGAACAGGACATGCGCAGTGAAAAATCGATGGATGGATTAAAACAAGTGAGAATATTTTGTTTTATCTGCGAGCCATATGCAATCATCAAAAGAGCCACATCTGGCTCGCGAGCCATAGGTTCTCGACCCCTGGTGTAGATAGTCAGCCGTGGTGGTCACCACCCTAAGTATATATTCAGCCATGGTGGCCACCACCCTAAGTATATAGTCATCTGTGGTGATCACCATCCTAAGTATATAGTCAGCTGTGGTGGTCACCATCCTAAGTATATAGTCAGCTGTGGTGGTCACCATCCTAAGTATATAGTCATCTGTGGTGATCACCATCCTAAGTATATAGTCATCTGTGGTGATCACCATCCTAAGTATATAGTCATCTGTGGTGGTCACCATCCTAAGTATATAGTCATCTGTGGTGATCACCACCCTAAGTATATAGTCATCTGTGGTGGTCACCATCCTAAGTATATAGTCATCCGTGGTGGTCACCACCCTAAGTATATAGTCATATGTGGTGGTCACCATCCTAAGTATATAGTCATCTGTGGTGGTCACCATCCTAAGTATATAGTCAGCTGTGGTGGTCACCATCCTAAGTATATAGTCAGCTGTGGTGGTCACCACCCTAAGTATATAGTCAGCTGTGGTGGTCACCATCCTAAGTATATAGTCATCTGTGGTGGTCACCATCCTAAGTCATTATCCTGTGAATGTTAACCTGTGGTAATAAACATGTTGCCTCCAAGATCAAGTGTGCACCTCGGTTAAACGCACTACATGTGTGTTTTTGTGCGTGTGTGTTTGTGTGAGTAGTCTATGAGTCTCTACGTGAGTAGTCTATGAGTCTCTGCATGGTGAGTGAGTCTATGAACCCGCTCGTGGAAGGCGGTGATGATCCACAGCTCGGCTTCGGCGTTCCCTTCCCGCCTCTCCGCGCCGATGAACTCCAGCAGGTTGCGGTGACTCAGGCCGGGCGTGCCGAAAATATCCACCTCGTTCTGCCACAGCCGTTGGTTCTGCTGAGCGTCTCGGACGAAGACAATGCCGATGACGACGGCGGGGAGAAGAGGAGGAGGGAGCAAACGCGTGAAGTTACCCAGTCCGAGGTCACGTCCAGAGGCGCAGAAGTCTCGCGGGGGGAAGCAGAAATGCACGCGGAGACGTGGGGTGACACACGTGGCGAGATCCGCAGACACACGCAGACACACGGGAGACACGCGGAGAAATGGAGACATATGGAGACGCATGGAAACACACGCAGACACACGCAGTGCGTTTCTGTGGGTCTCTGGGTTTCTGTGAATCTCTGAGTATGGGTCTCTGTGGGTCTCTATGGGTCACTGTGGGTCTCTAAGGGTCGTCTCTGTGGGTTGCTGTGAGTCTCTATGGGTCTCTATGGGTCACTGTGGGTTTCTGTGGGTTGCTGTGGGTCTCTGTGGGTTGCTGTGGGTCTCTATGGGTCTCGATGGGTCTCTGTTGGTTGCTGTTAAGTCTCTATGAGTATGGGTCTCTGTGGGTATTTATGGGTCTCTCTGAGTATGGGTCTCTATGGGTCCACTGTGGGTCTCTGTGGGTCTCTGTGGGTTGCTGTGAGTCTCTATGGGTCTCTATGGGTCACTGTGGGTCTCTGTGGGTTGCTGTGGGTCTCTGTGGGTCGCTGTGGGTCTCTCTGAGTATGGGTCTCTTTGGGTCTCTATGGGTCACTGTAGGTCTCTGTGGGTTGCTGTGGGTCTCTGTGGGTTGCTGTGGGTCGCTGTGGGTCTCTCTGAGTATGGGTCTCTATGGGTCTCTATGGGTCATTGTAGGTCTCTATGGGTCACTGTGGGTTTCTGTGGGTTGCTGTGGGTCTCTGTGGGTCCCTGTGGGTCTCTCTGAGTGTGGGTCTCTTTGGGTCTCTATGGGTCACTGTAGGTCTCTGTGGGCCTCCGCCAGTCTGTAGAAACACGTGTCGTGTAGGGTCTGTGTGTGTGTGTGTGGGGTCTCACCACGGGCTGGACAATCTTCACCGCAACGATTTCAGACAGGAGCTGAGCGCGCCAGACGCAGCCGAAGCGACCGCCGCCCCTAAACTCCAGCAGGCGCACCGGCCGCAGCAGCAGCGCCGTCAGGCTCACCGCCTCCTGTTGGCGAAGTGGACCGTCAGCCACCCTTGCTGCCGTTAACGGCAGAGACCCCCCGTCGCGTAGCCTCGACAGACCGGCAGGGCAAGTGACTACACTATACACTACTATACACTACACTTTACACTACATTATACACTACACTATACACTACACTATACACTACACCATTCACTACACTACTATACACTACACTACTATACACTACACCATACACTACTATACACTACACTATGCACTACACTATACACTACACCATACACTACACCATACACTACACTATACACAAGATATACAACACTATACACTACCATACTATACACTGCACTATACACTCAAGTTTACACGATACACTGCACTATATTCCAGACTACACTATACACTACACTATCCACCACTTCACTATACACCACTACACTATACACTACTATGCACTACACTGTCCACTACACAACTATACGCTACACTATACACTATTATACACTACACTATTATACACTACACTATACACTACTATACATGACACTCTGCACTACACTATATACTAGTAATGAATTGGCCACGTCTTGTTTACGTGACACTAACCTTACTGATTGGCCGTGTCGGGTGGTGGTTGTTTTAACGAAACAACGTTTTTATTTGACTCAAAACAATTCTCTTTTCTGGAGGGGGAGTTGCCCAGCACCATGCCCGGCCGCCGTTGTCACCCCGATGGCAATGCTCACACATCGCACCGGGTACTCATTTCAGGCTTAGTCGATCTAGGGGAGGCCCAGGACCGGTTCAGATAATCCACGCGGTGTTGGCCGTGAGCGGGAATCGAACTCGGGTCGCCAGGTTCATAGCGCAGCGCGCTAACCACTACACTGCCGCTCCCCACAGACACACACACACACAGACACAAAAACAACCGCCATTCGCCACTAAGTGGCGGTGACATCACCACGATGCTTGTGCCAGGTTATGTGCACCTTGAGGCCACTAGAAGTGTCGAACGCCCGCTGGCAGGAGGTCACGGGGCAGACCCAGCAGGTGCCACGGGTCGACTGACTGAGATGACTGAGATGACTGGCTGATGCACCACCTGTGCCCCTTACTGTGCCAACCTGCTGTGCCTTAGCCACACAGCGCTCCGCTCATTGTTGTGAGCGTCACTCCTCCGCCCTCCGTTGTTGTTGGAGGGCGACTGCCTCCAACTGCCCAGCAGCGTCCTTCACGAGCCTCCTCCACAGAGGCCGATCTTGACACCGCTGGTACCAGTCATCGGCAAATCCACTCAGCTCCACATCCTCTTGTACCACATCACTCCATCTCTTCTCTAGCCCGTGCCGCGCCCATTTATCCCTCTCGATCCGGCTGAACAAAAGGTGTTTAGGCATGCAGTGGCTGGGCATTCGGGCTACATGGCACAGCCAACGCAGCCTTGCCTGCCGTAGGAGCTCACCGATGGGACTTTGTCCAAATCTTTCAAGGATTTGTGAGCTCCTCACACAATCCAGCCTGGTTAAACCCAGGATGGATCGTAGGAAGGCCAGCCAAAATGTTTCTAACTGGCGAAGATGTTCCATTTGGGGGGGTCACGTTTCTAAAGCGTAGAGAAGGGAGGGAATGACTGTGGATTGGGAGATCATCTCTGCCCGGTGCCTTTCCTGGTCTCAGACTCTGGATCACTTTTAGTACTTCCTCAACAGATGGCACCTCAGCCAACCACTCACAAGGGGTGACTTCTTAAAATATTTGGGGCACCGCAGCCTCTGCAGGCTCATCCCCATGTCGAGGGATTTCCCTTCCCCCAGGACTTCACAGAAATGCTCAGCAAATCTGCAAACCTGTTCGTGGGGGTCGGAGATTGGATCCCCGTTTTTCCCCCTAATGATGGTAATAGGTATGGCGCTGCAGGTTACTTTTTTGATGGAGTTAAATAGGGATTTGTGATCGCGGGCCATTGAGGCAGACTCCATCTCCACAGCAACCCGCGACCACCACCCATCCTTTTAGCGCCTCACGGCTCTCCGAACCTCTGAGCGAAGGCTACGGTAAGCCTCCTCATTCTCTGACGTGGGATGCTGTAGACAATTCGAGTGGGCCTGTCGCTTTATCTCAACTATCCTGAACACCTCCTCTGTCAGCCAGGGTTTCTGGGAGGTCTGGACCGCAGTCACAATCCTAAACCTCACCCATGTACCCTAGACATCTGGAGGAGTGGGGGACGATGCTAACCCCAGCCGCAAGTGATGATTAAATTCTTGCTTGCAACTTTCATCAGCTAGCTGAGACCAGGCCACCTTAGGTTGGAATGGGGTCCTGGGTGTATACCCACCACCCGAGTGGAAGAATGGCAGGCGCATCTTACAGATGACAAGTCGATGGTCAGAGGGCAGATCAGCTCCACGGTAGGTCCTGGTGTCAAGGACATGGACCCACATCCGCTGATCCGTCACTATGTAGTCCAGCAGATGTTCTTGCTTGGACCCGGCATGCGTCCATGATGTTGTGTGGATGCGCCGATGCCTGAACAGCGTGTTGGTAATTTAAAGCCCATGGGCTGCACAAAAATCTAGCAGCCTCCTACCGTTGTTATTGAGCTGATCTGGCCCATGCTTTCCAATCACTCCAGACCAGGTGCCAGCATCATGACCAACTCGGGCATTAAAGTGACCCAACAAGATGACTCTATCCCGAGGGGCCACTTTAGCCAGCACCTATGACAGGAGGTCATAGAAGGCATCTGACTCATCGACCTTGCCAGCATCCCTCCACGGATGTTCGTCTTCGGTGGGGGCATAAGTAACCCTGACCACCACTCCTCGCCTCCGGTTGATGGGAAGGCGAGCCCAAAGTAGCCTGGGGCTTACAGCTTCCCACAAATCACCGCCACGCTCCCACGCCCCCTTCATTCTTTTGTTCAGAAGAAGAGCCACTCCCTGTTGTTTAGTAGTCTCCTCCCCGAGTAGAGGACTGTCCACTCCTCATAGTGGCAGGAGCCATAGCTGGTCCACCGGACCTCCTGATTGGCACAGAGATCCAGACGGTACCGGCCCAGCTCCCGACAGAGGAGTGGCAGCCTCTCCTCCGCAGTGAGCGTTCGAACATTCCACGTGGCCATCCGTAGTGGCTTTTTGTTGTTTATGGAGGAGCCCCGAGGGTAAAGAATCAATCTCCTGGCTCCGCCAAATGGGGTTTGGCCAGGAGACGTCAAAGACGCCTGTCCCCCCGGGGCCTCCGGCACAAGCTTATTCATTAGATATTTTAGACATGGTTTAGTGGTAATTTATTGAAGGTGGAGGGGTTACCAGCCCCTCGCACCCGTCCAGAGCCCCCATTTAGCTGCTGTGGTGGCCACAGACGCAATGAGGGGAAAGGCCAATCGGAATTGGCCCTCCCCCCACGGCACTGCCCATGACGTTGCCCGTCCGGCACCACGAGGAGGGAGGGGGTTGTTCTGCCAGACACAGACACACACACACAGACACACACACAGACACACAGACGCACACATAGTACCACCACCACCTGCGGAGGCGTTGTGGCGTGCGTCAGCTTGCGGCATCGCCGGTACATCCACACGGAGAGCAGCAGCAGCAGCAGGAGCAGCAGCAGCGTCGTGACGGCCAGCAGGGCCACCGGCGTGGGCACCGGCCTGGCCACCGGCGTAGGCTGCTGAGTGCCCTCTGCAACAGGAGGCTCAGCTGTGAAGCCACTCACAGGGGCTGCTCCCATAGACTGCAATGTTAAAGGCTGCCATAGACTTCAATGTTAAATCCTCCCATATACTTAAATGTTAAAGGCTGCCATAGACTTCAATGTTAAAGTCTCCCATAGACTTCAATGTTAAAGTTTCCCATTAACTTCAATGTTAAAGGCTCCCATAGACTTCAATGTTAAAGGCTCCCATAGACTTCAATGTTAAAGGCTCCCATAGACTTCAATGTTAAAGGCTCCAATAGACTCCATTGTTAAAGGCTCCCATCGAATTTGAAGCTTTCGTGACTGCAGGAATCCATACTCTTTGGTTCTTTCGGCAAAGTCACGTAGGTATAAAATAAAATAAATCACGACGTCATCAGCTACCATTCCTGGATGTTTTGATCGAGAAGAGACCTGATGGCTTGTTGGGACATTCGGTCTACAGGAAAGCCACCCACACGGATGCCTATCTAAAGCCTGACTCCCACCACCATCCAGCCCAGAAGAATTCCCTCGTCAAAACACTACACCATAGGGCCCGTTGCATCTCCGACCAGCACCACCTAGCCAGTGAGTTGGAGCACGTACACCAAGCCCTCAGGATGAATGGATACTCGGACCGTACATCTGCAAAGCTGTCTCCCCAGCCATGCGGAGACAACCTTCTGAGGATCCAACCAAGACCATCACTTTACTGTACATAGCAGGGGTTACCAAATAGATTTCCAAAATCTTAAACAAGCACAATATCCAGGTTCATTTCAACACAGTACACAAAATCAGTGATTTAATCCCATCTGAAAGGGATGTGATTCCTGACATGCAATACCCTGGTGTCTACAAACTGAGTTATGGTTGAGGCAACAGTGACATTGGGGAAACGAAACGACATGTCTCGGACTGTGTTCGTGAACACAAGGTAGATCTGAAACACGGTAGGACTAATACCTCTGCCGTTGCCGATCATTGTTTTAACGCTGTGGGTTCACACGAAATTGATTTTTCCAAGACGGAGGTACTCTGCAAACCTACCGGCTACCTTCAGAGATTTGTTCATGAAGCCATCCAGATACATAAACACAGACACAACTCCAACCAAGAAGATGGGTACACACTGAGCAATCATTGGAAGGACGTTATTAACCAGGTACAGTCTTAACTGACTGTGATGTTTCCATCCTACCTGCCTATGTCAGCTGTTATTTCCGACTCTCTGTGTGTATCTCTCTATGCATCTCTCTTAGATATCTCATGCTCACATGTCCTTTTGATTGCACTCTCATGCTCACATGTCCTTTAGATTGCACTCTCATGCTCACGTGTCCTTTGCATTGCACTATCATGCCTTTGGATTGCACTAACATACTCACATGCCCTTTGGATTGCACCCGTTGGGTTTGCACGCATGCCTTTGGATTGCACCACTCTTCGATTTTACAATAACATCACGCTAATCTCTCACATTAACATCGCCACTTCCATGCCCTCGTCGAGGAGGCCACTCTCCTATCTTAAATTTCGATTTAAAGCTTTTGTGACTGCAAGGGTTCATCTTCTTTGGTTCTTTCGGTAAAGTCACGTAGAATGAGAATAAAATAATAAATTAATAAAACAACACAATAAAATTCTCACGACGTTTCGGCCACAACACAAGTGGCCTTCTTCAGGTGAAAGGAACAGACCTGTCGGGACGACAGAGCTTCAATGAACGTTGTTAAGATTCGTAGCGTCTTTTAAGCTGGTTTACAGAAGTGAGGCACCTTGACCCTTTCAAACCTTGACAAAGGTGCCTCACAATTTAAGGCCACACAAGCAATTGTTTACTTTGAGGCTAAAGCAACCTATTAGTTAATGATTCCTTAACACTGCTTTTTGTTTGCCTCCACGAGTGTGCAAGGACTCTAAGTTATATTTATTTAACGATGAGTGAATGTATTTAATAAACACATTTTTCTAAAAAGTAGATTTGTTTGCAAAATACATTAATTTATTTAACACGCAAATTTATAATTAGATATCACTATCAAATTATTTTTTCATTTACTGCTTCATAATTTATTCAATAAAAATAGTTTATTGAATAAATATATCTCTTTCCTTTCTTTTTTCCTTTCATTATTTTCTTAAACGAGGATTCTTTATTCATCCTCAGTTTACATTCTCTCAAGGGGAGCTCTGTACAGAAGCGCAGCACCACAGTCAGGTAGAAATTGAAGGCAGCAGGAATAAAATGGCCACCTACGCAAAGGTCGCAGCTGCCAATCTGCCTGGAGTCACGAGGCCCCCCACTAGGGCCTCTCCTCCAAAGCGAACCCCCCCAAGCGCGCAGCGACCACTGCCGCTGCGCGAGAACGGCATCCGCTGCTACACCTCGAGCTCCGTCACGATCGAGGCGTACGTCGAGGCCCTGGCCGCCATCGTCCCGCCAGCCACCATCACCCACGCCTCGAAGGTCAGCGGGAAAGCCGTCTTCTTCCTGACGACGAAAAAGGTGGCAGATGCGGCCGTCGAGAAGGGGATGACCGTGGGGGGACTCCACGTCCAGCTGGAACCCATCGCTTCGGTGGCGGCGCGAATAGTCGTTTGGAACGTGCCGCCCTACATCCCCGACAAGGCCGTGTTGGAACACGTGTCCAAGCTGGGCACCATCGTGGTGCCAGTACGTGCACTGGCACTGGGGTGCAGAAATCCTGCTCTCAATCACATTTTATCTTTCAAGAGGCAGGTGCACGTCCTGCTGACTACCGGACAGCAGGAAGAGGGCTCGTTTGTCATTGTCAATGCAGGCATTGCCCATAGACTGTTTTATGCCAAAGATTGCATCAGATGCAATCTTTGCAAAGAAGAGGGGCACTTACGAAGGGATTGCCCTAAACCAACGACGGCGAGGGTCGGAGAAAAGAGCGGGGAGGAGGGAGGCAGAGCAAGGGGGGCAAAGCAGCAAGAGCCCCTATTGCAACAAGCCCCCCAACAGCCCACACCGGGCCCGCGAGCCACGAATCCTCCTACACCTGAAGTCGTGGCCCCAACTTCGCCGCCTCAAGGAACAAATCGCAAGAGGAAGAATACAGAAGGACCCGGATCTCAAGGGTCAAATTCAGAGGAGGAACCCCTCCCAGACCTCGAACAGGAAGAAGCGGTGAAACACCCCACACCAGGGGAGGAAGCAGAACAGCTGCCAGACGCCGAAGACGCGGTTTTTGCCTTCCCGGATGCCACGCCGAGTGACGCGTGGGCGGCGAGGAAGAAACCCGCCAAGAGGAAGAAGCAGCGTGCGTCTGGGGAAGGGTTTCTACAGCAGGAGACCGTCGACGATGAAGGCGACATCACCACGGAAATCGACCCGCCTACTGTTGTCATAGAGACTCACTCCCCACCAGCTATACAGGAAGTCCTTGACCAAGAGGTAGAAGTTGGCAGAGAGACACTCACCAAGGGCAAGGACGAAATGGATGGGAATGAGGAGGAAGGTCCCCGTCCCACTGCTGATCCAAAACCAGCGGAAGAGACACCGGGCCATCCACCCGAAGAGCCTGAGCAGGAGCCATCCCAGGCCATCCCTGACACTGGGGGAGAGGACGCTGCTGGGCCATGCGCCAGCTCAGCCGCTGCAGCCCTTCTAGCGGAGCCGGACGCCGAGGAAATCGATTCAGATCGGGACGACTGCTTCAGCATGGGGAGCGAGAGCAACCAGGGGTCTACACTCCTTGACCCTCAGACTCCCCTGATCTCCTCGGAAGATCTCTGGAAATTCCTCGACGAGACCAACATGAGGAAAGACAGAGCAGACATTGCCTTGGCTCGATGGAAGGACAGCAAGGCAATAAAGGCCTCTGTGACTCAAGCAGAGAGACTCCTTGCCAAGCAGAGACTCGAGTCCCAGGGCAAGGAGAGGGCAAAGCTGACATTTTTCCGCAAACAAATTATAAGGTGGGAGGCCACGGGGGAAAGGAATAAGCAATGCCTATGTACATCGGCTCCCTGAACGTGAACGGGTGCAGGGAGGCAGTGCGGAGGTTTTCCGCAATGTCTCTTGCGAGGAAACAGGCTGCCTCTGTCTTCTTCATTCAGGAGACGCATCTCACGGTCGAGGACGAGGATGACTGGAGGAAGGAGTGGGGAGGGGACTCCTTCTACAGCCACCTTGACAACACCTCCTGTGGAGTCGCGACCCTGTTCGCTAAAGGGTTTCATCCCGAGCTCATCATCCACACCCAAGTGGTGAAGGGAAGGCTGCTCGCGGTAACGGTCAGGGTGGGCGATGTCACCACCCACCTACTGAACATGTACGCGCCTGTGACCAACAAGGAGAAGATCCCGTTTCTGCACCTCCTGAGGAGGCACCTGGCCGGGATTCCGGACGACGAGTGCGTGATTGTGGGTGGCGACCACAACTGCACACTTGGCGCCCTGGATCATTCGGGGGGGCAGCTGGGGGGAGTAGGGCCTAAGAGGGAAATGCAGGGACTCCTGGAGGACGCCGCCTTGGTGGATGTGTGGCGCATACATCACCCGGGCCAACGCCAGTTCACGTACACGAGGACGAGGCGCGATGGCTCGGTGACGCAGTCCAGGCTCGACAGATTTTACATCTCTAAGAGCTTTGTGATGTGCGCCATAACGACTGGCATCAGGGCGGCACCCTTCACGGACCACAACCTCATCGTGCTCCGTGTCAGGCTGGAGAGGGCCCGTGAGGGCGCGTCCCACTGGCATTTTAACAACTCACTGCTGGAGGATGGCACCTTCTTAGAAATGTTCGAGGACTTCTGGGAAGAGTGGCGAAAAAGCAAAACGCAGTCCGACTCTCTGGCCCAGTGGTGAGATATGGGCAAAGTGCACACCAGGCTGTTGTGCCAACAATACACCTGGGGGAGCACCAGACTGAAGAACGTGGACATCACCGACATGGAAGCCCGAGTCCTCAATTTGGAGGGTCGCCTCGCCGAAGACAGCGACCCTGCTCTTCTCCAAGAATACGAGGAGAATAGGGAGCGTCTCAAAGGGCTACATGAGGAGCAGACGAGGGGAGCGTTTGTGCGATCCCGGGTGAAGCTCATCACGGACCTCGACACGGGATCCCTGCTTTTCTACTCCCTCGGGAGGCAGAATGGGAGACACAAATCCATGGAGTGCCTCTTTGATGGTGACGGTGTCCTGGTGCACGAACTCCAGCAGAAGTCGACCATCATCAGAGACTTCTACGGCAACCTGTTCTCCCCTGAAGAAACATCGGAACCGGCCCAGGCGGAGGCATGGAGTGGTCTACCCACCCTGGGGGAAGACGGGAAAGAGCTGCTAGAGCAAAAGCTCACCAGGACTGACCTTGACGCAGCTGTAAGAGGACTGGCCCCGAATAAATCCCCAGGGTTAGACAGGCTAAAAGGGGAGTTTTACGCCGCTTTTTGGCCATACCTGCAGGAGGACTACAGAGAGGTGCTGGAGGAAGCCTCAGTCGCCGGGGTGATGCCTCAGTCTTGGAGGAGGGCGGTGCTCACTCTGCTTCCCAAGAACGGAGACCTGAGGCACCTACAAAACTGGCGTCCGGTGTCCCTCCTGAACACAGACTACAAAATATTGACGAAGGCTCTCTCCCTGCGACTGAAAGGGGTGATTGCACAAGTCGTAAACGGGGACCAGTCCTACACCATCCCCGGACGAACCATCCACGACGGCATCTTCCTGGTCAGGGACCTCATCGCGGTGTCCCAGAGGTTGGGCATCCCAGTCGCGTTTCTGGCTCTTGACCAGGAAAAGGCTTTTGACAGAGTGGACCACAAGTACCTGCTGGGAACCCTCAAGACCTTGGGTTTTGGGGATGCCTTTGTCCGAACGATCTGCCTACTCTACACCAAGGCGGAGTGCATGATCAAGATCAACGGTGCCCTCACTGCCCCGGTCAAATTCGAGCGAGGAGTGAGACAGGGATGCCCATTGTCGGGCCAACTTTATGCCCTGGCATTAGAGCCTTTCCTGAGTCTCATAAGGCGGAGACTCAGCGGCCTGGTGCTGAGGGAACCAAGCGTCAAGTTGGTCCTGACGGCATACGCCGACGACGTCCTCCTCATCCTGCGCTCCCTGGCTGATGTCGCCCTGCTGCATGAGTGCCAGGAGGTCTTTTCGAAGGCCTCCTCATCAAAAATGAACTGGCAAAAGTGCAGCGGCCTGCTGGTTGGAGCGTGGGACATGACCGAGTGTCCCGAGAAGGCAAAAGCCATCAATTGGAGCACAACATCGCTGCACCACCTGGGAGTGTTCCTCGGACCAGAGGAGGAACCACCGCAGAGGAACTGGGTCGAGCTGGAGGAGAAGGTGAAGGAGCGGCTGGGCACCTGGGGTCGCTTGTGCAAGTTCCTCACCTTCAGGACAAAGACGTTGGTGGTGATCCAGCTGGTGACATCCATGCTGTGGCACCGACTCTTCTCCCTGCACCCCCCCATGAGCCTCGTTAACGCACTTCAGAAGCGAGTCCTCGACTTCTTCTGGTCGGGTGGAGGACACCGGGTCGCGGCTGGGGTCCTGGCCCTGACACTGGACGAGGGCGGTCACGGGCTGGTGTGCGTGCGGAGTCAGCTGGCCACCTTCCGACTGCAGGCGGCGCAAAAGTTCCTGCACGCCGCCCCTGCACCGGCCTGGAGCATCACGGCCTCCTTCCTCCTGTAACAGCTGGGGGTCTGCAGTGCTCAAAACAACTATTCTACATGGACCTGCAGGGCCTCCCACTGGGACAGCTGCCACCCTTCTACAGAAGCGTCCTGCAGACATGGAGCTCCCTTGCCGTCAGGAGGCTGAACCAACCGCAATCCGCCGTGGATTTGGTCTTCGAACCGATCCTCAGGAACCCACAGACAAAGCTGCCATCCACCACCACCACCCCTGGCATGGAGAGGCACCTCGCCAACGCACGGCTCACCAGGATGGGGGATCTGGTGGAGCCTGAAACACGGGGCCGGTGGCTCGGACCAGCAGACATGGCCGCAAAGACAGGGCTGCAGCCGCTCCGGGTGGCTGCCCGGATCCTGGCCGAAGCCAAGGGGGCCTTCTCAGCGGCAGCGGGGAGAACGCCCCCCATCGGCGTTGGGGATGACGAGGCCCCTCTCGATCCCCCTCCACCGGAGCTCTCAGTCGTGCCACTGCATCATCAATGCCGACAAACGAAGGCGGATCACAACCTGTGCCAGCTAGAAGACCTACCGGAGGTGGCCTTCGCAAATGTAAAGAGGAAGGTGCTCTACTCCTACATGGTCCGGTTCCACCAACAGGACACCCTGAGGAGCCACAAGGACCATGCCTGGAGGAAAGCCCTGCCCTGCGTCTCTCCGGAGAGGCCTCGCTAGAGGCAACTCTACTCCAGCCCGACGTACAACCGCATCGGCGACCTCAGCTGGAGCATCGCCCATGGCACCGTCACCACCAACGTCTCCCTGGCGCGCTTCACCGACACGTCCCCGGAGTGCCGGTTCTGCGGTAAAGTGGAGATGGTGGTGCACCAATACATGGAGTGCAAGAGCCTGGACTCGCTGTTCAAGGTCCTGAGAAACATCCTCCTAAGGTTCAGCCTCCACTTCTCCCCGACGGTCCTCATCTTTGGATACCCGAAGGGCGACGGACCCCAACATCTTCAGGGGCTGGTCAACGTGCTCTTCGGCTACGCCAAGCTCGCCATATACAGGGCGAGGAAGGTGGCCCTGGAGGGGCAACGTCCAGCCAGCAGCCTGGGCATCTTCCGCACTCTGGTCGGAGCCAGGGTGTGGCTGGAGTTCCGCCACGCGCGGCTGACCCACGCCGCGCCGGCCTTCAAGGAGCAGTGGGCGCTGGAGGAGGCCGTGTGCTCGGTGGCAGATGACGGAGAGCTCTGCATGCAGATCTAAGCTACCCGTCGGAGGCCATTTGACTGTGGGAAGGGCTGCGTGCAGATGCAGCACTTGTCATAGTTATAAAGAAAAGAGAGAGAGCGCGAGAGAAAGCCAAATGGAGTAGGACGAGAGAGGGCAGAGAGAGAGGGGGGGCAGAGAGGGGGGTAGAGAGAAAGGGGGGCAGAGAGGGGGGTAGAGAGAGAGGGGGGGCAGAGAGGGGGGTAGAGAGAGAGGGAAGGGGAAAGGAGGGAAGAAAAAAATATATATTGTTGGGTCTTTCATTTAAAAGGGGGGGGGGGGTTTACATAAAGCAAAGCATTAAAACAAAACAAAAAAAAACGAAATGATGAACGGAGCAAAGTGCCGACTACACCGAGCATCTTCTTGTTTCCTCTGATCGTAAAAAGAGAGAGAGAGAGCGAGAGAGAGCGAGAGAGAGAGAGCGAGAGAGAGAGCGAGAGAGAGAGAGCGAGAGAGAGAGAGAGAGAGCTTGAATGGCATCAACTCTCCCGGCCTCACGAACCATCTCCAGCGTCTCTCCCGGCTCGAAACTGACCGTGGGCCCTGGGCCGTAGGGCGAAGTCGATGTTACAGAGGTCCCTGTCACAGCAGCAGAAGTAGACGAACGGGTTGCTACTGGACTCCACGCACTTGCTCCTGGTCACAGTGGGAAACCGTGAGGGGGACGAGGGAGCAGGAGGTGGGGGGGGAGGAGGAGGTGATGGGTGGGAGGAGGAGATGAAGGTGAGGAGATGGTGGGGAGGAGGAGGAGGAGGAGAAGGGGAGATGGTGGGGAGGAGGTGGGGGGGAGGAGATGGTGGGGAGGAGGAGGGGGCTGCTGTGTGCTGGTCTGACCGGTCTGCCTCCTCACCTTCCACGGCAGTCGTGGACCCAGCAGCCCTGACGCTCCAGCAGGATGTCGCCCGACACGTTGCGCCACGCCGCGTAGCAGAACCCGCGACGACTCTCCCCCTCCTCCTCCTCCCCCTCCTCCCCCTCCTCCCCCTCCTCCTCCTCCCCCTCCTCCTCCCCCTCCTCCTCCCCCTCCTCCTCCTCCACCTCCTCCTCCTCGCCGCCACCGCTGCCGACACCGTCACAAACCACGGTGCCTCCGGCCGCCGACAGCCCCCCCACCGCCTCCTCCTCCTCCTCCGCGTCGCCGTAGCGGCTGAAGGAGAAGCAGCGACGGTGGCGGCGCTGCTGCTGCTGCTGCTGCGGCGTCTCCACAGCCGCGGGCGGCCAGGCGAGCGCCAGCGACGAGGGCGCGCCTAGAAGGGGTCGTCCAGACGGGGGTCGAGCCGTGATCCGTCAACCCCGCGGGTGTTGCCTTGTACCACCACCACCACTCCCCACACTACTACACACAGTGACCTAACCACTGCACCACCACTCCCCACACTACTACACACAGTGACCTAACCACTGCACCACCACTCCCCACAGTGACCTAACCACTGCACCACCACTCCCCATACTACTACACACAGTGACCTAACCACTGCACCACCACTCCCCACACTACTACACACAGTGACCTAACCACTGGACCACCACTCCCCACACTACTACACAGTGACCAAACCACTGCACCACCACTCCCCACACTACTACACAGTGACCTAACCACTGCACCACCACTCCCCACACTACTACACAGTGACCTAACCACTGCACCACCACTCCCCACACTACTACACAGTGACCAAACCACTGCACCACCACTCCCCACACTACTACACACAGTGACCTAACCACTGCACCACCACTCCCCACACTACTACACACAGTGACCTAACCACTGCACCACCACTCCCTACACTACTACACACAGTGACCTAACCACTGCGCCACCACTCCCCACACCACTACACACAGTGACCTAACCACTGCACCACCACTCCCCACACTACTACACACAGTGACCTAACCACTGCACCACCACTCCCCACAGTGACCTAACCACTGCACCACTACTCCCCACACTACTACACACAGTGAGCTAACCACTGCACCACCACTCCCCACACCACTACACAGTGACCTAACCACTGCACCACCACTCCCCACACTACTAGACACAGTGACCTAACCACTGCACCACCACTCCCCACACAGTGACCTAACCACTGCACCACCACTCCCCACACTACTACACACAGTGACCTAACCACTGCACCACCACTCCCCACACAGTGAACTAACCACTGCACCACCACTCCCCACACTACTACACACAGTGACCTAACCACTGCACCACCACTCCCCACACCACCCCACAGGGACCTAACCACTGCACCACCACTCCCCACACTACTACACACAGTGACCTAACCACTGCACCACCACTCCCCACACAGTGATCTAACCACTGCACCACCACTCCCCACACTACTACACACAGTGACCTAACCACTGCACCACCACTCCCCACACAGTGATCTAACCACTGCACCACCACTCCCCACACTACTACACAGTGACCTAACCACTGCACCACCACTCTCCACACTTCTACACACAGTGACCTAACCACTGCACCACCACTCCCCACAGTGACCTAACCACTGCACCACCACTCCACACACTACTACACAGTGACCTAACCACTGCACCACCACTCCCCACACTACTACACACAGTGACCTAACCACTGCACCACCACTCCCCACACTACTACACACAGTGACCTAACCACTGCACCACCACTCCCCACACTACTACACACAGTGACCTAACCACTGCACCACCACTCTGTTGTATATGAGCCTTTTCCAAAATTGATATTAACAATAATATTTGCCGTTATATATCATATTTTTTTTACAAACGAAAAAAATAATTAATAAAACCCGTAAGCCAGGCACACGAAAAACCAGGTGTCGGTCATAAACAGGCCATTAATAAATAAAGAAATAATAAAACTCTCGAGGCAAGGATGTTAGCAGCTATCTGCGAAGATCTCCAGATGAACAAGAGTTTGATGTGCCCTAAGGGAGGTCACGCAGAGGGAAGCCCTCCGCAAGCCAGAAATGAGGACGCCCACGGGTTAAACTATATTTTTTTAAAACAACGGTTCAAATTTAAAATGCAATAACAAGAATAAGCTAAAGTTAGCGGTCCTCGCGCTCACTCCAATCAAGACCAGGCCACCAGATACATCAGTGAATTATTATCCAATAATTAATTCGCTATCAAATGATTTTCACCTTTAATACTTTTACTGTTAAAACAAAGCTTGGAAACAAAATACCGAGTCACATCAAAGGTTATCGAGAAGGAATGAGGCGAACGGGCAAACTTACGAAAGAGTTTAAACAATATCCCAAGCAACCCCGACCACCTTTGTCTCTCTCACAGCGCGGAGAAGCAGGAATTACACCTTATCACAAGGGGCCATCTGGAAAAGCCAGCCGGGTTTGATGAGGAGACACACCCCACCCCACACACGGCAACCAGACAAACAAGTTTTAAAGAAATTGCAATATAACATTAATAATAACAACGTGTTAACCTTAAACGATATTCCATTATAGAACCTTACAGAACCAAGGGATATGGATTCCAACAATCTGGAAACGGACCTCTTAAACTCAGGATGAAAATTATTTTTATTTTTAATAATTCCATCATAACATTTCGAACCTCGGTAAACCGAGAGGTGTCGGGAGGACGTAGTTACAAACACGAGTCGTGGCGAACATGGGACCAAATGGTATTTGAGAAATATAAGTCGAAAGTATAAAGAGGTGCTCCCGACCACCTTTGTCTCTCCCGAAGAGCGCGAGAGAGGAATTTCACGCCAGGGCAACCAGATCGTTATCGCGGGGACCATCTGCCACACACGGAACTTAGTAGTAGCCCCCACCCCACCCTGCACACGGGCAGCAAAAGAGCGAGCGAGCTTTAAGTTAAACTGTCACACATTTATAAACGCACAAAGTGACGAAAATTAATAAACTAAGTAAGAGCCAAGGTAACGGGGTGGATTAGGCTGGTAGAATGTGGAGTCGAAATTATATTTGCAAAGTATAGAAAGATGGGAAGATCCCGGCCACCTTTGTCTTTCCCTGCAGCACGTGATAAAATGCATACGCTCAGAAGAGCATCTTCACTTGGAAATAAATCAAATACTATGAATCACAAGCAGGATCATAACTGCGTATGATAAGATACCAACTGTGATGTGAAATGTTAAACTTAAAAAAAATCTTAACCATTTCTTTGTGTGTCGGAACGCGTACGGAAAAGGGGGGGGGGAACCCGCCCCTCTCTCTGGGTGGAGGGATTAGACAACCAGACGCCACCAAGATGAATCGAGGTGTCTGTTGTCTTGATGTTTATGGCTTGAGGAAAGACCCGAACAGGACCGTGTCATAAATGACACACACACAAACATACACACTGACACACAAACATACACACTGACACACGAACCCCCCCCCCCACCACCGACACACGAACCCCCCCCCACCGACATACGATCAGATCAAAGATAGCTCCGCCTCGTGAGGGGGAGCCGAGAAGGAGAGAGATTTTTGGCATAAAAAGGAGCCGTTCCAGCATTGAAATCAGCTCATCAGCCCTCGGTGCCAACTCATCAGCCCTCGGGGGCAGCTCAACAGAAGAAGACTCATCTCAGCTCAACAGAAGAAGACTCATCTCTACTCATCTCAGCAGAAGACCCGCTCAACTCATCTCAGCAGAAGACCAACCATCACCGACGCCGGAGACGTCTCTACAACTCGCCGAATTGGCGAGTGTCGCCGATTGGCGACCCGCTGCCGCTGTTAGCGGCCAGCGCCACCACGAGCGAATCGTGAGCCTGCAATCTACAACCGCCGACGACGGAGCACCAGCGTGCCAGCTGCTCGCAGACGTACTGCGCGCATTACCTACCGAGTCCGCGTACAACCGCGCCGCTGCGGGCGTGCTTCTAACGCCGTCTACCAGACGGCCATCTCAGCTACAACAACGCATCTACTCGTTCACCAACGTCCGTCGAGTCCGAACCAACTACTGAAAGAAGAATCAACTGATACGTATGATACACTGCCCCCCACTACACGACAAACCAGACGTCTGCTTGACGCAAAGAATCGATTCCGAACATTGGCCTACTCTTTCACCACTCATACCATTCAACACACACACACACACGGGTCATTAACAAAGCCTAAAAACCTCAAGCCATTGAACCATCCGTGATTGTGGAAACATCGCAACGACCGAGTGAATAATCCATCGTTTTTAAGAGTGTTCATAATTTTTCTCTGTAATATTGTGCTGGGGCTGTACTTCTAACCGCATAAATTACCAACTGACCCATTAACAAGGATTAATTCTTGACACCTCACCACGGAGCGCCGCTCGCGGGGATAGAGAGCGTGTTCAACCGGTTCCCTGTCAGGGGTCTGGCCACAATTAATTAAAAGATTGGCCCGAGATAAGGATCTCAAAAGGAAACATCGGCACCCATTGAATCGCGTTGAGAAGTTGATTAGAAATACTTGAGTCGTTCGTTAATATTTGTCTTTCTGCATAATCTTGCTGGTATCCACGAATGAAATAACGAATTCAAACGCATATTTGTGCCTCCAAGAATAATACTGGTTGGAGTGCCCTGTCAACGAGTAGCGTTGCATAATAATCAGTCATCCTATTGTTAACAACGTGACAATAATCGCGCATGATCAATGACCGAATGCTGTGTTGTGTGACAATTCAAGTAACGAAGCATTGCGGCCATCGAGTGGTGTTGATAAGGCAATTAGAAGTATTTCAGTCGAACGCTTTAAATTCATAATCGTTATGAATCAATGAACGAACATCAACGTGGTACTGTGCTGACGATTTCAAGCATAATAACTTCGCATATCAGAATGTATTAAGGATTGGATACGAATCAAAGACCAAGTGCCGTGTTGTGTAACAATTCAAGCATACGAGTTTGCATATTATAAAGTTAAGGTTTGATAGAATAGTTAGCATGTTTTTAATCTCTCTCTCAACAACCGATCGATTGCGTTACGCGTCGGGAATTAACCACAGGTGCCGCTATCGAGGTGAAACAACGCAATCGTGATGGTATCATGTTAACGCTGTGTTGAAATTCCAAAATCCCGAGATTGAGTTTTTTATATTATCCAAAAATTAAAGTTAGCTAGAAATAAAATTGATTAAAGCAGAAGGTTTGTGTGTGATTCTTCCTGAAATTCTGCATAATATTGTTCTGCGTATGAGATCTGAATCCTGGGGACCTATCATAAGCACACTATCACCACACATAATCCATAACACACATAATTCGTAATGTTCAATCGAGAGTAATCGTATCCTTATCGATAATACGGAATTAAAGAGCAGATTCGAATCGACTCTCTCTCATTCACGCTCACAACGCCTGCGTCACTGCATACGATTAATTGCGTTATTCCAATTCATAACACAATCCTCGTCACCGAGGCTCGACCTGATAATCCATAACGACCTGCATTATCATAACCACGCCCACTCGCAGAAATTAATACGATTATCTCTCGAATCAGCATAATTTATGTGCATAATTACACTAATTAACATAATTTCGGATAAATTATGCAAATTTTAAATTTCATTTAATTTTCATTATTTTCATCAATTTTCATAACACCTATATATACAACAACTCCCCACACTACTACACACAGTGACCTAACCACTGCACCACCACTCCCCACACTAACCACTGCACCACCACTCCCCACACAGTGACCTAACCACTGCACCACCACTCCCAACACTAACCACTACACCACCACTCCCCACACTACTACACAGTGACCTAACCACTGCACCACCACTCCCCACACTACTACACAGTGACCTAACCACTGCACCACCACTCCCCACACTACTACACAGTGACCTAACCACTGCACCACCACTCCCCACACTACTACACACAGTGACCTAACCACTGCACCACCACTCCCCACACTACTACACACAGTGACCTAACCACTGCACCACCACTCCCCACACTACTACACAGTGACCTAACCACTGCACCACCACTCCCCACACTACTACACACAGTGACTTAACCACTGCACCACCACTCCCCACACTACTAGACACAGTGACCTAACCACTGCACCACCACTCCCCACACTACTACACACAGTGACTTAACCACTGCACCACCACTCCCCACACTACTACACACAGTGACCTAACCACTGCACCACCACTCCCCACACTACTACACACAGTGACCTAACCACTGCACCACCACTCCCCACACTACTACACAGTGACCTAACCACTGCACCACCATTGCCCACACTACTACACACAGTGACGAAACCACTGCACCACCACTCCCCACACTACTACACACAGTGACCTAACCACTGCACCACCACTCCCCACACTACTACACAGTGACCTAACCACTGCACCACCATTCCCCACACTACTACACACAGTGACCTAACCACTGCACCACCATTGCCCACACTACTACACACAGTGACGAAACCACTGCACCACCACTCCCCACACTACTACACACAGTGACCTAACCACTGCACCACCACTCCCCACACTAACCACTGCACCATCACTCCCCACACTAACCACTGCACCACCACTCACAACGTCCACCGCAACTTGGTACCCGATTTATCGACCGACTCGGCTCACCGTAGTTACACGTGACGAGGTGGTGGTGGAGGAGGAGAGGCAGGATCAAGTGGAAGAGTAGGCCAAATGTGCAGAGTTTGCGCATCGCCATGAACCCCACACGGAGAGAAAATCGATTGGGACGTTGGGAATTAATTATTGCAGAGTATTGGACGAAGTGAATCAATTCCTATTGGAACTGCATTGGAATCCACAGTAGTAGCGAGTACAGTAGTATAATGGCATCGGATGCCTTTTCGAGAACATGGGAATCTGCCATGGTGATTTGTTCTGATGAAATCGATTCACATTCGGATAACATGGTAATCCATCTTGCTAGTGATTCGAGTGGATGGAATCGAATCCCATTGGGATAACATGAGAATCGATAGTGGTCGACCGAGAGATGTGTGAATCGATTCCCATTGAGAAAGCTTTGTTAAGGGTCTCTATGTTGTGAGTCTGTGGGTCTTTGGATGCGTCTCAGAGTGAGTCTCGGAGTGAATCTGATTGAGTCAGAGTGAGTCTCAGAGAGAGTCTCTGCGTGAGTCTCAGAGTCTCAGAGTGAGTCTCTGAGTGAGTCTGAGTGAGTCTCTGAGTGATTCTGAGTCTCAGAGTGAGTCTCAGTGTTTCTCAGTGAGTCTCTGAGTGTCTCTGAGTGAACCTCTGAGTGAGTCTCAGAGTGAGCCTCTGAGTGAGTCTCTGAGTGTTTCTTAGTGAGTCTGAGTGAGTCTCAGAGTGAGTCGCAGAGTGAGCTTCAGAGTGAGCCTCTGAGTGAGTCTCTGAGTGAGCCTCAGTCTCAGAGTGATTCTCAGAGTGAGTCTCAGAGTGAGCTTCAGAGTGAGCCTCTGAGTCTCTGAGTGAGCCTCTGAGTGAGTCTCTGAGTGAGTCTGAGTCTCAGAGTGAGCCTCTGAGTGAGCCTGAGTCTCAGAGTGAGCCTCTGAGTGAGTCTCAGAGTGAGTCTCTGAGTGAGCCTCTGAGTCTCAGAGTGAGTCTCAGAGTGAGCCTCTGAATGAGTCTCTGAGTGTCTTTGAGTGAGCCTCTGAGTGTCTCTGAGTGAGCCTTTGAGTGAGCCTCTGAGTGTTTCTCAGTGAGTCTCTGAGTGAGTCTCTGAGTGTCTGAGTGAGTCTGAATGAGCCTCTGAGTGTTTCTCAGTGAGTCTCTGAGTGTCTCTGAGTGAGCCTCTGAGTCTCAGAGTGAGCCTCTGAGTGAGCCTCTGAGTGAGTCTCTGAGTGAGTCTCTGAGTGTTTCTCAGTGAGTCTCTGAGTGTCTATGAGTGAGCCGCTGAGTCTCAGAGTGAGTCTCAGTGTCTCTGAGTGTTTCTTAGTGAGTTTCTGAGTGAGTCTGAGTGAGCCTCTGAGTGTCTCTCAGTGAGCCTCTGAGTCGCAGAGTGAGTCTGAGTGAGCCTCTGAGTGAGTCTGAGTGAGCCTCTGAGTGTCTCTGAGTGAGCCTCTGAGTCTCAGAGTGAGTTTCTGAGCGACTCTCTGAGTGAGTCTCAGAGCGAGTCTCAGCAGCTGCTACACCTCCAGTAAGTGACCCCCCCCTCCCGACCCCACCGAATGAATTCTCAACTCACGCCGTGCGGGCTTCGTCCGTCTGTCTGCGTCTCAATCTTTTACTTTGACTGCAGGGAGGAGCAATCGGAAGGGCTACAAAGCTCTTTTGGGTCACAGACAAACGCAGTGCATAGACGCCTCCACCACAGGGGGTGCAAATTAAAGACGAGGTGACTAGGTGGGTGGGTGTGGGGTGAGTGAGCGGGTGGGTAAGGGGCCGTCCATAAATGACGTCACGCACCTAGGGGGGGGGGGGTCAGACATTTGTGACGCTGTGTGACGATGGTAGGGGGGGGGGGTCAGAAATCGTCCAAAATCGCGTGACGTCATTTATGGACGGCCCCTATTTGGCTGGGTAAATGTACATATGTTGAACTTCTTTCTCACCATACGTAGACAATTGGAGGTGCGGGGGAAGGTGAACGCCACTAAACAACAGCACAACAACAGCAGCAGCAGCAGTTCTCAAGATATGAGAACAGCAGCAGCGGTGATGGCCGTGAAGGGCGCCACCGGAACCACTCCACCTGCTCACCACGCTCACCACTCAGCCACGCTCACCACTCGCTCACCCCATCCTCCCCTCGCTCACCCCTCTCACCACGCTCACCCCATGCTCAGCACGCTCACCCACTCCTCACCCGCTCACTCACCCACTCACTCACCCGCACACTCACGCACTCCTCACCCGCTCACTCACCCGCTCACCCGCACGCTCACCCACTCCTCACCCGCTCACCCGCACACTCACCCACTCCTCACCCGCTCATCCGCTCACTCACCCGCACGCTCACCCACTCCTCACCCGCTCACTCACCCGCTCACCCGCACGCTCACCCGCACGCTCACCCACTCCTCACCCACTCCTCACCCGCTCACTCACCCGCACGCTCACCCGCTCATCCGCTCGCTCAACTGCACGCTCAATCATTCAACCGCTCATTCACCCGCTTCTCAACCCACGCACTCAAATGAGTATCTGGTGTAGTGGTAGTGTACAGGAACCATCACCAGTGGGAGAGACAAAGGCGGCCGGGCGTGGTTCTAGCCACACCCCACCCCCGCGTGCCACAGTGCTGTCCTTCAAAAGGGCTAAGGGCGCTTTGTCCTTTACAGTCTGCAGAGGCGACACGCGGGATCTCTGTCTTCGTAAGTGCCGCTACTCGCTACGAGCAGCACTTGCCCCTACAGACCTGCTACAGTTTGTGTTGTCCAAGAGTCATCACGCACACACGCGAAGTGGCACAGCGCCGGCTGCTGGCAGGAAAGGGAATCTGCGGCGTAACGGCAGTCCTGACGTCAGCAGGCCACGTGATAGACACGAGAAGGGGGATCTCGGGGAAAGGTCACAGAAGGGGCCCACCAGGAACCCGCCGGTAGGTTCCAGAAAGGGGGCGTGGCCGTGGGCGGAGCCGGCAGTGTAAGTGGGTGGGGCCCTGTGGGGCACCTCGTGGCTGCTGTTGGAGTGGGATCCCCGTCGTGCTGCTCAAGTCCATCCTTCGCCATTCTTCTCGTCGTCCTCTCCGTCTCCACCATCTCGGGAGGGGGGGGGGGGCGCTGACGGTCATGCAGCCCGCCAGCTGTCCCGGCTGAGTAGACGGACTGAACGTGAAGCATGTTAACCCAATATGGTGCTCGTTAATAAAGAAGTTGCCTTCACGTCTTATCGTCTCCGAGTTGGTCACTACGCATTTATTTACAAGGACCTGTTGCTCGCTTACGTTACATCACTTTTACCTAGCGTTAAATCAGACATGGGTGTAAAAAACATAAAATATATTATATTTTTAAAATCCCACTTTTGTTACATTATAGAGGCAGGCCTCGACTTACGAACGGGGTACGTTCCTGAGACTCGTTCTTAAGTCCATTTGTTCGTATCTCGGAACTTCATATTTAATTGTACACATGGGCAGCGTTATCACAAAAAGGGAAGCATTGTTAAACGAACAAATGAAATTAAATATTGTATATTTGCACGTAATACGATAAATACCGTGCAGTAAATAAAACATAAAATAACGTAACACGAAAAGAAAAAAGCATTCAATTTCACTGACCTTGACTCGTTGCGCATCGTGCAGAATTTTGGGACTCGTTACATCTCGCGGAGGACTGCTCCGCTGAACAAAAGAGATCCGCCGTTTGGTTCGTAAGTCCGACCTAAATTTCGCAAGTCAGATTGTTAAAAATAATATCTTGGTTTGTCCTGAGATGCACAATAAAATCTCTTGCGATCAACCCATGTGGATCATGGATCACAACCCACATTGGCCTCCGCTGATGTAAAGCTCAGAAAAATGTGAATGGCATTCTGGACATTCTTGACACGTTTATGAAATTCAGCCCGTCAAAAACATCTTGCAATGACTGTTTGCCATGCCATAATCCACCCGTAGTTTTTAAACCGTAAACTTTTGTGTTTAGTATCGAATACATATAGATTACTTTAATACGAACTACTTTCACCATGGCTGGTGTAAATTCTCACGTTCTAAGTGTTATCACGTTGAACGTTGGTACAGAGAATGTTGGAGAGTAAATCCACATTTACAATTACAGTGGAGACTAACCACACAAAGATCCCGAATCCACACAGAGACCCATAGACGCATCACACAAATATCCATAAACTACGAAAAGATCCATATACACCACACATAGACACATAAACTCATCACGCAAAGATCCATAAACTACGAAAAGATCCATGTACACCACACATAGACACATAGACGCATCACACGAAGATCCATAGACGCATCACGCAAGGATCCATAGATTCACCACACTGCGACCCTTAGACTCAAATTTTGACTTAAAACTTTCGTGACTGCAGGAATTCATATTCTTTGGTTCTTTCGGTAAAGTCACGTAGGTAGAAAAAATATAATAAATCACGACGTTTCCATCGCAACACAAGCAACCATCTTCAGGTGTGAAACAAACAGAGCAGGAGGACTGCTGCCGTAGGAGAAAGAGCCGCTGCAACAAGAGGTTATATAGGATATTGGTGGGCCCAACCCACTGATAAGTGGGTGGAGCTAGAGAAGGAATTTGTACATAAATGTAAATGTGGGAGATTAGCATGTCAACGTGAGACGGCCCAATGTCAGAGAGCCGGGCAACAGGAACAAAAACCCCTAAGAGCAAGAGGTACACATGATGAGAGACACACAGAGAGTCGGAAAGAACAGCTGACATAGGCTGGTAGGAGGGAAACATCACAGTCAGTTAATAATTTACTTGGTTAATAAAGTCCTTCCAATGATTGCTCAGTTTGTACCCATCTTCTCGGTTGAAGTTGTCTGTGTTTATATATCTGGATGGCTTCATGAGCAAATCTCTGAAGGTAGCCGGTAGGTTTGCAGAGTACCTTCGTCTTGGAAAAATCAATTTCGTGTGAGCCCACAGCGTTAAAACAATGATCGGCAACGGCAGAGGTATTGGTGTTTCAGATTTACCTTGTGTTCACGAACGCGGTCCGAGACATGTCGTTTCGTTTCCCCAATGTCACTGCTGCCGCAGTGAGATTGGGAATCACATCCTTTACAAATGGTATTAAATCACACACACACAAACTGACACACACTGACACACAAAGAGGATTCATAATGGTTGTCTCTCTCTCAGGGGATTCATAATAGCTCTCTCTCTCTCTCAGGGGATTCATAATAGCGCTCTCTCTCTCTTTCTCAGTGGATTCATAATGGCTGTGTCTCTCTGGGGATTCGCAATGGTTAAGACGGAGACATCGAGATGCTGGGTTTCCAGCTCTGGGTCCATGTGTATCAGCATCTCCTTTGGCCGCGCGTCTCTTCAAGAAGGGTCCTGGCGGCATGGCCTCGCAGGGACAATCAGAACACCCAAGGCAACGAAATCAACAGGACGTAACAAACAAAGACAGCCCGGTCAAGACGGGGAAACGTTTTAATGTTTGCATTCACGCTCTCGAGCATCCTGGCGGAAGGGGCGAGAAGAAGCGATTCACGGACCGCCCTTAAAACCTGGGGGCTATGATCAAGCGCTTGGAGCCAACGGAGAAAAACAAAAAAAACGGGGGTCCAAATTGGCCAACGGTGGCTTCCCCTAATACAGGTTTTTATTTATTTATTTTGGTGTTAGATCTCTTATCAGTGACTACACTCAGACCTGTCAACCCCTTATCAGTGACTACACTCAGACCTGTCAACCCCTTATCAGTGACTACACTCAGACCTGTCAACCCCTTATCAGTGACTACACTCAGACCTGTCAACCCCTTATCAGTGCCTACACTCAGACCTGACAACCCCTTATCAGTGCCTACGCCCAGACCTGTCAACCCCTTATCAATGCCTACACGCAGACCTGTAAATCTCTAATCAGTGCCTACACCCAGACCTGTCAATCTATACATCTGGAAGACTTCATTGAAAAGGACATTTCGTGTGAATTTTCTCTCGTCATTAAGTAGATGGCCTTGCCGGGGGTTTGGTTCAATGTGGACACAAACAGTGTACACACACAGTGTATACACACACAGTGTACACAGTGTACACACACACAGTGACACACACAGTGTACACACACACAGTGGCACACAGTGACACAGTGTGCACACGCAGTGTACACACTGTGTCACAGTGTACACACACACAGTGTACACACTCAGTGACACACAGTGACACAGTGACACAACAACAACCGCCATTCGCCACTAAGTGGCGGTGACGTCACCACGACGCTTGTGCCAGGCACAGTGACACACACAGTGACACAGTGACACACACAGCGACACACAGTGACACACAGTGTATACACATAGTGTACACACACAGTGTACACACACAGTGTATACACAGTGTACACACACACACACACAGTGTACACACACACAGTGTACACACACAGTGACAGTGACACAGTGACACACATAGTGTGCACACACAGTGACACAGTGACACACACAGTGTACACACAGTGACACAGTGACATACACATAGTGACACAGTGACATAACCGCCATTCGCCACTAAGTGGCGGTGACGTCACCACGACGCTTGTGCCAGGCACAGTGACACACACACTGACACAGTGACACACACAGCGACACACAGTGTATACACACAGTGTATACACACACAGTGTACACACAGTGTATACACACGCAGTGTATAAACAGTGACACAGTGTACACACACAGTGTACACACACAATGTATATACGTACACAGTGTACATACACACACTGTACACACACAGTGTACACACACAGTGACACACAGTGACAGTGTACACACACATAGTGTACACACACACACAGTGTACACACACACACAGTGTACACACATAGTGTACACACAGTGTATACACAATAATGTCCACGTTGCTGAGCCCACGCACCCAAGGGAGGGAGCAATGGAAAATGAATATAAATCAACTTAAACTCCAACTCTGTGACGTCACCACTCTGCATACCTCATTGGCGTGAAACGCCAGGGGGAGGTGTACCTCGCTAGTGACGTCATGTCACCAAGGTATTCACCCCAAACCCCGTCCACTGCGCTCTTGAGTGTGACGTCACCTCCGCTTGGGTCACTGCCGATATCGTTCCAGTGGCAATCCTTATTTGGGCAAAGCTACGCCCAATACTCTTTGGTTCTATTGGGTAAAGTCACGTAGGTGAAAATAAAATAAAAAAATTAACAAAAAATCACGACGTTTCGGCCACAACACAAGCGGCCTTCATCAGGTGAAGGGACGAGACTGTCTGGAGGACAGCGCTGGAGTGGAAGAAGCCACGCTTAGATCACGACCTATAAGCTGTGTGAGAAGAAAAAGACCAAGCGCCTTGACAAAGGAATTAGCATATAATTTAGCATTGAAATGGCTCATTGAAATAGCTAAGTTAAAGTATACACATCCGCAGAGGTACCCCTTGACAAAGGAATTAGCATAGAATTTAGCATTGAAATAGCTGAGTGATTAGCTTGTAACTGGTCACAGAAATAGCTATGTTAAAGTCAGAGCATATACATTCACCGAGGCACCTAGTACTCATCACGCCCAGTGACTGGTGGCTCATTAACATAATGTGTCCGTTAAAGCCGTCACGAGTTTATTGCGACGGGTTCAGCGCCCACGCCCCCATCCGTCGACATATGGGCCGGCCTCATTAACATAATTTATGCAGTTACAGAGCCGCTCGTGGGAGGGAATTGACGTCATACTACTTCCTGCTGTCGCGAGGTAACAGGAAGCTGCCGTGTGCGCGCTTGCACTGAAATCCGAGGTGAGACATTCTCATCGTTGTGGTGGTGGTCGTTGTTGTTGTTGTTTACCAAGGTAGAGCCTCTCTCTCGTAGGGATGTCAGTTGAGTAGCAGCGAGCATGGGAATCGATGTCCAGGTTGGAACTTTACAGCGCGGGGCCTAGCCACGCGGGGCCTTGCCTCCTGCCCTCGCCTGATTGCATTCACTTTAATTATCTCGCTTAAGTTTAATTTGTCTTCACCCGGCTCGCCACTTTGTAACTTTGTTTTATTGTCAATATTCACGCAGTTTTATTTTCGTTCTTTTGTTTGCAGGCCAAGCCCGCTTGAGCTGCTATACCGCTCTTGTTATCAGAAGCGACCTGCCCACAACAACACAAGGTGAGGCTTTGTCAACGTGTGTGAATGTTTTGACTTAAAACTTTGGTGACTGCAGGAATTAATATTCTTGGTTCTTTCGGTAAAGTCACGTAGATAGAAAATAAAATAAAAATAACAGATAATAAATTTAAAAAAATTGAAAATGAAGCAAAAAACCCACGACGTTTCGATCCCAACACAAGTGGTCTTTATCTTATTAAATTTAATCTGTTATTCTTATTTTCTATCTACGTGACTTTACTGAAAGAACCAACAATACGTGTGTCAATGTATCTATCGGTCAAAGACGCTAAGCGCGTGCCGCTGTTGACTCTGAATGTGTGGAGGGGAACACCTTCACCACGGGGAGAGAGAGACAGACACACGGATAGCCTCGGCTATGTTGATTGATCCTCGATTCATTACTTGGTGCAGTGAGGAAGAATTAATGCTGAGCAGATGAAGGTGGCCAGGCATGGTTCTGGTCACACCACCACCTGTTTACTCATGGCAGTGTGTGACAGTGTCAAGTTTGTGTTTGCAGTAAAGTCTATTAACTCTGTTGAACACGGAGGTTATATCAAAACAATAGTTTATTTTTGTTTTCCTCTGGAACTCTTCATAAGAATGGAAACAGGAGGTGAACACAGCACACACATTCAGCTGAAGTCGGAACTGTTCATCCCAGCATTAAAGGACATCTGAGCCTGGATTCACACCTCTAAGTTGCGATTGAACGTTAATTTATGCATTTCTGCATATCACAAATAGTATTGTTTTCAACACCCTTTGCTATGTCAGCTGAATTTAGCGTTCATAAATATTCCTTTTGTAGTCAGACAGCCGATATTGTGTGCTTAGAGTTTTGGGTTAACATTCATCTTGAAGATATGAAGGCTTCCAGGCATTTTAATGACATTTGCCCTCTCATTGTGTGCCATAACAGCCCGTGGAGAGAAACCCTTCAGGTGCAGTGTGTGCGTGAAGACGTTTGCACGTTCATCAAATCTGATGAATTTGAGAAACTTTTTCACTACATCATGAATATATTAATAAGTATAGACGTGTAAGTCACATGTGCATTCCTCTGTGCCTGACGTGTAGATGGTGTGGATATTCTTTTTTTATGTCTGCAGCTGACGCTTCCTCTGCAGAATTGGTCTGATGGAGCAAAGGCCCTCAGCGCAGCTCGGTATGACAAGTCAACCATGCGACCAGCGTGCATACAGCACGGACCGGACTGGAAATTTGACACGGCACCAGAGAACTCACACGGGAGAGAAACCCTTCAAATGTACTGTGTGTAACAAGGCATTTGCATGGCCATCAGTTTTTCAGAACCACCAGAGAACACACACGGGAGAGAAACCCTTCAGGTGCACGATGTGCGGGATGGCGTTTGCACAGTCATGTAATCTTGTAATACACCAGAGAACACACACGGGAGAGAAACCCTTCAAGTGCAGTGTGTGTGGGAAGGCATTTGCACATTCATCTGCTCTTAAAAAACACCAGAGAACACACACAGGAGAGAAACCCTTAAAGTGTACTTTGTGCGGCAAGGCGTTTTCAGATTCATGTCATCTTGTAACACACCAGAGAACACACACGGGAGAGAAACCCTTCAAGTGCACTGTGTGCGTGAAGGCATTTGCACATTCATCTACTCTTGTAAAACACCAGAGAACACACACAGGAGAGAAACCCTTCACGTGCACGATGTGCGGGATGGCGTTTGCACATTCATATGATCTCGTATTACACCAGAGAACACACACGGGAGAGAAACCCTTCAGGTGCACTGTGTGTGGGAAGACATTTTCAGATTTATCTACTCTTAAAAAACACCAGAGAACACACATGAGAGAGAAACCATTCAAGTGCACTGTGTGTGGGAAGGCATTTCCAGATTCATCTAATCTTCAAAGACACCAGAGAACACACACGGGAGAGAAACCCTTCAAGTGCACTGTGTGTGGGAAGACATTTTCAGATTCATCTGCTCTTAAAACACACCAGAGTACACACACGGGAGAGAAACCCTTTAAGTGCAGTGTGTACGGGAAGGCATTTGCACATTCATCAAATCTTCAAGTACACCAGAGAACACAGAAGCATCAGAAGATCCACAAGGAGTGCAGTCTGAAATCAGCTTGTGAAAGTCAAAGTGCCGCAATTAGCCCACCCGTCATGAAACACGAACCGGAAGAAAATCCCAGCTTGGACACTTTTAAAGTTATCGAGGTGAAATGTGAAGAGGTGATGGTGAAATGTGAAGAGGTGATGGTGAAGAGGTGATGGTGAAGAGGGAAGAAGTGATGGTGAAGAGGGAAGAGGTGATGGTGAAGAGGGAAGAAGTGATGGTGAAGAGCGAAGAAGTGAAGGTAAAATGTGAAGATGAAGATTCAACTCCAAAATGGGACCTTCACATCGATGGAGGCAACGTAAAGCAGGAGGAGAATTCTGACTGTGAGGCAGAGCGAGGCAACTCCCAGCAGTTTGTGGAAGTGGAGGTGTGGGTGGACTTCCTCCTAGACAATACAAAGTCAAGTGGTGACCCGGTAGATGTGTAAGCCAGAGACGATGTCGCTCCAATAGAAGCACCTTTGTCACAGGCCTTTAATGACAAGAACGTGAAGTTGGACACTCAGTTCCTAGGTGCAACCTGCAGAGTAAGGGCGGCCAATCTTTGTGGACCTGTGGGTTGGGTAGATCTTTAACCAGAAGCGAAAGACAATAAGCCCCCAAGCATTCGCTATGTTATAATAATAATTGCATTTACACGGTGCTTGCTTAATCGCATCAGCAACTCAGAGTTTTGTGTCGTACCTCGTCTGAAACATTCGAAGAGCATCCCCAAGTAGCAGCTGCCCCTGTGTGGCACAAGGTGGTGGCCCTGCACCGGCCTGCATGTGGACAAGAGCCTGTCAGTAGGGGGCGATGATTGATGCGTCATCTCAGTTGTGTAGTTTGTAGGTAATCTTGATTCGAAGCTTTCGTGACTGCAGGAATCCACACTCTTGAGTTCTTTCGGTAAAGTCACCACGTGGGTAGAAACATAACAGATCACGGCGTTTAGATCACAACACAAGCAATCGTCATCAGGTGGGACAACCACAGCAAGAGAAACTGCTGAAGTAGTAGGCGCCTACTCCAGTAGTTTCCTCTTATTGCTGCTGTGCTTGTCCCACTTGATGACGATTGCTTGTGTTGCCATCGAAACGCCGTCATCTATTATTTGTAGCGTAATGTTTTAAATTTGCTACATTTTGACCCAGACGCCAGCATGCAACGGCCTACTCGTTTTGAATGACGCAACAATAGTACGTTGTACATACACTGTTAAGCAGACGGTGCGTATTTGTTAAATAACTTCTTGTTAATACGATGTAACGTGATACAGTCAATTTCGCTGCAGTAATCCAATGTTAATATGCCCGTCAATGATTTAGAATGAATACTTGTCTGATTGTGTGCGTACGTGTAACATTTTGTATGAGGAACAAACATTGAATAAGTGATGTTAGGACAAAGTGTGTGTGTGTGTTTTGGAAGTAACCTGTACAGAGAACTCAGGTGAGACCCGTTGTTCTTGTGATACAGGTCAAAGGGTACTTTTGTGTTTCACGAAGCGTCTGCCTCTGGAGCAACTCATTTTCTTTGAAATAGGAAGCATGCTCGGATCATTCATCAGTTACAAGGCATACCACTTAAAAGCTACACGTATAGGAGGAGGTACATTCTCTACAACACAAATTGTAGTTTTGTCTTACGTGTTGACGTAGATTTTGTCTAACTGGGACTAGAAATGCACCTTGCTGATTCACGTCTGGATGTTCGTTACCTATCGGTTGAAGCAAACCCCACTGCTGTTGTTGAGATGCTGGGCACCAATAAGGGTCCAACACATTGACGGCCTTCAGGCCAGGAAAGTAACAACATTTGCACACGAAGGACGCATTCACTCAAGTACCCCATGCTCCGTTTTGAAGTTTTAAAATGAAACATCTTCGAATTGTGTTATGTTTTGAATTAGATGATTTTATTTCTTCATTAAAAGCTTGTATCAATTTACATGTGGAAGACTTCATTGAAAAGGGCATTTCGTGTTAATTTTCTCTCGTCGTTAAGTAGATGGCCTTGCCGGGGGTTCGGTTTGATGCGGACTTTCAACTGTTTGGGACCGCGGGATCGAGATAAGGCGACACGGAGCTGGCCGTGCGAGAAGACCGCCGTCTGCAGATCGATTACAACGTAATCGAACGTCTGTCCCTGCGCCTCCGTCGTCCATGCAGGGGGTGCGTAGGTTTGCAGCGCCCCCTGCATGAAAACAACGGAAAGTGCAGCGCTCATCACATAGATAAAGTTGTGCGCTTATATTTAAAATGTTATTTTATAAGGTGATGTTGAAATCGAAAAGTGTTTAGCCAGTTGATGATTTCAATCAGATTGATTCATTTATTATGAACCACATATCTGAGCTTTTGTGGTCCTGTTGAGCTAAAGTTGGAAAATGTCCGTGACTATAACTTCGCTCAATATTGTAAACGTGTTTCTATTATTTAGTTATTGTTTAATACAAACTGCTTCAGATAATGGGTTTCAAGATGTACTTGAATGGCACGTTCGTTGTTCCGGTGTTTAATGGCTTGGACGTCATAGCAAATGGCTTCCATCGATGTGGAAGTCAACTGTGGATGATGATTTGACATTTCGGTGTTGATTTGGAGTAGATTGTTTAACTGTTGCATACCGGGTGGTGAAATGCTTTGCCGAGTACCTGAACTGTTTGACCAAGTGAATTCATGAAGAGTTCGATACGAGTTTGAGCGTTAATATTCTTGCGGAACAACAAAGGTCGGATATTTTAAAGATTCCTGATCGTACGTTTATTGCGACAATGTTCAAGGGGAACACGTGTGGGGGAGAGTTCCGGGTGAAGTCTCCCCTTACCTGGCAACCATGGTGGCTGTCCGCTGATCACTCTCCGTCACAGCTACGAGCCTTTAGGGACGGGACACTCCACCCTGGCGCTGTTTTAATTCTCAGCACAAAGACTGGAGAGCCTCATCCCTGCAGTTCCCTCCTGTTGTGCCGCATCATTTACCGCGTAACGAGGCAATGTTTTCTACTATACACTACTATACACTACACTACTATACACTACTATACACTGCAATATGCACTACTATACACTACTATACACTACACTACTATACACTATACAATACACTATTATACACTACACTATTATACACTACACTATGCACTTATACACTACAATATACACTACAATATGCACTACTATACACTACACTATACACTACACTATACCATACAATATACACTACTATACACTACTATGCACTACACTATACAACACACTATATACTACACTATACACTACTATACACTACACTACTATACACTACACTATACACTACACTATAAACTACACTATACACTATACACTACACTATACTGCTATACACTACACTATATACTACACTATACACTACTATACACTACACTTGATTGTCTTGATTGTCTTTTTATATGAATACCGTTGCATGTTAATCAATCGCCTGTGATAATGTGCTGACCATTTCAAGCATAATGATCGTTCATATTATAATGTATAAGCTTTTGTGTAGCATAGCATTTGCATGTCCTGACTCTCTCTCTCACTAACAGCAATCGCTTTATGTGGGGTCCATGTGTTATCAAAGTGAAATTGTACAGTCGTTGATGATACTGTCTTGATACCGTGTGGATACCGTGTTGAAGTTCCGAGATTGAGTGTTCACATACATATTATAGTTAAGGTTTAATTAGAAAATAAATTGATTAATACAGAAGTGGTCGTGTGATTCTTTCCTGAAATTTTTGCATAAGATCTGTATCCTGCGACGAGATAGGAACTCGGGAACCTAAACTATAAACACACCAATCCACACTCATTAAACTTTAAAGCGAATGATATGAACTTGGGACCTAAAATATGAACACTCGGGGAGTGTTAAAGCGAGAATCATTGTATTATGCTGATCAATAATACGAAGTTAGACGAGGCCGAATTGACACTAGCGTAACTGCACACGATTGATTGCGTTATCCTGATTGATAACCCCACCTCGTCAACAAGGCGGGGCCTGATTATCATAAAGGCTATCATTAACACAACCACACCCACTCGTATAAATTAATCCGATTACCTCTCTAATTAGCATAGTTACACGCATAATTACACAAATTAGCATAATTTCGGATTAATTATGCAAATTTCGAATTTCATTTAATTTTAATTATTTTTCATCAATTTTCACACACCCACATATACAACACCGTGACGTGTGCCGTGACGTGTACCGTGACGTGTACAGTGACGTGTACAGTCACGAGTACAGTGACGTGTACAGTGACATGTACCGTGACGTGTACAGTGACGTGTACAGTGACGTGTACCGTGACGTGTACAGTGACGTGTACAGTGACGTGTGCCGTGACGTGTACCGTGACGTGTGCCGTGACGTGTACAGTGACGTGTGCCGTGACGTGTACAGTGACGTGTACAGTGACGTGTGCCGTGACGTGTGCAGTGACGTATAGTCACGTGTACAGTCACGAGTACAGTGACGTGTACAGTGACGTGTACAGTGACGTGTGCCGTGACGTGTACAGTGACGTGTACAGTGACGTGTACCGTGGAGTCTACCGTGACGTGTACAGTGACGTGTACAGTGACGTATACCGTGGAGTCTACCGTGGCGCGCACTGCCGGTACTCACGTCTCCAGGCCGTTGTGCGGGCAGGGCCCCCGCGTAGGGGGCCCACCGCCGGTCGGCCCCTCCCCGGTGCTTGAAGCGTCCGGAGAAGACGCGCCGCACCTCGTCCACGCGGTACGAGCAGACGGCCGAGACAGCGCCTGCGCCCCTGCAAGGACGGACGCGGCGACCGCGCGTCAGAGCCCGCGGCGACCGCGCGTCGGTACCCGCGGGGCGTGGGGCGGAGGGCGAGTCGCGCACCAGCGGTCCGTGTAGAGGGCGTAGAACACGGTGCCGGGCCGGCCATGGAGGCCGCGGGTCGACGCGACGTGCCGGAGTCCGGCGAACGCCGTCCCTCCCAGTGAGCAGTCGAGCCGCGACTTGAGGAACGTCGTCCACTTCCTCTCCAGCTTCTTCAGGCCGCCCGTGTCACCCTGGGGAACGCGGGACGACGTTCCCCAGCTCGTCCTTCGCACGGGGCAAGTACCGCGGGCAAGCGCCGTAAGCGAGCGAGCGCCCCCCCCCACCCCCCGTGGTGCACGGCCACGGCGCACGAGGCGGGGTGGACGACCGGTAACCGCGCGTGGCACCGACGCTTTACACGCGACCGCACCAGGGAGGCCCGGGACGGCTTCATGCGTGCGTCACCTACGTTGCCGCGCAAAACTCCACGCGGAGAGTCGCCCGAGTTCTGGAATTGACCCCAGGCCCCCTTCTCCGGCCGCGAGGCGCCGGCGGTGACCGCCGGCGCTGCCGCCCTCCTGCCCCCCGTCGTGCCGCGGGGGTCGGCACGCCCACCATCTCTCCCTCTCTTCGTACCCCCCCGCCCCGCCCCCTCGCTCTCGAGAATTCTCAAAGCCCCGCCCCCTCGCTCTCGAGAATTCTCAAAGCGCTTTCGCTTCCACGTGCCCATAGACTATCGTGGTGTATCACAGCAATGCCCATAGACTATCGTGGTGTATCACAGTAATGCCCATAGACTACCGTGGTGTGTCACAGTAATGCCCATAGACTATTGTGGTGTATCACAGTAATGCCCATAGACTACCGTGGTGTATCACAGTAATGCCCATAGACTACCGTGGTGTATCACAGTAATGCCCATAGACTATCGTGGTGTATCACAGTAATGCCCATAGACTATCGTGGTGTATCACAGTAATGCCCATAGACTATCGTCGTGTATCACAGTAATGCCCATAGACTACCGTGGTGTGTCAGTAATGCCCATAGACTATCGTGGTACCAGCAATGCCGATGGAATCTAATCGTAAAAACATTACCCATAGACTACTAAACGTGTAACAGAAAACAACTATTTTATTTTACGGGCATTCTACTTTGTGACCTTCGTTTGAATCCACTGCTGAGTTCGGTCTTGGCACGCGTTGAGTCGGAACGCGTCGGCATCCCACTCCACATTGCGCAGCCCTTTGCGTGTCGGCGTGAATCACTCCGCTACGGCGAACCCTAAGAACCCCGACCGAGGACGCTTCTAGAAGTAGCCGCAACACGGGCTCACGTGAAGCGGAGCCACACGCCCGGCGGTCATCGTGGCCCGTGGCTCCAGCTAGCGGGGTCTTTGTGCTGTTCACCGGGCTGCGAGCAGTACGGGGACACGGGCTCGCCGGGCCTCACTGGGCGCTCTGTTCGCCGCAGTTCGGCTCCATTGTGCCGTGTGGCAGGCAGCCCGCGGCGGGCTGGGGAGATGGATTGTTGTGGCGGGCACTCGACAACAGTGGCACACACGTGCTCGAGCGGTGTTCTCTAAGGCCAGTATGCTCTGTGGATTTTAACACACACCAGGGATTGAGTATGGTCTGTGGATTTAACACACGCTATGGGTTGGTATGCTCTGTGGATTTAACACACGCTATGGGTTGGACATGGTCTGTGGATTTAACACACGCTATGGGTTGGGTATGCTCTGTGGGTTTAACACACGCTGTGGGTTGGACATGGTCTGTGGATTTAACACACGCTGTGGGTTTGGTATGGTCTGTGGATTTTTACACACGCTATGGGTTGGGTATGGTCTGTGGATTTAACACACGCTATGGGTTGGGCATGGTCTGTGGATTTAACACACGCTATTGATTGGCCATGGTATGTGGATTTAACACACACCAGGGATTGAGTATGGTCTGTGGATTTAACACGCTATGGATTGGACATGGTCTGTGGATTTAACACACGCTATGGGTTGGGTATGGTCTGTGGATTTTTACACACGCTATGGGTTGGGTATGGTCTGTGGATTTAACACACGCTATGGGTTGGGCATGGTCTGTGGATTTAACACACGCTATGGGTTGGGTATGGTCTGTGGATTTAACACACGCTATGGGTTGGGCATGGTCTGTGGATTTAACACACGCTATGGGTTGGGCATGGTCTGTGGATTTAACACACACCAGGGATTGAGTATGGTCTGTGGATTTAACACACGCTATGGGTTGGGCATGGTCGGTGGATTTAACACACGCTATGGGTTGGGTATGATCTGTGGATTGAACACACGCTATGGGTTGGGTGTGGTCTGTGGATTTTTACACACGCTATGGGTTGGGTATGGTATGTGGATTTAACACACGCTATGGGTTGAGTATGGTCTGTGGATTTAACACACGCTATGGGTTGGGTATGGTCTGTGGATTTTTACACACGCTATGGGTTGGGTATGGTCTGTGGATTTAACACACGCTATGGGTTGGGTATGGTCTGTGGATTTAACACACATTATGGGTTGGACATGGTCTGTGGATTTAACACACGCTATGGGTTGGGTATGGTCTGTGGATTTAACACACGCTATGGGTTGGGCATGGTCTGTGGATTTAACACACGCTATGGGTTGGGTATGGTCTGTGGATTTAACACACGCTATGGGTTGGGCATGGTCTGTGGATTTAACACACGCTATGGGTTGGGCATGGTCTGTGGATTTAACACACACCAGGGATTGAGTATGGTCTGTGGATTTAACACACGCTATGGGTTGGGCATGGTCGGTGGATTTAACACACGCTATGGGTTGGGTATGATCTGTGGATTGAACACACGCTATGGGTTGGGTGTGGTCTGTGGATTTTTACACACGCTATGGGTTGGGTATGGTATGTGGATTTAACACACGCTATGGGTTGAGTATGGTCTGTGGATTTAACACACGCTATGGGTTGGGTATGGTCTGTGGATTTTTACACACGCTATGGGTTGGGTATGGTCTGTGGATTTAACACACGCTATGGGTTGGGTATGGTCTGTGGATTTAACACACATTATGGGTTGGACATGGTCTGTGGATTTAACACACGCTATGGGTTGGGTATGATCTGTGGATTGAACACACGCTATGGGTTGGGTATGGTCTGTGGATTTAACACACGCTATGGGTTGGGTATGGTCTGTGGATTTTTACACACGCTATGGGTTGGGTATGGTCTGTGGATTTAACACACGCTGTGGGTTGGGCATGGTCTGTGGATTTAACAAACGCTATGGGTTGGGCATGGTCTGTGGATTTAACAAACGCTATGGTTTGGGTATGGTCTGTTGATTTAACACACGCTATGGGTTGGGCATGGTCTGTGGATTTAACAAACGCTATGGTTTGGGTATGGTCTGTGGATTTAACACATGCTATGGGTTGGGCATGGTCTGTGGATTGAACACAGGTCTGTAGATTTAACACGCTATGGATTGGACATGGTCTATAAATTTAACACACGCTATGGTTTGGGTATGGTCTGTGGATTTAACACACGCTATGGATTGGACATGGTCTGTGGATTTAACACACGCTATGGGTTGGGCATGGTCTGTGGATTGAACACAGGTCTGTAGATTTAACACACGTTATGGATTGGACATGATCTGTGGATTTAACACACGCTATGGGTTGATCATGGTCGGTGGATTGAACACAGGTCTGTGGATTTAACACACGCAATGGATTGGACATGGTCTGTGGATTTAACACACGCTAAGGGTTGTGCATGGTCTGTGGATTGAACACACTGCATGGGTTAACCATGGTCTGTGGATTGAACACACTTCATGGGTTGAGCATGGTCTGTGGTTTGAACACAGGCTGTAGGGTGGGTATGGTCTGTAGATGTAATATGCTTTGGGTTTAGCAGCGACTGTAATAACACGATTTAAAACTATGTTTTATTCTACCAGGTAAGGCCTGCTGAGTTATATAGCTCTTTTTCGAAAGCCATCTGGACATAACTGATAGCTCAACGAAGCGTGTATGTGGAAATTTATAGCACCCAAATACTAAAATTTAACACACATCTGGTTAACAAGTGGCATATGCTGCTGATAGGTTGACCAAGGCGACACCAGTAATTTGGTTGTTCTTGAAACCGTCTCCTATGTACTGGGTGAGGTTTAGCACTTGGCCAGTGCAGGACTTGCGCGGCTGGAAATCAGATTGTTCTGGAAAGAGTTGTTCCTCCAGTATAGGTGATTGCTGCTTCAAGATAAGTCTCTCAAAAAGTTTGAAGAGGTAGCAGAACAAGGACATTGGTCAGACGCTCTTAGGGTCAGATGGGTCTTTTCCTGGCTTTGGAAACGTGACAAGTCTTCCGTGTCTTGGGTATGAGCATAGAAATTTAACATTCTCAAGAGCCAATCCCTTGTTTTTAGTGCAACATTCTTTAACTGTTCAGTGCAGATGTCCAAATGCCTGCTGCCTTGACAGTCTTTATACCCTTGATGGCTTCCAGTGCCAATAAAGACCGGTAAACTCTTTCCACTGCAGTTCATCCAGCATGAGCCTATGAGTCTTGCAAACATTAAAACTTTTCAACATATAACATTCACCATGTATATGCTTTCGGTAAAATGAAAACAAAAACTATTAAATAAATGAACTATTAACATTATCATGAAAACCAGCACTGTTCAATTACTCTGCATGACATTTTGCAAAGCACCAATGTTGTGGGTAACGGCTACAAATTGACAACTTTTATGACAAAGTTTATCTCACAAAATAATCAGGAAATAACATTTATAAAAACCATAATCAGTATAGATTATCACAATGTGATGTTATTTTGGAAATGGATAGTGTTATTTCGTAATTGCTTATGCCTATAAAATAGAGAAAATGGCTATTATTCCCCACAAACTTTGTTACCAAAGCACATACTTTGCTTTTGAGGGGGGGGGGGTCGACAATTTTCGGGAACCTTTTATATCAAATATTTACTCCCCAATTTCTTAACTCTTTAGACTTCTGCAAGCCTCTTATAATTTTGTTAGTGGAGAAATGGGCAAACGGCCCACCAGGCTTTCACAATAGCTGAGTATCTGTGTATGTATATGTAATGCTTCCACAGAGTACTTTTTCGCTCTTGTCTTGATAAATTGGCCGCAGACATGGCAAAATGCGTCTGCCGGATGCTTGCAGCCTCTTGATGCCATCTCAGAAAAATGCAGATATGTATCCACTTAGGCAGCTGGAACTAAACTGAACTGGTGGGCTTAAGGCCCCTGTATTTATACTACTATTTATATTACTGGAAAGTTCCAGAATGTTCTAGAAGTTACTACAAGTTTACTCAGCACTGAATCTATCTGGAATGTTCTGGAAAATAGGATAATTTCTAAATATCACTCTCCTGGTCACAAAAGCAAAGTTTGTGGGGAATAATAGCCATTTTCTGTACTTTTGAGGCATAAGCAATTAGGAAATAACACTCACTACCCAGGAACAAAAAAAATTGTGTTATTGCAGACCTTGAATCGTACGATGTACTAAAGTGTCCCCATACCCTGGACACCCTTGCAAGCACTATATTCCAGCTCGACTTCCCTGGCTTCCAACTGCCATGGGAACAACGGGGCAGCACATACCCGGACCCACACGAAGCACGCGAGTTGCAAACGCCCGATGCACAAGTTGCGAATCAGAGACTCTCCTGGGTGCAACTGCGGCTCCGAAATTAAAACCACGTAGCGCGTGAATTCACACTGCCCCAAATATAAACGTGAGACTAGGCAATTTAATGGATGAATACGTTTACGGCAGAATCTTTAATAGTTGGCCTTGATTGACCATAAGGAAGGAGATTCAGATATAATATTGAAATAAGTAATATTAAAATTTGCAGCATCCCTAGAATTTTGGCCTAGCTGGTCCCATCCATCAGCCCCTCTAACCCTGGCCTGACCCACTGTCCAGGACGCCCTTGATGGCCACAGGGGCCTGGAACCACACGCATTCGTCCTCGCATGGCTGGCCGAGGGCCGTGCCCAGCAGCTCCTCCAGGCTGTTGCTAAACGCGACGACGACCCTCCTCCCGCGGTTGGGCGGCTTGTAGTTGAGCTTGGGCTTGAACCAGTCGACGCCGCAGTCCCTGTGCGCCCACAGAAGCAGTGTGGCCGAGGTGACAGGCAGAGCGCGCGGCTCGCCAAACACATTCTGCACGAAGAGTGAGTGAAACACGTGGCGGCTGTTGCGAGCGTGGCACAGTGAATCGTCGCTGCCTCCCAGCGCCAGCTCGTGGAAGTCCAGCTCGTAGAGCTCAAGCGGCGACATGGGGCTCGGCCCTAGCAGGATGAGGACCCGGGGCACGTGCGACAGGGAGAAGAGCGTCTCCAGGTGGCCGCTCAGCTCGTGCAGGGCCGTCAGCATGCGTGCTTCTTGCCTTAACCTGGGGGGCACCTCTGCCTGCAGGGAAGAGGGGAGGAAGGCGTTCACACCAGGACGAAAGCCACGGTCTTCAGCCACCAACAGAACTGCTGCCCTGAGATGCAATTGCGGATATTATAAACATCACGTCCAGCATTATTACGTTGTGTCCCACGTCAATATATCCACCTCTACCATCACCATCACCACAAACTAGAGGCCGACCGAAATTCGGTTTGGGCGCCGAAAGTTGGCAAATGGCCTCTTTCGGCATAGTTTTGGTTTCGGCCGAAAGTAAATTTTTAACTTTCGGTCTGGTTTCGTTTTCGGTCGGCCTCTACCACAAACATCGCAACAGTCACCTGTCACACCATACTATCACCACCACTATATCCGGCACATATTATCCATCATCACATTCACCTCCACCATCACATTTAACATCAGCAGCAACATCGACTATCACCACATCCAACATTTAACTGCCACCTCGCCACCATCGCCACATTTACGAGTCCTTAAGAGATGCTGTAGTTCAGCGACTGTACTCCATGGGTACAGCGTCATCTAACACGTGAAGGACACCGGCCATAATGATAAAATGTATCTTTACTTTTTATAATCTCACTAGCTTGACTACCTGGCTTCGCCCGGGATGCCCGGCCGTCTTTGTCTCCCCAGTGGCGATGTTCACACACCACACCAGTTACTCGTTTGAGTCGACCTAGGGGAGGCCCAGGACCGGTTCAAATAATCGTGGTGGCCGTGAGCGGGAATCGAACTCGGGTCGCCGGGTTTGTAGCGCGGCGCGCTAACCACTACACTACAATGCGTTACGCTTCCTCATGCGCGGGTCACGTGACAGAACTGAAATCACAGCTCACTTGCCGTGCAAAAAATAAATGCATTATTGAGCTCCCCAACCCCCCTCCCAAAAATAAAAAAGTGTATTTTTATAATTTTTGCATGGTGTACAGTCTGGAAAGTACCCACATGGCAAATTTCCAGTTTGTTGCATGTCGGGAAGTACGCTAAACATTTCGAACAGACACACAATCACAACTTTGCCTTTTATATATATGGAGATTTCTATTACTGTATAAACATCACCGAAATTATTAAAACCTTAATTTCATGTCGAATGTCGCCCGCTCGTGTCCACCCTTCGCGTCCACAGCCGCTCCGCCTCCACACACGACCCGTGGTCAGGTCTAAACCAATCGGTGACCTTGCGCCCACACACCGAAACCCAAATTGCTGAACCCTCAAAGCCTACACCCCTGCACACTCCACCCCTGCACACTCCACCCCTGCACACTCCACCCCTGAACACGCCACCCCTGCACACTCCACCCCTGAACACTCCACCCCTGCACACTCCACCCCTGAACACTCCACCCTGAACACTCAACCCCTGAACACTCCACCCCTGCACACTCCACCCCTGAACACTCCACCCCTGCACACTCCACCCCTGAACACGCCACCCCTGCACACTCCACCCCTGAACACTCCACCCCTGAACACTCCACCTCTGAACACTCCACCCCTGAACATTCCACCCCTGCACACTCCACCCCTGCACACTCCACCCCTGAACACTCCACCCTGCACACTCTAACCCTGAACACTCCACCCCTGAACACTCCACCCCTGAACACTCCACCCCTGAACACGCCAACCCTGCAGACTCCACCCCTGAACACTCCACCCTGCACACTCCACCCCTGCACACTCCACCCCTGAACACTCCAACCTGCACACTCCACCCCTGAACACTCCACCCCTGCACTCTCCACCCCTGAACACTCCACCCAGAACACTCCACCCCTGCAGACTCCACCCCTGAACACTCCACCCCTGCACACTCCACCCCTGCACACTCCACCCCTGAACACTCCACCTCTGAACATGCCACCCCTGCAGACTCCCACCCTGAACACACCACCCTGCAGACTCCACCCCTGAACACTCCACCCTGCACACTCCACCCCTGAACACTCCACCCCTGCAGACTCGACCCCTGAACACTCCACCCTGCACACTCCACCCCTGAACACTCCACCCTGCACACTCCACCCCTGAACATTCCACCCCTGCACACTCCACCCCTGAACACTCCACCCCTGAACACGCCAACCCTGCAGACTCCACCCCTGAACACTCCACCCTGCACACTCCACCCCTGCACACTCCACCCCTGAACACTCCAACCTGCACACTCCACCCCTGAACACTCCACCCCTGCACTCTCCACCCCTGAACACTCCACCCAGAACACTCCACCCCTGCAGACTCCACCCCTGAACACTCCACCCCTGCACACTCCACCCCTGCACACTCCACCCCTGAACACTCCACCTCTGAACATGCCACCCCTGCAGACTCCCACCCTGAACACACCACCCTGCAGACTCCACCCCTGAACACTCCACCCTGCACACTCCACCCCTGAACACTCCACCCCTGCAGACTCGACCCCTGAACACTCCACCCTGCACACTCCACCCCTGAACACTCCACCCTGCACACTCCACCCCTGAACATTCCACCCCTGCACACTCCACCCCTGAACACTCCACCCCTGCACACTCCACCCCTGAACACTCCACCCCTGCACACTCCACCCCTGAACACTCCACCCCTGCACACTCCACCCCTGAACACTCCACCCCTGAACACTCCACCCTGCACATTCCACCCCTGAACACTCCACCCCTGAACACTCCACTCCTGAAAACTCCACCCCTGAACACTCCACCCTGCACACTCCACCCCTGAACACTCCACCCCTGAACACCCCACCCCTGCACACTCCACCCCTGAACACTCCACCCTGCACACTCCACCTCTGCAGACTCCACCCCTGCAGACTTCACCCCTGAACACTCCACCCCTGAACACTCCACCCCTGCACACTCCACCCCTGAACACTCCACCCCTGAACACTCCACCCTGCACATTCCACCCCTGAACACTCCACCCCTGAACACTCCACTCCTGAAAACTCCACCCCTGAACACTCCACCCTGCACACTCCACCCCTGAACACTCCACCCCTGAACACCCCACCCCTGCACACTCCACCCCTGAACACTCCACCCTGCACACTCCACCTCTGCAGACTCCACCCCTGAACACTCCACCCCTGAACACTCCACCCTGCACACTCCACCCCTGAACACTCCACCCATGAACACTCCACCCCTGCAGACTCCACCCCTGAACACTCCACCCTGCACACTCCACCCCTGAACACTCCACCCTGCAGACTCCACCCCTGAACACTCCACCCTGCACACTCCACCCCTGAACACTCCACCCTGCACACTCCACCCCTGAACATTCCACCCCTGAACACTCCACCCCTGCACACTCCACCCCTGAACACTCCACCCCTGCACTCCACCCCTGAACACTCTACCCCTGCACACTCCACCCCTGAACACTCCACCCCTGAACACTCCACCCTGCACATTCCACCCCTGAACACTCCACCCCTGAACACTCCACTCCTGAAAACTCCACCCCTGAACACTCCACCCTGCACACTCCACCCCTGAACACTCCACCCCTGAACACCCCACCCCTGCACACTCCACCCCTGAACACTCCACCTCTGCAGACTCCACCCCTGAACACTCCACCCCTGAACACTCCACCCCTGCAGACTCCACCCTGCACACTCCACCCCTGAACACTCCACCCTGAACACTCCACCCCTGAACACTCCACCCTGCACACTCCACCCTGCACACTCCACCCCTGAACACTCCACCCCTGAACACTCCACCCCTGAACACTCCACCCCTGAACACTCCACCCCTGCAGACTCCACCCCTGAACACTCCACCCTGCACACTCCACCCCTGAACACTCCACCCTGAACACTCCACCCCTGAACACTCCACCCCTGAACACTCCACCCTGCACACTCCACCCCTGAACACTCCACCCCTGAACACTCCACCCCCACCTCACCACTCCCCTCACCAGGTGGCTGTGGAAGTGCAGCAGCTGCGGGTAGGGAAGCGGCAGCTGGCCGCGCTGGTACAGGGCGTGAGCGAAGATCTCCCAGACCAGGGCGCCAAGGCTCCGCTGGCTCACGGCGCCGCGTACCGTCACCTCGCAGCGCCGCGCCGACATCGCCGCCGCCACTCTCCTCTCCTTCCTCCTCCTCTCCTTCCTCTTCTTCTCACTCCCCTCGCTCGCCCGGCTCCGCTGGCCCGTTAGTCGTCTCCCAGTTAATAAACTGAACAGTTCAAAACGGCGTCACGTGGCCTACCCACCGGAAAAGGGCACGACGGGAAGAAGGGGCGCGGCTTAGGTGAGGGGTTTGGTGAGGGAGGGGTTTGGTGAGGGGTTTGGTGAGGGGAGGGGTTTGGTGAGGGGAGGGTTTTGGTGAGGGGTTTGGTGAGGGGAGGGGTTTGGTGAGGGGTTGGTTAGGGGGGTTTGAGGGGTTTGGTGAGGGAGGGGTTTGGTGAGGGAGGGGTTTGGTGAGGGGTTTGGTGAGGGGAGGGGTTGGTTAGGGGGGTTTGGTGAGGGGAGGGGTTTGGTGAGGGGTTTGGTGAGGGGAGGGGTTGGTTAGGGATGTTTGAAGGGTTTGGTGAGGGGAGGGGTTTGGTGAGGGGTTGGGTGAGGGGAGGGGTTTGGTGAGGGGTTTGGTTGGGGGTTGGGTGAGGGGAGGGGTTTGGTGAGGGGAGGGGTTGGGTGAGGGGAGGGGTTTGGTTGGGGGTTGGGTGAGGGGTTTGGTGAGGGGAGGGGTTGGTTGGGGGGGTTTGAGGGGGGTGGTGAGGGGAGGGGTTTGGTTGGGGGTTGGGTGAGGGGTTTGGTGAGGGGAGGGGTTAGGTGAGGGGTTTGGTGAGGGGAGGGGTTTGGTGAGGGGAGGGGTTGGTTGGGGGGGTTTTAGGGGGGTGGTGAGGGGAGGGGTTTGGTTGGGGGTTGGGTGAGGGGTTTGGTGAGGGAGGGGTTTGGTGAGGGGAGGGGTTAGGTGAGGGGTTTGGTGAGGGGAGGGGTTAGGTGAGGGGTTTGGTGAGGGGAGGGGTTTGGTGAGGGGAGGGGTTGGTTGGGGGGGTTTTAGGGGGGTGGTGAGGGGAGGGGTTGGTTGGGGGGGTTTGAGGGGGGTGGTGAGAGGCGTTGCGTGGAGAGGTAAGGGGGAATTTTTATTTAAAGCTTTCGTGACTGCAGTAATTCATATTCTTAGCTCTTTCGGTAAAGTCACGTTGAAGGGAAACAATAAAATAATAAAATATATACAAAACAATAAAAATTCTCACGACGTTTCGACCATAACACAAACGGTTATCATCAGGTGTGAAAAGCAACGGCAAGAAACATTTGAAAGAAGTGTCGGTATTTATTTATAAACGGTGTTTTATTTCTTAAAAAAACCCAAAAAACCGTTAGCATCACGGGCAGCGATTTGGCAGTTTATTTAGAAGGACAAGTCCATCTATGTTCTGAAAAGAGGAGGGGGGAGACGAAAAATTAATGTTTGCTGTCTGAAAGAGCTGAGAATAGGTTAGCGGGAGTTGAGGGGAGGGGTTGGTTGGGGGGGTTGAGGGGGGTCGTCAATGTAAACATGACTCCTTGTAAAAAAAATGTGTCAGTTTTGTTGCCAGATAAAAGGGTAAAAAAAACAATTATCATATTTTGTTACTGGCAAATGAGGTTTCCAATGGTGTAAATGCTTACCCCGAGCTCTCATACTCTGATGGTGCATTGTCTTTGAGTTGTGTGACGCCTTTTGGCGTCTTCTGGTCCAACACCATGTGAGACGAGGCTCTGAAGAAAGCTGTCTCGGGTGTGGACCAATCAATTTCAAGGACTGTGCCACATACATTATCAGAGTTGTTGTTTTGTTGTTTGCGTTCCGACCGCAGGTATTGTGGTCAATGTAAACATGACTCCTTGTAAAAAAAAGGTGTCAGTTTTGTTGCCAGATAAAAGGGTAAAAAAAAACAATGATCATGTTTTGTTACTGGCAATTGAGGTTTCCAATGATGAGGTAAGGGGGAGTCGAGGGGAGGGGTTTGTGCATAGCCAGAGGGTCCTGCTAAGTTTTACTCATTACCAAACTCCTCCCTTCACCTCCCCTTCACTCCCTTCAATATTTTGATTTTTTTTCCCTGTATTTTCTGTTTGCACATGCACAAAGTCACTTTAAGATGTTTTCTTGTTCATGTTTTTTTGTTTGTTGCGGTTGCACCCGATTCAAGAGCCGAATGGCTCACAGGGCTATACAAAATAAATGAAAACTATGAAACTCTCCCAACCCCTCAAACCCCCTTACCCCTCCCCTCAAGCCCTCCACCCCTCCAACCCTCCACCCCTCGCCCCACCTAATCAACTCCTCCCACCCAGCCAGGGTTGGTGAATCATCGCACGCGAACGTTGCGCAACTCCCTTCCCGTGGGTGTCGGCAGTGAGCCCGTGCCCTGGCTCGCAAGGAGGCGCTACAGCAGAGCCAAGCTGTGGGCTCCACGGGCCCCACCTGCCTGGAAGGGCTTCTCCCCCCGTATGCTCGTTCCCTCCCAGATGTAAACGCTCATGAATTGGCCGATAACGCCTTCACCGGCTCAGCCTCTCGTCTGTGGTTCAGTTTCAGTCCAGTTTATTTTTTGGTATAGCCCTGTGAGCCATCTGGCTCTTGAATCGGGTGCAACCACAACATAAAAACACAAAACACGTGGTTCCTCCTCCCGCCCTCTCTCGACAAGAGTGAATACTGCTCAGCGGCGCCTTACAAGTTGAAATGACTGTGGTATTAAAGGTCTCGAGTCGGTAAACAATCATAGTAATAAATATATGCGTTGTGGAAGGCGTTGACCGATGGGCTGGAGTTAGGGCATGCCTTTACAGGAGGTTAGGCTTGTGGTGAAAAGAGGACAGGGGTGATTGTTGTGAGGTCAGACCGAGTTTAGGGATGATTGTGGCGAGGTCATTTTATTACGCAGAATATCTTTCGCACCGTACGTCGCCAAGCGTGCTAATCGGAGGTGCTGGGGGAAAGACAATTGCGGTGAAGCGTTGAGGGGAGGTTAGATTGACGTGGGTCTGGCATTTGAGGTACGAAGGACTCGTCGCAATTTCTCAAGTGATTTATTTCTGCATTCCTGGCACTTGAGCTTTACTGAACAAAACAGAGGACGACACGCAGTCATAGAGCGTGGTGATCGATTAAAAATATATCCTGCTGTAATGAAAACACTGCCATTACGTTTAGTAGAGGCAGTGGTACAAAAACCACATCTGCTTACACCAAAGCCCAAACAAGTTTCAAACATATTCTTAGCTCTTTCGGTAAAGTCACGTTGAAGGGAAACAATAAAAAATATATAAAACAATAAAAATTCTCACGACGTTTCGACCATAATACAAACGGCCGTCATCAGGTGCGTCGGTTTGCATTAATTTATTTATTTTAAAACGGTGTATTTATTTACTTATAAAAAACCGTCAGCGCCACGCGCAGTGATTTGGCAGTTTATTTAGAAGGACTAGTCCATCTATGTTCTGAAAAGAGGAGGGGGGAAACGAAAAATGTATGTATGCTGTCTGAAAGCCACTGTAAGCGTGAACAATCAATTAAGACCTGAAATAGTTAATCAAATCTTTCCAATGATTGCTAAGCCATTTCAGGTCTTAATTGATTGTTCACGCTTACAGTGGCTTTCAGACAGCATACATTAATTTTTCGTCTCCCCCCTCCTCTTTTCAGAACAGAGCCAAGCTGTGGCTCCACTAAATAAACTGCCAAATCGCTGCGTGTGGCGCTGACGTTTTTTATAAATAAATAAACCGTTAAAAATAAATACATTAATGCAAACCGACGCACCTGATGACGACCGTTTGTATTATGGTCGAAACGTCGTGAGAATTTGTATTGTTTTATATATATTTTATTGTTTCCCTTCAACGTGACTTTACTGAAAGAGCTAAGAATATATATAACTCTTATACACAAAAACCTGGCAGGAAGCAAGTAAAAAAACTCTGCCTGGAGGAATTTGTGGCCAGAAGCCATAACTGAAAGTGACTTTGAGGGCTTTGAGGCTGTGCCTATTGTGGAGGATATTGTCTCTCTGGGCAGGTCCATGGGCCTGGAGGTGAATGGTGATGATGATTTGGAAGAGTTAGTGGAGGGGCACAAGGAAGAGCTGTACCCACTGAGGAGCTGCGGCAGCTTGAGAGGGAGGAACACCAGGTGAAGATGGATGCACTCTCTTCAGGCGAGGAGGAGATAGAGGAAGCCCCTACTTCACTTATTAAACAAATGTGTGCAAAATGCATGGCAGTCCAAAGTTTTGCAAGAAAAATACCACCCCAATAAAGCTCTAACAAGGCCGTAAGAGTATTGTGTGGAATGACCAGACAATGTCACACTTCAGGAACGTTCTTAGAAGAAGGCAAAAACAAACGTCAATGGACAGGTTTTTAGTACAACTCAAACCTGGTGAGCTTCAACCAGGTCCAAGTCAAGAAAAAAGACAGAAAAGAGAAAAAAACCCTCAGAATTTCAGCTTGCTGAAGTTTTAATGGAAGGGGAATCTCCTTCCAAAGAATAACATCTCCTCCTGCTCCTCCCCCTCACCACCATCCTCGTAGGCTATCAACTCCTCTCAGCGAGGTAAAGTGATGTTAAATTTTATTTTTATTTCAATTTATACATTTATTTTAATGTATGTATGCATTTTAGTAATAAGTAGAGTCTATATTCTTAGCTCTTTCGGTAAAGTCACGTTGAAGGGAAACAATAAAATATATAAAACTATATTGTTTTATATATATTGTTTCCCTTCAACGTGACTTTACCGAAAGAGCTAAGAATATGAATTACTGCAGTCACGAAAGCTTTAAATCAAAAGTAGAGTCTACATTATATTATACAACTCCACTAATGTATAATATGCCATATAAAATATAATTTCTTACACTCTGGAACGGATTATTTCCTTTCACTTTATTTCTTATGGGGAAAAATTGCGTTTGGTGTTCATCATTTTGGGTATAAGTCCTCCTACCTTCTGGAACGATTTAACGACGCGTACCGAGGTACCACTGTACGTTGTTGTTGTTATTATTAACAAGGCGTTATCGACTATTACATAACATCGCACTTTTCTCACCAAAACGCTCTAAAGCCACCTTCCAACTCGGTCGCGTCGATGTCATTCCGATTTGGATCGATAAAAGAAGCGATGAATACAGTATTAGTAGTACTGTAATAATTATTGTTAATAACCACATCTTGTTACGCCCATTTGATTTTCCCGCGCAAAAAAAGGCGGGAAAACCCCCAACGGCAAAGTTAACGTCTAAAAGCTCGCAAGACGTTCATTGGACACAGTCCCCTACACTTGTAACTTTTAACATTTTAGACCTTAATTATTACAAAGTTTTTGTTTATATCATTAAACAATCGACGATAACACCTCGGGCTCTCTAAGGCAGCCGCAGTCACCAATCACCGAGTGTTGTTTAATCGATGTCAGTGATGTAGAGTTCATTTTAAATGTATACAAGTTAATAATAAATGTATATAAGTTAATAAATATAAGTTAATAAGAAATATAAGTTAATAAATAAAAGTTAATAATAAATATAAGTTAATAATAAATGTATAAAAGTGTTGCGGCGCTTACCAGCGTTGCCGAGTGCTACTGACGGAGTGAAGGCCCTCGGGCGTGTCACGTGGTCTACAGGACCACGTGGGTGGGTGGGGGAGTGGCCTTGAGGACGGCCCCC